>NC_086202.1:31458963-32058963 GCF_035770615.1 Melospiza melodia melodia | reverse complement strand
CTGCAGAGTGAAATAAAGGCAGGTAGCAGAGTTTGCTCCAACACCCTGCACTCCGCTTTTGGGGATTTTGGTTGTGGATTTCCTATAGGTACTGGAAAGCTGCCAGATGGATTTAGGAGGAGAACTCACACACTGCTACTCCTCAAGTGCTGTGAGCAAGCTACACTGATGGCAGAACTTAATCTTTTGGGGGCACCCTCCTAAGGGTTCAGGGTGACTTCTTTGAGGGCTGTGTCCAGTTCTGGGTCCCCAGTGCAGGAAGGACATGGATGGGCTGGGGCTGGGGAAGGGTCTGGAGCCCCAGGAGGGGCTGAGGGAGCTGGCAAGGGGCTGAGCCTGGAGCAAAGGAGGCTCAGGGGGCCCTTGTGGCTCTGCACAACTCCCTGCCAGGAGGGGACAGCCAGGGGGGGTCGGGCTGTGCTGCCAGGGAACAGGGACAGGACAAGGGGAAAGGGCCTCAGGCTGGGCCAGGGGAGGCTCAGCTGGGACAGCAGCAGCAATTTCTGCATGCAAAGGGTGCTCAGGCCTTGGCAGGGGCTGCCCAGGGAGCTTTGCAGTGCCCAGCCCTGCAGGTGTCCCAGGCAGGGCTGGAGGTGGCACTCAGTGCTCTGGGCTGGGGACAAGGTGGGCACTGGGCACAGCTGGGACTCCATGGGCTGGCAGGGATTTTCCAGCCTCAGGGATCCTGGGGTTCTGTAAAACACAGCGAGCAGGGGCTGCTCCTGTGCTGGGCAAGGGAAGCTGTGGATCCCTCTGGGAACGGGAATGGGAAAGGGAATGGGGATGCGAATGGGAATGGGGATAGGAACAGGAATGGGGGTGGGAAAAGGAACGGGAATGGGGATGAGGATGTTGAGGCGCAGCGCTCCCCGGCACGGAGGGACGGGCACAAGATGGCGGCCGGGATGACACGGCGGTCACGTGGCGCGCGGTGCCCCCGCCCCGCCCGCGGCCGCCGCACGGGACACGGGACACGGCAGCGGGGTACTGGAAACGGGACACGGGCAGCGGGCTGGAGCCGCCGCACCGCCCGGGGACCCGCCCGGCGGCCGCACCCGCCCGGCCCGCAGCGAGCCGCGGCTCCGCACGGTGAGTGAGCGGCCAAGCAGCGGCCTCCGGCTCGGCGCAGGCCCGCGGCTGGCGGCGGGACGGGACACCGGCGGTGACAGCGGGGACGCGGCCGCCGCCGCCCCAGCAGGGACGTGCCGCGGCGGGTTCCGGCTCCTCGTCCCGGCGGCGGCCCCCGCAGCCCCGCGGGGTGCGAGCAGAGCTCCGGCCCCCGCAGGCTCCGGGGGGGCTTCGGGTGGCTCGGCTCGGGGGTGTGACAGAGCTCCGGCCCCGCAGCACGGGCGGATCTGGGCCCCGGGCGCACCGCGAAGGTGCGGTCTGCTCAGCCCTGGCCGGGCTGGGAGCGCCGCTCGGAACTGCGGCCATGGGAGCCCACAGGAGCCCAGCTCGGGGCTGCGGCCATGGGAGCCCACGGCAGCTCTGGGAGCCCTGGGAGCCCAGCCCGGGGCTGCGGCCGCGGGTGCTCCGGGAGCCCAGTCCGGGCTGCGGCCCCGGCAGCTCGGTGCTGTGCCCGGCGGAGCTCCGCATCCCCGGTTCGGGGGCCGCAGCCCTTTGCGGGGAGCTGCCGGTCCCCGAGCTCGTGGGGCCGCAGCGGGTCCCGGGGGAGCTCCGGGAGCCCGAGCCCGGGCGGTTGCAGGTGGTTCTGGGGAGCTCTGCAGCCCCCTCAGCCTCACGAACCGGCTCTGTTCCCTTCAGCCCGGCCAGCTCTGTCCCTCCTCCGTTGGGTCTGGTGCTCCCTGCCCCAGAGGCTCTGCGGGACATCTGGTGCCCTCAGCTCCGGTGGCCGTGTGGGGGTGAGCCCGCTCCCCTCAGCCTCGGGCTCCTCTGCTTGCTGGGATGCAAAGGCAGGGTGCTGCCTGCTCCAGAGGGAGCTGGAGGTGCCTGCTGTGAGTGCGAGCAGCTCCATCCCATCCCATCCCATCCCATCCCATCCCATCCCATCCCATCCCATCCCCACTGGGGCTGTGCAACCTCGCTGGGGCTCAGGTTTAGCAATGGGATGATGGCTTTGTCCCCTCTTGGTTGGGCGTGAAAAGGAGAGATCTCCCCATCACGGGCACCCTGGCAGGAGGGTGTGCTCCCTGTTTGCTCGTGGAATGGTTTGCTGACTGCCTGGCTGCAGTGTTTGGATTTTTCACGGTGTATAAGGCATGGGGCTGTCTTTGTACTGTGTTCCTGCTGGAGGCCCTGTTTTGATCAAGGTTTCTAATTTATTCTGTCTTGTGTGAAAACCTCATTAAAGAGTGCCTTGGTGCCTTCAAGGCACCGTAAATACACAGAGAGAGGATGGGAGGAGAGAGAAAAAGATGATTATTTGTAAAAAACGGGAGCTCTGCCATATTGACATGGTGCTGCTGAAGCTTGCTGATGCAGGCAGGCTCTCCTAGCAGAGCAGCACCGGGATGTCGATGAATGTCCTCGTGTCACTGGCTGATGGTGCAGCCTGGTGTCACAGCAGCATTTGTACTCATGCCTTCAGACTCCCTTCTTCCCCAGGTCCACATGGCTGAAAATGCTTTTTTTTTGGCTTCTGTGAAGCAGTGCAAAACACAGAACCAGTGCAAACCACCTGGCTGAAGACAGTGGAGGTGGTGCTGTGAATCTGGGTGGGTTTGGGCTTGTCTTATGTTTTTTTGGGGAGTGGATGCTGTACTGGGGTTGCATTCTGGTTTGTTTTGTGTAGTGTTTTGTGGGTGTTAAAATTGCTCCAGCTTTGTGAAGTTGTGTGGAGTTTGGAGAGAGAGGGCATTTGCCCTGGTTGGTGGCAGACAAAATGTAAAGGCTGCTTTTACAATATGGGAAATAAACCCCCTCTAAATCCAGAGAGATTTTTGCTGTGATTTATCTGAGTTTTTGGGCATGTGGAGCAGAACTAAATTCAGCTCAGATGCCTTTAGACTGTGTTTGTGATCTGTGCAACAAATGCCGATTCCCAAATTATTACACTTCTTTCTCCTTCCACATTATCAACCTGGGAACAGCGTCTCTCATATTAATTAGCTTTTGATGTGACAGAAATTTAATAAATCCAAATAGGTGGATGATTTTCTGGACTTGGAAGTGTTATGGATGTTATTTGACTGCTCAGAGTTAAAGGCAGTGATTTGTTGTTTTCCATGGATCTCATTGTTTCTGTCAACACTCATTGAATAGGGGCTACTTTTAATTAGATAATTCTTGAGTTCCCTTGAAGTGGACCCGTGCACTGTGGGTGATGGTGACTTAAAAGTTCTTCCTTCTTCTGGCTGCTGCCTCTGTGCATCACTCAACGTTGGTTAATTGGTGCACTAAATATGGGTGGCCTGGGACTTACTCAGATTTAAAAGCAATTTCAGCCTGGCCTTAAGGAATGGTTGTGGAATTAAAGGCTTTTTAATTGGGGCAGCAGGACATCCTGTGAGGGGAAAAAAAAAATCAAAATAAATTGCTCAGAAATAATCCAGACCCTTGTTGGAGAAAGGGCCTGTTTGAGTGATAGAATAAATCCATGTAGCATCGCCAGAAAGTGAAGGGGTCCTGAACAGATGCTCGAATGGTGCTGTTGTTGGCCATGGCATGAGGTCCCTGTCCCCTGGGCAGGTTTGCAGGCACTGCTGGAGGGCAGGAGGGATTTCTGAGGCTGCCCAGCCAGGTAGGTCCAGGCTGTTCTGTGCTGAAGTGGAGCAGAGCACCTGATGCTGTTTCAGTCGTGATTCAAGTGCAGCACATCAAACCCAACCGTGCGGCTCTGAAGTGGAGCTGAGCTTAAAAGGAGCTCAAAAACCTGATTTTTTTAGAGGTTTCTTGGATCTGGTGGTCACAAACTGAGCTCCCGGGTACTGGCAGTGCTTTCCAAAGGATTTCTGGTGTCATTGGAGGCTTTTTGGGGCAGGAGCCCTCTGGAAGGGCTGATGTTCTGCATGGAATCTCCAGCTTTTAATACAGCTTGAATTCCCAAAGTGTGTGGTGTGACAGCATTAAGTTAATTATTAAATCCTGTCCCCCTCCTTCCCCAAAATGCTGGGACAAGTGCAAAATACTGAGGAAGATGTGAAACCTACCAGCTTTTTGGGATAATTTCATCATCATCATATTTTATTATTTGATGATTATGATGATTTAATCATCATATTTTATTATTTTAAAAATCTTAGCAGAGGCAGTGTTTGGTGCAGGTTACTTTGCCTTTCCATGAAAGAGCATCCATCCTGATAAGCTGCCAGGTGTAACTGAGTAGTAGGGCTTGGTGGAAGGTGTCCCTGCCCATGGCAGTGGGGTGGAAAGAAAGGGTGTTTGAGGTTATTTCCAACCCAAATCATTCTGGGATTTAAACATCTCTAAAATATTTGTGTGTATTGTTTCTGGTCTTTTCAAATGTGGTGTTGTAGTTGAGGGGAGGAAAAAAAACCCAATTCCTAGAAAGTAACCCATGAGCTTTGTTCTGATAGTCCTTGATCAAGAGCTGGAAAGAGAAAACTTGATTTTGGAGACTGTAACATGTTTCTTAAAGAAATGCAGTTATGCTGTTGCTGGGCTTTGCAGTTGTCTCATCCAAATCAGGGAGCAAATCTTGAGTGGGGCAGATGTCCTGTTGGAGTTCCCTTTGTACTGCTGCAGTCCTGCTCTGCTGCCCCATTACACATCCATAATCAAAGGAAACCACTAATAAATCCTTATTGGGAAAGCATCTTCCCTGGCTTTTGCCTGATTTGCTGATTTGCTTGGAGTTAAATGCACAACAAAATAAATCTCCCTCTGTTTGGAGCCATGGCTCCAAGGCTGTTTTTCTCTCTGACTTCCCAGCCTGGTCTGCCTTGTGTCTCCCTGACTTTGAAACTGCTTGAAGGTAGCTTTTTGTGTTTAAATGGAACTAAAGCAAAGCATATTACCAGTTGGGAAACAAAAAAGGAATCTCTGAAGTGCAGTAGTTTTGGGTTTTTCTAGTGCAGGAAGACTGGCAGCTTCCTTAGCAAGCTGGGTAAGGAATTAATTAATTTAATTAACTCCTTACCCAGGTGTGGTAGCAGAATTGCTCAGGTGGCTTTGCTGGCCTGGCTCTTTGGGTGCTGAGGGCACTGTCACATCCCTATCAGCTGTGTGGGACAAGGCTTGGGAATTTTATCCCTGCTCTCTGTGCCTGGGGAACAACTCACAGTGGGGGTGTGCTGTCTAAGCTTCATCAAAAATGTAGGAAGAAGCAGAAATAAAACCAGGTAAATCCTGTCTGAAGGACTGAAAGAGCCTTAAAAATGCCCCTTTCTGAGCAGGTGGATCTGGAGAGCTTTTGCAGGATTTTTCATAGCTGCCATCTCCTCCTGTCCACTGCAGTCTAGTCCTTGAATTTCCTTTCCTAAAAAAGAGCATTGCAATTGGGAGTGTTTTACAATTTCCCTTGCCGGTCCATTAGTGTATTAGCTTAGCTCCGTGTGTGTTGAATGCCACTAAATGTCACTTGCAAATTTAATGTTGGGAGCACTGAGATTTGTGCTAATTGAATTTAAAGTCTTATACTTGAATTTGTTAAAATGGCAGAGGCAGACAATTGAAATGCTTTAATGGCAGAGTGGAGGAGCACTTGCAAATCTGCTCTTAAGAGAGAGTGAATCCAACATTTGTGTAGATGGGAGACCCTGAGCAGACAGATCAGGGTTTGATGGGGTTTTAGTGTCCCTTTGAACATTGGTGACAGCTGCCAAAGTCCACAGTGTTGAAAGTCTTAATGCTTGACTTCTGCTCAGGGTCATTGTTGACACCAACTTAACCTGAAATACTTAAAAATGGTAAAGATTATTGAGCCTTTCAGTGCAATTTTAATTTCTGCTTCTCCAGCCATAGTTTTGGGCACTGCTGGAGAAAGGTGAATTGTTTGGGCTGTTGGTCTTTAAACTCAGTTGTCTGTATCTGTCTTCTGGGGTTTTTATTCAGGATATTAGCAACTCCTGCCCCTGAGGGTTTGTTGTTCTGGGAGGGGCTGGGGTGGTTTTTGTTTGATTGATGTTTTCTGTGGTTTTTTTTTTTTAATTATTTTTTTTTTTTCTGTTAAACAGAAACTGTGGCCTTAAACACTTCTTTATGCTTAACTTCAGCCAAATACCCAAGGATTGGCTAGGCACAGAAAAGGAGACCCTACTGCTGTGCTTTTTGTGAGGTAAAGTGTTACAGAAATAACCCTGGCTTGAAAAAGAGTCATAAAGCTTGGTCCTTGGCTTTCCAAGCGTGTCAATCTGTGCCTCCCTAGACAGCACAGAGCTTTTAAGAAGTTTGTCTGGAAACACTTGCATTAAATCTCCTGAAACCAGGCTTTGACCTTGTGCCACTGAGCTGGCATTTCATACAGGCTCCTGGCATGGGCCCTCCTGCCACTTTCAAGTAAAATCTTATCAGGCATTGAAAAGTTTGACTCTGCAGTCGAGCACTGTGCCAGAGCTGTAAAAGCCCTATTTGTACACAAAATGGATTTTTGCTTGCTAGGAGGGCTGGGGTAGTGCTCCAGTAACTGCAGGAATGGCTTTGAATCTACATAGTAATGAAACAGCTCCATCAAAATCCAGTGTCTCCTCCTCCTCCTCCTCTCTCAGCTCTGCTCTTTGTCTTCTGTGTGTCCCTGCCTGGAGTTTTACACAGCCAGCTTATATTGCTCTGGCAAAGTTTCTCAGGGAAAGTTAATTTAAAGCTATTTGAAAGGCTTAAAAATGGCTCTGCTGTTAGGATGATGAGAAAGACCTTGAAAGTGCCTTGAGGGTGATTGCTGCTGGAATACCTGCTTGGCCATGTGAGTGGTGAGCTGTTCCCAAAGGGAGCACTCCAGGGTGTCCTCCTTCAGTCCTGGCAGCCACAAAAATTGTGAAATGTCCCAGGCCTTGTTGGACAGGGCTTGGAAATGTCCAAGGCCAGGTTGGACAGGGCTTGGAAGTGTCCAAGGCCAGGTTGGACAGGGCTTGGAAATGTCCAAGGCCAGGTTGGACAGGGCTTGGAAATGTCCCAGGCCAGGTTGGACATGGCTTGGAGATGTCCAAGGCCAGGTTGGACAGAGCTTGGAAGTGTCCAAGGCCAGGTTGGACAGAGCTTGGAAATGTCCAAGGCCAGGTTGGATGGAGTTTGGAAGTGTCCCAGGCCAGGTTGGATGGAGTTTGGAAGTGTCCCAGGCCAGGTTGGATGGAGTTTGGAAGTGTCCAAGGCCAGGTTGGACAGAGCTTGGAAATGTCCAAGGCCAGGTTGGACAGAGCTTGGAAATGTCCAAGGCCAGGTTGGACAGGGCTTGGAAGTGTCCAAGGCCAGGTTGGATGGAGTTTGGAAGTGTCCCAGGCCAGGTTGGACAGGGCTTGGAAGTGTCCAAGGCCAGGTTGGGCAGAGCTTGGAAATGTCCAAGGCCAGGTTGGGCAGAGCTTGGAAGTGTCCAAGGCCAGGTTGGGCAGAGCTTGGAAGTGTCCCAGGCCAGGTTGGATGGAGTCTGGAGCAGCCTGGGACGATGGAAGGTGTCCCTGCCATGGCACTGGTTGGATTTTAAGGTCCCTCCCAACCCAAACCCTTCTGGGATTCTGTGATGCACCAGAACTCAAAACCCACTTGCTTTAACTGGGAAGGAGAATCCAGCACTTGAGGGTGAGCTCGGAGTGCCAGTGGTCTGAGAGATGTTAAATACATTTTTAGTGGAATGAGAAGGTAACCCAGACCTAGAGGAAGGGAGAGGACACCCATGTTCCCAAGGGCTGGAGTTTGGGGTGCTCAGCAGAGGCAGTGAGGGGGAGGTGATGCCCAAAGCAGAGCTGTGAACAAGGCAAGAGGGGACAGAGAAGGGAGAGTGCAAGCACATGAAGATCCCTGCTAAATGACTCAACAGAACACGTTGTTCCCTTTCCCTGGGTGCTTTAGGGATGGCAGGATCCCTGTTTAATGGAATCCACCCTTTGCCAAAAGCAATACTCAGTAATGGGCTGGGGGTTCTTATCTGCTCTCCATGAAACACTGCAAAAACCTTTTTTTGCAGTAATGAGCAATTACCCACAAATTAACAAAACTCTTTGTCAGACATTGCCTTTGTTTTTGTGCCTGTGCAATTTCCTAATTCATTTTTTCTCCCTTTCAAAACATAAATAGGTGGGTTATCAAAAGCCATTTTAAAAACGAAACCAGAGCCCTCAGCACATTTATCAGAAGGGGATTATTTGAGTTCCGATGGTTTGTTCAGAGTGTCTGTGCTGAGAAGACTCAGACCCATCCAGCCACATGTCTTGTGCCCAAGAATTAAAATGTTTTTGAGAGGGAGTGCCAGAGTTCAGGGTTGAGGAAGTGCAAGCGGCTGGGAGGACACTTGTGGAGGTGACAATCACAAACCACAGGCAAATCTCTATGACTTCCTCCTCTGAGCAGGCCTAACCCCAAAGAAATGTCAGGTTTCTCAGGGTCCCACTGGGGTTTGAGAATGCCCAGAGAAGGAGATGGGGAGAGGGATTGCCAGCTGGTGTGGGGAGATCCCTGCAGGCTTGGTTCAGTGCCAGGGGAGCAGAGGGAACCTGAGACCCAGCTGATATTGGATCCAGGTGCTCCAGATTGATGCACTAAAGGCCTTTTGCTGTTTTCTCCTCTGAGCCTGGCCAGCTGAGCTCATGTTCTTAATGAACTACTCCTTAGCTGTCTTAATTTCTGACTGCTGCTCCTTAACTCACGGAGGGAATTGAGCAGCATCATTCATAACTGTCTGCAGGGAACTTTCCCTGGCCACTTTATTGAGTGGCTGCCACTCTGAAATCCTTTTATGATTCTGCCTGTTAATGCAAACAATCTCCTTTAACCTCATCACTTTGTAATCCACCCTCACACTGTAATTGTGCTTTAATGCTGCCCATTTGTAGCTGGATATAAGCAAATATTTAAAATAATTGTCCACTCTAGAAAATGTTGATTGATCTCATAGATTGTTTTGATTTCTGTTTATTAACTCCCTGAGGATGTTGTTTCCATGTTCAGGACATCATTTAGGTCTTCCCAAGGTAAAAGATTGGAAAGCAGATCAGAACTCCTAGGGAATGCTGCATTTCTTCACGTGCTTGCACTGTCATGGCTGTGTGTTGAAATCCAGCCTGCAGGATGTGATGTCATGCTAATAAATTAATGACTGGTGTTAATTTGAAGATTGGATAATAACCCAGGGAGAGCTTGGCCCTTCTGCTCTGAGCTTCCCACAAATTGTGACGTGGCTCAAGCTTTGCCTGCCTCTGCCTTGCTGCACTTTCCACCATGAGTATGATGGGGTGGGAGCCTTGTATTCGTAGAGACACCTTGTAAAAGGGGTTTGGATGTGTGCTCTGACACAGGCAGCTGTGGGGACACAGAGACCCCAGCCTGTGCAAGGTGCAGGTTCCAAACTCTGGGTTCTGAACTCATCAGAGATTACCTCGAGGGTCCCTTCCAAGGCAGGATGGGATGGTTCTGTGCTCACTGTTGAATGTCCCAGCCTGGAACTCCGCTGTGTTCCCTGTGAGGGAGTGGTTGTGGTGGCAGGGTGGCTTGTGGCAGGCAGAGAGAGGTTCCTACCCTGGCACTGTCACCTCTGATCCCTATCACTCACCCTCTGCTTTCAAACCCAGGATTGGGGTTCATCTGTTCCAAGGGGGCTTTCTGGGCTGATTTAATTCGTGGCTGTTAAAGAGCAGTCTTTTCTTCCCTCACCTTCTAATCATATTCCACATTTAAAGGGTGCTCCATGAGGTTTTGGAGACAGGCTCTGTGGTTTGCCTGGCAGGTGGGGCCTTATCAAGAGGGAAATAACAGCACTGAGGGAAACAGCAGCACAAGATATATCAGTAATCTTCTTTTAGGTCTGGCTCATGCAAAGCTTTCATGACATTTTCTGCACCCCTAAACTGGAGTAACTTCTGCAGTGACTCTGTCAGCTGTGTCAGCAAACTTTGTGCTTGGGACTGAGGTATTGTTGAGTTTTATTTTTATTTAAAAGCTAAAAAAGGCAGCTTTATTTTTATTTAAAAATAAAAGAGGCAGCTGAGGGTCTGCAGTGGGCTGAGCTGAAGTGGGTCTTGCTTTTGGGAGGACACTTGCTGGTGGTGAGCAGCCAGTGCAGTGACAGGATGGAAATGCTCAGATTTGCTTGCTTCCAGTACTGCCCTAAATTAGGATAGCTGGGACAGAGCCCAGGGCAGCTTGTGGGGTATTTTCCAGTGTAACATTTGCACACCAGGCTGTTCCCTGTTCAGTTACTCCCCGTTGGGAAGAGACACTCAGGTGTTGTGGAGTCTCTTTGCCTGGGATTGCTGGATTTGGGGGTGCTGGAGCAATGCTTGAGGGAGAAATTGTGGTTGTTGCACCCTTTTGTCTGTGTGGTGTTGGTGGTCGTGGAAGAAGCCCCACAAACTTCAGCTGGAAGGGAGGAAAAGTCCATTTGTTTCCACAGACACTGCAGAGTGACAGGAGAAGGATTTGGAGAGCTGAGCATGCTGGTGCTGCTGTTTTTATAGCCTTAAAAAGTGGGTGAAGAGTTAAAATAAATAAAAAGAGGAATGGTTTCTGTAGTGGCTTCTCTGGAGGTAATATTATCTTCTGGTTCTGAGGATTTGTTTCCTTTCCTGGTCTGGTTTAAAAACATTTCCTTTTTCATAAAAGCACTGAATTACTCCATGGACATTTATGTGAAGGAGCTGCTGAGTGCTTAATAACCTACTTATTTTATTTGGGCTGGACTTTTGAAAAAATGAAGTGTTCAAGTGAGGCCCTTAGGAGACAGATTGTCCTGCCTGATTGTCTTGAGCAAAGTCCCTTTTTGGCTTTAATTGGGGTTTTTATTGCTATGATTTACAGTGGCAGGGTGAGGGCAGCACCGTTCCTGCAGTGCCTCACACAAGTGGGAAGGGAAGGAGAAGGAGCAGAGCTATTCCTTATCTGGACACTTTCTTAGGTGCTTCCAGAGCTGTGGACTTAAATAATTCCTCCATGGCAGTGTTGATGTGCAGCACAACCTTTAATACAAGTATTCTCAGCATGACTTTGCAAATATTCCCAGGTTTGGTTTAACACCTCTGGTGCTGCCTCTTGGCGTCGGAGTGAGGGGGGTTTGTGCAAGGCTCAGAAATGCAGATAAAATCACCCACTTGGAAATCACCTCTGGGAGCAGTCCTTGTGCCTTTCCTGGACTGGTCTGCCTGCTGTTCCTCTGTGCCCACTTCTGGTGTCCACTGCCATGTCCTGGTGCCCACTGCCACCTCCTTGTGTCCATTCCCACCTCCTGGTGTCCACTGCCATGTCCTGGTGCCCACTGCCACCTCCTTGTGTCCATTCCCACATCCCCCTGTCTATTCCCACCTCCTGGTGCCCACTGCCACCTCCTCGTGTCCATTCCCATGTCCTGGTGCCCACTGCCACCTCCTTGTGTCCATTCCCACCTCCTGGTGTCCACTGCCATGTCCTGGTGCCCACTGCCACCTCCTTGTGTCCATTCCCACATCCCCCTGTCTATTCCCACCTCCTGGTGCCCACTGCCACCTCCTCGTGTCCATTCCCATGTCCTGGTGCCCACTGCCACCTCCTTGTGTCCATTCCCATGTCTTGGTATCCATCTCCACCTCCTTGTGTCCATTCCCACCTCCTGGTGCCCACTGCCACTTCTTGTGTCCATTCCCATGTCTTGGTATCCATCTCCACCTCCTTGTGTCCATTCCCACCTCCTGGTGTCCACTGCCATGTCCTGGTGCCCACTGCCACCTCCTCGTGTCCATTCCCATGTCCTGGTGTCCATTCCCACCTCCTGGTGCCCACTGCCACTTCTTGTGTCCATTCCCATGTCTTGGTATCCATCTCCACCTCCTTGTGTCCATTCCCACCTCCTGGTGTCCACTGCCATGTCCTGGTGCCCACTGCCACCTCCTTGTGTCCATTCCCACATCCCCCTGTCTATTCCCACCTCCTGGTGCCCACTGCCACCTCCTCGTGTCCATTCCCATGTCCTGGTGCCCACTGCCACCTCCTTGTGTCCACTGCCACCTCCTCGTGTCCATTCCCATGACCTGGTGTCCACTGCCACCTCCTTGTGTCCACTCCCACCTCCCCCTGTCCGTTCCCACCTTCTGGTGTCCACTGCCATGTCCTGGTGTCCACTGCCATGTCCTGGTGCCCACTGCCACCTCCTGCTCTCCATTCCCACTTCCTGGTGCCCACTGCCACCTCCTCATGTCCACTCCCATGTCCTGGTGTCCATTCCCATCTCCCCCTGTCCATTCCCACCTCTTGGTGTCCACTGCCACCTCCTTGTGTCCATTCCCACCTCCCCCTGACTATTCCCACCTCCTGGTGCCCACTGCCACCTCCTGGTGTCCATTCCCATGTCCTGGTGCCCACTGCCACCTCCTTGTGTCCACTGCCACCTCCTCGTGTCCATTCCCATGTCCTGGTGTCCATTCCCACCTCCTGGTGCCCACTGCCACTTCCTTGTGTCCATTCCCATGTCCTGGTATCCATCTCCACCTCCTTGTGTCCATTCCCACCTCCTGGTGCCCACTGCCACCTCCTGGTGTCCATTCCCATATCCCGGTGTCCACTGCCACCTCCTGGTGTCCATTCCCATATCCCGGTGTCCACTGCCACCTCCTCATGTCCATTCCCATGTCCTAGTGCCCACTGCCATATCCTGGTGTCCATTCCCACCTCCCCCTGTCCATTCCCACCTTCTGGTGTCCATTCCCATGATCTGGTGCCCACTGCCACCTCCTCGGGTCCATTCCCACCTCCTGGTGTCCATTCCCATGTCCTGGTGTCCACTGCCACCTCCTGCTGTCCATTCTCATGTCCTGGTGCCCACTGCCACCTCCTCATGCCCACTCCCGTGTCCTGGTGTCCAATGCCATGTCCTGGTGCCCACTGCCACCTCCTGCTGTCCATTCCCACCTTCTGGTGCCCACTGCCACCTCCTCATGTCCACTTCCATGTCCTGGTGTCCATTGCCATGTCCTGGTGTCCATCTCCACCTCCTTGTGTGCATTCCCACCTCCTGATGCCCACTGCCATATCCTGCTGTCCATTCCCACCTCCTGGTGCCCACTGCCACCTCCTCATGTCCACTCCCATGTCCTGGTGCCCACTGCCACCTCCTTGTGTCTATTCCCACCTCCTGGTGCCCACTGCCATATCCTGGTGTCCATTCCCACCTCCCCCTGTCCATTCCCACCTTCTGGTGTCCATTCCCATGTCCTGGTGCCCACTGCCACCTCCTCATGTCCACTCCCATGTCCTGGTGTCCACTCCCATGTCCTAGTGCCCACTGCCATATCCCGGTGTCCATTCCCACCTCCCTCTGTCCATTCCCACCTCCCTGGTGTCCATCCCCACCTCCTGGTGTCCCCTCCCACCTCCACAGACCCTGTCCTGTCCTGTGAGCCCCAAGTCCTGCCCTGCTTTGGGGCCCCTGTGCTGCATTTGGGGTTTTTGGGGGCAGGGGAATTGGGCATTTCACAGCAGCTGCCTTTGGCAGGTCAGCCCCCTGTCAGTGTGTGCTGCTCCCTGTGCTCAGCATGCAGGAATGTTGGTCAGACTTGGACTCTCCTGTCATGTGCAGATGCAGTGAATTTCCTAGAAACTTCAGGGAGGGGATGAAAGTGATGTAGATGGTTTGTAACAAGTGGTGATTCAGTCATTGGAGCATAAATTGGATTTTTAATGTGCTGAAGAAGGAAAGAAAGCCTGGCTTGGTAAGGTCAGCGTCAGAAATTTAGGGGCTGTGTTGATTTTTCTTTTGTACCACAGCTTATGGAGGATATTTTATTTTTCCCTTAATTAAACTGCTTTTGCAAGGTGTGTCAGTCCATCTTAAATCCTGTGTCTGTATTTGACGAGGGCAGAATCTTCTGCTGCTTTTGGGACTTCAGCTCCCCTTTCTGCAGCTGGGTTGTGTCACCAAGTTGTTTTTCATCCCTTCCCCTGTCAGTTTGTTGAGCAAATTTCCAAGTGCAGGACCGTGGGCATTGGGACACCCCTCAAAATGCAGGATTGGCACATCCTTCCAAGTGCAGGAATATGGGGATTGGGACACTCTTCCAGGGAAACTGGGACACCCCTCAAAGTTTAGGATTCTGGGGGACAGGGACACCCTCAGAGTTTAGGATTGTGGGGATTGGGATACCCCTCAAAATTCAGGATTGTGGGGACTGGGGCACCCCTTCCAAGTGAGTTGTGGGAATTGGGATACCCCTCAAAATTCAGGATTGTGGGAATTGGGACCTCCCTCCAAGTTTAGGATTGTGAGGATTAGGACACCTCTCCAAGTGTGGGTTGTGGGGTACAGGGACATCCCTCCAAATGTATTGGGGGAATTGGGATACCCCTCCAAGTTTAGGATTGTGAGGATTAGGACACCTCTCCAAGTGTGGGTTGTGGGGTACAGGGACATCCCTCCAAATGTATTGGGGGAATTGGGATACCCCTCCAAGTTTGGGATTGAGGGGATTGGAACACCCCTCCAAGTTTAGGATTGTGGGGACAGGGACACCCCTCCAGGTGTGGGGTTGTGGGGATTGGGACACTCTCAAAATTTAGGATTGTGGGGACTGGGACACCCTTTCCAAGTGGGTTGTGGGAATTGGGACACTCCTCAAAGTTCAGGATTGTGGGGACAGGGACACCCCTCAAAGTTTAGGACTGTGGTGACTGGAATACCCCTCCAAGTGTGGAATTGTGGGGACTGGGACACCTCTTCAAAGTGGTTTGTGGGCATTGGGACACCCCTCAAAGTTTAGGATTGTGGGGATTGGGACACCTCTCCAAGTGTGGGGTTGGGGGAGATTGGAACACTCCTCAGAGTTTAGGATTGTGGGAATTGGAACACTCCTCAGGGTTCAGGATTGTGGGGATTGGGACACCTCTCCAAGTGTGGGGTTGGAGGGGATTGGAACACTCCTCAGAGTTCAGGATTGTGGGTATTGGGACACCTCTCCAAGTGTGGGTTGTGGGGGCAGGGAGGATGCTCTGCCACACTTCCTTCCCTTTGTTTAAGACCCAGAGCACCGAGCAGAGCTGCAGGGCAGAGGAGGGAGGATCCTCCCCCTGCAGGCTGTCAGGGAATGTGTCTGCCCTCTCCCCAAGCTCCTGTGGGGAGCCAGGATGGAGCTGGAGACATCCCAGTGCTGCTGCTGCCAGGTCCCAGTGTCCCTGTGCCAGTCCTGCCTGTCCTGCAGGACATCTGCATGTTCCCCTCCAGAATCCCATTTCCAAGGGGTCCCAGTGTCCCTGTGCCAGTCCTGCCTGTCCTACAGGACATCTCCTGCATGTTCCCCTCCAGAATCCCATTTCCAAGGGCTGCTTGGTGCCAGGTCCTGCCTGTCCTGCAGGACATCTCCTGCATGTTCCCCTCCAGAATCCCATTTCCAAGAGGTTCCAGGTGTCACTGTGTCAGTTCCTGCTTGTCCTGCAGGACATCCCCCTGCATGTTCACCCCCAGAAGTGCAGCTAGGATCCCATTTCCAAGTGCTGCTCCCTCCCAGGTCCCAGGTGTCACTGTGCCAGGTCCTGCTTGTCCTGCAGGACATCCCCTGTATGTTCACCCCCAGGATCCCATTTCCAAGGGATCCCTGTGCCAGGTCCTGCTTGTCCTGCAGGACGTCCCCTGCATGTTCCCCTCCAGGATCCCATCTCCAAGCTGCTTTTCCCAGCACAGTGCCTGAAGCTGGAGTCAGGGCTCAGCATCCCCCCAAGGGCAGGGCAGGGCAGGGAGGGAGAGCTGGCTGCAATTCCAGTTAAGGGTGGTCCCATTCCAGCAATTAGGAGGAATTAATTGTTTGGCCAGAGCCCCAAGATATTGCAGATGGCTCTTAGAGGGATGGAACAGATTCCTGATGCTGAGGTGTGTCCAGTTTTGCAGAGGTGGATCCAGAAACTGCATTTTGCCAGATATGAGGCCAGCTGGCTCGTCACATCTGCAACAGAAAAGTTTCTTTAGCTGAGAAATGGGATATCTTGTTCTGCTGGTATTTCTGAGGATGAGGGAGCTTGAATTTCTTGCTTGCATTGGGAACTGAAAGCAGACAGTCAATCCCCACAGAAATGGGGACAAGCAGCCATTTTTAAATGGGTTTGGTTATTGTGGTGACTTTGGTGGTTTTTTGCAGTGCTCCTCTTGCTGTTGTGTTCCTGTTATCCCTTTTGAGCAAGGCATCTCTGCATTCCAGGGAAGCTCTTTTCTGCTAATAGTGACTCCTTGCTCCTGAGCACAGGATTTGTCTGCAGCACTTTCCCATTTTATGGAAGATTTAGCTCAATTTTCCACCTTATTTTCTCATAATTTTTAGCAAAAATCTGTTGCTTTGTTCAGGTCAAATTTGCAAATTTGTGGAGCTCATTTTTTCCTGCTTTTGCACCTTTCATAAATCATCTGATGAATGTTGAAGCTGGAAGAGGCTGTTTGGCATTTACAAAGCTGATGGAAAACTTGAGTAAAGGATGCTTTGCAGGAAATGGCCTCTCAAAAAGGGAAGTAGTGCAAAAACCAGTTCTATTTTCCTTGTTCACAAACTTGTTTGGAAGATATTATTAATTAATCCCTCACATCTGTGCAGGTGCAGCCTTCAGCCTCCCAGCGGGGTGTTTTAACAGGAGCAAACCACAGCAGGGAATTCCCTCCCCTCCATTCCAATCCAGTATTTTGGTTTCTTTGGGGAACTTGTGATTCTTTCAAAAGCCACAGTTTGGTAACTGAGTGTCAAAATTTACCACAGAAACTTTCAGGAGAAAAAAGGGGAAGGCAGCTCCTGCTGAAATACCAAAACCAAGTGTGAAAACTTTGGGGTGGGATGGATGGGACCGAAGGGGTCAGAGTTAAATCACAATCTGATTCTGCTCAAAATGAAAGTGTGTGTTCACTGATTGCAGCTGTTGATGCTGGGGGTATGGGGGGAATTCCAGGGAAAGCTGTGGAATTCCAGGAAAAGCTGAGGAATTCCAGGAAAAGCTGAGGAATTCCAGGAAAAGCTGAGGAATTCCAGGAAAAGCTGTGGAATTCCAGGAAAAGCTGAGGAATTCCAGCCAAGTGCCCCTGCCAGGTGCCAGATCTCATGCTGAGAGTGCATGGCCAGGTTTGCCTGTCCCAAAGGGATTTTTCCATGAGGAAGGCAGAGCCTTAGCTAACAGAGTGCTCTCCTGGATATATTTCTGAAAGGATATATTTCTTTTTATATGGAATTTCTACCTGTACACCCATTAAATCCTGGGAAATTCCATCCCTTACCATTTGTTTACCTGCACAGGAGGATTATTGCAGCAATGCCTGAAAGAAGCAAGATTAAAAAGGAATTACTGCAGCCTGGCAGGGGTGTGTTGTGCAGAAAATACCTTTTCCAAGTTAAATTCCTTCTCCAAGTTGATGCCTTTGAGGTCAGGACAGAGGGTAAAAAACCTCTGAAAAGGTTTTTTTCACATGAAACAAATTTCTGCTGCAATCTATGGGAACCTCTGAAAGTTGACATAACTTGTGTAGCTGGAAGTTTCAATTTGTTTAATTTATTTTGCTTCCTTAGGGCTCAGCTGTACTTGTTTTGTCGAGTTAGTTTATTTATGGACACATTGTGCTGTTCTTCCCCAGGAATGACCTCTCAACTCCAGCAACTTGTTAATGTTGGTGTCAAGCCTGTTTAAAATCTCTTCCTGAGGTTTGGAGGTTTTTTCCATCAGTCTGGGGAGGTGTGGATGGTTAGCACAGAGCGATTGCTGCTCTTACAGCTGCTTTTTACTAATTAAACACACAGCTGATTGGCACAGGCGTCATCTTGTAATGAATCAAGTGCAAACCCAGCTTGGATTCCTTGTGTGCAGGTGGCTCATTTGTGCTTTCTTTGCAGTGGCCAGAAGAATCTCTTTACCCAGGAGACTCAAACAGTGTCAGGAGAGAGATGTTCCTGCTGAATTTGATGTGTGGGGCAAAGCCTTGCTGGGAGTTTGAGGCCTGTGGTCCCTCCCTGGGTGTGATGTCCTGGCAGGAGCTTTGCTGCTCACCTGCCATGAGGGAATAAAGCACTGCCAGCACCTGGAGAGCACATCCCCAGCCTCTGGACACCCAGGGAACAGGCTGTGTTTGTAGGGTTTGGGAAAATAACGCTCCTGGAGAGCACATTCCCTGCTCTGGACACTCAGGGAACAGGCTCTGTTTATGAGATTTGGGAGAATAAAACACTCCCAGCACAGGAAGACACATCCCATGCCTCTGGGCAGCCAGGGAACAGGTCAGTTTGTGGGATTTGGGAGAATAAAGCACCCCAACACATGGAGAGCACATCCCCTGCCTCTGGACAGCCAGGGAACAGGCTGTTTGTGGGATTTGGGAGAATGAAGCACTCCTAGTACATGGAGAGCACATCCTCAGCCTCTGGACACTCAGGGAACAGGCTCAGTTTGTGGGATTTGGGAGAATGAAGCACTCCCAGCACATGGAGAGCACATCTCCTGCCTCTGGACACTCAGGGAACAGGCTTTCTTTGTGGGATTTGGGAGAATAAAGCACTCCCAGCACATGGAGAGCACATCCTCAGCCTCTGGACAGCCTGGGAACAGGCTCTGTTTGTAGGGAACAGGCTCAGTTTGTGGGATTTGTGGAGAATAAAACAATCCTAGTACATGGAGGGGACATCCCCTGCCCCTGGACACTCAGGGAACAGGCTCTGTTTGTGGGATTTGAGAGAATAAAGCCCTTCAAGCACCTGGAGAGCACATCCCCTGCCTCTGGATACTCAGGGAACAGGCTGTTTGTGGGATTTGGGAGAATAAAGCACTTCCAGCCCATGAAAAGCACACCCTCTGTCTGTGGACAGCCAGGGAACAGGCTCTGGTTGTGGGATTTGGGAGAATAAAGCACCTGCAGAGCACATCCCCTGCCTCTGGACACTCAGGTAACAGGCTCTGTCTGTGGGATTTGGAGAATAAAGCACTCCTAGTACATGGAGAGCACATTCCCTGCCTCTGGACACTCAGGGATCAGGCTCAGTTTGTGGGATTTGGAGAATAAAGCACTCCTAGTACATGGAGAGCACATTCCCTGCCTCTGGACAGCCTGGGAACAGGCTCTGTTTGCAGGGAACAGGCTCTGTTTGTAGGATTTGGGAGAATAGAGCCATCCCAGTAACTGGAAAGCACATCCCCTGCCTCTGGACACTGAGGGACCAGGCTCAGTTTGTGGGATTTGGGAGAATAAAGCACTCCCAGCCCATGCAGAGCACATCCCCTGCTTCTGGACACTCAGGGAACAGGCTCTGTTTGTGGGATTTGGGAGAATAAAGCCCTTCAAGCACCTGGAGAGCACATCCCCTGCCTCTGGACTCTCAAGGACCAGGCTCTTTCTGTGGGACTGGGGAGAGTAAAACACTCCCAGTACATGGAGAGCACATCTCCTGCTTCTGGACAGCCAGGGAACAGGCTCAGTTTGTGGGATTTGGGAGAATAAAGCACCCCAGCCCATGCACAGCACATCCCCTGCCTCTGGACACCCCTGGAACAGGCTCTGTTTGTAGGATTTGGGAGAATAAAGCTCTCCCAACCTGTGCAGAGCCACTCTGGAATTGTTTTCTGTGCCTGTACCTGCACTTGCTGCCTTCCAGCTCCTCCTGCTTGCCTCTGCTGCCTGTGCCACCAACAGGAAAAGCAACACGTGAGACAATTGGAGTGTAAGAGCAGAAATGCTGCCTCACTTGAGCTGCACTTAACCCCTGGCTTTAAGTGGCTGTGAGAGGCTTGTGAGATGTGCTTGATACATTTAAGAAATGAAAAGCTGTGAGAGAGGGGAGGAAGGAGCTGCAGCAGAGCTTCAGGCTGCTGAAGCATTTCTGGGTGTGCATCCCTTGCTTGCTGGCTGCCTGAGGCTCTCCAGCAGGAGAGATGCTCCAGGAGGAGCTGTGCTTGCTGATGGGCAGGGCAAAAATCAGTTTGCTGATTTTTCTTCAGCTCTGTTTTCCTGCCTTGTGCAGGATTTGCTGCCCAAGTCTCCCTGTCAGCTCTTGCTCTGATGTGGTGTGTTGGGTTTGGCGGCTTGGAAAGGAGTTTCACTCACTTCTGGCTCCTCACAGCAGACATTTCCCTGCTCAGGAGTCACCTGCTCAATATTCCTCCCCCACACCTGACCCAGCTTGTTCAATCCTGTTCTTTCCCTGTGAAGCAAGAGACAAAAAAAAAAAAAAAAAGAAAAAGCAGAATTTGCTGTAGCTCACAAAGCTCCCAGATGCATTTAGGTTGGAAAACACCTCCCAGACCATGGAGTCCAAGCCGTACCCCATCCCCACCTTGTCACCAGCACTGAGTGACCTCCCTGCTCACCCTTTCCAGGAAGAAACTCCTCCTGGTGTGTTGTCTTCTATATTAAGAGTTCTGTTATCATTATAGTGCAAGGATTCCATATCACCAGAGCTTCATACCTCCTCGATGTTTCTCACAGGCAGCTCCTCTAAGCACTGACTCTTCCTGGTCCTTGCAGTAACCATCTGACTCCAGTTCCCACCAATCCACTCTTTTATACCACTGTTCTTATTGGCTACAGCTGTGGCCTGTTATCAGCCTTGCTCCTAATCTTCAGTAATTGGTGCAGCTGCAACTCTTTAGGGGATAAGATTACATTCTATACCACTTTCATTTACCCATACTGTATCCCCCTAAAATTCCCCCTTTTTCTTCTAATTAAAGTTACAGCATTTCTAGAAGGACCTATTCAAATAAATTACCATTATTACACATTTATGCATTTCATTTAGAACTAAGAGTTACCCAAATGTTCAAACAACGTATTATTGTACAGATACGTATATATTTAAAATGTTAGTGCAGTTTTATAGCTTTTCTCAGTTTACAAAGTACTTTAACAAACATTAATAGCTGTAATTGATAGATTTTGCCAATAGTTTAGTATTCAAATGCGTTTTCTCCGAATCCACATGGCAATATAGTTTAGACCTGAATCATGTCGGGGGCCACCACTTGTTGTCTTATAGATCAACAGTTCTATTATCATTGTAGTGCAAGGATTCCATATTGCCAGAGTTTTGTGCCTCCTTGATGTTTCCCATAAGCACTGACTGCAGTTCCCACCAATCCACTCTTTTATATCACTGTTCTTATTGGCTGCAGCTGTGGCCTGTTAACATCAGGCCTGCTCCTAATCTTTAATTGGCTCAGCTGCAGCTCTTTAGGGGATAAGATTACATTTTATACCACCTTCATTTACCCATACTGCAGCTCCCTGCACTGATGTCCTGCCTGACCCTCCCCTGGCACAGCTGTTGGGATGGTGACCGGCTCTGTGCCTGCTGGGAAGCCACATGAGAAGGTGACATCCATGTGCCAGGACAAATCCTGGCTCCAGAAATACTCAGTGTGAGGTGAAGGTGTAGCTGTTTTAGCAAAACATCAAGTGGAAACGGCTTATTTTTGGTTTGCTTGCAGCTGTTGTGCCCTTCTTTCCATCCTGCATCAGGAGTTATGACCTAAAAATAAATAGTGTTGTGCAGAGGAGTGGGAAATGAGACAGCATCAGTGATTTCAGGTTTTATTGCTGTGTACACACACACTCTCTGTGCTGAGAGGTTTTCTGCTGGGGCTGAGCAGTGCAGGCTGTCACCACCCAGCTGGGACCGAGCTCTGCTCTCTGGCCTGCTCTTAATCCACACCCCAAATTGAAAAAAAACCCCAGGATTTAGACAAGGCAAAAATGTTGTTAGAGTTTCCCTGAGGTGAGGATAACCCTTGTAGATCTCTGAAAGGGAAGGGACAGATTTATTTGCCGTGCAGTGGTTTGGAGAGGTCTCAGGTGAGGTGAGGTGGCCATGGGCTGCTCTGTCCCCACAGAAGGGCACTGTGCTGGGTTTGCTCTGCCTGTGCCACGCTGGTGGCTTCATTGGGACAGCTGTGTCACTCCACTGCTGTTTGGAGAAGAAATGGAGTGCACAGTGAGGCCTGAAGGTCACTTCTGTATTCCAGCTTGTCTGCTTTAGTGTTGACATTAAATTCTGGGTCCAGGGCAGCTCTGCCTGTTGCTCTTTGTGCTTTGCAAGCAAGGACAGAAATCTCTGTTTGAGCTGGCAGCTGTCCCAGCTGTGACCGTGTTCACAGGGGTTCTTGGATCAGGGAAGAGATGAGCATCTAACACCATGTTTCTGAAGGCTTGATTTATTGTTTTATTATATATATTACATTAAAACTATACTAAAAGAATAGAAGAAAGGATTTCATCAGAAGGCTGGCTAAGAATAGAAAAAGAAAGAATGATAACAAAAGTTTCTATCTTGGACAGAGAGCCCAAGCCAGCTGACTGTGATTGGCCATTAATTAGAAACAACTCTATGAGAAAAATCACAGATGCACCTGTTGCATTCCACAGCAGCAGATAATCAATGTTTACATTTTGTTCCTGAGGCCTCTCAGCTTCTCAGGAGGAAAAATCCTAAGGAAAGGATTTTCCATAAAAGTTGTCTGTGACATGGTGCCTCTTGCCTCATGGCTTCTGTGTGGCTCAGAATTACTTTCCACAGCTTTGGAAAGTGTCTTTGGACAAAGAGGGAGAGGGATCCCCTTTTTACAGGTGATGGTGGTGCTGAATGAGCCTTTTGGTGAATTACAAGCCTGCCTTTCTGCCCCTCCAGTGCTCTCAGAGGTGTAAAACAGTTCTTTCCCCTCCTTTTTTCTCTTAAACTAAGCACTGAGGATCTCGTGTGACTTGCTGATTGTGTAGTCTGTACCTCAGGAAGTGCTGCAGCTGGGTTGGTGTGTTGCATTTAGGCAAACCAGCTAATTTTGGCACTTTGCATGCCTGGTGTGTCTACTTTTCTCTCAGGTGTAAGGAAAAAAAAAAAGGGAAATAAAGTCTGGTTTAAAATCACACCAGGCAAATTCCAGCTTGGAAGACAGCCGGAGTAAGTGAAGGTCTGTGTGGGGTTTTTTTGTGTTTACACTTGGTTAATTCTACTGTTGCAGCAGAAAGAAGTAAGTCCATTAATTAATTAGGCAGTTAATGGATGTAAGGAGCTGGTGCAGAACCAGCTGCTGGTTGGGAATTCCCTGGCAGGAGGAAAACAACCAAACCATATCCCAAGAAAAACATGGATCTGGAGCTCTGGGTGGTGAGCCTGTAGAGAGAGATAAGGATTCAGCCCAGGAAAATGCACTAATTGATAACTGCTCCAGAACCAGTGGGGTGGGAGATAAATGTCCCCTTCCTCTCCCAAAGAATTCCCCAGGCTCAGCAGGATGAGCAACAGGGTCCAGCACATTTAATTTCCTCTGCTGAAACAGGGATTGTGTCTGCTGCAAATGAGAAGAGCTTTGAGCTGGAAAACGAGCTGCTTTTAGGCAATGACATTCTAAATATTCCTGTCCTGCAGTCCTGGGATAACTGGGATCAGCTGAATTGTGATTGTTGTTTGATGTCTCTGGTGACCACTGTGCTTGGTTCCTCTTGTTTTAAACAGCAGCCTTGCTGAGTGCTTGGGGCAAAGCTGTGTTTTAAGGTGGCTATGAGTGTTTTAGGGCTTTAGGCTGGCTGGATTTCACTCCTGTAAGGGAAATTGTGGGCCAGGCTGCAGGGAAATTCCCTTTATTTTCATAGTGGTTCTCTAGAGCGTCTTACTGGGGAAGACCCCATAAGTTTTGGGTTTCGCTGCTGCACCCTCAGGTTTTTCCTGCTGTTTGATCAATTATCTGCTCCGAACAAGTGAGCAAGACAGAAATTACAGCCTTGCTGTGACAACCCTTTGCAGCCCATTACTAAAAGATGACACTTTTTGTTTGTGGCTTTGCTTTAACAAAATAATCCTTCATAGCTGGAAAGCCTTAAGGAAAAAAAAAAAAAAGTTTCTGGCTCTATCTGTAGGAGTTGCAGTTCTTTGCTGTGCAAATGCTGCAATCTACATCTTGCTTTAATGTTTCTCAGAGCTAAAATATTTTTGGATAAACAAAGCTTTTCATATACTGTTCAAAGTGCTTACAGGCAACCTTTACCCTTGGAGTGGAATGCAGCCATGGGGAAAAGTGCAGTGGGAACAAGGACCTCAAACAGAGCTGATGGCCAGGAGTGGGATGGAGTGGGGCAGCATGTCAGATTTAAATGTTCATTTGGATTGGCATATCACATTCCAAGCCATTTATTGTATGAAAAATTACTGGCGTCCATAACCAGATTATTTTTTTGTTTTATAAAACAGTTTGCAGTCAGCTTTTCTCCACCAAATTTCCACTGGATATTGCTGGGTAAGTAATTAGGAGCAGCTAGAAATGTGCTGGAAAACCATAATGTGGCATCTTAGAAATCATGGAGGAACCTAGTGAGCTAAAATCTGCTTTGCTTCCAGAGGAGAAGCACATTTCTGGTATTTGCTGATTTACAGTAAAGAACTTCCTAAGTCTCTCCTACTTGCACGGTGGAAGAGTTTTTCCCCAACCTGCTGTCTGTGAGAGAGCAAACCCTCCCAGCTTGTTAGGCAGTAATTTAAACATAGCTACATGGCCAGAAAAAATGATTTTTTTGCATTCTTGTGATTGGGAAAGGTGGGATGAGGCAGGGACTGGAATCCCAAGGAGTGGCAGTGGCACTGACACTCCTCTCTTAGGGACATGTCAGACTCCTTGCTAGAGAGTGTTGTGAATACACAGTTTCAGTGGGATCAAGTTGCAGGGAGTGGAGGGAAGCTGAGCAACTCTTTGGATGAGAAATTTCCCCAAAAGTTGCTAAATCCAGGAAGCTCCTGGAGCAGAAAGCAGCCAAGGCCTCAGGCAGAGCCTGGTCTGGTTGGGGCAGTTTAGCTGCTCTGAAATGTTGATTTAACTGCTAAGGCTGAGCAGCTTTGAGGGTTTGGGTTTGGGTCATGGTTTATTTTTGCTTCTTCTCTGCGCTTTTGCTTGTTTGTGGTTTTCTGTTGCACTATGAGGCTACAAAGGAAATAAAAACCCCTAAAGCTTGGGGTGACTGACTTTGAGGCTTGTAACAGTGGAGGCAAAACCCTGACTTTGCATTGAGTGTTTGCAGCCCCAAGGGGAATCTGCAAAAAATTCATCCGTGGTCTTGGCTGTGCTGACTCCTTCCATGGGGGCCATACTTTCCCTTTTCCCATTTTTCAGCCTTTCTTTGGTGGAGTTTTGATGAATTACAAAGGTTAACAAGGGATAGCTGCATGCCTGGACTGATATCAATACAATTATTGATAAAATCCTCACTTTAGATGAGACCCACATATGGAATTATATTTTAAGAGCTCAAAGAAGCCTCATTTATAAATTTTAAGCGCCAGCAGCACATTTTTTATACTCAGAAGATCTTTTAATTACTGGAAGCTGCTTGGGCTCATTGTGAGGTATTTTGCCACATTGTGTTTAGGTGTGTTTTTTCCCATTTCAGTGGAGCTCTCAGGGTTCTTCATGGCGCAGGTTGTTTTTAGCTGTCCTGAAAGTATCCCCTGACCTCCCTGCCCAGGAGAACCACAGCATCCTTGCGGAATTGTGGAGTTGGCTGTGCTCCATGTGTCCTTGGAGCAAGCTCTGTGCCTGGGGTGGCTCACAAAGGGGACATTGAGGCAGTCACCAGCTCAGGATCCTGTCCCCCTGAGTCTGCACTAATGCTCTTAACCCTGCTGGGGCTGGAGAAACAGCCAGCAGCTCTGGGCTGTGCCCTGCTCCTTTCATATTGCTCTGTGACTACATTTATCTGTCTATATTTTATATTTATATTTATATTTATATTTATATCTATATTTATATTTATATTTATATTTATATTTATATTTATATTTATATTTATATTTATATTTATATTTATATTTACATTTATATTTATATTTATATTTATACTATCTATATAATTATATATTATTCTATTGATGTTATATATTATTATAATATCTATATTATTCTATTTATTATATTCAGCTATAAATGTTCCCCTGAGTCTGCACTAATGCTCTTAACCCTGCTGGGGCTGGAGAAACAGCCAGCAGGTCTGGGCTGCTGCCCTGCTCCTTTCATATTGCTCTGTGACTACATTTATCTGTCTATCTCAATGTTGTTATTATTATTATTATTATTATTATTATTATTATTATTATTATTATTATTATTATTATTATTAACTATACATTATATGGTATACATTATATGGTATACATTATATGGTATACATTATATGGTATACATTATATGGTATACATTATATAGTAATATAATGTAATGTAATAGAATATAATTATTATACTAGGGATATTATTATATTAATAAATATAACAACACAACATATCTATATATTAATAAATATAATAAAATAGAAAATGTATTAATAAATAAAATAATAAATATAATAAGATGGAAAATATATATATTGTATTATTTTATATTATTTATAGATAATATATAAATTATATATTATGTAATAAATAATATAATATATGTTATTTATACATTATTTATATATTATATAAATATAATAATATAATATTTTAAATGTTATTATTAGTATTATTATATTCTATTTATTACATTCAGCTATAAACCTTTGTGTTTACACTTTTTATTTGTACCAATATTTAAATTTAAAGGGACTTCCTGTAGCTGGAGCTTTCACAGACCTTTCACCCTTGCTGGGGAACAATTTCTATAAACAGGTTTTTCAATATGAATTGCAGGAACAGGCTGGATTATGTTGTGTGAGGAAAACATAAATTCTCTAATGAGATGTGGTCTCTGCAGGCTGTAAATGCTCTGTCTCTGTGCTCTGCCCACCCTCCTTTTGGGATCTGCAGGGATCCATTTGGGATCTGCAGGGAAGCCCCAGGAGCCATCCTGGTCTCTCTCCTCCTTCCCAGACCATCACACCCCTGCTCTGCAGGCGTCCTGTTCCACTGAGGGAAGTCTCATCCTCCTAGGGATTGTTCTGGTGTTAAAAACTTCGAAATCTTGGAAATCTGATCCTTGAGGACCTCTTTTTCTGAAGGAATTCTTGTGATTTCTGTCTTTGCAATGGCTGAATCTCAGCTCTTACCTGTTAGAAGGTGGGATATGTCTGAGGTGCTGATGTTTCAAGGCACTTGCAGAGTGGGAAGAGTTAAATTCAAACTGCTGTGGCTCATTTCTGAATCAGTGGATAGCTTGACAGGCTTTTGGCTGTGAAGTGATGGGTTTAAGTCCAGTGGGAATTCTGACTTTATCTACAGGTCAGGGTGAACTGTGACAGTGTTCACAGGGGTCTCAGGATGAGGGAAGAGACGAGGATCTGATTCCATGTTTCAGAAGGCTGATTTATTATTTTATGATATATATTACATTAAAACTATACTAAAAGAATAGAAGAAAAGATTTCATCTGAAGGCCAGCTAAGAATAGAATAGGAAAGAATGATAACAAAGGTTTGTGGCTAGGGCTGTCTGTCTGAGCCAGCTGACTGTGATTGGCCATTAATTACAAACATCCAACATGGGCCAATCCCAGATGCACCTGTTGCATTCCACAGCAGCAGATAATCAATTTTTACATTTTGTTCCTGAGGTTTCTCAGGAGGAAAAATCCTAAAGAAAGGATTTTTCATAAAAGATGTCTGCAACAGTGAACCATTTCTGTCTCCATATCTTTAGCAGGAGCATGGAGACCAAGCTTGTCATGGAGTCCTCAGCTCTCATCTCATCCTCCTGCAAAACCAGAATAGGTACAGTCACAAGAAAATGGTTCATGAGATACCAAACACCAGTTTGATTGGTAAAATTAATCTGTATAAGCAATATGGAGTTGTTCCTGTTGATGATGGACAACAGGAAACTTCTCTGATGTCATTACAGCCCATAACTGGTCATTCCCTGAATTCCCTATCCCTAACATGTCTAAATGATCAGATTCTGGATTTTTATCTTGGGTCTGGCTGTGCACATCCTGACAAGGCCTCAACAGTGAGCACTTGCACTGTGTTTTGTGTTATTAATGTATTCTGACCTAGCCATAACTTGCTTTCTTAGCATTAACCAATCTTTCCTTTTCCCTTCAAAGTATTTTTGGGTGAATCTGGGGAATTCTGAGCACCTCACCCTTTGGGGACAGATGAAAATATCAATCAGTGTGTGTACCAAGTCACTTCTCACTCCCCGGGCATCCATGTGGGGCTGAGATTTCCTTGGCTCCCTAAGGGGTGGGAAGGGTCATAGCAGCACTGGGGCCAGGTTTGTGGGGAGGAATGTGCCCTGGAAGGTGTTTTTTGGAGGGATGAGCAACAATAAGGTGGGGGAGGAGGTCTGGGGACAGAAATGATTATTTTGGAAACAGGGAAAGAGTCTCCTGCTGCAGAGGTCGGGTGTATTCAGGTCACCATGATACTGCAAGAACTAAGCAAAAAAAATAATCCCATGAGCAAATCCTCCTAATTCACATAATTATGTTGTTGTTGATTGCAGTAATAAGTTTTTTTTTTTTACTTTTTGGGACACTAGGAATGAGTTTGCATCGTGCTGGCAGGTCTCCTAGCAGCTTTCCATGCCCAAAAGATGGAAGGGATGTTTCTGGGCTGCCTCCCTGAGTTCATCACTGCACTATTTAGTGGTTCCCTAGTGCAGATCTGTCTACTTAAACCAAATGAGGATCATTCCTTCCCTTTCACATTGCTATTAGCTGGATGATTTTATTGTCTCTGCAGGAAGAGAGCACAGACAAGCAACTGTAGATTAGGAACAATTTGCAAAATAGTTCCCTGATTAGCACGCCTGTGGAGATGTTTTTCTGTCTAAGGGCTGCACCACAAATTTTACTGGCTCCCTACACGCAAAGAATTAACTGTGAGCAGGATTAAAATGACATCTTAGACATCAGCTAAACGTCCTCTCAAAATCCCTTACGTTGTCTCTAAATCAATTAATTTGATTTCTTCAATCCACAAGCAAACTGGGTTGTGAACTTATATGAGTGATCTATTTAGGCTGAATTTCTCCAGAGTATTTTAAAGAGCACTTCAGTGAAATGGTGCAAAAAAAAAAAGCAGTGAAATATGGAAATACTCTGTGCCAGGCTGCTCTAGTCGTGGGGGTGCCTTCTCCAAGCAGCTTTCTTCAGCCCTCACAGACATTCCTGATCCCTGCTGGTTAAATGGAATAATAACATAAAGCAAGAGCCTGCTCTTGCTCTTTTTCCCACAGTGCTGCTTGTGTGGATGTGGGAAGTAAAAGACACAGGAGAATCCTCAGCTCCAAAGCTTTGCTGATGAGCAGCACAAGGAGTTCTGTAAAGTCTACAAAAGTGGCCCTCAGCACTCAGATGTGGCCACTTAATTCTCCTAAATCCTGGTTTGGTTGTAATTCCACATGGATAGTAAGGATGGTGGCATTCACCTGGGGAAGATTGGAATATTAATGAGAATCCTGCAGCTCTCCACTGGCTGTGACATCTCCAGGTGCATCAGTCAGAGATGGAGCTCCCACTCTGAGCCTGCTGCAGGCTCTGCTGGGGACAATGTGCTGGAAAATGGGGAATCTTCTGGGAATAAGGCAGCAGAGCTCTGCAGGTGTCTGGGTCCTGTTGCCTGGTGGTTCTGAGCTCTGCTGTGACACAGAGAATGAGGCTGCTGCTAATTTCACTCCTTAATGCTCACAGCATCAAAACCTCCTACATTTCTTCTCAGCAGGTGCTCCTGCATTAAAAAAATGCCACAGCATTGCTGTCAGAGCAAGGGGTGGCACAGCCAGAGCTGAGCATGGTCATGTTAGATGCAGAAGTTCACAGACTCTCTGGGTTGGAAGAGATCTCCAAGATCATCGAGTCCAACCCAGCCCCAACACCCCAACTAAACCCTGGCACCCAGTGCCACGTCCAGGCTGGTTTTAAACACATCCAGGAATAAAGTTCTGCCATTCCAGAACTTTATCACCCTTTCTGTAAATAGCATTGGGCAGGATGCTTTTCCAGCCTAAATAATTCTGATTCTGTGGCACAGAATTGTCATTTATGGGCAGATATTCCCCAGCTCAGCATCACTTAGCAACTCCAGGAGCTGCACTGTTTCCACAGGGATACTGAGTTTAGGGAAACAGGGCCCTGAACCTTCTGCAAGCAGAAGGGTGTCCCTCAGGGCAGGGAGGGGTTTGGCTCATTGATTTGGGGAAGACAGCCCTTGTGTTTTCTGGAAAGTGTATCAGCAATGTAGAGTTGGGCAGTGCTGTGTGTGAGCTCTAATCAAACCTTGCCAGGCAGTCCTGCTGCCAGCAGAGCTGCCAGTTCCCAAACTGTCACTGTGCATTCTCCTCCTGCCCTTTGAGCAGCCCAGAAATCAGTGTGGATGTGGCAGGAGACGTGTCCTTGCAGGGAGAGCAGAGGGAGAGGCTGCAGCTGTGAGGGAGCAGCTCGGGGTTCTCCCAGCAAATGCTGCTGATTCACAGCTTGCTCATCAAAAATGTGTGTGTGTCTGAGCACCACTCTGGGATCCATGAGAGCTGTCATGGTTGGGAGAGGGGCCAGGCAGGGTGTGGAGCTTCCTCCTGGGCTGGCTTTGGGGGCTCAGCAACTCTGCAGATAAGGGAGTGTGATAAGGCTGGGAGGACTGCTCTGGTGAGATAATGGCCAGTTACCCATGGAAACCTTCCTGGTGTGGGTAAGACCTCTCATGGTCCTACAGCAAGCAGGCCAGGAGGCTGGAAAGGCTTTCTCTGGCTTTCCCATGGCTCTCTCCAAACAGACAAAACATGTTTGACTCCCAGCTTGTAGCACAGAAAAATCTTCTGGGATGGTGACACCTCTCATGGTCCTACAGCAAGCAGGGCGAGGGCAAGAGGCTGGCAAGGCTTTCCCTGGATTTTCCATGGCTCTGTCCCTGCCTTTTCCATGACTCTCTCCAGATGGACAAAAGCTGTTTGATTTCCAGCCTGTGGCGCAGAACTGGGATGGTGACATTTCTCATGGTCCTACAGCAGGCAGGGCAAGGGCAAGAGGCTGGCAAGGCTTTCCCTGTATTTTCCATGGCTCTGTCCCTGTATTTTCCATGGCTCTCTCCAGATGGACAAAAGCTGTTTGATTTCCAGCTTGTAGCGCAGAAGAATCTTCTGGGATGGTGACACCTCTCATGATCCTACAGCAAGCAGGGCGAGGGCAAGAGGCTGGCAAGGCTTTCCCTGGATTTTCCATGGCTCTGTCCCTGCCTTTTCCATGACTCTCTCCAGATGGACAAAAGCTGTTTGATTTCCAGCCTGTGGCGCAGAACTGGGATGGTGACACCTCTCATGATCCTACAGCAAGCAGGGCAAGGGCAAGAGGCTGGCAAGGCTTTCCCTGGATTTTCCATGGCTCTATCCCTGCCTTTTCCATGGCTCTCTCCAGATGGACAAAAGCTGTTTGATTTCCAGCTTGTAGCACAGAAGAATCTTCTGGGATGGGTGACACCTCTCATGGTCCTACAGCAGGCAGGGCAGGAGGCTGGAAAGGCTTTCTCTGGATTTTCCATGGTTCTGTCCCTGGCTTTTCCATGGTTCTGTCCCTGCCTTTTCCATGGCTCTGTCCCTGCCTTTTCCATGGCTCTGTCCCTGCCTTTTCCATGGCTCTCTCCAGATGGACAAAAGCTGTTTGATTTCCAGCCTGTGGCACAGAAGAATCTTCTGGCATGGTGACACCTCTCATGGTCCTACAGTAGGCAGGGCAAGGGCAGGAGGCTGGCAAGGCTTTCCCTGGCTTTTCCATGGCTCTGTCCCTGGCTTCTCCATGGTTCTGTCCCTGGCTTTTCCATGGTTCTGTCCCTGCCTTTTCCATGGCTCTCTCCAGATGGACAAAAGCTGTTTGATTTCCAGCTTGTAGCACAGAAGAATCTTCTGGGATGGGTGACACCTCTCATGGTCCTACAGCAAGCAGGGCAGGAGCTGGCAAGGCTTTTCCATGGCTCTGTTTGTGTGCCTGGTGTCCCCATCCCTGCAGCACTCACTGAAGGTGAGGCAGTGTGAAAACTCCACAGCAAATTTCCAAGCAATCCTAAATGCAGCTAAAAAGGAGTCTCAAGAAATTAGAATTACCAGGCTTCCATCTGGCAGACAGCTCCTTGGGTTTGGTGCTGCTTCCTAAGCAGAATTGGATTTATTCATCCTCCCCTTCCTCCCCACCTTGTGTTTGAGTGGAAATGTATGAATTGCACTAAGAAATGTGAATGGAGCATGGAGACTTCTGCTTTTGCTTTATCTAAGAGTGAAAGTTGAGTTGGAGGAGCCCTGTGCAGCACAGGGCTGGTTCTATTCCAGATCTCCACCCTGGTTTTGTCTCCCTTGGAGGCTGGAGGGATGGGATGGAGAGTGGCTTTGCTTCCCAGGGCAGGATGAGTGGTCTGTGTGCTGCTGCTGGGCACAGGGATGGGGACAAACCCGGTCCCTGGTGCTGCCACCTGGGGATTTTGGCCATGAGCATTTTGAGTTTGCTTCTCTTTGCTTCTTCCCCTCTCTCCTCAATGATTCTGGTTATTTTGGAGACTATCAGGAAAGGCTTCCAGCCTTCCTCCTTTGCTCCAGAGTCACTTGAGCAGCTCCCTTCAGAGCAAACATTGAGGTTAATTTCTTTACTTGGGGCTCCACGTTGGCAGTGTGTATCCCATGAGTTCTCTGCATTGCTCCTGTAGTTAAGAAAAGGTGCTCTGGGTGTAGCAGGGTGGTCAGCAGTGGGAAACCCACGTTGTTCTGAGGGTGGTGGTCTCCTCCTGTAGCAATTCCATATCCTCTGAACAGAGAGAGACATGGTTCTCTCAGGAAAATCATGGCTAGCTGTGTAGAAGCTGTGGGAAACTTAATTATGATCTCTCTTTCTGTGACCATTGTTTATAGATATGGTTCTCCAGCTATTCATAGTTCACCAAGACTGTGAGAGAAGTTCCTAAAAGCCAATCAGGTCTTAGGTGCACAATTGTTTCTGTAAGAACTGTGGATTTCTAATAATAAAGTGGCTTTTCTTGCCTTCTGAGGATGGAGAGTCTGTATCACTCTTGGCTGTACCCCTTTGGTGATATCCTCCAAACCTCATCTAGGCCTGTTTGGACACAAGGATATTCTCTCTTTCTGAGCCCTGTGGGAAATACTATTTTTAAAATGCAGCTGCTCTATCCCTGGAGATGCCCAAGGCCAGGTTGGCTGGAGTTTGGAGCCACCTGGGACACTGGAAGGTGTCCCTGCCATGGCAGGAGTGGAATGAGATGAGCTTTGAGGTCCTTCCCAACCCAAACCATTCTATGGCTTCCCTGTATATCCAAACTCTTAGACCTTGAGCTCACCTCCTGATGCTTTAATGAAGAATTACTGTTAGCTCCACCTCTTCAATGTCCTTATTTTTATTTGTTTGCTGTTTTGTTCACAGTGACTCTCATGACTCTGTGAGAAGCTGCCAGCAGCAAGTCTGAGCTTCCACTCTCCTGTTTCCAAATGAGTTTCTGAGCTGATGCATCCAGTGCTCTGGCTAGAAAAGCAGTTTCAGGTAGGTCAGGGCATCTTGCATTTTGCATTTTCAAGTGTGTTCACCTTGTTTACTGTGACCTGAGTTGGGGCAAGTTCTTGTTATGGACATTTTGGATATTTGACAAACTGTCTAACTCTGGTATTAAATTGTAAAATCTTAGGGAAAGAAGCTGAAAGATCCCTTAGATCAATGCCTTCTGCCTGCTTCCAGGGAAGGATGACTAAGAGCAGAACTTGAAGGTGTAGATTGTGGATAAATGCTCCCAAAACTCTGCTTGTAAAGAAATCTTTGCCCTTCTGGCTGTGGAAAGTGGAGTGATAGATTGTGTAGAGAGCCAGAATGAAGGCTGGAATACCTGTGTTCTGTTCCCAGCTTTGGCTTTGGCATGGATAAATGACCTGCAAAGAGAGAATAAACAGGGTGGATGCCCTTTATTGCTGCTTGTAGTTGTGTTTTTGTCTTTCAGTAATCTTTTGAAGCTGCGTGAGGATTTGCTGAAAGGCATCTCATAAGATTTGTCATGGTTTTGTTGGGTTTGATCCGTGCTGGAAAGCTCCATGACTGACTGAAGAGGTAGAGGGGAGGTGTAGTGAGAATCAGAAAATAAAAGGGGAGTTTTGGGTGTACAGATTCTGAGGAAGAGTGTTCTAAAAGCTGATATTTGTTTGTGTGCAGCCCCAGTGTCCAGCACCTTGAGTGAACCAAGTCTCTAATGCCTCCCATTCCTGGTTGGGAAACTTTTTCCCTTTTTCCTGAGAATTCTGGAATATTAGTGAGCCTTAACTGGCTGATTGTGAGAGGCTGTGGTGGGAGACAGAGCAGAACAGCATCTTTCAGTTGTGATTCTTCCTAATCCAGCTGGATTCTCCCTGAGCATGTTTGTCTTTGGAAAATTTGGGGTTTGCCCCTCTCCAGTGGCTGTCCCAATTCTGCATCTCTCTGCCTCTCAAAGGCTGCATAATTCAGATGTTCAGTGGCTTTCCCACAGAATCTGTAAGAAAAAACACCAGAAATCCTGAGGAAAATGCTGTGACTAAACACCAAGTCTGCTGAAATAGAGGGAAATGATATTTTTGTGTGTCACAGGTCAGGTGAATGATGAGCAGGTTTTTTGCACTTGTTGCTCTCTGAAAGCTGTCTCTGTGTCAGTGTTCTGGACAAACTGTAATAATACCAAGGCTTGGTTTACAGCACTTGTGAAAAATTCCTGCTTTCCCCACCCTTCCTCAAGTACATCAGTGCTGGGAGCAGGAGATACTTTGAGCAGACACCTGAATCTCCTGTCACTGCATTGATTCAGCTCCTGTTTGCTCTGCATCCAATACACAGCAGTGATGAATAATGCAGGCATCTATTACTTAAAGTTTAATGCAGCTTTAATCAGGCTTGGACATCAAGAGGTGCAGAGGAGGCTGCTCTGCTCTGTGCTGAAGGGAAAAGATTCACTCCAGGTGTGGCTGGGTCTGTGTTTTTGGGCTGTTCCTTTGCCCAGGGCTGTCACTGTCCCCTGGGCTGGCCCTGCTGAGGGACCTCCAGGGCTGTGTCCAGTCCTGGTTCCCAATGCAGGAAGGACATGGAGGGGCTGGAGCGTGTCCAGGGCAGGGAATGGAGCCCCAGGAGGGGCTGAGGGAGCTGGCAAGGGGCTGAGCCTGGAGCAAAGGAGGCCCAGGGGGCCCTTGTGGCTCTGCACAACTCCCTGCCAGGAGGGGACAGCCAGGGGGGGTCGGGCTGTGCTGCCAGGGAACAGGGACAGGACAAGGGGAAAGGGCCTCAGGCTGGGCCAGGGGAGGCTCAGCTGGGACAGCAGCAGCAATTTCTGCATGCAAAGGGTGCTCAGGCCTTGGCAGGGGCTGCCCAGGGAGCTTTGCAGTGCCCAGCCCTGCAGGTGTCCCAGGCAGGGCTGGAGGTGGCACTCAGTGCTCTGGGCTGGGCACAAGGTGGGCACTGGGCACAGCTGGGACTCCAGGGGCTGGCAGGGATTTTCCAGCCTCAATAATTCTGGGATTCTGTGGCACAGCTCATCACTGATGTGCAGATACTCACTTGCAGCTGCCTTGGTGTCTGTGACCTCTGGTTTTTGCTGTATTTATCTCAATCTGTGATAGCCCAGGTTCTGTGTTTGTGGGGTCAGAGAGCATGTGGATGACTCTGCTGTGATCAGGGATCTCACAGTGGCATTTTAAGGCACTGCTGTCTCTTCAATGGCTTTTTTTTTTTTTCTTCTTGGTACGAGTATTATTTTTTTAAACAAAGGAAAAACATCCCTTTCATCAATTGTTCCCTTTGCAGAAGTTGAGCCTTAAAATAATCCAGGAAGCCTTTTGTTATATAAATATACTCATCCTCCAGCTTGGCACTGAATGTGCTTGACAGAGCTGCTTGCTGAATTCTGTTTTAAACTTGAATTTCAGTGGCTATGAAGGAGAAACCCTGGGCTCAGAGAGCAAAGCAAACCCAGCTTGCTGTGTAATCACAGTGTAACAGGGACTATTTAGAGCAGTGGAAAGCAGGGGTTTGTGCCTGGAACTGTTTCTGTGTCTCAGTGATTTTTGTTTCAGCTTGTTACAGCCAGGTATGCCCATACCTACCAAATTTAGCTCCATGGGAAGGGAGCATATGTGCAGTCTTTTGAAAATATTCCTCTTTAAGTTGTTTGCTCAGGAATAGAATTGTGTGTGAATACAGCAAGGGTTGGAATGGTTGACAGTAAATTCCAGTGCAGAGCACTCAGTGGTGAGATCTCCCAGTAAAGTGGGCAAGAGGTGACAAAAAAATTCCCAGAAACTCAAAAATCCATCAGCCACAAAAACTCACCAGCCTGTGAATTTCAAATAATCTTTGTCAGAAGTGGTGGCTGTTTCCTGGGTGTGCGCATGAAAGCACCTTGAGGGGAATTTATGAATCATGTGGAGTTTTCTGTGTCCTCTGTAGGTCACACTTTGATTGTGACATTGGCATTTTTAAGTGACACCTTTGGTTTGTTTTGCTGCAAGCCTGAGCTTGAAGCTGCTGCTGACTGAGGAAATTGGACTCAGTGCTCTTGGAGATCTTTTCCAACCGAAATGTTTGATTATTCCTCCCAACTTCTCACAGAATCACTGGGTTGGGAGAGACCTTCGAGAGCATCAAATCCAGCCCAGCCCCAACACCTCAACTAAACCCTGGTGTCACATCCAGTCTGTTTTTAAACACATCCAGGGATGGTGACTCCACCACCTCTCTGAGCAGGCCATTACAATGTTTTCTCACTCTTTCTGTGAAAAACTTCTTCCTAATATCCAACCTATATTTTCCCTGACACAGCTTGAGATGCATTCATCAGAACTATCCCAGAGAATTGGGGATGTTCAGAGGGTGTTGCAGGATGTTCCTGGGTGGTTTTGGTCCAAACAGGGACAGATTCCACCATCCCAGGTTGCTCCAGGCCCCATCCAGCCTGGCTTTGGACACTTCCAGGGATGGAGCATCCCCAGCCTTCCAGGCAATTACATCTTTGCAAAACTAAAGGTTTAATGGAATTTTGGAGCAGAGATTTTATATACCCTGTGTTTAATTTGTTGGATCCATCAAGTTGGGTTTTGGTAGATTTTTTTAGCTGCTTTATTCAGTGGCTTGGCTTGTTCTGGGTGCTGTAGATAATTTCCTTCTTGTCTCCTAATTTATTTGCCTTCAGACATGTAGCTGCTGCCGTGTGTTTCCAGGAAAATGGCAAGGATGTGCCAGCAGGAAATGGCTGCAGTTAATGAAAATGGGTTGTACTTGCTGATGATGAATCCTTCATCCAAAGAGGGAACGTTCCCTCTCCAGCTTTGTGGCCTGAATTAGCATCTGACTGTTCCTTTGTCCTGGGGCTGCCTCTGAATGACTCTGGAACTGATTCATGGCTTAGGGCCCCCAGTAATGGGATTTCCTGTGAGGGTGTGTCCCCAGTCCTTGCACAGGTTCAAAGGGAAAATGGGATTTCCTTCCTGTCTTGTATCCTCTGGACTGGTGCCCCTTGCCTTTGGCTCCCTTTCCTCCCTGCCTCTGCAACCCAGGAGGTTTCAGCTGGGATAAACTGTCCAATTAAGAAGTGACACCCAGATTATTTTTACTTTTAACTGAGTAACCAGCCACCCATGTCCTGCAGTGCAGACTTTCTTTCCAAGCCATCCCAGCTCCTCATCATCCACCCAAGGCTTGTGGGGACAGGGCTGTGTTCTCCTTGGGTTCAAGAGTGAGCACAGACACATTTAGTGCTTTTTGAAAGGCTTTCAAGTGCAGCACTGCTCTTTCTGCAGCTCTTTTTGCTTCCTTTGAAGGCTGAGCAGCACCACTGAACCCGGGCCTGCAGTGCGTGACTGCTCCCTCAGCAGGCAGTTAAAACATCAGCTATTACACTGATGTGCAAATGTTATTTTGTGCTGAAGTCATGCTGGAAATAGTTCAAAATGTCTTGTTTATTTGGATTCACGAGGGGCACGCTGTCTCGCTGAGCTCTGATCTTGTTTTGCTCTCTGCTTGCTTTGCAATCAGCAGAGCTGGATTCGAACCACGCTGAGGGATTGAAGGTGCCTCTTGCTCTGAGGGCAGCACCCCTGGGTTTGTGCCTTTTGGGACAGCTGGGGTGTCAATCAGGTGTTTTCCCTCACTCCTTGGATGGGTGGAACAGGTTCTGCTCCTGGGTTGAATTAAACCCTGTGCCCTGGGCTCAGGTGAGACCCCACCTGCAGAGCTGCCCCAGCACAGGAGGGAGAGCCCAGGGCAGGCCCCAGCATGGGCAGAGGGATGGAGCAGCTCTGCTGGGAGGAAAGGCTGGCACAGCTGGGGGGGCTCACCTGGACAGGAGAAGCTCTGGGGTGACCAAACTGTGGCCTGAAGGAGCTGCAGGAAACATGGAGAGAGATCCTTTAGAAGTGATGGAGTGACAAGGGGGGATGGCTTCCCAGTGCCAGAGAGGAGGTTTAGATGGGATATTGGGAATTAGGAATTGTTCCCTGGCAGGGTGGGCAGGCCCTGGCACAGCTGTGGCTGCCCCTGGATCCCTGGCAGTGCCCAAGGCCAGGCTGGACATTTGGAGCATCCTAGCATAGTGGAAGGTGTCCCTGCCCATGACAGGCAGGGAATGGGATGAGCTTTAAGGTCCTTTCTGTGATTGTTTTAAATATCTCTTACTGGATAGGCACTGACTCACTTGGTCATTATCTCAATGACAGATGCACTTGTTTAAAATGACTCCACGGTTTTGCAGTTTTATTGCTCAGCAGATAATGCACTTATTGGGATTCTTGCACAAGATGCTTTGTTTCAGTTCACTCCCTAAATGTTTCTCTCTGTGTTTGCAAGATGCATGGAAATGGAAGGGTTTTTTCTGGCCTGTGCTGTCCCCATTGCCAGGGAGCAGTGCAAGGCTGTCAGCAGCTGTTTGACAGATTTTCATGTACAAAAAGTTACATCTCACATATTTTGCTGTGCAGGGATAAATACACAGCAAAGGGTGGGTGAAATATTTGATCTGAACACACTGAAGGATTTTGTGGTGTTGTCTGTTCTGTCACCAGAGTCCTGTGTGACTGTCCCAGCTGTTCAAATGATGTGTGCACCCCTGCTGCATCCAGGCAGGTTTAAAAATCCTCCTGTCCAGAGCATGCTCCCTGCATTGTGGAGCATCCTCACTGACACATCACTCAATTCCCCAAGCTTTGCTGGGAGTTTCTTGGAAAGCTGGGGAGCTCCCTGAGCTGTGTGTGGCACATCCAGAGGGGCAGGAAGGTGAGGGACAGGCTTTGCACACAGGCTGTCATTATTAGGATATGTTAATGGTGTAGTTCCAGGTGTTTTTTTGGGTGCTGGTGCTGATCCAGGTGAGCTGAGGCTTGTGCCTGGTGCTCTGTGCCAGCAGGAGTGCCTTGCTGGGCATTGGTTACCAATAAAAATCCTGCTGCTGCTTCCCAAACTCAGGGGCAGCCCCCAGCTTGCTCTGGATGTTTTGTTACAATTTCCTCACCTGTGTTTGGGTCTCTATGAAGCTTCTCAGGGAAGGCAGCTCAATAGCAAGGCAGTGTCTCCAGCTCTGCAGTTTTGCTGATGTGTTTGAAGTCCCCAGACAGTTGATCAGGCAAACTTGCTGCTAAATGGATGATCTAATTCCCGGTGAATGCTGTGATCACAAGCATTACCCTACATCACAGAAACAATTTGAAAACCAGTGCGTACTCCTCAAGCTGTCAGTTGTCTTTCAGCACCCTCCTTGTGCTCTTTCATCTTGAAATGCTCGTGCTGAAGCTCCAATAAACTCACCTGTCAGCAGCTGCAGGGATGTCTCCTCTGTCTCCAGCTCCTAGCTGTAGCTGGCAGTTTAAAAGCTGTTTACAGAGCAGATAAAGCAAGGAGCTCTCTTGGAGCTGCTGTTTCTCTAAATGATTTTTCTTACACTCCAGTTATACTCAGCACGAGGTTGTGTTGGTGCCTGGTGAGGATTGCTCAGAGCCAGCACATGAGTTCTGTGCTCAGGAACCCCTGAGGACATGGGCAGGGCAGGAAGGTGTCCCTGTGCAGAGGGAAAATGGGATAGAGAGAGGTGACATCCTGGAAAAAGAAGGGGACACAGCACCCAAAAACCTGACTGCCTGAAGAGTGGCCCCCAGCAGAAGAATGCTCTTTCACAGCCCACAGATATGTGGTCTGAATTTTGCAAGGGAGAGCTCTTTTGAAATCTGAAATTTATGGACTCATAAAATCATTAGGGCTGGAAAGACCCCTGTGTGCCCAGTGCCCACCTTGTGCCCAGCCCAGAGCACTGAGTGCCACCTCCAGCCCTGCCTGGGACACCTGCAGGGCTGGGCACTGCAAAGCTCCCTGGGCAGCCCCTGCCAAGGCCTGAGCACCCTTTGCATGCAGAAATTGCTGCTGAAATTCCAAGGAACTGATGCCTTGAGAAGGCTGACCTAGAATAAAGAATGAAGCAGGGATTTATTAAAAGGATCTCCTCCATGGATCCACCTTGGGCAGCACAAGAGCCCAGCCCGGGCTGCACCCAAGGTGAACCAAAATGGGCACAAAATGGATGAGTGGTCATGAAATATCCCACTTTAATCAGTTCTGCTCCATTTGCATATTGGAGTTAATTGTCCAATTAAAGCTTTAGGTTATGGAGTCCCATCCTGCTTGTTTTTCTCTCTCCAGTCCACGTTGTTTGTGCTCTTGGGCTGAGATTTGGATCATTTGTCCTTGGTCCCCAGCTGGAGCAGGAATTGTTTTGTCTCCCTGCTCTGTGCCCAGAGCTCGCCATCCCTTAGTGTAAAGCTCAGACCCACACACTAAAGCAGCACGGAATCTGAAAAATACAACAGCTAAAACCTGAGGCATCAGAATATCTAAGAGTCTATTTTTTTGTGGACCTGTTTATTCTCTTTCTTCTCCAGGGGGGATCCTAGATGGTCATTTCAGTGAAATCCCTGTTCTCATCCCTCCTTTCTGTTCCAGCATACAGAACTCTGCAGTAGGAATATCTGACAAATTGCCCCAAGGAGCAGCTTTGTTTTTACATCACAGCCTTGCAAAAAGCAACTCTAAAGACTTAGATAAGTGAACTTAATTTAAAATCTACTTTAAAAAAACAGCAAATTTTTGTTTTGAGTCCTTCTGCTTCTTGCTTGTGCAAGAGGCACCATCCTTGTAAAAGTCTTGCTAAATCTGAAGCTCTTCTCTGTTTGTTTACAAAAACCAACCCATTGTTTCCATGTGGATGCACTGGTTGTTAAGTTTTATCTGGAGAATTCTGATACTCAGCCAGGATCTGCTTCTCTGTGGTAATTTGAGGTGGGGTGAAAATGGACACTTCAAAGCAATCCTGTGTTGTCATCCTGTGAGTTTGAGATGCTGAAAACAGTCAAAAAAAAAAAAAAATCTGTGTCCCAGCAGGAGTTTGAGGCTACAGCTCTCCCCTGGGTGTACTGTGAATATTAATTGCACAGAAGTGTGGGCACTGTGCACATGAAAACAGGAAACCCAGGTGTAGGTGCTGCAAGGTCAGTGAGGCTGGAGACCAGCAATTGGTTACTAATAAAAATCCAGGACATTTTCTGTGCACCTCCTTAGGGGTCACTTCGCTGGTGCTGCACGAGGAAATAATAAATGTAGGTGACGTAGGTGTGTGTATATGTATTTATTTGATGTTTTATTACCAAAAAAACTTCTTCAGCTGAGGGGAGGAAGGCACATGCACAGCCAGGGATGTGGTTAATTCCTTGCTCTGCTGCTGTGGTTTAAGAAAAATTTTGGAAGCCTCTGTTTCAAGATATTGAGAGGTTCCTGCATTTTGCAGGCTCTTTCCTGTCTCTGAAGCCTAATGCTTGTTTTCTGCAACGCTGACAGAAAGCAAAAGCATTATTAGTTTTGGGTTTTGTTCTGCTCTTGGGAGGCTTTTTTTCTGAATTGGGAGCTTTTTTCACTGCAAATAGCTGCAAAGCCAAAGTAGTAAATTAATAGATATTATTACTGAAGGAGTGGATAACAGAACAAGCTACTGTAAAAAATAATTTTAAAAATGACCTTTTTCTCCATGATTCTGCATGTCCTGAATCCTCTATCTCCAAAAAGAAAAGGATTCAGCAAAGGATGATGAAGGTGATCAAAGGCATGGAACAGCTATTGTAGAAAAGGAGATAAATAAACTTTGTCTCTTTAGCATGGAGCAGAAACGATGGTGAGGGGAAGAAGCAAGGAGTGGAATGTTAAGCAGTTTGGGAGCTTTGCATCTTCCAAAGAAAATGACTGTACCCAGGCCTTCCTCACTCATAAGAAATCCCAAAAAACCAAAACAACAAAGGAAGCAACAAGCTTATAAAAGGGAAAGCTTTTCTTTTGGTGCTGTGGTATTCCTGGTGGCCAGGATGTTGCTGGAAGGTGAGAGGTTCAAAGGAGGCTGGATCAAACCCATCCTGTTAAAAGCTGTTGAGGACAGTGACTCCTGGCTCAAGGAGCAGGTATTAAAGCAGAGTTGGGAGGAATTCCAGGGGGTGTGAGGCTGCAGGAGCTCAGTGGGCACCTGGTGTCCCCTCCCATTGTGTGCACCCAGCTGTGCCCCAGCCCCTTGTTGGAAAAGGTGGCACTGTCTGTGTTCAACTTTTTGTTTCAGAAACCTGAAGCTTCCTTTTGTAAGCAGGTCAGAAATAACACCCAGCTGTTGTGTAGCTGTGTAACACAGGGGCTACAACCTGGAGTAGCAGATGAAATGTGGGATTTCTTGGCTTCCAGGCTATTTCCTGCTTTTGGTGGGTAATGGGAAACAGGCAAGCAGGAATAGCAAGTGATGCAGGTGACAGAAAGCTGGTGTTCAGGAGCAGATGATGGCAGCAGCTGTCTTGGCTGGCTGGGCTGTGTTCCTTCCCAAATTCCTGCAGTCTGGAGTGTGCTGGGAGCGGGTGGGTTGGGGTGGCAGCTGCTGCTGGGGTGATGCTCAGGTTTCCCTGGGGCACTCCCTGCACACTCCACTCCCAGCCTGCTGCAGTGTTTGGGTAGAGCTGGAAGGCTGGGATTGCCTGGGTGAAGGTTCCTGATGCTGCACAGAGCTTTGTACCACACCCAGGGGGCTGCTTGGTGCCATCTGCAAGGACTGAATTTCCCTGGAGATGTTGACGTTCAGCAGCGTGTGGGTGTCAGGAGGCTTTGGGAGGTGGAGGAGGATGGAGTTGGAATAATGTCCTTTGAATCAGAGCTGTTTTGATCTGCTTAGAAAGGAACTGGCTGCTGTAAAAGGAGGGGAGAAATGCTCAAACACTGGACTACTCTAGGATTTTGTGCAGAGAAGAAAGACTTGGAGCAGGAGCTGTATGGGAATTGATCCTGGTCTGGGTGGGGTAGAAACCCAAGCGTGGGTGAGCATGTGTGGGGTCACTGACATGCTGCACACACATTCCCAACAGCCGTGCCTTGAAAATTGACAGGAACTCAGTTCAGAGGGCTCCAGCCCAAGGCATGAGCTTGATGACCTGTGTGATAACTTGGAGAGTAAATTCCAAGTGATTCATCCCTTTTCTGATCTCTCTTGAACTCTGACTGCTCGTGTCTGTTGCTGTCAAGTGGCTGCTTCTGTATTTATGAGCGAGGTGGAAACTACTGACCTGCTTTGCCTCCTCTGAAAGGCAAGTGATAGCTCTCTCTGAGATGGCAGGGGTGCTATTTCTGCATGTGCCTGGACTAAATTTACTGCAGGCAGCTGAAAAGTGTAAACGGTGACGACTGCTGGAAGGGAAAGCGTGTATTTACTGCTCCGTGGCAATGGATTTATAGACAGATAGTTTGGTTTATAGATAAATATTGTTGCCTCTATTTCTGTAGCCATAAGCAGTAGATTTTAAAGCCTAAACTTTGCTATCATCCAGGGACCTTTTAATATTTTTTTTTCCCCTATCCCATCTGCCGAGTTCTTCGCTGGCGGCTGAGGCGTCACGTGGCGCCAGGAGAGCCAAGAGAAGTGACGCATCCTGGTATCCCATGGTAACTCTGCTTTTCCTCTGCTTTTAGCTCCTTTGCCTTGCTCCCAGATGGAATAACCTGCCTGTGGGATTGCACTGCCTCTGCTCACTCACAGGTGAAGCTGAGCTTGCAGGGTTTTTTCACTCCCTGCAAAGGGTTTGCCCTCGCTAACCCAAATTGAAAGGGGAACAAAGAGCACCAAGGCTCCAAACCAACACCAAGCCCAGAAATCTCCCAGTTCCCCACCCAAGCATCAGTGGGAGTTTGCTCTTTGTTTGCCATTCAGGATAGTGAAGCTTGTCTGAGAAGTTTCTGCCAACCACAGGTAGATGCCCTGCCAGTGAGGTACAATTCTCACCAAAGATTCACAATTGTCACCTACGTAAGCAGTCTGGGTCTTGCAGTTCACACAGGTTTTGCTGCTGGCAACTTGTTAGGTGAGGCTTGCTCTTTGTTTTTTTTTTTTTCCTCCTCTTTCTTCACCATCCCCATCAGTTGTTTTTAACCTCTGGTTGCTGTATGCAGTTACTGCCTGGATTTTTGTTAGAAATATCCTACTTATCCCCCAAGAAAATCTCATGGTTTTGCATCCAGATATGCTGGTACTTTTTAGAGTTCTGGGGTTTTATTTGACAAATGGATCATTTAATTATAGAATTATAAAATGGTTTGGGTTGGAAGGGACATTAAAGCCCATCTTATTATTAAACCCCTGCCATGGCAGGGACACCTTCCACTGTCCTAGGTGGTTCCAAGCCCCATCCAGCCTGGCCTTGGGCACTGCCAGGGATCCAGGGGCAGCCCCAGCTGCTCTGGGCACCCTGTGCCAGGGCCTGCCCACCCTGCCAGGGAACAATTAACTGAAAGCCATTTTCTCCTCTCTGTCTTATATCCACTGTAACTTTACTGTATTAAACCAGCCATGGTATTTGCTGGGGCTGCAAATGGAGTAGCTCCTCACCAGGTGTAAACAGTGAGTAGAGCCCTTGGAGTGAGAAACCTCAAACCTGGTTTTGTACCCTGTTTCCAAACTCTTCTGTGCCTGTTTTCTGTGTGCACTGAAGCACAGCTAAAGCAACGTGTGTCTGGTTTAACTCTGCCCTGCCAATTGCATTTTTGCTTTAGGGCACAACTTTCACAAACCCAATTTATCCTCAGGGAGGAAGAAGAAAAAACTGATTTTGCTCACACACAGTCCCCGTGTAGTGGAGGAGTCGGTGGTGAAGTTTTTCAGCGTGGCAGGATTTGCATTTCTGTTGCCACAGCTACAATGAGCTCACAGCATTTCAGGAGCAGGAGTTTTCAGAGTGAAGGCACCAGTGCACCCAGATGAGTCATTCTGGTGTGTCCAAGGGCTGGGGAATCACTTCTTCAATGGGAGAGGATGCCCTGGAGTGCGGGGGAGGAGGCAGAGATGTAGTCTGAGCAGTTTGGGGCTGCCTGGATTCCTTTGGGGCATGACCTGGGAGATGTGTGCTGGGAAGAGGCTGCTGAGCTGTCACCTGATGCACAGCATCCCTGATGTGGGCACCTGGATGTTGGGAAGTATCCCAGGATTCCTTTGATGTGCTTCCTCTGGCTTTGCTCCAAGCAGGTATTTATTTAATACAAATCTCTCTTCTCATCCCAATGGGGCTGAATTCCCTTCTGCTGTGTTTCAGCCCATCCTGCTGCCCTGGCTTTGCATGGGGACTGCTGCTGCCTGGCTAAATCCAAACAATGGCCTGCTTGTGGCAGCTGAAAGTGGTGCTGGAACAAAAATCCCTCCTCTGTAATTGCAGGAAAAAAACAAGCCTGTGTGCAGCAGGAAGCAGCATGACTACATTAACCCATATTAACTCATACTTTTAATTTTTTTTCCCTGTGTCTTCTGCACAGTCTGTGATGATTTAAGCATAAATTGCTTAGGAAAAGTCCTTGGCCTGTTATTTAATTACTGACTGCTTGTGTGGCAGGGGGTTGGGAGGTTAAGGTCTCCTCCAACCCAAACCATTCCATGATTCTGCATTTTGGGTGCATGGCAGAGGATGGTTACCCTGAATCCAGAGATTTGCCATTGTGACCATTGTGAGTAAATGTGGAATATTTAATAAGGAGATAATTGGATGTCCACCTTCATCTAGGTAAGATGTAAAACTTAAGCTGTCTTGATGTCAGGTTTCTTCCTTTTTCCCCAATGAAAACCGGGTGCTTTTCACCTCCAGGATCCTGCTTCTCTTGTATCAGTGTTTCATAAGCTGCCTGCAATGGCCTTTTCCTGCTGATTCTTGCCCTTGGAATGGCCTACAAGAAGCTGTTTCCTCTGTGTTATCACATGCAAAGCACTGCTGTGACACTGCTAAAAGTCTCAGAGCTGTGGTGTGAGACAGGGGTTGCAGGGACAGAAAAGCTGGAGATGGGAGAGAGCTGTGATACGTGGCCAGCTCAGTTAATCCTGGGACCTGGAACTAAAACACAACTGAGTCAGAAGTGTTGAGAGCAGTTGTGACACTTTTCCCCCAACAAACAGCTGTGACTTGTCACACAGGTGACACTGGCATCCTGTCTATTCACCTGGGCTCATTTAAAAAAAAATTAATTATTGCTCTTGCTTGGTGCTGTTGGAGTTTTGAATTTCTATGTTTGAAAGTGCTTTTGTATTGATAATGTGCTTAATTTTTTTTTCTGTGTTGGAGGCCTTTTTCTGCTGTGACTTCTTATTTTTGGAGCTATGGATGTGTAGGTTTATGGATTAAAATAAAGAAGGAGGGGGAGAACTCTCCAAACAAAGCCCAACAGGGAGCTCAGGAATCAAATTGAAACTGTGACACAGAGGGAGGACAAGGGTTTAGGGCAGCACAAATGCAACGTGAGGTCTCCAGGGGGTATCTTTGGACAAGCAGGAGGGATGATACCCCCAGAGAGAAGTGATTTTTTCTCATCTGTGTGTTGAGGGGCATCTCCACTTTGCCTTCATGTGCACTCTGGAATAAATTTGGAAAATTCAGCTTGTGTTTTACAAGGAAATGCCAGGTGCCATAGCAGGGGGAAGAAAACAAGCAGCAGATCAAACATGTATACACTGGAGTAGACTTGGAATAGGGGAATTCAGCTTGTATTTGACAAGGAAATGCCAGTTGGAACAAAGCAAGCAGCAGATCAAACTGAGGGCCACTGGCCCCCAAAGCTGTAGGAAGGGACATTTTTCAGCTTATGGGAGTCCCATCAATGTGTGCTGAGCTTGGGGGTAGGCAGGGAAGCTAAACAGCTAAATGATGGATTTGTTACTTGGGTTGGTGATCAAATGGGAGAAGACTGAGGGCCATAACACAGCCAGGATTGTGAGACACAGGAATAGTGCTGCTCTCTGCTTTTTTTGGACGAGGCTGGCCAAGGAACAGAGGTCACAATGACTGGGGAAAGCCTTTTGGCAAGGGAAGTTTATCCCTGCAGGCAGCTGCTCGCCCCAGCAGCCCAATTTTGGCTTTTGTTGTTTGGTTGTTTGGTTTTTCTCCTCTTAGTAACTCTCCAAAACACACTGCAGGGTGTCTGCTTGCACCTAAGGGATTTACCTTTGTGGGCAGGAGAATAAAGAAGAACAGAGCTGCTGTCCTGGAGATCTGCATTTGTGCTCCTGCCTGGATTTTGGGCTACCTGTGGTCCCCGTGTCACTGTGGTGAGCTGCACGGGTGACACAGTGTCTGGCTGCTCTCACTCTTGTCCAAAATCCACAGGGATTTTGTGGTCTGTTCCCCTGGTGGAAGCCAAAGGAGTGGATCTGAGCATGAAAATTATTGTGGTACCATCACCGTGGATCTGGTTTGGATGCATAAAGATGCAATTGAGGCTTGAGAGAAATGTTTTGAACACTTGTGGAGAGTTTGGATGGATGGAAGAGCTCTGCAGGATCCAGCAGAGCCTGGGGAATGCTTACCCAGAGTGTATTGGCACAAGGTATCCTGTGTTCCTTGAGTTCCTTTCACCTTGAAAAGACAAATTAACAAGGAGTTTCTGCTGCCCAGTGGGTTCTGTGGGGTATTTTCCCATGGGAATCCTTCACCCTTCTTTTCTACTTGTTTTGATCTGACATTGTGGTGGGATATAATGCTTCCAGTACAAGAAATGAAACACAGGTTTAAAAATAAAAACATCCCCCAAATCTCAGAATGACTTTTGAACCAGCACAGGCAGGAGAGAGTCCCCGTGTGGATTATTTGCTCTCTTGGGTTTTGATCTCATTTTTTTATTGGCCCTAAAAATGTCCAGAGGTTAAAATTAGAATAATAAACATTTACAAGGGAATTTTCTACGGTCAGCTTTCATTTAGCACTGAAAGCCCTGGAAAGCCTGGTCCATTTTGGGATGCTGAAGACAAAGTGAGTTTTTTCCTGTTTTATTTAAGAGCTGCACGATGGATGTGGAAGCTTGAATTTTCCTTTATTTAGTAGTGTACCAAACCCAGCCTTTTGCTGTATAAACAAAGGGTCACATTCATAACAGCAAGAGCAGCTAAGCAAGGGCAGTGACTTAGAGGGGGAATATCTTGGTATTGCAAGTGTTTAATGAATAATGGATGGCTTTTGTGCCAAAATCTTTCTGAATTTGTAACATGTTGACCACACAAAGTCGTGCAGCATTTCCTGGGCAGGAGGGAGAGCTGCTGTGTCCATCTCTGTCACACTGCCCTGCTACAGGGTGTGTTTGGGGAAGGAACACTATTCATTTGTCACCAGATGAACGATCCTAAACTCTGTTTGGGTGAGTAGTGATGGAGACCTGGCTGTGCTGTGTTGGTTTTAGGGCTGGTCCCCATCCATGCCCTCAGTGTAGGGATGTTCCCTGTGCTTCAGTTCCTGCTTTTTGGATTCAGGAACACTCCAAAAATTACATCTTGGGTGTGTAGCTGCCTCAGGTGATCCCCAGGCTCCAGATCTGCTGCTTTGGGGCAGAATGGAGGCCTGGCTGTGTCTGGGTTGATGTGCAATTTCCATATATAATTATTTCTCTTCATGTGTGTGTGCTTGTGTATTTATTGCTCCGATTCCCTGAAACTTTGGCCAATTGTTCCTTTCTCAGCCAGCAGCCTCCCAGGATCCTTGAGGTGGATCACAGCAATGTGCAGGACATGCAGCATCCCTGATTCCCCCTTGCTTTGCTTTGTTCTGGGTTTCAGTGCCAGCTACAGCCTCCTGGTACCTTCCAGCTGGGGAAAGAGCCACGCTCCTGCAGCAGGGTGACACAGAGCCAGGGCTGGTGATGCTCTGCTGGCAGTGAGGAGCTGAGCTGGGCTGTAATTAGCAGCCTCTCTATTCCCTTGCAAGTCCAGAGGAGTTCTTTCTGTGTTTAGCTGGTTCTGCTTTATGGGGTTTGATTCAGTGTGGAACAGTAGCTTGTGCTGTCCAAGAGAAGAGTCCTATATAAATGGGAATTGTTGTGTGTCCTGAGTGCCACAAGTGTAAGGGAGCTCCTCAGCCTCCCCTGGAGGAGCTGCTGTGATGGTTGGAGATGCTGCTCTGGTCTGTGTGTTCACAGTGCAGGAATTGTAAAGATGAAACTGCGAGCTGAGAGCCTGAGCCCCTGTGCAGATCTTTGCAGGGAGCGTCTGTTCTGGGGCTGCCTCTTGGGGCACCTACTCAAGGGATCCCAGAAGAGTTAAAAGGGACCCTGAATCCCATCTCATTCCACCCCTGTCATGGGCAGGGACAACTTCCACCCTCCAGCCTGGCCTTGGGCACTGCCAGGGATCCAGGGGCAGCCACAGCTGCTCTGGGCACCCTGTGCCAGGGCCTGCCCACCCTGCCAGGGAACAATTCCTCATTCCCAATATCCCATCCAGCCCTGCCCTCTGGCACTGGGAGGCCATTCCCCCTTGTCCAAAATCTCTCTCCATGTTTCCTGCAGCTCCTTCAGGCCACAGTTTGGTCACCCCAGAGCTTCTCCTGTCCAGGTGAGCCCCCCCAGCTGTGCCAGCCTTTCCTCCCAGCAGAGCTGCTCCATCCCTCTGCCCATGCTGGTGCCTGCCCTGGGCTCTCTGCAGCAGCTCCAGGTCCCTCCTGTGCTGGGGCAGCTCTGCAGGTGGGGTCTCACCTGAGCCCAGGGCACAGGGGCAGAATCCCCCCCTGCCCTGCTGCCCACGCTGGGGCTCAGCCCAGGGCACGGGGGGGTTCTGGCTCCCAGCTCCCACCCCCAGCACCCCCAGGGCTGCTCCAGGGCTGCTCTCCAGCTTGGTAGCCACAAGTGGAACAATCCATAAAATCCTTCCCAATCTGCTGGATGGAGCCATGGTATGACTTAGGGCCATAGACCCTGCTAGAAAATGCACCAGCTTGGGGCAGGGACTGGGCCAGCTGACGAGAGTTCCTTGTTACATGGGGCATCTGGGTTTGGTGTCACCAGGCTATCACAGGGACAACACCCATGGCAAGGAGCCAGAACCCTGGATGGCCTTAAATCCCTGGAGTCAGTTTAAAACTGCACTGGTCACTGGTGCCTTTGTTTTGGGTTTTTTTTTGCTGCGTGAAGAGACCTCGAGTGCCCAGCTGTGCCAGCTGCCACCACAGCAGAGCCCAGCTGGGCTCTCCCTGTCCCTGCTGTGCCCCCAGTGTATTTGCAGAGAGAGGAGAAGGAGGAGGAGGAGGAGTGCTAAACTGAGAGGCAGGCAAGGCAAATGCACTGACAGATAGACAGAAACATGTTTTATTGGGAGCTTTTGGACAAAAACATGGGTATTGCATGGAGTCTTCCCTGTCCCTCCTCTTTAGGGTGAAATATTGATAATTTTAAGATCAATTTTGTACTTTCCTCTATTGCTGGTGGCTCTCACTTGGCCTCTTCTTGCCATACCACTTCCATTCCCTGAATGGCATTCACTTTGCCATTCCGTGTTCCTGTGGGAACAGGGAATGTTAGAGATTTAAAGAAATTACAACTTTAATTTATCTCTTGGCCTTCAAATAAAAAACTTCAGTATTTCTCTTGTTTTACACCAGCAAGAAGTAGTTACCTGCTAAGTTAATGAAGATTTTGGCTTGTAAACCTAAATCATATCCATGTCTCACTCTTCTTGCTTTGTTCTAATAGAGGATAATAATCCTCTGGGTTTTAGAAGTGTAACAGAGTATTTGCGGGGCTGAGGGCTTTTTTAAAAAGTGGTGATGTTTGAGGAAAAAAAAAAGGCAGAAGGGAAAGAAAACTTGAGGGAGATGGGGTGGAATGAGATGGGAGACTGTAAGGGACCTTTATGGAATGGCAGTGATGCAACACCTCCTGCCTGGCGTGTTCACTTGTCTCTGACCCCTGTGTCATGTTGAGAAAGCAGAATGGGGCCAAACCGTGGCCAAGGTGAGTGAGCAAGGGCTGGGAACTGAGACAGGGCTCATGTCAGGTGTTGGTGCAGGGCTGGGGTGTGCCCTGTCAGCGCTGTGGCACTGTGGCACTGTGCCTCACACAGGCTGAGGTGTATTACTGCGCCTGAGGGGCGCTGCTGGTGAGGGAGAGACGGTGAATCTTGTTTTTTGAATCAGAAGGCTTGATTTATTAAGATATTATATATAATACATTAAGAGTATACTAAATAGAATAAGGAGAGAGATTTGCAGAGTAGCTAGGCTAGTTAAGAATAGATAGAAAGAATCTATAACAAAGTTGTGGCCAAGGATTCAGTCTCCTGGCTTGCACTTTGTGATTAGCTTTTAATTATAAACATAGAAAATGAGCTAATCAAGAAACTCCTGTTACATTCCACAGCATCTGATAATAATTGTTTACTTTGTCTTCTGAGGCCTCTGGCCTCCAGAAGACACAGAAATCCAGAAGAAAGGATTTCTGTGAAGAAATGTCTGCGACAGAGGTGCTCCTCAATTCCTGGGGGTGTCACAGATCATATCCAGGCTGAGAGAGGGAATGGCTGGAGGCTCCCAGGATCCCACCCTGCCTGGGCCTGGCATGGACCTCTGCAGGGTCACCCAGAGCTGCTGGTCCAGGGCCATGTGCCAGACTCTGCCCGTGTCTCTTTGCCACTGAGGAGTGCAGAACTTCAGGAATGCTGTCACCTGTGCTGAGTGGAGGGGTGTCGCAGACATTTCTCCACAGAAATCCTTTCTTTCGGATTTCTGCATCTTCTGGAGGCCAGAGGCTTCAGAAGACAAGGTAAACAATTATTATCAGCTGCTGGGGAATGCAACAGGAGCACCTATTTTGATTGGTGATTGGTTCATGTTTTATGTTTATAATTAAGGGCCAATCACCAGTGCAAGCCAGGGGACTGAGTCCTTGGCCACAACTTTGTTGTGGAATTCTTTTCTATCTCTTCCTAGCCTAGCCTAGCTGCTCTGCAAACCTCTCTCTATGTTCTATTTAGTATAGTTATGTATTATATATAATATCTTAATAAATCAAGCCTTCTGATTCAAGAAACAAGATTCACCGTCTCTCTCTCACCAGCAGCGCCCACTCAGGCGCGGTAATAGAGGGGCAGGGTCACTCTTGTCATGCAGCTGGTGGCTTTTTTTGCTGGCTCCTGGGAGTTGTTGTCATCTGTCCTGCTTGGCAGAGCTGTCCCAGCCCGTGCTGGCTCCTGGGGTCACTCCCCCCCGGGTAATGGAAGGACTTTGCCTTTGCTTTGTTTGAGCACCTTGAGGCTGCTGCCTGCCCTTTGCTCCAGCCTTTTAGAGTTGATCCAAGTGTCATTGTGACCCTCTGGTGTACTGGCCACTCACCCCAGTTATTGTGTCACCAGCAAAGTGCTGAGGGCACACTCTGTGCATCCTCCAGGTCAGCAGAAGAGGTTAAATGATTTTGGGAAGTGTCTGTCCTCCAACTGGACTTTGTGGCACTGACCTCTCCCTGCTGGGCCCCTTTTCCACCCACCTCCCTGCCCTCCTGGCTGCTGCACACTTTGCCAGCTCATCTGAGGGTGTGAGAAGAGCCAATGTTGAAATTCTTGCCAAAGCCAAGACAGACAGCATCCTCTGCACTACATCCACTGAGATTGTTTCATCCTAGGAGGAGGCCAGGCTGGTGAAACAGGATTTTTTTCCCTCTGTATGTCCATGCTGACTGCTCCTGATCACCCTCTTGTCCTTCAGGTGACTGGAGATGGTTTCCAAAGTTCATCAAGTGTGACCTCACAGTGACAGCAGCCATCAGCACTTGTGGATCCATCCCATCAGGTCCCAACCTGATCCTTTTCCACTAAGGATAAGCCTCCCTTGTCTGGTTTTCCCCTTTGGTCTCAGGGGCCTGCAGTTCCTGCAGGTTGGCCTCACTGGCACCCTTCACATCCTTTGTCAGATTCAATTCCAGATGGGTTTTGGCCCTCTTAGCCCCATCCCTGCCCCATCAGTGTTCCTGAGATTCCTCCTGGATCACCTGCAGGATCAGTGTTCCCAGATTCCTCCTGGATCACCTGCAAGATCAGTGTTCCTGAGATTTTTTTTGTGGATCACCTGCTCCTGCAGGATCAGCGATCCCAGATTCCTCCTGGATCACCTGCCCCTGCCCTGCTCTTTGCACTTGGTCAGTTCCACTGATCAGGAGCTCTGTGCTCCTCCATGGAGGCCTCCTGTCCACTCAGCTGGATCAGCTTCTTGTTGGGATGGTCTGTCCTTCAGCCTGGAGGAGGTGCTCAGCCAGCTCTTTTGGGTCCCTTTCCTCTCCAGGCCCCTGGGGTTCTCCAGGCACACCCTGAAGGTGATGCTCATTCTCCTCAAGTCCAGGGCTGTGGTGCAGCTTTGTCCCTCAGCTCCTTTGTGGGATCTCAGCACCTCAGGACGGAGGTGCAGAGTGACCGAGACCACCCTTGGGGGGCTCGGGAGTCCTGGAATGTTGCCAGAAATGTCTGGTGGCTGGACTTTGATCCTACACAGGAGATGACACCTGTATGAGGATGGGAGGATTTCACAGGATTTCACTGGGGTGAATGGTGAAGGGATAAGTTAATTAGAGTGTGAAACACAGGGTTTAAGATTTCTGTACAGGGGGGTCTAAAGAAGTAAGATGGAGGAATTGGGGCGTGTCCTCTTCTTCTTCTTCTTGGCCTCCATCTTCTGTGGTGATGGTGGCACTTTGGGATTGGTTATTACTAAAAGTGCACCGGTTAATAAGGGTAGAAGATATTGGGGAAAAATGATAAATATTGTATATGTAATTTCGAGTATAAAGATAGGTGACCACCCCGGGGGCTTGTAGTGTGCTCATGGCTGGCTGCTGTGCAGACCTCTGTCGGACCAAGAGAAAATCTTTTAGATAAACAATTAATAAACACCGAGACCGAGAAAAGATCAGAAGTCTCTCCTCGTCCTTTGAAGCGCGGGCTGTCCAAGGCCACCCCGGGCCTTTCCAGGCCACCTAAACAGCCGAGAAACCGACACTCCTTCCTCTGAGGGCTCTGAGCACCTTCACACCTCTGACCAGTTCTTGTCTCTGTGTGAGGATGAGATGCACTCATCCAGGGGCAGGGCAGAGAGATGGATGAGATGGATGGGATCCACCATCCCAGGGTGTTCCAAGCCTCCTCCAGCCTGTGCATGGACACCTCCAGGGCTCCAGGGGCATCCCCAGTTTCTCTGGAGCCCTGCAGGCTCTCCAGCTGGGTGGGTGGGTGCGGGTGGCTGTGCTGGTGTTGATTTGGATGTGCAGCCGTGTGTGTGTGTGTGTGTGTGTGTGTGTGAGCTCCAGGGTGGCAGCAGGAATAGCTCAGCTCCTGGCAGAGCCCGGGATGTGTGAGATCCTCCCTCTCTGGCTGCATGCATGCAATATTTCTCTTGGCTCCTTCAGCCTGGCTCTGGTGTCCGAGTCGAGGCTGTGTGTGTAGCTTTAGGGAAAGAAAAGCTTTATTTCTGTCTGATTTTTCTCCCGTACTTGCGTGTGTGCAGTCTCTCCAGAAGGGCTGTGCTTCTCCCTCCTTCTCCCCTGCCTATTTATATCCGCGGTGACGTCGCGGGAGTGTTTGCTTTGGAAGAAATCTATTTCTCCGTCTGGCTGAGCCAAACTGAAAGCAAACCCGCAGGAGGAGAAAGCATTCCGAGCTGCAGGAGAAAGCAAAGCGTTCCTTTCTTCTCCTGCTGGGGAGAAGGGAGGCCTGGGCACTCGCAGGAAATGATCACCTGGCAAGGACAGGAAGCCTGGCAAGGTAAACGCCTTTTTCTGTTTGACTAATGCACTGCCATCCACCCCCAAAAGCCGTGAACTTCTCATTCCGGGGGGCGGAGGCGTGAAACTCTGGGGTGGTTTTCAGAGAGGAGCTGTGAAATGAGTTGCTGAAAGAAAGCCTCCAGGCTCAGGACAATGGCTCTTTAATAATCCGGCAAGACTTGTCTCATCAGCTGCTTGCATGCACAGGGATTGCTGTGCCCCCTCATCAGGGGGTGCACGGGGGCTTTTCCTTCTCCCTCTGCTCCCCAAATATTGTGATTGCACTGTGGAAGTGATTTCCTTACAGTAAAACTGAATTTTGCCTCATCTGTAGCTTTCTAAGCCCTTCAGAAACTTCCCAAGCCTTTCTATTATTGTGCTCGGTCTGAATCTGAAATAAGGAATTTGCTTGATAGTTTTATAAACGGAATTTTCTGTATTGTGTTTATAGAGTAGTTTGCAAAATCAGAGCATTTACTTTCGGTTTTCTGACATCTGAAGCTGCATTTGCTACTTTTTGCTGCTTGTGAGCTGTAGAAGACACAGTAGCACTCAAAGGTTTTGAAGTGCTCAGTATGAAGCTGAGCCCTGTTTTTTGCAGAAGTGCCAGTCCCTCAGCAAATATAACAGTCCAGCATAAATAAACAGCCAGGAAGGCGAGTCTGCTCCCCAAATATTGTGAGTGCACTGTGGAAGTGATTTCCTTACAGTAAAACTGAATTTTGCTTCATCTGTACCTTTCTAACTCCTTCAGAGCCCTGGCTCTGAAACTTCTCAAGCCTTTCTATTATTATTGTCAGTCTGAACCTAAAATAAGGAATTTAGGTGCTAGTTTTATAAAGGTATAAACTGAATTGTCTGTATTGTGTTTATAGAGTAGTTTGCAAAATCAGAGCATTTACTTTTGGTTTTCTGACATCTGAAGCTGCATTTGCTACTTTTTGCTGCTTGTGAGCTGTAGAAGACACAGAAAGTAACACTCGAAGGTTTTGAAGCTGAGCCCTGGTTTTTTGCAGAAGTGCCAATCCCTCAGCAAATATAACAGCCCAGCATAAATAAACAGCCAGGAGAGCGAGTCTGCTTCTCTAGAAAGTTGAAGTATTTACCTTCACTGTTTTACTCCCTATTAGATATTTTTAACTCCTAACCAAACTGCATTTTTGTGACCTGTAATTGCAGGGGTAAAACCTCTGCCGGTGATTTTTAGGAAACACAACAGACAGTGGAAGTTCTGTGGAGATGTTCAGGATTGGAGCTCTTTGGTGTGGATGGAGGAGAAATGGAGCTGTTCTTGCTCTAGGAAATCGTGGGTGCAGCACAACAGAACCCGAGTGAGGTCAGCCCTTGGGAGTAGCTACAGGTCCTTAAAAATGCCAGGGGTTATTTGGCTGAGAGCATGGCAGGGATGGTGCTGTCCCCAGTTTGAGATACACACCTACCCCACTTAACTCTTGTGGGATCAGCTCTGTGATAACCTTGGAAATCCACTGGGAATAGCCAGGAGGCAGCAGGGAATCACAGAATCATGGGATAATGGAATGGTTTGGGTTGGAAGGGACCTTAAAGCCCATCCAGTGTCACCCCTGCCATGGCAGGGACACCTTCCACTGTCCCAGGCTGCTCCAGCCTGGCCTTGGGCACTGCCAGGGATCCAGGGGCAGCCACAGCTGCTCTGGGCACCCTGTGCCAGGGCCTGCCCACCCTGCCAGGGAACAATTCCTAATTCCCAATATCCCATCCAGCCCTGCCCTCTGGCACTGGGAGCCATTCCCCGTGTCCTGGCTCTTCATCTCCAGTCCCTCTCCAGCTCTCCTGGAGCCCCTTTAGGCCCTGGCAGGGGCTCTGAGCTCTCCCTGGAGCATTTTCCTCTCCAGCTCTCCCAGCCTGGCTCCAGAGGGGCTCCAGCCCTTGGAGCATCTCTAGGGCCTCCTCTGGACTCACTCCAGCAGCTCCAGACCCTTCTGCTGTCAGTATCCAGCAGAGTGAAGCCCCTGTGTGTGCTCCTGGAGAGGGGTTTGTGGTGTTACATCCAGCAGAGTGAAGCCCCTGTGTGTGCTCCTGGAGAGGGGTTTGTGGTGTTACATCCAGCAGAGTGAACCCCCTGTGTGTGCTCCTGGAGAGGGGTTTGTGGTGTTACATCCAGCAGAGTGAGCCCCCTGTGTGTGCTCCTGGAGAGGGGTTTGTGGTGTTGGTATCCAGCAGAGTGAGCCCCCTGTGTGTGCTCCTGGAGAGGGGTTTGTGGTGTTGGTATCCAGCAGAGTGAACCCTCTGTGTGTGCTCCTGGAGAGGGGTTTGTGGTGTTATATCCAGCAGAGTGAACCCTCTGTGTGTGCTCCTGGAGAGGGGTTTGTGGTGTTATATCCAGCAGAGTGAACCCCCTTGTGTGCTCCTGGAGAGGGGTTTGTGGTGTTGGTATCCAGCAGAGTGAACCCTCTGTGTGTGCTCCTGGAGAGGGGTTTGTGGTGTTGGTATCCAGCAGAGTGAAGCCCCTGTGTGTGCTCCTGGAGAGGGGTTTGTGGTGTTGGTATCCAGCAGAGTGAAGCCCCTGTGTGTGCTCCTGGAGAGGGGTTTGTGGTGTTGGTATCCAGCAGAGTGAACCCCCTGTGTGCTCCTGGAGAGGGGTTTGTGGTGTTATATCCAGCAGAGTGAACCCCCTTGTGTGCTCCTGGAGAGGGGTTTGTGGTGTTATATCCAGCAGAGTGAACCCCCTTGTGTGCTCCTGGAGAGGGGTTTGTGGTGTTATATCCAGCAGAGTGAACCCCCTTGTGTGCTCCTGGAGAGGGATTTTTGGTGTTCTGGGGTTTGAAAACAGGAACATAATCTGTGTGTTGGGATTGGTGTCAGGAGCAGAAATGCAAGTGGCAGCACAGTAAATGCCAGCCAAAATAGGCATGATGAATGCCAGGGCAAAGGTATTTGGCCATGGTTTGATTTAGCTGCTCTGTGTGTGCTGCAGCATAATTTGTTTATTTAAGTTTATTCAAATTTGGTTTAATTTGTGTGTGATTATGGGGATTTTTGAAGGAGTTTTGAATGAGTTAGGGATGAGACTTTTGAGTTGTTTTTGATGATGTGGGTTTGTTTTTTTATCTTTTTTATAGGTAGGAAGGGTGAGTTTTGTTCTTATCGTTATAGTATGGTTTAGAAGGTCACAAGACTTTTAATTGCAAGACTTTTTAAGGAGTTATTTACTAATAAAACCCTGCTAATAAGGATATTTATGTTTTTACTTAATTTTAAAATATTTTGTCTTATGGGTTTATGTTATAGTGTAAGTTTTTTTAGTTAATTATGTTATAACACACAAACTTGCAGTACTATATTTTAATCTCTATTTACTTCTGTAACTATATTTTTTTATATTTTAAATTCTAAACCTCAGAATTTTTAAAAATTAATTTAACGTGTTTGTACTTTAAACTATAAATCTACATTTTTACTTATAATACTTAAGTTCAAAAGCCTTTCCCAAGATCTCAAATCAAATCCTGTATTTAATTATAAACAATTCTTTAACTTACAAAATTCTTTAACTTACAAACCCAAAGGTCTAAAAGTTCCTTACATTCCTTCAGTTCTCTGTTGAAGTTCCTGTTTGGAATTGTAGTGAGAGACACATAATTCAGGTGCTTGTAGTAAAGAGTCCCTGTAAGAAATATGAGTTGGGATTTCATTGAATGCTGATTTTTTTAGGATATATATCCCAGAAAGCAGAATTTGAATGGTCCTGCTAAAAGGACCAGGCTGTTATTTTTCATGCTTACATGGAGCTTGAACATTTTTTAAGAATAAATTGGACTGAAGGTCAAGGTCATAAAAATAACGTCTAGCAGGCCAGATTTTTATTGCATTTTGATCATTGGTGGAGATAAAAGTACAGTTAGATTTTATCTGAGTGACACCAAAAGCAGCCTTTGCTTGTGGTGGCATTGCTGCCTATTCCCTTTTTTGTAGGATGAGATAAGGGGACACATAAACACACTTCCCCTGAAAACCTTTTAAGCCTTTGAGATTAATGGCTTTGGCTTCCTGAGCATAATCTGTTCTTTCCAGCTCTTAATTAAGGTCATCCTGAGAACCCAGGTGAACTTGTGGCTGGGGAAGTCACAAGCAGGAGGATGAGAGCTGGAATGATGGAATTGCAGCCCTGACACAGGATACTGGGAATACAACACCCTGCAGCCCTCACAACCAGCTCCTTATCACTCCTGATAGACTTGTTCCCTTTGCCCTTGGGGCAGAGGAGGTGTGTGCTCGAGTATTGATCCACATCATGCTTATTAATGACAGAGGTATTGGATAGGTGGACATGTCAGGGCCCTTTAACCTCTGGATATTGACTGCCAGCTCCACAGGGAGAAGGGAACTGGAGGCTGGGATGAATTGGGAACTGGAGGCTGGGATGAATTGGGAACTGGATGAATTGGGAGCTGGAGGCTGGAGGCTGGGATGAATTGGGAGCTGGAGGCTGGGATGCATTGGGAACTGGAGGCTGGGATGAATTGGGAACTGGATGAATTGGGAGCTGGAGGCTGGGATGCATTGGGAACTGGAGGCTGGGATGAATTGGAACTGGAGGCTGGGATGCATTGGGAGCTGGAGGCTGGGATGCATTGGGAACTGGAGGCTGGGATGCATTGGGAACTGGATGAATTAGAACTGGAGGCTGGGATGCATTGGGAACTGGAGGCTGGGATGCATTGGGAGCTGGAGGCTGGGATGCATTGGGAACTGGATGAATTGGGAACTGGAGGCTGGGATGAATTGGGAGCTGGATGAATTAGAACTGGAGGCTGGGATGAATTGGGAACTGGATGAATTGGGAACTGGAGGCTGGGATGAATTGGGAACTGGATGAATTGGGAACTGGAGGCTGGGATGAATTGGGAACTGGATGAATTGGGAGCTGGAGGCTGGGATGAATTGGGAGCTGGATGAATTGGGAACTGGAGGCTGGGATGAATTGGGAGCTGGAGGCTGGGATGAATTGGGAACTGGATGAATTGGGAGCTGGAGGCTGGGATGAATTGGAACTGGAGGCTGGGATGAATTGGTGATGAGTGTTTTATCTGCACACTCTTGCAGTGGAATGTGCCAGTGCTGGGTCTGCTGCCTGCCTGGCAGTGAGATGCTCCTGGCAGGAGCAGCAGGTGCAATCAGGTGTTTGAGGTAACAAACATCTTGCTGAGGAGCCCCAAAGATTGGATTTCTCACTGCCTGGTGTGGCTGTGGCGTGCAAGCAAACGCTCAGGATGTGGAGACAGGGTTGATTTATCTTGAACAGGAAAAAGCCCCCTCCACACCCACAAGCCCTGCTGTTGAACTTTAGCACCAAACATCATCCTGTATTAACTCCTGCTTTGTTTTTTGGGGTTGTGGCTGGGTTTATTTTTGATTGCTTTGGGTTTGTTGTTTGGAAATGTTTATTTTGCTTGATGGTGTCTAAGGCTTTAAGGAAGCCAGAGGATCTGATAGCAGCAGCCTTGTCCCAAGGTGTGGGTCAAAACAGCAAACTCTTTAGATGGAAAAATCAATGGGACACCAATCTGTTTCCCATTACACTGGTTGGTGAGGAAACTCTCTGTAACAGAGGCCTCTGGGTTGGAATTTTGGGTTTGGAAGAGACAAAAGCAAACTTGAATTTTGAGGTGGTGGTTTTTTTAACCAGAGGTTTTTAATACACCTGGGTGATGAGATTTCTGGGAGGGCAGAATAAGTGGATCAGGGAATAGGAGTGGCACTTCCCAAGCTGGAAGTGCTGGATGTGGGATGCAGTCACGTGGGAATGATACCCTGCCATGTGAAAAGCATTCTTATTGTTGAGTGGGGGGTTTGAAAAGGGTGTCTCCTTTCTATTTTTCTCTTTTGTGGAAAGCTTCACTCTTCCAGGCTCAAAAGGGACCTCAGTGGTGGTAAATTCTTGCTTTTACCTGGGTTTGTGATTGCACATGCCCTGGATGGAATTGCCATTCCTGGAGAGATGCTGGGTGTTCAGCTCTGCAGAGCCACCCCTGGGACAGTCCATGTGTTTCTCCAAGGATCTAAAGGTCAACCACAGCCCTGAATCAAAAAGAACAGAAGGCTGGGCAACACACATGATGAGCAGAGTGAGGATTTTATCCATTTAGATTAGATGAGAACTCCAGGAGCTGCTTGGGTGATGGATGGCACGGAGTGAAGACACCTCATCGTGAGGTGAAAAATGTCCTTATCGTTGAGTGGGGGGTTTGGAAAGGACATCTCCTTTCTATTTTTCTCTTTTATGGAAAGCTTCAGTCTTCCAGGCTTAAAAGGGACCTCAGTGGTGTTAAATTCTTGCTTTTACCTGGGTTTGTGATTGCACATGCCCTGGATGGAATTGCCATTCCTGGAGAGGTGCTGGGTGTTCAGCTCTGCAGAGCCACCCTTGGGACACTCCATGTGTTTCTCCAAGGATCTAAAGGTCAACCACAGCCCTGAATCAAAAAGAACAGAAGGCTGGGCAACACACATGATGAGCAGAGTGAGGATTTTATCCATTTAGATTAGATGAGAACTCCAGGAGCTGCTTGGGTGATGGATGGCACGGAGTGAAGACACCTCATCGTGAGGTCCCAAATCCTGGTGGACCTCAGGGGTTTTGGATCCCACTGCTGCTTCTGCCGTCCCTTTCAGAGTGACACAAGGAAGGTGTGTGATCCCTCAGAGCTGTCCCAGTGTGTCTGGGGCTTTGTAGGGTTGAAGTGGGCTGGGAGTGCCCGGGATCAGCTCAGCCAGGCAGAGCATCCCGGGTTGCAAAACTGCGAGGGCAAAGGACACCCACGTGTCCAAACACAGCAGCACGAGGTGTTTCTTCACTCCCTGCTCAACCAGGAGGAGCTTCCAGCCGATTTTCCAGACGATTCTGGTTTGCTGCCAGGGTTTAAAATACACCTTCCCTCTTGCATACGTGCTGGAGCACATGATGCTGAAATGGGAGGAATTCTGCTCAGGGAACTCAGTTCAACTTGCAGGCGAGGCTGAGCTTTTTTTAGGGAGAGAGGGAGCAGAGTGGTTTCCTGCGGACGTTGCTCTGTGAGTCACACCGAGTTCCATGACACAGCATTCCTGCCGGGAAACTTCACTGCTGGAACTGATGAGCACATCAGCGCTCTGGAATCTCCCTTTGTGTTAGCAAACACACCTAAGCACTTCACCTGCTGCTTCTGGAACTTGTTCTGATATCACTTGAGAGATTTTTAAACTCAGCTGTTTCAGAGTTTTTTAGTTTCTCTCAAAACCCCATTGTAACATCAATATTTTTAGTGTCCATTAAGAGCCTTCCACACAAGAAGTTGTAATGGCTTTTAATGCTGTAACACAGATGAAATAATAATTATTATTTAATTACATGTGTAATAATGAAGTTTCACATTACTTCTCTAAGTGTTTTAATGCAAACACTTTTAAGGTCAGAGTAGCTTTATAATTCCTCTGTAGCACATTTTTTCTGATGTGTCAGTGACCAGGACAAGTTACTTGAATGGACAGACAAAAAAAAAAAAGCTTTGAAGGTTTTTTGGGATATATGAGCTGGATGTATAGATTTATATTCTTGATTTGAAGCCCTGTGAACACATCACACAGTGGCAATGATGGGCTGGCCCTGCTGAGGGACCCCCAGGGCTGTGTCCAGTTCTGGGTCCCCAATCCAGGAGGGACATGGAGGGGCTGGAGCGTGTCCAGGGCAGGGGCTGGAGCCCCAGGAGGGGCTGAGGGAGCTGGCAAGGGGCTGAGCCTGGAGCAAAGGAGGCTCAGGGGGGCCCTTGTGGCTCTGCACAACTCCCTGCCAGGAGGGGACAGCCAGGGGGGGTCGGGCTGTGCTGCCAGGGAACAGGGACAGGACAAGGGGAAAGGGCCTCAGGCTGGGCCAGGGCAGGCTCAGCTGGGACAGCAGCAGCAATTTCTGCATGCAAAGGGTGCTCAGGCCTTGGCAGCGGCTGCCCAGGGAGCTTTGCAGTGCCCAGCCCTGCAGGTGTCCCAGGCAGGGCTGGAGGTGGCACTCAGTGCTCTGGGCTGGGCACAAGGTGGGCACTGGGCACAGCTGGGACTCCATGGGCTGGCAGGGATTCTCCAGCCTCAGGGATCCCAGGATTCTGAGCAGTTTTTTCTCACTTGCCCAAGACTTTCATTGCCACCGTCAGTGCTGGATTTCACCTGCTAATGCAGAATTCCTTTCTGATTGATAGGATAAAAGGGGGCTGAACATAACCTGACTGTTTTCGGTGTTTAGGCAGATTTAAGCTGTCAAGGCAAGGAAGGCATTTCCCCAGGCCTTTGGAAGGATATTCCAAATGGCTCTTGAATGAGCAAGACACAGCAGCAGTGGAGCACTGGGGTAGCTTCCCTTTCTCCTCAGTGCCAGCAGTCAACCTCAAATCTGGTTTTTGTCACATTGCTCGTGTTCTGGTGGGAAATAAACAACATGTCTGTGGCCATCTCTATTCTTCAGGCATTTTTTGGGTGATTGTCACTCTCCTGTTGAAGCAGGATGGGAGAAAGTAGAGGTGAAACAGCAACAGCCACTGAACTGAGGGCAGTAGTCCCAGATATCCAGTCCTATAGAAAGAAAATTATGTCATCAGCTCAGGCTGTCCTCTCCTTCAGCCCTTAGGCTAAATATGTCCTGGCTGCACTGTGTAGGAGAGAAAAACACCCTCCCCTTTGCACATCCAGTGGAAGAGTTCATTGTGTTTCTTTTTATTTGTTTAGGGCTTTGCAGGGTGTTATGTTGTATCTGTCTGGACACATGCAGTATTTAAATTCACCACGGTTGAAAAGGTGTTCTCAAAGCTCCCTTTTAATTACCTGTAATACTCGTCCAACTGTCTTTTCTTCTCCCTTCTGGCCCCACCTGACTCGTGGGAACACAGGGCTGCCTTTGTTATGTGCCTTGAGGTCACTGAACTCACACAGGCCTGGATCATGGGGGAAAAAATATCACCAAGATAAGATCTGCTGGAGGAGCACAAGAGCATTTCTGTCAAATATGAACGCATTTATTGTCTGGAGGGAGTTACTGAGTTGGCCTCTGGCCTCACCAGGTGACTTGTGCTGTCCTGAGAGGTGTGTGAGTGTCCTCAGCATGACAAGGAGTCCTTCTTGGCCTGTGGCATCTTCTAATTAGGCTGTAGATTCCTCATGTATATTCTCAGTGGGAGGGATTTATAGGATTGTTACTGACTAAAGAATTTTTAGGTGATGAGCAATTCCTGTTTTCACTCCAGAATCCCTCCTGGAAAGGAGGCCCAGGTTGGGCAGATGACATCTGTTGAGTGTTATAGAGCCCAGTCACTAAAAGACTGCTGGAAAAAAAACAAACTCCAGAGCTCACTGGTGCCTCATTCCATGTCTCCTCAGATTTTAAATAAAATGGGAGTTGGACTTGACCATGGGGCATTTTTAGGTGTCTAAACTTTGTGGAGGAGCTGATGGTGAGCACATTGTTCCACTGGATGCTTGGCTGTCTCCATGTGTTAGGAAAAAGCACTGCTGGGCCATGCTCAGGGGTGTGGATCTACTAAAAAACCCCAAAGCAGCTACTCCTATAAAATACTTGTTTTCTGTGTGATAGGATGAGTGTGGAAGGATTTCTGTGTGCAGCTTCTGAAAATTCTTTTTCCACCCTGTAGCTCTGCAGATTCCTCGGTATTCCTGGCAGCAGGCTGCCTCTCTCGGGATGGAGCTCAGAAATGCTGCTATTTGTTCCTGCTAGTGCCTATTTTTCAGTTTCCACATTATTTAATCCATGGAGTGGAAGCAGGCTGCTTCCTACGCCTCTGACTTCACTCCTGGCCAGTGTCTCTGTTGGATCCAGCAGGCTGGGGAGAGTCCGTGCTCTGCTGGAAAACACTGCCAGCGCTGCTGCTCATCCCATCAGTGTTCCCAACATGACTCAGCCCGCTTTGTGTTGTGGTTTTGTACCGAATTACAGCAGCTCCCCGCTGCCCCGAGTTAGCAGCCAGCAGGCATCTCTGCTCCCTCTCACCTGGGATCCTTTCCCCGGCCTTTCCCGCTGGATCCTGGAGATCCCGTGTGCTTCCAGTCCTTGCTGTGCCCTTTGGGATAGAGGCTGGATGCCAGCCCTCGGGGGGAGGCGGTGCTGCCTGGCCAGGGACTCCGCTGCTGCTGGAGCCAAAAATTCATGGAAAGCTTGAGGAATGAATTGGTTGTTGCTTTGTGTTAGTGTGGTGGAACACGACTTTTCTTTTTGGTGGAGGGATTTTTTTTTTAATTTCTAGGGTAGGACTGATATATACTGGAAAAATGAATCCTTCCTCCCTGCAGTGACTTTTAAGTGACACTTAACGAAAGCGTTCCGCATGTCCAGCAGGAATCACCAGACCGAACATGGGCGATGTCCCCATTTCCCCGTGTTTCAGGCGCTGTTTGCCGGCAGGGCAGCACTGCCGGGATCTGTTGCACCACCCGCGGCCGGGCTGGCACTCCCGGCCTCTTCCTCCTCCTCCTCCTCCTCCTCCCGCTGCTGCTCCTGTGGCGGGCGCTCCGTCCCCTCCTCTCCCGGCGCTGACGCACTGGCGCGCCCGCGGGAGGAGCCGCTCCATCCCCTCTGGATCTCGGATCTCCGCTCACCTCTCCGCCTTTCCCTCCGCAGGAGCTTCCCGCAGGGCTGGCGAGCGGCCGGCAGAGGAGCTCTGAGGAAGCCCAGCCCGGGGGAAGTTGAAAGGCGAACTTTGAAGGCGAAGGAAGTCGGGGCTCCGCGCTCCGGGAGTGGCCGCGCCGCCGCCGTGTCCCCGTCCTGCTGCTGCCGGGAGCGGCTGCGGCTGCCAGAGGACAAGCCGCGTTTGCTGCTGCTCTCTGCCGCCTCATTTCCAGCAGTGAGTAGCTCTTTCCCCTCCGGATGGTCCCGTTGGAGTGTTTGGAGTGTTTGGAGTTGAGGGGTGTTTGGCTCTGCTGCGTTTGAGGAGGCACAGAGGGGCTTGGGTACAGCCAGGTCTACAGCACAGCTATGGGGAGCTGGTTGTCTTTTTGCCTGGGTGACTTTTTTGAAAGTGGCGCTTAAATTTGTGGTTACTTTGTTGTTCACTGCTTGGTTTTAATCTTAGTTTTCAGTTTAGCTTGAGGTCTTTTTTACTAGAAACCAGCCAGGCTGCCAGCATGTGGGACAGCAGTGACCTGCTGGTGGCTTGTCCCCCAGGTTGTGAGGTTGTGTAGGGCAGGGTTGTGTTTCCATCAGGCAGCTTCACCTCCTGCCGGGACACGCAATCTCCCCCTGGTTTCTGGGTTTGGAGGTTTGTTTGCAGCACACCTGTGGGAGACAGCCAGAGTTACACAGCGTGGCAACGGCTCAAACTAAAAGCCAGCGACAATCTGCTGTCCCCTTTGGTGGCACCTTGGGCTGCTCTCCCCATGCCTGACCTCCCCTTGACTGCTGCCAGATATCCCCAGGGCGGTTGTTTGCCGTGTTTGTAGGAAGGAGCAGGAGCAAGGAGGTGTTTTAGACTTTGTGTGATGTTGTAGAGTGCCTGTCCCTGTGCCTGTGCCTGCTCCGTGTGTGTCACAGTGTCACCGCTGCCCGGCAGCATGAACACAGCTGTGAGTGTACAGCAGGGTGGCCCCGGGTGTGAGCAGCCCGTGAGTCACTGGGAGAACACAGAAACGCTCTCAGAGGGCACAGGGGAGCAGAACTTCATCCCTGGATCCGCTGCGGAGTCTTTCCAGGGGCTGTGATCCTATTTGTGCGTTTTGGGCACGGCCGCCTCTTCTGCTCAGCCTAAACCTCTTTGGAACTCAATGCTTTAAGCTGGAAGCTTTATAATAGATTTAGAGCTATGAGTCAAGGAGGTTTTCTTTTTAATTTGACTTCTGGGGAAGAAACTGAACCAAACTGCGTGCAGTGGCTTATCTGTGTGTATTTTTGATACATGTATTTGTGTATATGAACACACAAGTGCACACACAGAGAAGAGCTACTCCAGGCGTTGGTTCTTAGGCTGTGTGTGTACAGATGGGCACGTGTATCTGTATAAAAAATGTGTTTTTATGGCAGGATGGTGTGAGCAAGCTGAGAGAAGCATTTTAATTTCTTCCTGCTCTGTCAAGTAATACCCTGCCTTCTTCATTTGCCAGTTGATTTGGTTATGCAGACAAAGGCAGGAAAACAGACCATAACAAAACCACTCTTATCTAATCTGCTTAACAGCACTGTCAGGTAAATCATTAACTCACAGGCCTGGTGCCTGTAAAAGATGCTAAAGTGGTTTCCCTGAAATTCCCCTTTTCCAGAAGGTAAGAAATGAAATTAGTTGCAGATCTTGGTTTCTCACACGTGGGTGTTTGCTGCTGCTGTGGTTTCTCTGCCTGTTAACAAAGTGCTGCAGTCCAGTGGATTAATGATGGGAGAGGACCTGCTCACCCTGAGGTCTTTTTCCTAAGAGAGCAGCTCCAGCTAAGGCAGAGGGGAAACACAGCATTTACTTACTTGTAAACACTGTCATTCATTAATGAAATGTAATTTCACATGGGTTCATGGCTGATGGAGTGTTTTTGCTCAGCAGCTTTGTTTCCTGGCATCCTGTGATTCAAATCCCTTTGAGCTGGGAAGATTTGCTGTGGGTCTTGCTGTGCTTAATTCCACATCAGGCTTCTGTTTTGGTTGACTTTTGTTTCTGTAGACATGTAAGTGATGGGTTTCTCTGAAGCATTTAATACTCAGAGTCTGTACAGTCCTGTCTGCAGTTGCTTTACATTTTGATTGATCGTGTTGGCAGTGAGTAACTTAAAGCATGGAAAATCTGTAGCACATGGACAACAGCAGAAGTAGTTCCATTTGTGATGTTTGCAGCCATTGCCTGAACAAAGAAAAAGGGTTCAAGAAGGGCTTAAGCTGTTCTAGCTGCCCATGTCCAAGAGCATGACTCAAAACTTCCAGCTAAACTCCTCTAAGCTCCCTGAGTCGGTGTTGGAGTGGTGCCTTCCCCCCCTAAGCTGGATCTGTTTAAAGTGCCAAACTCTCAGCCTGGCTGTCTTCTGCCAAAGGTCTGCCTGGTCCTACCAGGGCATTTTCAGGCATCTCCAGGGAGAGGATTAATCCAACTGGAGGGCACAGCTCAGAAAGCTGGACCTCACCTTCCGTGCTAGCCCATGCCCCGAGTGCTGCGTGCCCAAGTTTGGCACAGCTCAGCACCTGCACAGCCTGAGCTCTGCTTGCCCAGCTTTCCAGCTGCCTGGGAAAGCTCCAAACTGCTCCTGCTGCTCAGGAAAGTGCCCTTTTTGCTTGGTTAACTTTACAGCCTGGCTGCACATTAGCTTTTTAAAGCTGCTCTCCCATGTGAGGAGAGAACTCAGGGTCTGACACCTAATGCCAAGTGCCTGGGGGAGGAGATATCCAAACCTGGAGGAGAAGGTGACTCCAGACCTTTCCCCAGGAGGGTGGGAGCTTGTGGAAGGAGGTCTCTGTGCTGGGAACACTCCAGAAATGTTCCCAAGTGCTATGTCAGGTGGTGATGCTGCTTACAGAGGGCAGAGTGGTCCTTCCTCCCTGTCCTGGGATCTGCTCCCAGTACAGGAGCAGATTCATGCTCTGGATCCTTTCTCCTTTGAGGTTTTAGGGACAAGAGGTGCTGACTGGGATCTGAGCCAGTTCAGGTGAGCCATGATCCTTTGGGTAACCAGGTTACCACACTCTGTGTGCAGTCAGAACTGTTGTGGCCACAAGGGACAAGCAGAAGGAGCACACCTTGGGAATGTCCCTTGTGCACTCTCCTCTGGCCTGAGGATGGGTTTTGGCCAGGAAAATTGCCCTGATGGAGCACTCTGTTGTCTCCAGCTGCTTTCTGCAGCTGTCTGCATGGCAGAGGAGGTGGGGGGAAATGACTCTGGTTAAAAATAGAAAGGTGGATTAGGAAATGTGAGCATTGGTTTCAGCATCCAGCAGGGCTGCTCTCACAACTCGCTGCTGCCACCGAAAGGGGAAGGACTTGCTCATACTCCTTGTCTGCAGAAAAGCAGGAGAAGAACAGGTTTTCCTGCAAAAAACCAGCAAAAGAGCAGGTTTTCCACCGTGGAATCATCCAGGCACAGGAGAGGAGGAGGGGGATGCCTCTGAGAAAATCTTGTTGAGCTCTGCTGGCACAGGTGACACAGCCCAGGTGTGCAGGGACTGGAATTCAAGTGAAGGCTCCCACTGGAAAGGTTTGGTTTAAGCTCATCTGGGTTAGTCTGCCCAAATTAAGGATGAAGATTTAAGGAGATTTACTCTGCTCTTTGAATTGTTCTTATTCTGCTGTTTTATGAGGAAAGTTCTACTTGTAGGGGAAAAAAAAGCAAAACCAAAAAATAGTGAGGGTGTGATTTCGCTGAATGTGAATGTGTAATATGACACTCTCAGAAGAGACTTTATTTTGCAATAAGTGTGTGAAGTGTCAACAGACAAGCCAAGGGGAAATAACTCTGCTTTGGAAACTATGGACTTCTAAAGTTGCTTTTAGGAAGTGTTTGCTGTCCAGTGTTTTGTCACCAGCCTTTAGTGTTTATCACTGTTCCTTGTGGTTATCACTGGTCCTTTTGATATATTTTCTGTTGCCTTTCCTAAAACAACTGAACTCCTAAAAACAGTTAGAAAAACAATTTTTTTTTTATTTGGGAAAAGTTTGTTTCCTGCTGCTTTTTTTTCCCCTTTGATTTTGGGAGTTTGAATTTACTTTTATTTGCTTTTTAAATTTTTTTTAAAACTCTTTATCAGCTTTTAGAACAGTTTGAGTTCTCCTTGGTTCAGCTGCTGTTGTTGTAGCATGTGTTGTAGCAGTGATCCAGCCTGTACAGTGTTTAGAAAGAAATATCCAGGGACATTTCAGATATCCTAGATAGATCCTAAAACTCAGGATTCACCCTGTACCAAGCATTCCCTGCACAGGATGTGGTTAGGGACTGCAGCAGTTATTTTTCATAGCTAAAGAATGTTTATCTAATACTTAGTTTAGAAAACCTGTCACATTTCCTGGGCAAATACTTTGAAGACAAAGAGCATTTATTCATTTTGAGAAGCTGTGAATACAAGGTGGAATTCAGTATCAGTTTCCCTTTACCTGGAGTTGTTCTACCTTTTAAAAGTGAATTTAAGAATTGAAGTTACACTTCTCTGAAAGAGAATCTTGAAGACAAGCAGGTATTTTTATTCATTTAAGTTTCACAACACTTCAGCATGATTTCTCACAGATTACTGGGCTGCTTTAACCAGGAGTAAAAATTCATTGGTCTCAGTGATAGGTATATTAAATTTATTTAATATATTTAATATTTAAATTATGTAAATTTAAAAGATCACTTCAGCAGTCAAGCAGGTTTTTTTCACCACTAAGAACATGGATGCTGTAATACTTGATTTATTTTTTAAAACAATGAAGTTGAAGACATTTGACTCCAGTTTATTTGTATTGCAGAAGCTGATGCTTTGGGATTGTTGGGTATTAAGCATTATGGGTGAGAAGGATTTAGTTGAAAGACCACCAGCAAGTGAGTTTTGGTGTAACTTTGATTTCAGTTTCATCTTCCCAGCTTTCTGGGTTTTTTCCATATGATTTCAAACTCCTTTGGTGTTTTGCAATTTTCCCTTTTCATCTCAGCCACCTGCTTTGCTCTGGGGACATTGGTTTGTCTGTTCTAAGCCAGTCACACCCCACCTAAATCCTGGCATTGTTCAGCTCCCTCAGAGTGCTTGGATGTTGCACTGAGGTTAAAACAACACAGAACAACCTCACCAACAGCACAGGATGCTGGAGCAGCTCTGTGGGACAGACCTGGGGGACACCGAGCTGTCCCTGAGCCAGCAGAGTGTCCTGGGGACACCGAGCTGTCCCTGACCCAGCAGAGTGTCCTGGGGACACCGAGCTGTCCCTGACCCAGCAGAGTGTCCTGAAGGGGACACCGAGCTGTCCCTGACCCAGCAGAGTGTCCTGGGGACACCGAGCTGTCCCTGAGCCAGCAGAGTGTCCTGGGGACACCGAGCTGTCCCTGAGCCAGCAGAGTGTCCCGGCCCAAGGAGGCCAATGGAGCCGGGGGCAGCAGCAGAGCATTGGCAGCAGGGCAGGGAGGGATGCTGGCCCTGGGGCAGCCCTGGAGGCACCTCTGCAGTGCTGTGTCCAGCTCTGGGTGCTGAGCACAGCAGGGCTAGGAGCTGCTGGAGCTGAGCAAGGGCCTGGAGCATGTGGGTGCCCTTCCAGGCCAGGCTGAGGGAGCTGGGGCTGCTCAGCCTGGAGAGGAGCCCCAGCTGAGAGGGGCCCTCAGGCCTGGCTGGGCCTGGCTGCAGGGAGGGGCAGAGCAGGGCCCAGGCTCTGCTCCGGGGCCCAGCCATGGCACCAGAGCCACGGGCAGGGCCTGAGCCCAGCAATTGCCCTGCACAGGAGGCACAACTTGTGCCCTGGGCAGTGCCCAGCCCTGAGCACATTGCCCACACGGCCTGGGGGCTCTCCTCCCTGGGGCTGGGGCACAGCTGGCTGCACACAATGCTGTGCCCTGGGCTCTGGGATGGCCCTGCTGGGGCAGGGAGGGGACACAAGGTGCCCACTGAGCTCCTGCAGCCTCACACACCCTGGCATCCTGTGATCTGTTGGGCAAACCTTGAGAAACTTTATTTTTTCTTAATACAATTGCACAGAGAGAGTGGGCAGATGTTTCAGGTGGTGAGGGGATCTCTTATTCTGGTGGAGTTATGAAAAGTGATATTGCAAAAGCCAAATGAGAAATGAAAGCAGCTTTTCTGCTGTGTTTGCCTTCACAGATCTCCTAGCAGCTTGTGGGAACAGAAGTGGTGCAACTGTTTGCTGGGAACAGGATTTTAGAGGAGGGAAGAAATGCTTCTGGGGAGCTGAGAGTGAAGCCTCATAGCCCAGAACCAGTTTGCCCCTGGTTTAATTTCTGAGCTCCTAAATTTACATCAGCACCTCTTTCCCAAGCCACATGTGTTTTAAATGATAACAATATAAATGTGTTTTAAATGATAACAATATAAATGTGTTTTAAATGATAACAGTATAACTGTTTAGCACAGGGACTGTTTGCAAACATTTTTCTCTCTGGTGGTGGCCTGGCTTTTATCAAATGTGAAAGGAAAGGTGGGAAAAGAATTGATCTGGTAATTCTGGGTTACTTAAGCTAAGAGCACTAGGTTACTGATTTGGATTTATCTGGGAGAAAAGTGACCCAGGCTCAGACTTTTGTTAATGTTTAATGTTGTGTAACGTTCTGCCCAGGCATAATTGAGCCATCAGTGCAGGAGTGATCCTGTTGGGGGGGGTTTATTGTGAGTGATTACAGAGCCTGCTGTGGCTTTCATTTCATTGCAGCCTGAGCTCATTGATGAACAGGGTCATCATTTATTTACAGTTCTTGGGATCCTTTCACACTGATTCTCCTTCTTTTGGGCATGGAGGAGGATAAGGAGACCCCACAAAGTTATCTGAAATACTCTGCCCTCTCTTTCTGGTGGTGGTTTGGCATTTCCCTGGTTCTTGCAGCCTCTCCACTTTCTCCTAATCCTGGTGATTTTCTGGATTGTGGATTTTTCTGGATTTTCTGGACAATCTGGATTATGCCACTGGGCTGGAAAGCATGTGACCTGGGCTTGGGAGGAGCCTCAAAGGATGGAGGAAAAGAGAGACTGAAGAACACACTCTACTGAGATAGAAAGGAAAATAAGGAAGAAAAAAGTCAAAGAACACAAACACTCCTGCAGGTTCTTGTCTAGGTCTCATTTTGAGATGGATGCTCCTGATTTTTCTCAGTGATTTCCCTGATTTTGTGAGATTATTGAATAATACAGTTTGCCATGCAGAGCTTTGAAGCAGATAGGGAGTCCTGCCTAAAAAGTACCTTGGAAAACAAGTGAGCAGAGCTGCAAAGAGCAGCTGTGGCTGCCCCTGGATCCCTGGAAGTGTCCCAGGCCAGCTTGGAGCAGCCTGGGACAGTGGAAGGTGTCCCTGCCCATGGCAGGGGGTGGAACTGCATGGGCTTTAAGGTCCCTCCCAACTCAAACTGTTCTGGGACTCTGTGAAGTGGATTTATACTCAGAAATAACTTTGGGTTGAAGATTTCAGTTCTGTTGAATCTTTGAATAATCAGAGGAGGAGGCATCCACAAGTGAGTGTTAGGACAGACTTGGCAATTTGTGGATCTTCAGTGGGGACCTGTTGAGCTTTGTAAGGCAGGAAAGAGAAATGTGAAGTCCCTGAAAGACCTGAGCACTACTGGCTTGGAGCTTTGCATGTCCTGTCCTAGAGAATTCACTGACACAGCTGAGCACAGTCTGAGCTCATCCACCTGCCTGCAAAATCACCTCAAGCCTACAGAGTAGTAAAAAGGTAGTCCAAAAATACTTGGGGTCACATTTTCACAGTGGAAAGTGGTTTTCAGCTGCCTCCAGGGTTGTCATGACTGAACTTGGAGGTTGCTGGCTGCCACCAGCTGTCTGAAAGCTGCTGTGCCTTTTCAATCAAACTGTACAAACACAAAAAAGGCAAGATGTTGTGCATTGGAAGCAGCAGTGTTATTTGTCAGTCAACTGCCTGGAATAAAAAAAAAATCTCAAGAAAAAGGAGATGGCAGTGATTGGGGGCAAGTTTTCCATAAAGCAGCTACTACTCCTCCCTAGAGAAATTACATGGCAACACTTGTAACTGCAAGCACTTGAAATTGTAAAGATGTTGTGTTTGTGTGGCAAAGCTCTGGAAAATAGACACAGCAGTGAGTTTTAGCAGTGCAGTTCATCACTGCTGTCGTGGCCCCAGGCAGGGAAATCAGACAGAAAGGAGCATTTTGGTCATTCTGGCTGAATTCCCAGTGAGACTCCTGTGGGTGGGCAGGCCCAGAGAATTTGTGGCTGCCCCTGGATCCCTGGCAGTGCCCAGGGCCAGGCTGGACATTTGGAGCAGCCTGGGACAGTGGAAGGTGTCCCTGCCCATGGCAGGATGGGTTTTATCAATTTTTATCAATTCCAGACCATTCTGGGATTCTGTGCTGTGCCATCCCATTCCAAGTGCTGGGTTTGGTGGAGGCCCCCACCAAAATCATCTGAAGTTTGTCTTGAGGCTTCATTCTGCCTTTCACCCATCTGGCCTGACTAAATAATCCATGAACTAAAGTGGTTGCTGCTATTTTTAGGCAGTGCAGATCACAAAGGAGAACATAGATGCAACATTTCTTCATATCAAGCTCCCTTGCCTGCTGTCTGACCCCCAATTCTGTGCCCTCCCTTAGGGGACACAAGTCCCCTTGTCCTCAATGATTTATGCAGCATCTACAATAACAGGGCCTGTTGCTTTCGGACGTGGGTGCATTCATATTTTATGTCTCTGCCTGCCCTTCATGTTTTATTTACTGGAGAGTGTAAGGAAATTGGTTACTTGGCAAAAAGTGGCTTTTAGTGGGCTAAGGAGCTCCAGGTCTCCTGAATTTTGGGCTGGCGCTGTGTCTGCTCTGCTCCCCAGGGGCTGTTCCACTGCTTCTCAAGAGCTTTCTGAATATTGATCCTTCCTCCTTGCTGCTCCAGAAAGGAAGGAGAGCCTGCAGCCTTGCTGCTGGCAGCCTGTCTGCTGCAGATTGTGTTTGGGGGGGGCAAGAAATCCCAAAACCAGCCAGGAACGTGGTCTCCTTGTGCTGTCCAGGAGCTCAACTGTGTCCCCATTAAATCTGAATTTACATGGTGGCATGTCTTACATTTCAGACTGATCCAGACCAGCACAAGTTTGTGTTGGGATCAGATAAATTCCAGACCCCTCATTGTTTCACTGCTGATGTGAAATCAAACCTAGAATTAGACCCTTGTTGTCAGTGCTGTTGTGGCTGCATACTTCAGCAGGAGCTCTGCCACTGTACTTTTTATGCCCTCACCCACATGAAATATTTGTGGATTTAAGTTATTTTCAGACCCAGTGAAAAGCTTTTGCAATGCTCAAGGACAAATAATAATATATTTACTTTTAAAAGATAACCTCATGTGTATTTTTATTGTATTTATATCCTGTGCTATATCTGGTAGCCCCACCCTTACCTCTAAAAACCACACAAACAAAACAAAAAGACCTGAACAACCCCCAAACTCCAACTTCTGTGACTGTTTAACATCTTTTGGTGTGTACTTTAGTGTTTTTATCTTGTTTCCAAAACACCACTTGTATTTTTCCCACCAGCAATCATTTCAACAGCTCTTGTGTGGCTTGCAGGAAGATTTTTTGTTTCCTTTTTAATAACTGGAATAATTTAATAACTGGAATATGTTGTATTTTATCAGGTTTAGGAGGTGTGGGAGATTTATCTAAAAGTTGCATGTCAGAGCACAGCTCCTGTAGAGCAGGTCTGGTTGTGGGCTGGGTGCCCCTCATTTGTTTTGTACTCCTGAGATATTCTGGAGGCTCATATGCATTTCCCAGGCCTGGAGGGAATTTTGGGGAGTCACAGAGCCTGGCATGAGATGTCTCCATGGGCTTTTCCTGCTTCCAGGGGCTCCTTGTCAGATCACACAGTCCCAGCATGGTTGTGCTTGGAAGGGACCTAAAAATCCTCTCATCCCAAGCCCTGCCATGGGCAAGGACACCTTGCTGCTCCCTGGGCTTCCCCACCCTCCCAGCCTCCAGTCTAAAGCCCCAGATGAATTCCTGCAGTACCAGAACATCTTTTCTCACCCCTGCTGCTCAGAGGAGCCCTTGCACATCAGAAAGAGCAGCAGAATTGTCTTTCCTTGGTTTTGTTTGCAGCAGGGATAGTGGATCCTGCTGGACATCCCCAGGAAACCTTTGGGAAGGGTTTATTCAGGTAAATTCCCAAATTTAGTTATTTCTTGTGTGGCTGTGCTGTAGGGAGATGGAAAGCAGCATCATCACACTCTCCTACATCTCCTGATTTTTCCAGACCAACTCTGCAGTAAAAGGCTCCCTCTCCTTCCTGCATGTGCATGTGCTGAAGAGACTTTTTTGATTTTTGGTGCAACTCTGAGCAGGTATTGCTGGAAAAAGTAGACTCTGTTCAAAAATTCAGACTGCTGCTTCATTATAACCCTTTTATCCTCAGCCTCAGCAGCTTTTTCCAATACTCCTGCAATCTCCCATCCTTCCCCAGCAGTCACAGAGCCCTGGCTCCATGGCCATGGATCTCCTGATCCAGCTGGGAGAGCAGATAGCTCATTGTGGGGCTATTTTCAGGGCAGCACCTCATTGGCATCCCTGCCTTGCTGTCCTTAATACCTTGCTAATCTGAGCTTCACCCACCTACAGATTGAAATCTTTCCTCCTCTCCCTCCCTCCCTCTCATCTGTTCACGCTTAACAACAACAAATAATTAAAGATCTTTAAACCAGATGCCTCTGGAGCTGCTTGGCCACGCAATACTTTGCTTCAGAAGGGAGGGAGGTTGGTTTGTTTGGGTTCCTCTTTCTGGAAGAAGAGCAGAGCCACCGAGTTCCTGCAGTTGTGGCTGCTGTGAGATGCAGGGCTGGGCCTTGTTGCATTTAACTGTTCGTGTAACAGCAGCTGGGAAAGGCAGGCTTGCTTCTGCAGTGATCCTCTCAGAGACAGGCATTCCTTTGTTAATTAAATAATTAAAGTTAATTAAATAGTTAATTCTCATGTCCACTTCCCAGGGGGGAATGCTGGCTGTTATTAATTGTTTTTCCAAGGGTGGATGTGGCTTTTGAGTGCCTGAACCAACTGAGATTATCTAAGCAGTGGGCTGTGTTGGCTGTGTTTGCTGGGAGCAGCGTGTGGTGGGTGCCCTGCAGAGAGCTGCACTAATACTTTGTGAGATTGTGAGAAACACAGCTCACTATTGAAAAGTTTTATAAAAGTTTGTTCAGGGATAAAAGAGATGAATCCAAGTACTGGGATGCTTGGCTATTTGCACTCTGTTAACTTAAACCATGTTGTCTATAAAACCGTTCTTAAACCATGTGTGCTCTATATGCTGTTACATTAATATTCATAAGGATTTTTGTATATATTCAAATTTGAGTTTTAACCTTTGACTTATCTTCATGCCATCTTGTAGATGAGACCAATATATTTTATTTTTTCTTGTTGTATTTTCATTCCCTAATAATGAGGGTCAATAAATTCTTCCCTTTTTTTGGGTGCTCTGGCTTCTATTTCTGTTATCTTGTATTTCAGATAAGACAGTCCCCAAATGTGGCAAATCACTTTTAATTCTTTTACACCATTTTCTGAGTTAGTTACATGAAAAAATAATTTCAACATTATGCTACAGTCTAAGATAGGACATATGACACTGCTAGTTATAAAAGCTATATGGTGCATACATAAACTGACAGATTATACTATACCAAAAGCAGTAATTACAAATTGCACTATATCAGGATTTTTGTGACCAATGATAACTTGCAAAACAAAAGTTAATACAGAAATGCAAAAGCCAATAACTATTTGTTATTTATAACAAGAGGAAACGCATGCAGGAGGGCATCTTCCAGTCTGTGCTGTAAGTTTTGGCTTGCCTTCTTTTAGTTAAAATAAAATGTTTAGACTGGTAAGGAGAATTTGCTTGAGAGTGTGCTGGCAGCTGGACACCCCTCAATTCTTTCTGTGGCAGGAGCAGAAGGATCACATGCCCACCCATTCAGGAGGCATCTGATGGAAGTGTTTTTAGTTATTTCTGGCTGTGAAGGGTGGACAAAGTGCTGGCTGAGCTTTGCAACTGTTTTGGGTTGCTTTGCTCTTTGTTTTGGGTTGCTTTGCTGTTTTATGGGCTGTGGGTGAGTGCTGGGTGACAGCATTCCCCAGGTGGGGGACTTTGGAAGGTGAAATCTTGTTCAATTTCAAACTCACAGAGAGCAGGGTTAGACTGGATATCAGGAAAAAATTCTTCCCATGAGAGTGGGCAGGCCCTGGCACAGGGTGCCCAGAGCAGCTGTGGCCGTCCCTGGATCCCTGGCAGTGCCCAAGGCCAGGCTGGAGCAGCCTGGGACAGTGGAAGGTGTCCCTGCCATGGCAGGGGGTGGCGCTGGGTGGGCTTTAAGTTCCCTTCCAACCCAAACCACTCTGGGATTTCACAGCTTCACAGCTTCATTTCCATGGCAGGATCACAAGCTGCTCACACATCCTCAGTACCTGCGGCTGAGATTCCCTTGTTTGGCTGGAATTACAGGTTACCTTTGGAACTGATTTAATTGATGTGCTCAAATCCTACCAGTCCAGCCTGTGGATCTGTTATCCAGCCATGCAGATTTTCCTGTTCAGTGTGCCAGGTAGTGGAGGGATTTGCTGAAGAAAGGATGGCTGAGAGCCACAGTTGCAGAGATGTTCCCTGGCATTGTGCACAGCCAGGTGCCTGATGGACATCTCCATAAAGGTGTGAGGACAGCATGGCACAGGCACATCCCTGTGCCTCAACTGTGCCACTAGAAAAGGAATTTAGAAGCAATTGGATGTGTCTGCAGGAGGAATTTACTTCTGAGGCTTGCATGTGGTTATTGAAATATTCATAATTTCCAGAACAGTTAGATGGTGAGATTTGAGGTTTTTATCTTCCTTTATTTCACCTTCTTTGTGAACCTAATTGATCATGACTTTTGAGCTGAGGGAAATATGTAAAACATATTTTGCAGCCTTTGAACACACTGTAATGACTTTGAGTGACTCTGCTTGTGATCTGGGCACTGGTTTGATGTGTCCCTGGTGGTACTGTCACCATTGCTGTCAGTGTGGAAGGAAGTGTGTTTTCAGTATTATTTTGTCATCCTCAATCATCTCTCAGTTAAAATTGTAAGGAATGCTTCTTGTTTCAGGGAAGATGTTTGTGTACTCCTGTTCTTTGGGTTCAGTGTCAGCAGCAAGATTTGAGCAGGGATTTGCTGGTGTCTGTCACAGGTCACTGATGGGAGCAGTGTCACAGGATTTGCTGGTGTCACAGGTCACTGATGGGAGCAGTGTCACATCTAACATGGATTGGGAGCAGCTGAGTGGGAGCCGTGGATGGAATGAGTAGGAATAGTCTGACACACAGATAAAGCTGTGAGCAAGGCACTGGGCAAGGAATAGCTTGAGTTTCTGGAGGCCAAATTCTGAAATTTGGAGCTTGTTGGATCATCAAAGTGTGGCATTCAGTGCCCAAAACACTGAGCAGCAGTGATGAAATTGCCTGTAAAAGGCAAAAGCCCCCCTGGAGCAGGAACCAGAGCTGCTCTGAGTTGTTTGGCACCCTCCTTGTGGGATGGCTGGGCTGGGAAGGGGAGGATTTGTGTCCCCAACCCCACTGGGTTTGCTGTCAAGGCCAAGTGGAAGATCTGCACTGCAAACAGAGGGATTTGGCTTCCTGTGATGGAGTGTAAAGAAAGTTTTTGGGATTTGGCAAATAAACCACGAGGGTTTTTCCTGCTTGTAGCATAACCACAAAAAGGAAGATGCCAGGACAGTTCATCTGCAATGTCAGGAGATGTAAGACACATCACCATGCAGGCTGTACACCCATAATTTGTTGGCAGTCAAGATGGTTTGGGATTTTTTCCTTTTTTCTTCCCTTTTCTGTGTTTATGATTTTTCTAGGCCAACTATGCAATGGGAGCCTTTCTCTCCTTCCTGCAGATACATGTCTTGAAGAGACTTATTTGATTTTTGATACAACTCTGAGTAGGTATTGCTGGAAAGAGGAGGACTCTGTGTTCCAAAATTCAGACTATTTACACAAGAAATAATCTTGAATACGTGTGGTGTTTTGTCTTTCAGACCAAGGAACACTCAGTGTTACATGAAACTAAATTAATAAAGGCAAACCCAGGGATTGTTTTTGTTTTCCAAGAGGAATGGCATTGAAAATGAATAATGTTGGTGGTGTGTCTTTTTGGGTGGGTTTATGAAAAGTAACAGCTGAAGTGCAGAGAACAGCATTGTGCATGAAGATATTCACATTTCAGCTCTGGAGGCTTGGAGTCTTTGATGTGGGTCTGATGTGTTGGGACTTCAAAAGCTGGATGTTTGAAATAAAATATTTATATTGCTAATGAAATATGGAAATATTATTCTAGGCTGGGAATCGTAGCATGTAAATCTAGTTTTCTTTTGCTTTAGTTACAACCCTGGCAGAGGCACTGGGGAGGGAGCAACTCTTGTGGTCTGGCTACTGTCTCATACATGGCCAGTAACAAACCCTAATATTAAAAAAATATGTCAAGTAACTGATTTGAGTCTTCAGTGAGGATCTGTTTTCTCTGTGATTTCTGCCAGGTTTCCTTTTCCAAATCTGCATGGCTGGTTTGGCAAATTATGCTGGAGTCTGCACTTCAGAGCCACGTTACCATCAGTCACAAGACTGCTCTCAGTTTCCTTGGGCACAACTTCCCTTTCTGTTCCCATGATTTTTTAATTTTTAAATTCATGCTGCCACTTAGATTCCCAGAGGTTTCCAACAAATCTGACTTTCTAATAATAAATGGCTTTTAGGTAGTCACTGGAGGTAAAAAAAACCCTCACAAAAACCTCAAAACACCTGCACTAATTGAATTAAAATATGGAGCATGTCACAAACGTTTAGCCTCTCCTTTTTTTCCTGCTTCCATCCTTGTAGGGAAAAAAACCCCACTTTTTCTGCCTTTTTAGTGTTTGATCTGTTTCCCTTTGAGGCTGTTTGTGGTTGTGTGTCAGTGAGGGGAGGCTGGGCAGTGTCGGGAGCGTCGCTGTGCGCTCTCAGTGCCCGATTGTCTGCGGGGTGGCACGAGGACGTGGGGCTCCATTTCCAGCCCTGACCCAGATGCTCAGGCAGCACAGGGATGTGTGCTCAGCTCAGCTCTGCTCTGCTCTGCTCTGCTCTGCTCTGCTGGGGACAGAGCCTGCTGCTGCCTGAGCACAGAGCCCACAGCACTCAGGGCTGCTCTGTCCCCATCCCACACGGGCGAGGTTCGAGCGTGGCGTGGTGCCCAAGGGGTGTGGGTTGGTTTGTGGGCTTGGTTCTGCTGTAGGAAGCTGCTGAAGCATTGAAGGTCCTGAGGTCTGAGCAGGTTATTCATAAAATCACAGAAAAGTTTGGGTTGGAAGGATCTTAAAGCTCATCTTGTTCCACCTCCTGTCATGGGTTGCACCTTCTGCAGGTGCTCCATTCCAGTCTGGCCTTGGACACTTCCAGGGATCCAGGGACAACCACAGCTTCTCTGGGCACCCTGTGCCAGAGCCTCACCACCCTCACAGGGGAGAATTTTGTCCTAATATCCAGTCTAAACTAATTTTGAAAGATTTGTGATGTTCTGTTAATATTTTCACCCCGCCCCCCTGTCCCTCTCCCTTTGCATTTGGGGGGGGGGGGGAGCATGGACTTCCTATTGCAGCTGTTCAAAAATAAGCCAATATTGGTCCCACTTCATTGCAGATGTTGAATTGTTTTAGGATTGGGACATTAGGATTGTGGAGTGGAGTACAAAGTGGGATGGGTGCTTGGGTTACACCTGGAATAGGCAGAAAGGCTCTGCCTCCCTGACTTGGTGCAGCTTCCCATCCTGAAATAATTGCAACTTAAACCTGCCCTGCTCCATCCTTTCCATTCCAGGATTGTTGGAAGCAGGATTTCTGTCCTGGGAAATAAAAGCCCTGCTTGGCAGCTGCTCCTGGGGTGGGACTGCTGCTCAGGTGAGGCCTCCTCCTGAGTGTTTGCTGGTTTTCATCACTACTGCCAAGCACCAGGAAGGTGGGAGAGGAAGAAAGCTGAGCTGTAGGGCTGTAAACCACAGAATTAGGGAATTGTTTGGTTGGAAGGGCCTTGAAGACCATCCACTTTCAGTTTCTGCCATGAGCAGGGACACTTTCCACTCAGACCAGGCTGCTCCAAGCTCTGGTGGAAACTCATGGAGGGAAATACTCCCTGGTGGTGCTCCCATCTGGAGGTGGGATCTTTTTGGTTATCCAAGTGTGCTGCAAGTACTCTGGGTTTTAAATCCTCCATGCTCAACTCTGGGCTTGTGTTCTGAGCTGTTACACCCATGAGTGGATTTTCATTTCTGGGTGTTTTTTTAATAATTCAATTAGGATAGAAAATATATGGTGAGGGTTTCTTTTTCTTCTTGGTATCAAGTAATTTAGAAAAAAGCAGGCTGCTCAGGGATTGATGTGGTATTCAGGCTGGGCTTTGTGTAAGGAGCTGTGTTCAGGGGATGTGGGTGTTGCTTTGCATTTTCACCCCAGCCTTTCTTTTCATAGTAGCAGCTCCTCTTGCTCTGACTTCCTGTCCACAGACCAATGTTTTCCATCTGAGGGTGACCTTGGAAACCTGCCTTAGAGCTCTGTGCAACTTGTGAGCCCACCTGTGCCTCAGTGTTATACTTACAGCTATTTTATATTTGCATATATTTGCATTTCCAGCACAAACCCAGCTTTACTGGCCTGTTTTACACTGCCAGCAGTTTCTTGCTTGTTATGGTGCAGAAGAGGTGATGCTGGTTTGGAGACAAGCATGTCCTGGAGGGAGGGAAACACTGCTTGAGAGCTTGTTAGGGCTACCCAGCACATAATTTGTGGCAGGCAGCTCCCTTCCCTTGCAAATTGGTGTGCAGAGGTGCTTGTCAAGCACAGGATGTCCAGTTATTGAGGTGTCACAGTGTTATTGTTGGCCATGATGAAATGCCTGGACAGGAGGTGACTATAGCAGTGACTCAGGCCCTGCTGCTGTGAACAGTTTGTTTTGTGCTCTAAAAAACACAGGACAAGGGCTCCCAGTTTGTTTTGTGCTCTAAAAAAACACAGGACAAGAGCTCCCAGCTTTTATTGGGGGCACTCGGTCTCTGGGTGACTCCTGCTCATCATTCATGGGGAATTCACTGCTGGGCTGGGTTGTAAAGCATTAAATCTTCAGCCCTTACAGCAGCTGCTTTCTCTGCTTATTTGTGTGCACACATTATCAGTGTGAACCTCAAAGTTTGGTTTCCAAGGGCCAAAATGTCACTATTGTACCTTCCAGCTGTGCTTATGAACCTCTCTCATTTAGACTCTCATTTTTCACCAAGGGTTGAAATCCTCTCCGCTTCTCTGGGCTGTCTGGGAAGGATGCTGAGGGTTGCAAGTGGAGCACAGCAGTGCCTCTGAAAGGATTTCCTGGCTCCTGGTGACGAGTTGCTGAAATAGCTTTTTATTTGACTGATTTCTATAGTGACTGTTGCCCTGGCAGCAAAGCTTAGAGAGTAGAAGCACAAACACGAGCAGGGCACAATTTGATTTTAGTAGGCTTAGCTTTTCTTTGCTTTGGTTGGGTTTCAAAGTGCTTTAGGAGGAGTTTCAAGATGAACAAACAGATAAGGGAGGTGGTCTTTTACTGGTTTGAGTGGATGTGGTTTTGTCTCATCAATGTTAATTGTGAGAATTAACCATTTCTGCTGCAAGGAGACCCCAGACCTGGGCCTTGTCCTCAGCATGGAGGCCATGTGGAGCTGGTCCAGAGGAGGCCTTGGAGCTGCTGCAGGGCTGGAGCCAGGCTGGGAGAGCTGGGGGTGCTCACCTGGGGAGGAGAAGGCTCCAGGGAGAGCTCAGAGCCCCTGCCAGGGCCTGAAGGGGCTCCAGGAGAGCTGGAGAGGGACTGGGGACAAGGGATGGAGGGACAGGACACAGGGAATGGCTCCCAGTGCCAGAGGGTAGGGATGGGTGGGATATTGGGAATTAGGAATTGTTCCCTGGCAGGGTGGGCAGGCCCTGGCACAGCTGTGGCTGCCCCTGGATCCCTGGCAGTGCCCAAGGCCAGGCTGGAGCAGCCTGGGACAGTGGAAGGTGTCCCTGCCATGGCAGGGGTGGCACTGGATGGGCTTTGAGGTCCCTCCCAAGCCAGATCATTCCATGATTCTCATGTGGAGAGAATTCATCAGCTGATGAATTCATGGCTGATTATCTTGTTCTTCAACCAAAAAGTTTGATGCTCCCACCTTTGCTCTTGTGCCCAGCTGATCTGAGAAGAACAGGTCTTGATGGGCAGGGTTGGAGCAGTGCACCCCAAATCCTTGTTTAACCCTCTGGCCAAGGTGTAGGTGGAAGTGGTGGTGGGAATTACACCCCATGTTTTGAGTTAGCACTTCAGTGTTTGCTGGCAACAGGGGAAAAAGGTCCTGTAAACACAAGGAGGTGCCACCTGGAGCCCTTGATGAGGTTGTTTCATCCTGCTCACTCTTGTGTGGGCATTTTGAGGTGCTGGTTTTCCACAGCACCATTATCACGATGCAGTTGGTATTGTTATGGTAATCACATTGTTATTTATAATTCCTTGTTGGGTTCAGGCTCCTTAATGAAGCAGCTCTGCTGCAGGTGGAGGGAATTTTTAGTCAGCCAAGCTAAAGAACCTGTGGCAGAGCTGGGGAGGTTTGTGTGTGCCTCATCCTGGGCTGACACTGCTCCCCACCTTCTGTCTTCAGGAGAGGAGAAGACCTTTTGTGGAAGGGAAGGGCTCAGGGAGAGCTGTGAGTCCCCCACAGTTTCTGCAAACCAAACCCCATCAAGCTTTCATGGATGCACCAGAGGGAATGAGGAATTTTTAATGTGGCAAGCTCGAAGGTGTGAGTAAAGAAGCTTTTTTGCCTTTCCTCCCCCATTAGGCAGGCTGTGAAAACAGGCTTGAATAAGAAGTAGTGTTAAAAATTTTAGTTGGTTTTCCTCATTTTAACTCTCAGTGAAAACAACTCACCTCCACGGCAGAGGATTACCTTTTCTCCTGTATCATTAATTTGCTTTTACAAAAGGTGCTTGATAGTGATTTCCACTGGTGGTGTGAGAGCACATTTTGGAACTGAAGGTAGATTCCAGCAATGTTGCCCAAATCTGCAGTTTTACTGCAAGGCACACTTTTGTTGGTTTTTGTCAGGCTGCCAGGCCAGGTATCCTGGGGTCACACAGCATTTTGGGACTCTTGTGCCAATATCCAAGCTATTTGCAGCTGGAAACAGATTTTTCCATCTGGAACTCATCTTAGCACCTGCTGGAAGCTTTCATGGAATGGTTTAGGTTGGAAAAGCCCTCTAAGCTCAACAAGTCCAACCATTCCCCCAAGCACTCCCAAGGCCTAACCCCTGTCCCCAAGTGCCACATCTACAAATGTTTTAAATCCCTCTAGGCAGGGATGGTGACTCTGCCACTGCCCTGGGCAGCCTATTTCAGAGCTAGACAACCTTTTCCATGGAGAAATTTTTCCCACTATCCAATCCAGACCTTCCCTGGCAGTGGAGATGTAGTTTGGAGGTTGGCTACAGGCTCTTGAGCTGTGTCTTTAAATGTTGTTGGGGTGGACAGGAGGCTGCTCTGTCAGGTTCAGGAATTTAGGAAATGAGGATTTAGGCACTCCAGTGTTGAAAACTGAAAAGATTTAGTTAATACTGGCCCAACTTGTGTGCCCACAAAGTGCTTAGGCATCCCCAAAGCCAGGCTGGATGGCTGCTGCAGGCCCAGAGCTTGGGTGGGGGAAACAGCGTTAAAAATAAATAACTTTGGCTTTATCATTGTGAGGCACCATCCTTGGAAGCAACAAGAAGTCTGTCAGGATTGTCTGTTGGGAATTTGTGCTGCCAGAGCTGGGATTTGAAATGAGCACATGGAGATGGGCAGGTGGAGCTGAGCTGCTGCTCAGTCCTGGCCTTGTAGGAGCTTCTAATGTGGGTTACCATGCATAATTCAGGCCATCCTTTTGCCATGTTCAGAGCTCTGTAACCAAATCCTGATTTGCTAAACACAATTTGAATAATGAAGCAATCTGAGGCTTGAAAGCCTTCCTCAGTATTGAAAGAAAAGGAAGCAAACAGAGCTGTGTCCTCACTTCTGCTCTAAAACAACACAGATTTGCACAAAGTGGAAGAGTCATCTTCATGCCTTGCTCTGTGGATTTAAATGTCTGCACATTCCTGGTGTCCAGAAGTGAGAGGTGGCCTGTCCAAAGTACTGCCAGTCCTTCCATCCATCCAAGGCTTTTTCTTTTCTCTACCATCACAGTTCCTTCCATGGAAAACCAAATTAAAAACTGCACCTTGTGTTTCTTGCTGAGCTTGGAGGTAACAGATCAGAAAATGAATTGTGTGTGCAGAGTGGTCATGTTTGCATAGGAGTAAAGCTCTGTATCTGTTCTGAGCCACTTCAGTTCAAATCATGCCAGTAGGGTAAATTATTTTGGTTTTCCTCAGTCACAACTTTGCTCCCTTTGACGAAACACAAACACTTGGGAGCCTGTAAGAGGCTAAAAATATTCTTTCAGCTGATAAAGGCTTGGTTTGACTTTTGAAAATATGAAGTGGTTTTTTTTCCCTGTGCTGTTACCTTCTCACTTCATGTTTATGAGCTGCAGCAGAGCACGTGGTCTGTGGGATGGTGGGGCTTCCACTGCTTTCCTCTCCTTGCTCTGGGGAGGAGCAGTTTGGGTTTTTGGTTGAATAAACACCTCAGATCTGAGGATTTGCTGGTGGTGGTTGCTGCCATCACTACCTTGTTTGTTGCCCTTGTCTCAAAAATTCAGGAGGAGATTCCAAGCAAGTAACTTGTGTGTGCTTGTAACTTTTGTACTGGAAGCAATCAGCTTTTCTAAACTATTTCTGCAATTCGTTGAGTATAGAAGTTTCTTATCTAGTTCCTCTTTAAAAAAAAAATAAAATTCTCCTGGTTCCTTTTTTTTATCTGGTAGTCAACATTTCTTTGAATTGGAGTAGTACACCCTGGTAACAGTTGAATTTACCTCACAGAGCTGCTAAATACTTGCAAACCTAAATGATTCAGTTTCTTTTCAGGCTAATCTGCTTGATTATTTATTTTCCTGCTGCTCTTTTGGCCCAGACAGTAGATCCTTGTTTATCTACATCATTTTTTTTTGTGTTGATGACTATATGTGGCACCTGGAGGAGTTCTAGGGTGGGTTGGATGGGGCTTGGAGCAAGGTGGTCTAATGGAAGGTGTTCCTGCTCATGGAATGGGATGAGCTTTAAGGTCCATTCCAACCCAAACCAGTCTGGGATTCTGTGATTTTATGATTTTTGCTTTGCAGAATGAAAAACAGGTTTTGTATTCAGTCACTGGTGCCACACATTCCATTAAGGTACCAGTCTGTAAGAGGCAGAAGAGATTTGTACCACAAATAATACCAAGCATTTGCTCTGTAGCTCCTTAAATTCATGAGTATGATGATTGTAAGAGGAGTTTGGGTGCTGCTCATGGACTAGAGCATTGAAATGGAAAATGTAACAAAATCAGAGCAAGAGGGAAGCTTCAGTGGTGTTCAAGGTGGTGTTGTTTTAGGAAATCAATGGTGAGCTTGGGAAGGATGATGCTGCATGTACAAGGCTGCAGCTCAGATCTCCAGAGTCTGTTGTCCATCCCAACCCAAGCAGAGCCGGTTTTGTGCAGGAATTTGGGCACTGAATGCCATGCTAATGCCTGGTTCTGTGTTTCCCTCCCCAGGAAGAAGAATGCCAACACGAAGATGAAGTAGAGCGTTTCCTACGCTGGCCGCACGCCGGTGCCGGCTGGGTAGGGACGGGCTCTGCCTCTGGCCAAACCCATCGCAGGGACAACAAGATGAAGCCAAGGAGGAGCTTCCCACCGCGCTGGAGCCGCAGTGAGTGCTGCCCACTTTAAAAAGCCCATGTGCCACCGTCCCCGGCGAGATGAAAGAAGTGGTGCTGTGGTCACCCGAGGAGGTGACCGGCTGGCTGACGGACAATGCCGTGCCGGAGTACTGTGAGCCCCTGAAGAACTTCACCGGGCGGGACCTCATCAACCTGACGGAGGAGGATTTCAAGAAATCCCCTCTGTCCCGGGTGTCTTCCGACAGCGGGCAGCGGCTGCTGAACATGATCGAGGGGCTGAAGATGGCTCACCACATGGAGGCTCACAAGAACGGCCACGCCAACGGGCACGTGCGCGCCGGCGACGCCGCGCGCCAGAACGGCTTCGGCGCCGCGCTCAAGCTCAATGGGGGCATCCCCAACGGGTTCAAGAAGGAGATGATCAAGATCCCCATGCCCGAGCCGGAGCGCTCGCAGTATCCCATGGAGTGGGGCAAGACTTTCCTGGCTTTTATTTATGCACTTTTTTGTTTCGTCTTCACCACGGTGACTATCTCAGTGGTTCATGAACGAGTGCCTCCCAAGGAGGTGCAGCCTCCCCTCCCAGATGCATTTTTTGATCGCTTTGATCGGGTGCAATGGGCTTTTTCTATTTGTGAAATCAACGGCATGATCCTTGTAGGACTGTGGTTTGTTCAGTGGCTGCTCTTAAAATACAAGTAAGTAAAACCTTTTCAACACTTGAGTGCTTCTGGCAGCTTTTGGAGGGCAGATGCTGGTTTGCACCCAAACAAAATGAAGCTCCTTGTGATCTTCTTATGTCAGTTTTCAAAGGTGAGGTAGCATGCAGTGTGAGCTGCTTGTGCAGAAGGCAGAGGTCCAAATGTTCCCTAAGAAACTGAGCAACACCCTGAGTGTTTAACTCAAACCTTTTTCATGGGTGAAAAGTCATGGATTGGATGAAATGATGTTCTGAACTCACTGTTTGTTCTGAGGGAACACAACTCATGCTCTTGTGAAGGCAGCTGTGAACCAGGATCCAAGGGAATGGCTGGAGATTTAGGTTGGGTTTCAGGGAAAGGTTCTTCCCCAGAGGGTGCTGGCACTGCCCAGGGAATGAGCACAGCCCTGTGGCTGCCAGAGCTCCAGGAGGATTTGTGCAATGCTCCCAAGGATGTATGGAGTGGGATTATTGGGGTGTCTGTGCAGGGGCTGGAGCTGGATCAATGATCCCTGTGGGTCCCTTGCAGCTCAGGATATGCCATGATTTTAAACCCAAGGGAAACAGCCAGAGGAGGTGGTGTGGGATTACCCCCAGTAAGGAGGTGTGGGGTTAGTAGGGCCATCCCAGGGGTCAAACACCCTGTGGTGGAGCTGAGCAGAGCCTGTAGGTGAGGAACAGCAGAATCCTTGGAGGTTTTGAGGCAGTGAGATGTGGGTTGAGATGATTTAACATACATATATTGGTGTCACTGGCAGATGTGAAGGTTCCCCCTGCCGTGTCCCCATTTGCTTTGGGGTGTCTGTTTTTATTTATGTTCTAGAATCACAGAATGTTTGGGCCTGGAAGGGACCCTAAAGGTCATCCCATTCCAACTTCCTGCCATGGGAAGTCCCCTTTGGAAGGGCCTCTTCTGGTGTTAGGGGAAGGTGCCAGAGCTTGGTCAGTGTATGCACTGATCATGGAATGTTTGAAGGACCAAAACGCCTCTTTTCTATCCATGAGCAGAGGGATGAAGGTCTGAGAGGCCCAAGCTGTGGCCGAGCAGCAGAAAGGGAAGAGGAGGAGAGGAACAAGAGCCCAGTGAGGTGGCTTCATCTGGAGAACCTTGTTCTTGTGGCTTTGGATGGGGCACACCGAAGGGGTGCAGACTCAGCGCTGCAGAAAAGCTGAATCCCTTTTGTGGTGGGGTTATGCCCTCCCTTTGAAACTTCATTCAGGAATAAAGGGAGGGCATTGGGCCAGATGGGCCTTCCTCACTTCTGCTTCCTCATCCCTGGAGGTGCCCAGGGCCAGGTTGGACATTGGGGCCTGGAGCAGCCTGGGACAGTGGGAGGTGTCCCTGCCATGGCAGGGGTGGCACTGGATGGGCTTTAAGGTCCTTTCCAAGGCAAATATTCTGTGGTTCCATGATTCTGATGCTGTCCATGGCATGGGCTTGGGCTGGTGTCTCTCCAGAAGGCAGGAGCAGGTCTGGCAGGGCACTCTGGAGCTCAAGGAAGCTGCTGAGGCAGATGAACTTCCCTGGGAAGCATTCCCAGATGCTGTGGGAGAAGCACAGTGCCAGGATTGTGTTTGGCTCGTGGGGCTGAAGGAGCAGCCTGCCCCTGCTGAGGTCTGCAGAGCTGGGATGGAGCTCTCTGGTCCAGGAATATGTGTGGAGGTTGCACTTGCTGGCTCTGAGTCTCACACTCACACAAATCCTCCTGGGAGAAAGGGAAATATGAAGCTTTTAACATTTATTTTTACTTTATATTAAAGTGAAGAGCTCTCTCAGATTTTCCCAAGTTAAAATATGCCAAATCCAGCAAAATCAAGTGGTAGTTTTAATTAAAAAACTAAATTCAGTGCTCAGAGAAATGCTTCTTTGGTCTCTCAGAATATGGTGTTGCTCAGCCTTTAATCCCCAACCCCCTGTTTGCCTTAATGTTAAAAAGAAAAAAACAGGTTTGTGTCTGATTCTAAAAGCCACAAGGGTGAGATATGAGAGGAAAAATTCTGCAGAGGAGAACCTGTGGAGTTCTGGTTCTAAAAGCCACAAGGGTGAGATATGAGAGGATTGTGCAGAGGAGAACCCCTGCTCTACTGGAGTGGTGCCCTCCACACTTAAATTTCAGTTTGTGGAACAAGATGAATAATTATCATTCTTAACTCACAGCTTTGCCCATGTTTACACCAGGAGAGGGAAGAAAAGGCCTGGAATAGTGTGTTACAGCAGGGAGTGCTCCAGTGCAAAATGTGTTTAGCCTGCAAGAGTTGAAATTTTCCTGATAAACCAAGGCACTCAAGGTGTTACTGATCTGGCACTGCAAACTCATACTGCTCCAAGAGTGGAGCACTCCAGTTTAATAACCATGCCAAAAGCTCTGAAAAATTTAAAAGGTGGCCAATTTTGACTTTTGAAAGAGCTCAGCTTGATAGGAATATAATTTTTTTTTTTAAAGTGAGCAAAACAGCAACAACTGAATTCCAGTGCCTGAAGGGAAATTCTAAGAAAGAAGGAGAGAGACTGGGGACAAGGGATAGAGGGACAGGACACAGGGAATGGCTTCCCAGTGCCAGAGGGCAGGGATGGATGGGATATTGGAAGGAATTGTTCCCTGGGAGGGTGGAGAGAGCAGCCCAGAGCTGCCCCTGGATCCCTCGCAGTGCCCAAGGCCGGGTTGGATGGGGCTTGGACAACCTGGGATAGTGGAAGGTGTCCCTGCCATAGCAGGGGTGGAATGAGATGATCTTGGAAGGTTTCTTCCAATCCAGACTGTTGTTGGATTCTGTGAATGCCAGAACCTGCAGCTTGAAATGGCCATGAGTGCAAAGAGCAGTGATTTAAAATGAACCAAACCCCACAGGGTCTGTAGCCAGTGGCACACAAAGGGTGATTGCTGTAATTGGATTGACCCCAATTTCTGTAACCCTGGCAGTGATCTCTCCTTAGGATCTCTCCAGAGGCTGCTCCTGTCCTGGTGGATGTGCCAGGAGAGGTTTGATTGTCTTTCTCTGAGGTGTTTTTAGGTGTTACCCCAGTGGGGCAATTGAGGGGCTGGCTGTCCCTCCTGAGCCCATCCTTTACCCCAGGTGCTCGTGCTGGTTTTGCAGAAGCACCTCACAGTACCCCAGATGTGCATCTGCCCTCTCTGTGAGCATCAGCCCTCACTAATAAATGTCTCTGCAGCTGTGGCTGCTGAGTGGCTTCCCTGCAGACACCCTGTCCTGCAGCCAGCCCAGCTCTGCATTTTTATTGGGGAGCTTTCCCTGCTGATGTGAACTGCTTCCTGCTCAGGAAAGATGTGTTCTCTCACTCCTCTGGGTTACACAGGAGATCCTTTGTAATCACTGAATTGTGTGTCAGCTGGGATAACCTTACTCCTTTTCATCCCACAGTGAAAATCCTGTAACTTTATCTGCTGCCTCAGATAGGAAATCAGTGACTGGCCACAGCTGATGGAGGGGTGTGGGGCATGAAATTCCCTATTAAAGTCTTCAGCACCCAATCTGCACAGGATTCTGCATCCTAACCCTTAGATTGCCTGTATTCACCTTCAAAGGCAGTGTGAGCTGTGTTGCTCCTGTGTTCCTGGAATATTTGTGCAGTAGTTCAGCATTCCCTGATAGTGTCACGAGTTTCCAAAGCCTCAGGAGAAACCAGCTGCTGCTTTGTTTTATTTACCTTTGTGGATTTTGTTTCCCTCCTCATTTGTGGCTGTTTTTCCTCCCTGGCAGGTCTATAATTAGCAGAAGGTTTTTCTGTATCGTTGGCACACTATACCTGTACCGGTGTATTACCATGTATGTGACTACACTCCCAGTACCTGGAATGCATTTCAAGTGCTCTCCAAAGGTAAATTCCTCCTCATCTGCCTGTTTCCCCTTTCACCCTGCTCTTCCCAGAGCTGCTTTCTCAAAAAGTGTTTCTAAGGGACGGGATTTGCCCCCCTGCCCTGCTCAGGTGAGGGCCCACCTGGAATTCTGAGCACAGTTCTGGTGTCTCCAACATAAGGAGGACGTGGAATTGTTGGAGCAGGTCCAGAGGAGGTTATGGAATTGCTGAGGGCTCTGGATCCAGGCTGGGAGAGCTGGGAATGCTCAGCCTGGAGAAGGGAAGGGTGTGTGGAGACCTCAGAGCTCCTTCCAGGGCCTGAAGGGACACAGGGGAGCTGGAGAGGGACCCTGCAACAGGAACTGGAGGGACAGCACACAGGGAATGGGTTCAGATTGACAGAGGGCAGGGCTGGATGGGATATTGGGAATTAGGAATTGTTCCCTGGCAGGGTGGGCAGGCCCTGGCACAGCTGTGGCTGCCCCTGGATCCCTGGCAGTGCCCAAGGCCAGGCTGGACTTTGGGGCTTGGAGCAGCCTGGGATAGTGGAAGGTGTCCCTGCCCATGGCAGGGGTGGAATGGGTGAACTTTAAGCCCAAACCATCCCAAACCACTCTATAATTTTAATTTCAGAGTGCTGGTTTGGTGTGACAGGGACACCCTTCTGCCCTCTCAGTGGAGATGTTGACAGGTGCTGCAGGGCAGTGCAGGGATTCCCACCCTTCTCAAAGCACTGAGCTACCCAAATTCTGTGGCATTTTCAGCTAATTGGCATGATCAGCATGTTCCTGTCCCCACTGAAGCTGCTGAAGGTGTGCAACCTTTGCCATGTGTGAGTCACTGATTTCTAAATGAACACACACCTCAGTGTGCCAAACCCAGATAGGCTTTGTGGTTGAAAATGGCCCAGAGAGACTTTCCTCAGCCTGTCTCCTGCACATATTTTTGCAATTCTGGTAGCACAAGGACTTCTCACCTCCTCCCCAGCCCAGCCCTAACTCCCAGGGATAAATTGTGAAAGCCATGGCTGAAACAAGGCTACTGGGACAGAGGTGCTGAGCCTTGTGGTCAGCCTGGAAGGGTAATTCAGTGCTCAGGATGGAGATGGGACAGAGCTGGTGGTGTTGCATCCACCCCTGGTCACTCCAGCATTGCTGGAATCCTGGTCCTTGCTGCAATTCCTGGGGCTGGCTGTGCTGTGACGCAGCTGAAGCAGGAGAGAGGGCACAAGCACAGCCATAAATCAGCTGGAAGCTGCAAAAATCACTGAGGTACAGGTAATAAAAGCCTGATTGGACTTGATCCACGTGCTGAGGTACAGGTTGTAAAACCCTGATTGGACATGATCCATGTGCTGTCGTTGTTTTGGTGAGGATTGGCACTTCCAAACAAAGCTTTGGTTCCTCAGGGAAGTCCAGCCAGAACTTTTGTGGGTTTTTGAAAGATTTTGGAAAGAGAAATGAGTAGGAGAGGATCAGCACTGTGCTTGAACAGCCTGCTGCTAGGACATTAAAAAAGGGAGAATACCAGGTATTTATGGGCTGGAGTGAATAAATCTGCCTGTTTGGGGAATTTGGGGAATTTATGGCCTTGGCAAATCCTTCTCATGACTCAAGTAGAGACAGGCTGAGGGCCCTGATAAGATTAAGGAGTTTTCTTGAAAGCCCTAAATGTACTGGTGGGAAAAGAATAACCTCTCAACACCTTATTGAGTTCTGTGTGATTGTGAAAAGTGGGCTTTGGGGAGCAGTTTGGTGTTTGTGAGCAATTGTTAGCAGGAAATGTTTAATTCCTGCAAAGAACATGCTCCAGTCTGTCAGAATTTATTAATTTCCACTTCTTAAAGCAAGGCCAAGCTTTAAAATAAAAACCGTAATGGCCAGCCTGGGGTGGGGGGAGTCTGTTTCCTTTTGACAGTTCAGTGATGTCCATGAATTTTTAAACATCATAAAATGAAGTAAAGATGCAGCACCAAGATATGCATTGATCCATTAGTCCCTGCTTCCTGATGGGTCCTAGAGGTTCTCCACACATCCTGGTTGTCACGTTTTTTGTGGATTTGTTTAATATTTGGCCTTGGCTAAGAGCTGAGAGCAGCAAAAGTGTTGGGCAGTGCCAGCTGCCCTCAGTCACTCAGGGGAGGGAGCAGAGTGTCCTCTGGGAAGGACTTGGTTTGCTTGGATTTGCCTTTCCTTGGGCAAACTGAAGCTTTTCCAGGAATGCTCCATGAGCCAGTGCCATGGCTGGGGTGGGTCAGAGCACATCTGGGTGTGGAGGGAGATCCCTGTGTGGATTCAAAGCACAGGTCTGGCCCTGTGCTCTGACAGACAGCACAGATGTTTCTGTTGGAGTGGGAAGCAGAAGGAAATAATCTAGCAGGCTTTTCCAAGGCTTTGGGCTTTGGAGTGAGATGTTCCTCTGTTCATCAGATCCTGGATTTGGCTGTTCAGTCTGGGCAGTTCCTCCTGGTTTCTGTTGGATGATCACCAGTAGGGCCTGTGCTGTTACCAACAACGTGAACTAAATTAAACCTCGTTTATTTTAGAGTCTGCTGCCTCTTGAACAGAAGGAAAATCTCACCTGAGCACCAGCTACAAGAGGTGCAAAGCACCAAAACACTCCTGTCTCATTCCCAGTCTTTTTCCTCCTAGAAATGTGCTGCCAGCTTTTAGGAAAGGCTGAGGATTTATTTATCTGCTGGTTGATCTTGTGGATCAAAGCAGAAGGGGAGGAGAACTGTGGCACTCACATTCTCTGATAAAATCCCTTTGCCCAGGATTTTTCTCCTGGGAAGCTGAGAAGCCTCAGAGAAAAGGAAAACAGTTCTTACCTCATTTGCTTCTCCTGTGTTTTGCTCATGTGGAATGTGTTTGGAGATTGTTTACTCACAGGTGATTGTGTCCTTGGATTCTGGTGTGGGTTATTTTCACTCTGGACAACTGGGGCCAAGCTGTGTCAGGACTCTGGAGAGAATCACAAGGTTTTGTTATTAGCTTTAGAACATTTAGTAGGTATCCTTTTTGTATTCTTTAGTATAGATAGTATAGTATTCTTTAATATAATATAGTATTATAAAATACTAAATTGGCCTTCTGTGAACATGGAGTCAGATTCATCATTCCTCCCTGCCCCAGGGGTCCCTGCAAATACAATAAAGAACTAAAAAGCCAAATTGCTGCTTAAAACCATTGCTTTGAGCTGTGATGTTTCACTGTGCTTTTGTGTTTTGCTGTCCCACCAGCTCTTTGGAGACTGGGAATCTCACCTGAGAAGGATAATGAAGTTGATTGCTGGCGGAGGCTTGTCCATCACGGGCTCCCACAACATGTGTGGGGATTACCTGTACAGCGGCCACACCGTCATCCTCACCCTCACCTACCTGTTCATCAAAGAGTGTGAGTGCCCTGCTGCCCTCCCCTGCTGTGCTGCCTTCCTCTCTGAGGGGCTCCTGTTGTGCTCATGAGCATAATTCCAGTTAAAACATCTGTGTGCTCCATGGTGAAACAGCCTCACGCTGGGTATTGGGGAGAAATTCTTCACTAGGGTTTGGGTTGGGAGGGACCTAAAAGCCATCTCATCCCACCCCCTGTCATGGCAGGGACACCTTCCCCTATCCCAGGCTGCTCCAAGCACTGTCCAGCCTGGCCTTGGACATTTCCAGGGATCCAGGGGCAGAAGCCACAGTTTCTCTGGAAATCTGAACCAGGGCCTGCCCACCCTGCCAGGGAACAATTCCTAATTCCCAGTATCCCATCTAAACACAAGCAGGTTGATTTGACTGGCCAGGGTATTATATATCTTAATAAATATATATTATATATCAATATCTTCTATATCTTATATATATATATATCTTATATATCTTATATAAGATATATTATATCTTCCTCAAAAGATTTCATAACCTTTCTCATTTCCAAGGATGTCATTACCCCTGAGTACAATTTTAAGCTCCACCTTTAAGAGACTGATCCTTATTTTGTGATCTCAGCATTCCTGCTGTTAATGTGAGCCCAGGCACCTCTGTGGCAGGCAGGATTGCAGTCCATGACCTCAGCTAATCACTGCAGCACTCCTGATAAGCTTCCACTGATGAGTAACCCCTGCTTGTGCTTCTTTGTTTGCAGATTCCCCACGGCGACTCTGGTGGTACCACTGGCTCTGCTGGGCTCTCAGCATGGTGGGGATGTTCTGCATCCTCCTTGCTCATGACCACTACACTGTGGACGTGGTGGTGGCTTACTACATCACTACAAGGCTATTCTGGTGGTACCACACAATGGCCAACCAGCAAGTGAGTTCCTGCCACTCCTTGGATGCTCCTGCTTGTAGCCTGGGGTGGGGTGAGAATATCCAGGCTCACCCATGTCCTGTGGAGAGTCCCTCTCTTCCTCCCAACTATTGGGTTTGTAGGGGAGAAAGAGGGATCATTCATTGGGTTCTTGACCACAAAAAATATGGGAAAGGCTTCCCAAAGGCAGGCAGAGCTCTCCCACCCCTGGGTAACCTCAGTTTTTTGAATTCTCCTGAATTTGGGCCAGGTGGCTACATTTGTGACAGAACAACAAACCATTTAGATTCTTTTGCCTTGGTTTTGTTTAGTTTGGTGGTTTAGGCCAGCTGGGGTTTTCCTGTGCTCTATGGCTCTTTGCCACAGGTCCCTTGAGGTGCAGGAGGAGGCCTCACTAAAAAGGGAACTGGTTTTTGAAAGGGCTTCCAGGGGGTGGAGAGTTCTCCTGGCTGGTGAACTGGAGCAGTCAGGGAGGAGCTGACAGTGCTGAGGACGGTGAGACCTCCTCTGCTGGGCAGGGCAGGGTCAGCAGATCAGGGCAAGGTTCTTCCCCCAGAGGGTGCTGGGCACTGCCCAGGCTCCCCAGGGAATGGGCACAGCCCTGAGGCTGCCAGAGCTCCAGGAGAGCTTGGACACTGCTCCAGGGATGCCCAGGGTGGGATTGTTGGGGTGTCTTTGCAAGAGCAGAGGCTGGATCAGTGATCTCTGTGGGTCCCTTCCAGCTGTGCGTGTTCCATGGTTCTCTGAGAGGAAATGCACAAGTCTTTGCCACAGATAGTAGACAAGGGAGTTAACAGATATTTTTAGCTCCATAGCAGCACATTGGTGTCCAAATACTTTCTGTGCTCATGGTCAAAGATCTTTTGCTTATCTATGACATATGCTGGTAAGTACGTGTTAATAAAGACATCCTACAATGGTAGAAGATGAATTTATGTTGTGACAGTGCAGATTTTAGATCCTATCACAGAATCATCATGGGCTGGAAGGGGCCCTCAAGGTCATCCAGGTCCCACCTTGTTATTCCACTGGTTTGGTGCTGCCTGAAGCAAAACACCACAGCCATATTTGACTAATTGCCAATTAGGTGCCCTTTGATGTTCACTCTGCTTGGGAGGCACTGGGTTCTGTGCCCACACTCTGCAGCTCCTGTCTCACAACAGCTGTGGGTTCCACACACAATCCCGAGCATTCCACACTTCCACTCTGCTCCTGGGCTCCCAGAGCAGTGGTGCTTCCAAGATGGAAGTGCTGGAGTGCCCCCAGTCCTGCTGAGGAATTGCTTCAGCAGAGCTTTGGTGAGGAAATGTCCTGCTACCCTGAGCTGCCAGGCTGTTGGGAAATGCCAGTCCCTGGCTCCTTCCCTGAGCACACACTGGTGTGCTGCTCTCTTCTTCCTCCTGCTGGGGCTTGTGCCTGGCTTTAAAACTAAAAGCAACAATGGATTTATTTGACACCTGAGCTTGACATGGAGATGAAACTCGAGAATACGAGCCCTGTGTGTGCTTGTGTGCACACGTGTGCTCATGTGTTCCCTTTGGGGGGTGGATACAGGGATCCCTGGCTCTGGTGTGGATAATGGGCAGCAGGGGGGTTGGATGTGGTTGGGCTGGGACTTGCTCATGGCTGAGAGAAACAGAAGGTAGGTGGGAGCAGTCTGGGAGCATGTGGAGGGCAGGGCAGGGTTCTGGCTTCCTCCAGATGGGTTGGGATGTGCCCTGCTCATGGCTCCATGTTACAGTAAGGTAGAAAATGATAAAGGAAAACCTTATAAAATCAGGCCTGCTCTGGCTGGCCTGTCATTTATTCTAAGGGAAGCTAGCACTGTGCAAGTTCCCATGTGAAGGCAATCCTGGTGTGAGCAGTTTGTTAGCATAACAATCTGTTCCTGGGTGAAAAACAGCCAGCACCTGTACAAACTGTTTTCACACCATTAGATAGAAAAATTAAAGCTGTCTCTCACAAACAACTTTTCCTGCACATATTCACTGGGGGTTTTAGTGACCAATCAATACAGAATATAACTTGTTACTAACAAATAAATAATTGGCAAGAAAGCTCCTGACCAATTAGAGTCACACATGAGGTCTGTAAAACTGTACGAAAAGGAGTTATGTGACTAAAGAAGGGGCTTTTTCCTCCATGTAGAAAGTGGAGTAATTTGTAATGTATTCCCATAGCTGCACAGGCACACAGCCAGCCCCAAAGAGATTCTTGAGCCCCATGGAATTTCAGAGGCATTTACAGAACACATTCTCACAGAACATCCTGCTTTGGGATGGCATTTTCATTCCCAAAGGAGAGCAGACACCTGCTTTGGGCCACTCCTTCTTTCCTGTGGGCCCATCAAACAACTGAGATCCTGCAGGCAGGGGTGAGCAGGTTTGGTGTGTGGGATCTGTTTGGGAGGTGAGATTTTGGGAGCAGCAGGAAGCAGGACAGCACCTATTGGAATATTTTCCAATTTAGCCAGACAGGACGTGCCTGAGCTTGTCTGGCCCTTGGTGCTGAACCAAAGAGTGGCAACTGTGGTGTTTGACCCCAGAGACACCTTTGGCTAAGCTGGATCCTGCAGCTGGGCATGTGGAGGGAAGCCCAGGCATGCAGGAGCTCTGAATGGTGGGATGGAGCTTCCTCTCATGGAAGGTCTGCTCCTCAGGTTTTCCTCTGTGGAGAAGCTTTAAGGTGATGGTGAAGGAAATGAGTCAGTTCTGATGGAGGGTTTCGATCCAGAGCTTTATTCTGGCCCACAGGCCTCTGAGTGCAGCAACAGCTCCAACAGAACTCTTTGAACTGCATGGTTGATGTTCTTTTACCCAGGCCACCTCCCCAGCCACCTCAGGCAGCAGGACAGGAACTTTTCCACACCAAAGCTCTGCTGAAGCAATTCCTCAGCAGGGCTGAGGGCACTCCAGCACTTCCAGCTTGGAAGCACCACTGCTCTGGGAGCCCAGGAGCAGAGTGAAAGTGTGGAATGCTCTGGATTGTGTGTGGAACCCACAGCTATTGTGAGACAGGAGCTGCAGAGCATGGGCACAGAACCCAGTGCCTCCCAAGCTGAGTGAACATCAAAGGGCACCTAATTGGCAATTAGTCAAATATGGCTGTGGTGTTTTGCTTCAGGCAGCACCAAACCAGTGAAATAATGAGTAGGACGTACAAGGGAGGAGGGAAGGGGTTGGGAGCCACCACCAGGTACAGGAGAGGAGGTCTCAAGGGACAAAGGACACTTGGAGGGCATCCTTTGAATCTGCCTGTGATGGTGTTCACAGGGGTTCTTGGATGAGGGAAGAGATGAAGGCTCTGACTCCATGTTTCAGAAGGCTGATTTATTATTTTATGATATATATTACATTAAAACTATACTAAAAGATTAGAAGAAACGGTTTCATCAGAAGGCCAGCTAAGAATAGAAAGGAAGGAATGATAACAAAAGCTTCTATCTCAGACAGAGAGTCCAAGCCAGCTGACTGTGATTGGCCATTAATTAGAAACAACTCTATGAGACCAATCACAGATGCACCTGTTGCATTCCACAGCAGCAGATAATCATTGTTTACATTTTGTTCCTGAGGCTTCTCAGCTTCTCAGGAGGAAAAATCCTAAGGAAAGGATTTTCCATGAAAGATGTCTGTAACATCTGGCAATCACTCAGTGCCCTTTTGGAATTCCAGGATTGACAGTGCTGGGAGGGGAAAGCAGAAATGACTGACACACCTGGGAGGGAATTATCAGGGGAGGAACCTGAGGTTCTGAGGTAAACCCTGAAATCACAGCGCAACAACCACCGACAGCAACAACCACAGATTGGTTGAGCTCGTCACGGACGCGCGGTGGCGCGAACAAAGGACCCGCCCTTCAGCAATCCTCTTTTTGTCCTCCTTCCCCCTGCAGGTGCTAAAAGAAGCTTCCCAAACGAACCTCCTTGCAAGGGTGTGGTGGTACAAGCCCTTCCAGTACTTTGAGAAGAATGTGCAAGGCATTGTACCTCGCTCGTACCACTGGCCCCTGCGGTGTCCGGCGCTGGCGCGGGGCCGGCAGGTCAAGTACAGCCGCCTGGCGAGTGACACCAGGTAACAGCAGTGTCACCCCGCAGGACCTGCCCCAAGTGCTCACACCTCCCAGAGAAGATGCCATAAACAAACACCCACCGCTCCCCGACCCCTTTCTTTAGCAGCTCCCCCCTGGACCTGACCTGTTCAGTTACCTGGTAAGCACTGTGATCTTTTTTTCTCTCCAAAGGATCTGCGTTGGACAACAATAAAAGAGAATTTAACTGATCATGCACTGTTATACATTTCTTGTTGGTAGAGTTGGGATTTGCATTTTGCCCATCACCATTGTTCCTTTGTATATGATGCGACAACATAGATGAAAAAGCTTTTATATCATGAGTTCTGGTCTTTCCAGTCACGTCTGGGAACAAAGCATATTATTTTCTTGGGAAAACATACTTTTCATATCTCTTGCCCCAAAGATTGGGCTGTAAGCCATTTTCTAGCAAATGACTATATGAAGGTTTCTAAATATCTGCCTTGGGTGAAATCAAGAAATCTTTCTACCTGTTGCACCTGCGCTACAAATAAGATGATAGACACAGAAAGGTTTGGTAAATCCTGATTTTGTAGATTCTGCAGTGACTGACTGTGTCAAAAAAGTGCAAAAAAAAAAAAAAAAAGAAAAAAAAAACAAAAAAAAAAGAGAGAAAAAATGTAAAGTGATTTTCTAAGTATTTCCTAACTTTATTTTTCAAAATGTGTATGAAAATAAAAAAAATTAAATTTAAAAAGATTTTTACATGTCAGAGAATAGAGAGTTAAAAAAAATTTAAAGAAAATGCTTCTTGGGAGAGAGAGAGATTTGTCTATGTTTCTAGTGCCTTTCTTGTCTTGATTGTATGGTCAGTAGGCAGTCTTAAATGTTTTTATTTAAAATAAAGTATTCCATGAAAGCAGAATTATATATACTGTATAATTACTAATTTTTGCATTTATAGCTAAATTAAACTGGAAATTTGCTTATAATGTTGAAATTGCCACGTGTAGGGAAAAGCCTCCCACCCCACCAAATACAAAAGGGTCCGACCTTGCTCACACATTGTGGGCAGGTCAAGCCAAAAAAGAATCACTTTATTGTTCTACTTGGTAGCTGGGTTTTAAAAAGCAAAACAGCCATGAATTCCTGTTTTTTAAGAATTTTACAAATGATCACTGAGTGAACTATGAATGGTTTCTCCATCCCCTTATCGGAGTGTTGTTGAAAAACAACAAAGATAATCTATTTCTTTAAAATATTTGTGCAGAAACTGCATGGAATTCTTAAGTTTCCACTCCTACCATACATACTGTATGTTTGGGGAAGTCTCCTATCCTAAAACTTGCCAATGTGCAGAACAAAAATAGTTTTTATAAAAAAAAAAAAAAAAAAGAAAAGAATGAAGAAGAGAAAAATATATATATAAATATATATATATATATATCCATTCTGTATTTTACGTGAAGCAGAGTTATCTTCTGTAGGTTTTTTGTGTATTCACAAGGTGATATTTGTATTGTAAAACAACAATGGTGAAGGAAAATAAAAAAAGGCTTTTGAAAAATGTAGTTTCCTTTTATCTTCTTAATAATTCAGTTGCAATTTAAAGCTGGGTTTATTCTTCCAAACCTTGCCTTTAAGTTGATGTTATTGCACTGTAGGCCATCCGATGTGGACTGTATGGAAACTGCATTGATGTGGAATTGCTGTTGGGCAAAACAGTGCCTTAATTACCTGAAATAAATGCTATGCAATCGGGAGGAGCCTTCCTGGGAGCCATCTCCAGGCCTTGAAAAATCTACCCTGCAACTGCTGGGATGCAGCACAGGGCAGGGTGGGCATCCCTTCCCCCAGCAGCTGCCAGAAACAAAAAAAAGAAAAAAAAAATAAGAGAAGAGAAGCCAATTTCTGTGCGTCCGTGGCGGTGAAAGTGTCATTTTTTATTGTAATTCTTTTCCTCTTTTTCCCTTTCCTTTCCTTTCCTTTCCTTTCCTTTCCTTTCCTTTCCTTTCCTTTCCTTTCCTTTCCTTTCCTTTCCTTTCCTTTCCTTTCCTTTCCTTTCCTTTCCTTTCCTTTCCTTTCCTTTCCTTTCCTTTCCTTTCCTTTCCTTTCCTTTCCTTTCCTTTCCCCCTTTCCTTTCCCCCTTTCCTTTCCTTTCCCCTTTTCCTTTTTTCCCCTTTCCTTTTCCCTTTCCCTCTTCTTTTCTTTCTTTTTTGGGGATATTTTGTCTCTGCCTCTCTGCCCTGTTCCTCAGGCTTGGCCAAAAACCTGGAGAGCTGATGGGGTGCTGGTGCTGCTGCCTGGGGATGTTCCTTATCAGTTCTGTCTCCCTTGGAAGGATGGAGGGATGGAAAGAGGGAGGGTTCCTTGGGCAAGCCCTTTGCAACAGCATTTGCAGAGCTGGGTGGGAATTTAGGGCTCTGCTCTGCCTTCAGTTCTCTGCTTCTTGGGGCTAAAAGTCGGTTTTTCAACTGCCCAGCTGATTTTTGAGGTGATTTTTGAGAGATTTGGTGCTCCCAGACGTAACCCGAGGAGTAGATTTTTCAAGACCTGGCATCACGCACACCCCGAACCATTGACATAAGTAAATGTATGGATATATATGCACATGACATTAAATGGAATCTGCTCAACCCTGCTTTGTGGTGTGTGACTTTGTGCATGGCTCTGGCTCCTCATGGTCCCATCTGTGCTCAGCAGGGCAGGGAGCCTGGCAATGGGGGCTGCTGCCTCTGGAGAAGGGACCAGGGGTGGGTTTGGGACACAGGTGCTGGGCATTGGCTCACTGCAGGCTGTGGAGCCTGTGCTGCCTTGGCTGGGTGGGATGGGATGGGATGTGCCTCAGGGTCAGGGCATGGTGCTGGTGGATCCCAAATTTCCCTCTGTGTTTTCCCCCTGTCTTGGTTTGGAAAGCCAGGAGTCTGCTAAGGAAGGCAGGAGCCTCCCCTGAAATGGAGAATGTAAACCCTCCCCACCCCTCCAAATTGCTATAAATTTTAAATTAAGGGGCTCTCAGGCAAAAATATGGGAGCAGGAAATAACAGTTCTTTAATAGGGAAAAGGGGAAAAATAAAAATAAAATAAACAATGCAGTACACTAGAACAACACTGACAGAGTCAGAACCCAACCTGACACCCTGTGGGGTGTTGGTGGCAGTCCCATTGGAATTGTGGCTGCAGCCCTCCTGGAGTGTCAGGGGTGGTTCTGTTGGAGCAAGGGGAATCTGTAGAGAAGGATGTATTCTTCCTCTGAAGATCCAGTGGAAGGAGAGACAGCTGCTGTTCCTCTGGGGAATCCCGTGGAGAAAGCCGTGCTGGTGTCTCAAAAACCTCTGGATTATATCTGGGTAGCAATGCTTGGCTCCTCCCTCTGGGCGGAGCATCTCCCAATGGGATGTTATAATTCTTATCAGCCATGCAGTGACATTCAATAGTCTGTTATCAGCAATGTCCCCTCCCAAGGGAGGTGTGAATGTGGTCACTCAAAGAGAGAGATAAGGCAAACTGCCCACCTGACAAAGGTAATCTGCCATACAGATGGTAATGCAAAACATCTTGCATTGCAACCTTCAACACCCCCAAACCTCAGGTGAGATCCACCTGCAGCCTCTGCTGTCTGGAGAGAGCAGCCAGGGCTGCTGGGGCTCCTCTGCCATCACCTGGGCTGTGAGCTTTGTGTTCCTGGGCTGGGACCCTTGGGTGGCTTCAGGGACCGTCACCACCTCAGTGATTCCCTTGCCCTGGGCGTTGTTGCCTCTCCCTCCCAGCTCCTGCTGCTCCTCGTTGCTTGGTGCCCTCAGAGAGGTGAACACAGCAAACCACCAGGCTGTAAAAGCTGGAATCTGGCATTGTGCTGCCCCAACCCCACAGAAATCATGGATCTCCCAGTGAATCCATCCTCTGTGGCCTCCAGCTGAGCTCTCAGGGTGTCTGTAGGGACAGGTTTGGGTGTGCAGGGGCAAACATGGACAGGAGGCTGAAGTTGGGAAAGAGAGGGGTCTGCAGCAGAAAAGGCTGGAAAAGGAAGGTTCAGGAAAGAGCTGGGCACACCAGGATCTCTTCCAGGAAGGTGGGCACTGATGTTGCTGAGATCCATCTGAATACAGGAATTTGGGGAAGGTTTGATAACCATAAATACAGGCAAGGGAGGTGTTGGAAGAGCATGAGAGCAAAGGCAGTGATTCCTTACTTTCCTGTGCTCTGGAAGGATCAATCCCATCAACTTCCCCTCCTGCTTTTACTCAGGACACAGCTAGGTGCTCATTCCTGGATACAGGAAGGTGGGGAAGGTTAAATACAGGGATGGCAGGTGTTGGAGGAGCATGAGAACAAGGGCAGTGATTCCTTGGCATTCCTGTGCTCTAGAAAGATCAATCCCATCAATTTCCCTCTCCTGCTTTTCCTGGGTGCTCATTCTCTTCCTGGATACAGGAATGTGGGGAAGGTTTGACACCCATAAAAACAGGGATGGGAGGTGTTGGAGGAGCACAAGAGCAAAGGCAGTGATTCCTTTGCTTTCCTGCTCTGGAAGGATCAATCCCATCAACTTCCCCTCCTGCTTTTCCTCAGGACACAGCTGGGTGCTCATTCCTGGATACAGGAATGTGGGGAAGGTTTGACACCCATAAATACAGGAATGGGAGGTGTTGGAGGAGCACAAACCAAGAAAGGACAGTGTTTGCTTTGCTTTCCTGTGCTCTGGAAAGAGCAATCCCATCAACTTCCCATCCTGCTTTTCCTGGGTGCTCATTCTCTTCCTGGATACTGGAAGGTGGGGAAGGTTAAATACAGGGATGGCAGGTGTTGGAGGAGCATGAGAACAAGGACAGTGATTCCTTGGCATTCCTGTGCTCTGGAAAGATCAATGCCATCAATTTCCCCCTCCTGCTTTCCCTCAGTGCTCATTCTCCTCCTGGTGCCAGAGCACTGCCCAAAGAGAAGCCACAAATTCCTGTTTTGGCAGCTTCTCCCACCCAGCTCCTCAGCTGTTGGCCACGAATGTTTGCCAGAAGCTTCTGTGGTTTCCTTCTGCATCCTCCCAACGCCTCTCCTGCCCCTGGCTGTCCCTGTGTGCTGCAGGTTGGGCAGGGAATGCCAGTGAGAACCAGGATTTGGGCATGGCACCCTTTGTTTAAATCAATAAATGTTTGGGCACCGCTCTGAGGCACTCTGCAGGACCAGGAGCTGGATTTTGATGGTCCCTGGGGTTCTCAAGGTTTGGGAGCAGACAGGGCTCCCATGATGGGGCTTTCAGCAGCAGCACAGCCCCTGCTGGCATGGGTGGACACGGATCAGCCCACCTTATTCACTTTATGACCATTTTTTCCCAAAAAAAAAAAAAAAACCCAGTGGGATTGAATTTGGATCTGCCCAAGTCTGCATTGCTCTTGAGGTTTTCCCAGTTTTGTGCCAGAGTTTTTTAGCTTGCCATGGGAAGTGCCCTGGGGCTGCTGCTGCAGCTTCTGATGAGGGATGGCACAATATTCCCTATTTGTGGTGAAGCTTTAACCCCTGGATAGATTTAAGGCACATCCCCTGGGGAATTTTGGGGTGTTCACATGTCTGGCCATAAATTATTAGCAGCAAAACGTCAGCATGAGTTGATTTTCCAGAAGGGCAGGAGAGTTCCTGCTCTTGAGGCAAGGCAAGCGAGGGTGGGGAAGGAAAGGCAAAGCACCCCAGGACAACATTTTAATTAAATTTGCCAGGTATCCCTTCAGCTCAGCTCTCTCTATGCAGGATTTTGAGTTCAGAAACTGCAATTTTGCTCCCTTTCCACTCAACCTGCCCCTCCTAAACTCTCCACGTGTGTGTTTTCCAGCAGGAAAACCACTTTTTGCCACCACAAAGAACTGCTCCCCCTTCCAGCTGCTGCTTGGAGCGGGGCTGTGTGTTTAGACCAGGGAAGAAAATCCACGTGTGGTGTTGGATTTTCACAGCCCCGGCGTGTCCTTGCCAAAGCCTGGCAGGGCTGTCAGCTCTGTGCAAACACTTTTATCTCCTGCCAGAAAGGACTTTGGCCATGTTCTGTTCAATGAACAACGTTATGTAAGAGGTTTCTTCATTGCTGTGAGAGCTCTGAGGGCCCTCACACCCCCTGAGGGGCTCAGCTCTGCTCATGCTGAGTGATGGTTGTTCCCAATTTTTGCTCAGGACCTGCCCAAACAGGCTGGAATCAAGGTTTTTATCCTGCAGGGATGAGTGAGGCCCTGACACTGGGGAATTGCCCATCATTACAGGTGGTTCAAGTGGTTTCTCAGCAAAAAAGGGATTTTTTTTCCCCCTAGAACAAGTGGGACAAAAATTATGCAGCCAGTTTCAGGAATCCTTCTAATTTTTTTTAAAAAAGTAATTTTTTAAAGTAATTTTTAGTCTCTTCACTGCCCATCAGAAGAGATTTTGTTTCAGAAGTTTTACAAAGAGTATTGTGGCCTGAGCATATTTAAGAGAAGAGTTTGGTTTTACCCAGTTAGTTTTAGTTTTACCCAGTTAGTTTTAGTTTTTCCCAGTCCCTGGATGGTTTACAGAAAGGGAGCTCTCCAAGAGACCAGGAAATGCTGGTTTTAAAGTGAAATTTGGGTGCTGTAGGAAAGGGGCCACTTCTCTGAAATTATCTGGTCTTGGGAAGGAGGAGGAAAATGAGGAAAGGGAAGTAAATGCTTCATGGGTTTATACTTCAAAGCAAATTTTCTTAATTTATTTAATTTTTCCTCTATAGAGATAGTTTGAATCCTCTTTCTTAATGATGTGAAGCACAAATTTCACTAGGGGAAGAAATGCACATTTGGCCATCTGTGTTGAGTGTTTTCCTTTGTGCCTGCTGTGCCTGGCTCCTCCAGCGGATCCATCCATCCATCCATCCATCCATCCATCCATCCATCCATCCATCCATCCATCCATCCATCCATCCATCCATCCACCCACCCACCCACCCACCCATCCATCCATCCATCCATCCATCCATCCATCCATCCATCCATCCATCATCCATCATCCATCCATCCATCATCCATCCATCCATCATCCATCCATCCATCCACCCACCCACCCACCCATCCATCCATCCATCCATCCATCCATCCATCCATCCATCCATCCATCCATCCACCCACCCACCCACCCACCCATCCATCCATCCATCCATCCATCCATCCATCCATCCATCCATCCATCCATCCATCCATCCATCCATCCATCCATCCATCCATCCATCCATCCATCCATCCATCCATCCATCCATCCATCCATCCATCCATCCATCCCAGGTGGGTTTGGACACTTCTCCTGCTGAGGATGGAATCCCTGGGCTGTTTGCAGCAGTGCTGAGGTAGCACTGATGGGGAGGAACCTTTTCTCAGCAGGATGAAGATTATATAAAAAGAATAATCATTTTCTTTAGACTCCTTTGGCACAAAATGGGGAGAAGCTGGAGGACTCCCGGTCTGGGGAAGGAGGATGGTCTGTGGGAACTTCTCACCTTCCTCACATTGCCACAGGCAGGGAGGCATTCAGAGAGATCTACCAAGCCCTAAGGTGTTTGCAGCCCAGAAATTGCCTTTTCTGCACCAAAAATCTCCTTGTTTCTGCAGTTCTGGGCCTGGACACGGCCAGGGGGAGGTGAGGAGCTGTGTGTGCCCAGCACCTCAGCAGGAAAACAATCTGAAATATTCCCCAGGGCATGTTTTGAGCTGTCACCAGTCTTCCTTTCCCTCCTCCACCCCAGCCACAGGTGGTTACAGAGCCACTCGTCCTCCTCAGCTGTTTGCATTTTGTGGGGTGAGGCTGGCAGCACTCTCCATCCCAAGAACAATTCCTGAAAATTCACTCTCTAATCGGCTTCTCCTGATGTTCCAGCAGTTATATATCATTTGCAGGATATAGATCACCAGCTCTTGCCCTTGCCCAGCCTGTTCCTGGCTCATCCCCGTGCCAGCAGAAGCTGCTCCATGGTTCTGTCTGTCCCCTCCAGTTCCCCCCAAGGCTTTGGGACCCACTTTGGGACCTGAGCATTCCCAGGGAGATCTGCCCGCCCACAGGGCTGTTTTCCAGGCCCTGCAGGTTCCTTGGGGATTACAGCCAGCAGATAAGGTATCTGGCAATCTCGTTTCTCCCCAGAGCCAGTCCAAAAAGCACCGGAGCCAAAGGGCAGAGCTGAACGTGACCTTGGGGCGCTGACGCAGCCGTTCCTGCCGTGTTAACCCTTGGATCAGGGATGCACCAGGGAAAGGTGATGGAAACTCTTTTCCCTTCCCTGAGAGGGCAGGCAAATCCCAGAGGTGCTCCCAGATTTTAATTCCCACCATAATGCTGGAAGGAGAAAGTGCTGGGGCTGGTTGGGTCTTCCCTCCCTGCTGCGCCAGCGTCTGAGGGCGTGATGGGTACCGTCCCCAAAGTGCCAAAAGCCTTTGGATAAAGCTGTTTCATCAGCTGGAGAATTTATCCAGGCCTAGCTGGGACTTGAAACTGGTAGGGGAAAAAAGCTGGGTTTTAACAGGGAAAGTTTTTGTTAAATAGAAAAATGTATTTTGCACTTAAAATACAATTGTGTTTCCGAGCTCTTCTAGTAGAGCATGGAAACCCTGAGCCCTGAACTTCCACGAGAGTCAGGAATCACATCCAGCCACCATCCCACAGGCTGGACCAAGCTGAAGAAAAATCATCCCCTTCCCAAATTCCTCAAGCAGCACTGCAGTCCTGGAAAGGTTATTTTGGGAGAGGGAGATGCTGTCTGCAGCCTAACACAAACACACCAGGGGAAAACCTTCCATCACCTCCTTGTGGGATCCCAATTATTGATTGGTTTCTCCTTATCTTGTGCCACTCTTGACTCACCACGGGGTTATTCAGCGAGAATTGTCCACCTGGACTTTCCAGCCTGGAGCTGGGAGCTGCTGGGGCAGGCAGGGGAACTCAGGTAAGGAGATTCCCTGGGATCCCATGGGGTTGGGGCTTGCACCTTGCAGTGGTTTTGGGGCAGTTTGATCGGTGGGGTGGTGAGCAGTGTGGGTGTGTGTGGTGCTGAGGGGTTCAGGCTGTGCTGGGATAGCTCTGGGCAGCTCAGGGGACAAGGAGGGCAGGAAGGAAACCTGTGGCTTGAGATTTGTTGTCACTGAAATATTTGCTCTGTGAAATTCAGCCCTGGCCACAGGTGCTGTGGCAGAAGGAGCTGATAAGAGAGGTGACCTGGAGGGAGTCTGAGTGACCCCTTGGCTCTCTGCTGGTGTCATTTCTCATCACTGCAGCCTTCTCAGGAGCAGCAGTGCTCATTCCAGCAGTTATTTCCTGCAGGTTCATTGTTCCCAGGGCACTTTCCCTGTGAGGAACAGCCTGCAGGCAGGAGCTTCACCAGAGCTGGCAAAGGTTCCAGCCAGGAAAATCAGATTCTCTGCTTCATTCTTCCCTCTCTTATCACAGAATAATCAGACTGGTGTGGCTGGGAGGGACCTTGAGGCTGAGATTCCTAAATTGATGTTTGTTATGGTGACAGTATCATGCTGAGCCTCAGCATCTCCTACAGCCACTCAGAGAGCACAGGACCTGGTGAAATATTGTGGGGTTTGTTCCCAGATCTCTCCAGAGGGGTGAGCAAAGTGTCTTGGGAGACACAGGGCTGGGAATTTGTCCTGCCAGGCCTGGTGTCAGGGAGTGATTGCTGCCAGCAGGAGACACATTTTTGTCATAAATTGAAATATAAATCTCCAATTCCCATCCTTGTCTATGCTGCTGCTGTCTCTGATGCTGAACTGGGGGACACAAACTGTCACTGTGATATTTTATGAACAATCCCTTTGCCAGGATTTTTTTCCTGAGAAGCTGAAAAACCTCAAAAAAGAAATGCAAACAATAATTATCTGATTGCTTGGAATGTGGTTTGGAGGTTGCTCACCAACAGGTGTATCTTTGATTGGTTCCATGTGAATTGTTTTTAATTAATGACCAATCCCAGTCCAGCTGTGTTGGGCTTTGGTCAGTCACAAGTTTTTATTATTCATTCTTTTCTAGCCTTCTGTCTGGATACTTTCTCTTTCTTTAGTATAGTTTCAGAATATAATGTAATATAATAATATAGTAATGTAATATAATATAATAATACAGTGATGTAATATAATATTATAGTGATGTAATATAGTAATATAATATAGTGATGTATTATAGTAATAGAGTAATATAATGTAGTATTATAATGTAATAAAATGTAATGTAATGTAATAATGTAATATAATATAATATAATAATGTAATATAGTAATATTACTATATTACTGTATATATAGTATATATACTGTCTATATAATATAGTGATGTAATATAGTAACATAGTAATATAATATAATGTAGTAATATAATGTAGTAATATAATGTAATAATATAATATAATATAAAACTATAATAATGTAATACAGTAATATAGTAATATTACTGTATATATAGTATATATATACTGTCTATATAATATAGTGATGTAATATAGTAACATAGTAATATAATATAATGTAGTAATACAATGGAGTAATATAATGTAATGTAATAATATAATATAAAACTATAATAATGTAATACAGTAATATAGTAATATTACTGTATTACTGTATATAGAGTATATATATACTGTATATATAATATAGTGATGTAATGTAGTAACATAGTAATATAATATAATGCAGTAATATAATATAATATAATATAATATAATATAATATAATATAATATAATATAATATAATATAATATAATATAATATAAATCAACCTTCTGAGAACTTGGAGCCAAATTCTCTCCCCTCCTCCTGGGGACCCTCACACCACCGCGACAACAAACAGCTCTGTGAGGGTGGATGTGAGTTCTGCCTGGGATGTGCCCCTCACTGGGATGTCCCACGGGCTCCCTTCTGCTCCCACAGCGGCCCCACCATGGCTGGGAAGAGGTCCCGGTGCTCCTTCTCCAAGCTGGAGCTGATCCTGATCGTGTGCCTGGTGCTGATGATCTCCCTCACCGTGGTGCTGCTGGTCCTGCACTTCCTCACCAGAAACACCAATGGCAAGTGCAGCCACCCCAGCCCCGTGCTCCAGGGGTGCCCAGGGCAGGATTTCAGTGAGGGGGGACAGGTGGAGGTCTCCAGGTCACTGCTGAGCTGTCACCACCGCCGAGCTCGTGCTCCTTCCGGCAGCGCTCTGGGCATGGATGCACGGCCCCGGGGTGGGCTGGGGTTGTTTGCAGGGATCCATCCCTTCCTTCCATCCTCCCTTCCCTCTCTGGGCCTGCTAGAGCCCCTCACTCCCAGGATTTGACCAGCCCCACCCATCACAGCCCCCTGATTCCTCCAAGCCCATCCCCAGGCACAGGGAATGAAGGTGTCAGGAGCTGGACTCAGCATCCCACCACTGGGACCTTCCAGCTTCCAGATTTTGGTCTCAAATTGGATATAATTCGCATTTGGAACTCAAAACTTCATGGTTTTAGGCTATAACATGTCAGAGTTTTGCACAAGTGATTCTCCTCTGTGTCAGAGCTCTTGGAGGAGGAGGAAGGATATTTCTAAAGAGGTGTCTCAGTTGGCTGGTGCCATTTTAAATGACAGAAGTGGCATCAGCCTGTGGCCAGTGTGTTTCCCTTCTCCTGTGTTTCAAGTGAAAGGCCAGGCTGGGAAGAAGGAGCATCCCCTGATCCCAAAGCAGCTGCCTGGGCAGGGCTGTGGGAACAGGGCAAGCACACAGAAATATTTCATGTTTTCCCACAGTGTTATCTCAGCCTGCAGTGATTTGTGGCTCTGGGATTTCCTGCCATGCAGATAGCTTTTCTGATTGATTATGATTTGATAGCCATCCATGGCTTTTCTTCCACGGGTTTGCCCATCCTGGAAGGATTCCTGCACCTTCCTGGTGGCTGGGGTGAGATGTGATCTCCTCTGGGAGAAATTTTCCTCACCATTTGCCTGGAAATCACTGCTCAGAACTGCTTTTCCCAGCTCTGAGCTTCAGCTGGCTCTGCTGTGGTTTTTTGGGGGGAAGACCAGGGCACCAGCACTGGACACAGGATGTGCTGGATGTCTCTCTCCTCTAGTCCTTTCCCAACAGCTCCTGACACACCATCCCTTTTTCTTACCACAGCTGAGCTGAATTGGCTGTGTCAAACAGCACCTGGACCTGGTTCCTGCGTGGTACTGGTGGGCCAGGAGGGTTAAACTGGGAGTGCTGGGCTGGTTCTGTGCATCCCCTCCCATCAGACACAGCCCAGGGACCCTCTGCAGAGATCCCTGGGTGGTTCCTCATGCCTGCATTGCCTTCACAGCCTCTGCACATTGAGAGATCCCCTCAGAGCACTCAGCCAGAGCCCTTTGGCCTCCTCTGTGCCCAGTTGTGCTGCTGGTGTGTTCCCTGATCTGCCATTTGATGTTCTCACAGATTGCATCGACAACATAGCAGAGGAGGCAAAGTACTTGGTGGGTGTTGGCAGAGCTGATTGCACGGGGCCTGTGGCACAGGTGCCTCTGGTGAGTTGGGGGAATTCCTCATGGGGTTGCTGAAATACTGATTTTTTCATCCTTTGGGAGTATTTTTTGGGCAGGATTTCCTGTTTAGAGCCTCTGCCTTGCCAAATGTGCGTTGCCTTCAAACAGAAATTGAGATTTCCTTGAGGTTTGGAGCAATGTGGGCTGGTGGGAGGTTGGAAGGGGGTGCCCTTCCAAGCCCAACCATTCCATGGAATGCAGGGCAAGCTTGGAGTTGTTGAATGACCCCACGGAAAAAGTAGAGGAATAAATGTCTCAATATTTATGATGGAGCTCTGTCAGAACTCAGGACATCCCTCTGGCTATCCTGGATGGCTCCAGCCCCTGCCAGGGGGCTCAGAGACCCTGGCACAGAGCCCAAGACACCTGTGCCTTTGATTATGACCCATGGAAAAAATTACCAACCTTATATGAAGAATTACAAGTCAGGAGAGTTTAAGTAGAATAATAGTTAGTTTGTCACGGGGTGAAAAATAGATTTTTGGGGTTTTTAGAATGGGAGCTTGGGGCCTCAAGATAGAGGAATTTGGGTGTGCCCTGTCCTTATTTTTTCTTCTTCTTGGCCTCCATCTTCTGCTGTGATGTTGGCACTTTGGATTGGTTTAGAGTGGAAGCTCACTGTCTAACATCGGTGATGGGTATTGGGAAGTTATGGTAAATAATGCACATGTAGTTTTTAGTATAAAAGACAACATCTCCTCTGAGGGCAGTCAGAGTGCCTCTGTGTGACCTGCTGAACAGACCTCAGCAGGCCAGAGACAGAATTTTATAGACAAGAAACAGTAAACAAAAAATGAGAAAAGAGGAAACCTGATGAGGAAAATGAGAACAGAGGAATCCCGACTCCTCCTTCGGCCGCCGGGCTGGGAAAAGAGACTCGTACGTGTCTCAGAGTGCCTGTGACCAACAGGAATGCCCAGCGAGCTCCTCTCTTGCAGATGGGCTACGCCAACCCCGAGCAGGTGGGCGGGGGGCTCCTGTCCCGCCTCTACAGCCGAGCCTTCATCGTGGCAGAGCCCCAGGGCTCGCGACGCGTCGTCTTCGTCAGCGCCGACATCGGCATGGTGTCCCAGAGAGTCCGGCTGGAGGTACCGGGGGCTGCAAGGGAGGGATCTTTGGGATCTCTTGGGATGGTGTCTCTGCTGGAGAAAAGCTCGGTAAATGAGGCTGGGCTTTGCTCGCTCTTCTGCTAGCGGGAGGATTACCAGGAGGTCATTGGAACCACAACTGAATTATCGTGGGGCCTCTAATGCAGCAGAAGGACGGGAATCAGAAAAATAGAAACTTCCACAGACAGTGAAGGGTTTGATCTGCAGCCTTGGGAGAAGTTTGGATTGATGGAAAAATAAAACACACAGATATTAAGCAGAAAAACCATAAACTTGTGTTTCCATAGTTGTAAGTAAGAATATGCCTTAAGTAAGTGAAAAACTGCACTGATAAGATGGTGGAGGGTTTATAATGTAGAAAACTGCACTGATAAGATGGTGGAGGGTTTATAATGTAGAAAACTGCATTGATAAGATGGTGGAGGGTTTATAATGTAGGGGTGTGGTTGTATAGAGTGAGCTGAGAGTTTAGAAGTTATAATAGAAGCATATGTGTATAAGTGTGGCAGAAGGCCATTGGGCAAAAGTGAAGTAAAGGTGGTAGGTTAGAAAAGCAAAATAAACCTTGTGGCATCTATCCATTGGGTTAGAAAGTTTTATGTTGCCTTGTAATGAAGAGACTTCTGACTACTTTGAGCTATGGCCAAGTGCTTGCTCCTCTAAAATCTCACAGCCTCTGAGACTGATGTTTATCTGAGCAATAAATGGCTCTTAGCCCAAAAATAGTCCCATTCCTTCATTACAAAGCAGTGACAAGGATAGGGAGGTGCTGGAGGACTGTGGATCCTCCTGGGATGATCTGGGATGCACTCTGGGTTGGATATAAAGGTCTTGTACCAGATATTCCTATTTTGAGCCTCCTGCCAAGCCAACAGCTACAAGCTCGTTGTTGTGCCAGGCAGAAGGAGAAGGGTGAGGAGGGGGATGGATGGATGGATGGATGGATGGATGGATGGATGGATGGATGGATGGATGGATGGATGGATGGATGGATGGAGGTGTTTTTGAGCACAAGAAGGGTTTTTAGGAGCACTTTCTCCCGCCCAGGTGCTGAAGCAGCTGCGCAGCAAGTACGGCGAGCTGTACCGGCAGGACAACGTCATCCTCAGCGGCACCCACACCCACTCGGGGCCCGGGGGGTACTTCCAGTACACCCTGTTCTGGATCACCAGCAGGGGCCTCGTCCAGCCAACCCTCAAGTCCATCGTGAATGGCATTGTGAAGGTCAGTGTCACTCATTTCAGGGTGTCGGTGCCCAGTGCAGCTCTGGCTGGGGTGTTTGGGGTGGCACAGCCTGCTTTGAGGTGGGCTTGCTTGTTTGTATTCTCAAAAAGCAGGAGCTTTGCACCCAACCCTTTCTTCAGAGACAGCTGTTGGTAGTTTATAAATGTTGTTGTAATTTTTGAGAATTTTACACAAGTTTAGGAAAAAATCCCAAGCAAGCACCCTCAGATTCCAAGAAAGGGTTGGGGATGGACAGGGAGGGAAAGAAAGAGATTTTCCAGATAACCTCCCACAGACTGACAGTGCCTGTCTTGCTGCTTTGCAGAGCATAGATATTGCCCATGAGAACATGAAGAAAGGAAGGCTCTTCATAAACAGAGGCACAGTAGAAAACAGCCAGATCAACCGCAGCCCCTTCTCCTACCTCGCCAACCCGCAGTCCGAGCGGAACAGGTAAAACCTCCCTGGGCAGGAGAAAAGAAATTAACTGCTTGAAAAGGGCTTGAAAGCTGTAGCTGCCCTCTCCAAGCATGAGGAATTGGTCAAGGATGTGACCTTGTGCTTTATTTAACAAACAAAGAGTCAGAGGGCATTGAAGTGCCATCCTTGGTGCACGAATTTGTGTTCTCTCCATTCCCTGGAGGCGCAGTGCCTGGGGACAGTGACAGCCACCGCTGTCCCCTCACCTTCCCACCTGGGTCCAGGCGCTTCTCCAAGGCCTTGCTGTGTGCTGGTGGTACCTGGAATGACCTTTTCACATCCTTGCTCAGCCTAGAGGGGATTTAACCTGCAGAGCATCAGAGCACGGCCCTGACTCTGATGGGATTTCCCTGCTCTGTTCCCATCCAGGTATTCCTCCAACACGGATAAAGAAATGGTGCTGCTGAAGATGGTGGATGTGGAAGGACATGAGCTGGGCCTCATCAGGTACTGACCAGCAGAGCAGCAGGTTTTTCTCCACACCCTCATTATTTTTTGTAGGAATTAAGGTGTTCTGTTTTCCCTCCTTTTTTTTACATCACTGACTCCTCCTGGTTTCTTTGAATATAAAAATCTCTGCAAAATAGAATTTATGGGTTACTGCAAGAGTCAGTTCGGGTCTGAAGGAGCTCTTGGTGGCCCTGATAATGACAGTGACAAATTCTTGTGGTCTCAAGGTGTGGATTGTTACACTCCCCCTGGTTAGGAAGGGACAGGATGGGAATATTCCACTCTTGTTAATCCATCCCCAAGCACTACGAGTCTCTGTGTGTATTCTCCCAAAGAAAATTCCCACAAATTTGGAATAGGAAAATTCAATAGGATTGAAATTCAATAGGTCAATTGCTGCTGCATAGAGTGAACAGAGCATTTTCACTTTTGTAATTTCACTTTAATTTCACTTTTGACCTCCTCCTCAGCTGGTTTGCAGTGCACCCGGTGAGCATGAACAACTCCAACCACCTGGTGAACAGTGACAACGTGGGCTATGCCTCCTACCTGTTTGAGCAGGAGAAGAACAAGGGAATGCTCCCTGGAGAGGTGGGAGCACCCAAAGGAATGGGGGAAACAGGGCTGGGACAGGGAGGGGTCAGGTGGGACAGCAGGGACACACAGGAACATAAGGACTGTGGTGAATGCTTTGATTTATTTCCTTTTTCAGAAGGGAAATTGGAAAGTGTGCTCTTGACTTTCCAAACTATAATCAGTGGTAGTAATTCAGACTGGAGGAATAACTCAGATTTATTTTGATTAAAATCTGGGGAGGTTTTGGTTGCCCCAATCCTGGAAGTGTTCAAGCCTTGAAGTGCCCCTGCAGTCAGCTCCAATAGTTCTCACCCCATAAATCAGTCATGGTGAGTGCCTGGAAGGGAAAAAAGTCCTGTGCCAGGTGCTCCAATGACCCATAAACATCTGATCAGCAACATGAGAAGCTGGGGAAGAGCTGAGGTGGAAGAGGGAGAGGAGGAAACACTGCACACCAAGGAGGTGTGAAGCTCCCCCTGAAATGGCACCGTGTGCATCCAGTCCTCCCCTGCTCCTCCTGGGATGTGCCTGAACCCCCAATCCAGAGCTCCCAGTGACTCGGGGAATAATCCAGAGTCCTGCTTGGTTCCTCTGTCCTTGGCAGGGCCCTTTTGTGGCCGCCTTCGCCTCGTCCAACCTGGGAGACGTGTCGCCCAACACGCGAGGCCCCTTCTGCGCCAACACGGGCGAGTCGTGTGACAACCCCCAGAGCACCTGTCCCATCGGAGGGGTGAGTGTGTCCCACCTGTCCCCACCCTCTGCTTCACCACTGGCCACGGGGACGGCACTAAAAAGTAAAAAATCCCCCTTTTTTGGGCCATCCTGGGTGCCATTCCAGGAATTTACCGCGCTTTGTCCCTCGCGCACCCGATTCTCCGGTTGTTCACCCCAAATTTAACCTGAGTGTAGCAACCTCATGGCTAATTTTGATGTGGCCTGCAAGAAGCCCTCAGTTCCCACAGCCTGGCAGTGCCAGATGCTCTCTCCATAATCACTGATCACCGCACAAATTTCCCAACAGGCATCCATGTGCATGGCCAAGGGGCCCGGGAAGGATATGTTTGAGAGCACCAGGATCATAGGGCAAAACATCTACTTGAAAGCAAAGGTAAGGGGTGTTCTGCTTTCTGAGTGTGTGTGAGTGCTGCTATGACAGGAATTCATGCTCATTTGAGCAGCTTGATGGATCTCTTCCCTCTGGATATTCCATATTCTATCTCCTACATTCCATAGTCTATCTTCTATCTCCTACATTTTTTATTCTATCTGTCTTGTACCTGCTTTGGTGAATGTTTGTAGATTCAAATCACTCTAAAGTTCCTTGGTTTTGTTTTTATTGGGTAAATGAGCTCTGCAACCAACTGGTGATGCCTCTGCCTGCTGTGGAATCAAGAGGACTTCAGAGCCTGGAATTTGTTAGGACAGTGTAGGAAAACTTAATGGTAGGGAAAAATTTCCTCAGGTAGAACACTTCTGAGGAAATTTAGAATTAAAAAACATATTTTAGAATTAAGACTTAAAAATTTAGAATTTAGAGCTAAAACCATAATTTAACATGAATTTAGACTTAAAACACATACTTTTATTTAGCTACATCCTTGCAGGTGTTGTCATTTGAAAATGCTGTTTTGGGGTTTTGATCTCAGCATTCCTCACTGGGATATGATGAGGATGTCCCCTCTCATCCTCTCCCCCTCCCTCCCATTCATCTCAAAGGCATCATGATGGGAAAAACTCTCCTGGGAGAGCTCAGAGACACCACCACACAACACTTGTGGGCCAGCTGTCAGGAGTGCAGTAAATACCAGCAGCACTTCGAGGCAGTGAGTAGAGCAAAACTTCTTTCTCACAAAAAAGATTTTTTTTCTGCTTGGTCTGAGATGTGAGAAATGCAACCAGGGGAAGGGAGTTGCCATCCTGCTGCAATAGGGGCATATTTGAGCTGTAAAAGAGAAGTGTCCTCCCTCCCTGAGACAGGGAGAGCTTGCAGGTGACAGAAACAAAGGGACTTTGGGAATTAGAGATTTGCATTAATATAGAATTTGCAGTCAACGAGGGGAGAGAATGATGCATCTGACTCCATCTTATCAGAAGGCTAATAATTACTTTATTGTACTGTATTATTCTCTGTTATATTACACTATATTACATTACATCTAAACTGGACCTGCCAAGCACTCAACTCTGCACATAATGCACAGAATTTCGTGGCTGTCACCCCACAGTCCCAACACACACAAGGAAACAAAACCCCATCACTCTGGGTAAACAATCTCCATATTGCATTCTACTTCTGCACAAACACAGGCACAGCAAATGAGATAAGAACTGTTTTTCCTTTCTCTGAGGTTCAGAGAATGTGAATCTCAGAAATATTCTTGGGAAGAACTGTGCCTTGCTTTTCTCTGTGAAGGGAAATGTGGCCACATATTAACACGAGCAAATATCCATACGGCTGTTCCTGACCGCTTGTCCCACAGGGATTTTTTCCACCTCGTGTGTCCCTTAGGAGCTGTATGAAAAGGCCTCCCAGGAGGTGACAGGACCCCTGAGCTCAGCCCACCAGTGGGTGAACATGAGCAGCGTGTCCGTGGAGCTCAACGCCACACACACAGTGAGAACAGCAGGAAACCCCCTGTTCCCCCAGCAGCACCTGCCACCAGCAGGGAAAATGGGCTTTGTCCCGTTTTTCCCTGCATCAACACCTGACACAGTGAGGGAAAATGTCTCTTTTTCCTTTACTTCTCCCCTCCTGATTTAGGTCCAGACCTGTAAACCAGCCCTGGGGCACAGCTTTGCTGCGGGGACCATTGATGGAGTGGGGGCTTTAAACTTCACCCAAGGTAATTTGGGGCAAATCCCAGTGGGGCATCCCCCAGATGGACTGACAGCCCTGCAGTCACTTCACAGCATCCAAATTGGGAAGGTGGAGGAAACCAAACAAACCTTGCAGGTTTGTCTGTGGCCATGTGGGAAAAGGATACGGCCAAAGGAAGGAGAGCAAGGGGATGGGATGGGGAACAGGGAGAAGAAAGAGCTGGTTTGGGGCTGTCCTGCTCATTTGTCCTCCTTCCCTGGGAGCAGGGAGTGTCTGAGAGCTGCAGGGGCAGCTGAGGAACAGAGTTTAAAACAGAGTTTAAAGGTGTTTCCCCCTCAAGGCTCAGTGGAAGGGGACCCGTTTTGGGATCAGATCCGGGACCAGCTGCTGGGAGAGCCCTCGAACGAAACCAAAGCCTGCCACCAACCCAAGCCCATCCTCTTCAACACAGGAGAGGTAAGGACACACCTGGGGGGGGTGCAGGGATCACTGGGCTGGGGTCAGGGATCCCAATCCCTCATGGCTTTGTCAGGGAGCTCTGGGATGCCTGCTGAAGAGCAAGGATGGAGCACGGGCTGCCTGGGATCTGCTGCTCCCCCGATCCAGCCCATCCCCATGCTCAGGGCACGGCCTGGTGTTTTCTGAGCTCTGCTTTACAACTCTGACTGGAAATTGCTGCCCCTTTTCCCACCTGATGCTCCCTTGGCACTGAGGCAGATGCTGCTGCTGTGCACAGGGATCATGTCCAGGGTTCTTCAGAGCACTTAAACGAGGCCATCTGCGTAAGGAAATTCATTGTTATTCCTTTCACCAGCCTCGTTAAAAGCTTCCCTGCTGTCACTCCGTGTTCCATCAGCTCCTCACCTCAGCTGTCCCCAAAAGAGGCCCCAGCTCCTCCAGGCAGGATTGTGTTACTGAGAGTAAATTACACTTTATTCTTCGGGCTTTTGCACATTTTAGGGATGCTCTGGCAGCCCTCCTGCTTCTGATGTGCTTCACAAACTTTTGTCATTCATGGTTTGCCCCCAGCAAATTGCTCCTCAGGAAAAAAACCCCATTTTTTGGCTTACTGGAATGGGATTTTTCATCTCCTCATCAATCCCAATTCTATCCTTTTCCCATGCAGATGAAAGGTTTCTAGGTGCTACCCTGACCTTCTTTACCCACTTTCCCTAAACTTGCCCCTCTAGCAACACCTTATTTAGGGTTTTTTGCCTTATCTATAGTATTTACTTGTGCCTTCTGTGACTCTTATGGTCAGACATCGCATGAAGGTAAAACATGTTCTCACGTGTTTCACAAATAAATTTAGTTTACAAATAAATTTTAGATAAATATATATTATAATATAAAATAGATAATATTTTATATTATATTACTAATATATTAATATATTAATATATAAATAGCAAATATATAATATATATTAAATAATTATATAATTATATATATTATATATAATATATAACTATATAAAATATATATTATCTATTATCTATTATATATTATATATTTATATATACAATATTGTATATTATTCAATATAATATATATTGCATATATTATATATATTATTATTATATAAAATAATTTTATATAATATTTTATAATAATACATAATATAATATATTATATGTTATATATAATAATATATATAATAATTTCTATATTATATAGATTAGTTTACAAATAAATTAAATTTACAAATTAATTAATTTTAAATAAATAAATAAATTTATCTGCCTGGATGATGGCTGTAGGAAGGAAAACACCTCAGATTGTTTGTTTTCTACTAAACCAGAGTATCTATATGCCCTTTTTCCTCCCCCTCAGATGACCTGGCCCCACCCCTGGCACCCCGACATCGTGGATGTGCAGATTGTTGCCATCGGGTCCCTGGCAATCCTCGCTGTGCCCGGGGAGTTCACGTGGGTATTCCTTGGCTCCTGCTGCATTTACTGCAGCCAGATTTCCCTCCAGCCTCCTGGAGCAGTTCTGCCTGCAGGTAGAAAGGGGGGCAGGCTCAGAATTGTCCCCAGACTCGCCCTGAGAATGACTGAGATGCACACAGGCATCCTGAATCGCTTTGGTTGCAACAAAATGCAGTTTCAAGGAAACCAAAAGAATTTTGTTAACTTTGATTCTGTTTTTGGCACCACAAACGCCCCAGGGATGAATTGTACTGACTGTTGGTGGTGCAGTGATGCAAATTTAAATAGGATCATGATTTATCTCCAATACCTTTATTTCTACCCTGCCCTGGGGTGCCTCCAGCCCCTCCCTGGCTGTGGTGATGGGTGTGAAATATTTTCAGGTGTTTTGGTTGAACTTGAGCACAGACACTTTTAAGGGATGTTGGGCAGTGCTGTGGGAATTCCTGGTGGGTGCTGCAAGTCCAGCCAGCAATTCCTGCTTTAGATCCCAACTCCAGGGGGGGGTCGGGCTGTGCTGCCAGGGAACAGGGACAGGACAAGGGGAAAGGGCCTCAGGCTGGGCCAGGGGAGGCTCAGCTGGGACAGCAGCAGCAATTTCTGCATGCAAAGGGTGCTCAGGCCTTGGCAGGGGCTGCCCAGGGAGCTTTGCAGTGCCCAGCCCTGCAGGTGTCCCAGGCAGGGCTGGAGGTGGCACTCAGTGCTCTGGGCTGGGCACAAGGTGGGCACTCGGCACAGCTGGGACTCCAGGGGCTGGCAGGGATTTTCCAGCCTCAATAATTCTGGGATTCCATGATTCTGGAGCCTGACTTTGTTCCCTCCATACCCCAGGACCATGTCTGGACGCAGGCTGCGGGAGGCTGTTCAAAGGGTGAGTAGCTGAGGTTCCCCTGAGCTCAGCACATCTGGAATTCTCTTCAGCTCCTGCTTCTTCCCTCCTCTCCTCCCAGCTGGGCTCACGGGGCTCGTGTCCCACAGATGTTTCCTTCTCCCATTTTCCTCAGACAGATTTTCCATCTGCTTCCTGACAGGCAGGAGGAATGAATATCCTCCCCAAAACACCAACTGATCGGGTTTCAGTCCATTAAGGCAATTCCTCAGGGATCCAGGCACAACTGATGCCAGCAGGAGCTTGGCTCTGGGATGGAGGGGCTCAGCTCCTTAATCCCTACCAGAATTCTGCAACATGAGAACAACTGGGAAAAAAAAAGGCAAAAGTATTTTTTCCATTTGATTGACACATCCTGGTTGCAGCCTAAATAAAATCCCAATCCCAGATGCTGTCTCCACAATTCACTGGGCCTTTCTCATACTTACATTCCTGATTTTTTTAGGAGTATACAGACATCAACTTCCAAAAAAGACCCCCCTAGATTTACTGGAATGTGAGGCCATTTGTCCTCTTTTTCTTTGGAGAGTGAATAGGTGACCTTAAAAAAGGAAAATTGCTCTTGTATGTTTGCATTCCTGGGCATCCAGCCCCCTTCCCACCATAACTTTGTATTCTGTCCTGAATAATAATAACAATAACAATAATAATAATAATAATATTGATATAAAATATCAACAATAAAAAAACCAATATAGTTGTGCATTAAGCACGTGTTTCAAGGTAAGGGTTTTATTTCCTTCCTTAGGAATTTGATTCCCATGGATCACCAGGGATGAACGTTGTGATTGCAGGCCTTTGCAATGTCTACACCCACTACATTGCCACCTATGAGGAATACCAGGTAAATGTTAAAACTGGGGATTGAATCTGTCTAAGTGAGTTCACCTTTTGGCTCCAGGGGCTAATCATTCATGTGAAATTATGTGTGTTTAGAGTTCTCCTCCTTTGCCACAAAACAGGCAGGGAGAACCAGGAGGGAAGTTTGGAAGAACTGGGGTTGGAAGAATCCCACTCCGAAAAGTTGGAGGGGTGGCAAGTTGTATCATAGGCCTTTAAAAGAGGGTTAAAAGCTGTGCTAATTGCAAGAGCAAAGAAGGTAAAAACTGTGCTCCCTGGAAGAGAAAAGAGGGTAAAAACTGGAAGAGCAAACAGGCCCTCCTTGTTTGCAGCAGGTTGGAGAATGAGGAGGAACCTGAAATTGCAGCAGAAATACTTTGGCAAGTTCTTGGGACTGTCTCCTTATCAGAAAGGGAATAAATAACCCAGTGCTGATCTTGAGCTGGCTGGGATGGGATGTGCAAACCACTCAGGAGCCTTCCCAATCCTCCTCTCCCAAATTTGTCCTTTCCAGCTTCAACGATACGAGGCTGCCTCGACTATTTATGGGCCACACACCCTTTCTGCTTACATCCAGCTGTACAGGGGCCTGGCCAAGGCTATTGCTCTGGTAAGCAGCATTTCCTACATGCCACAGGCTGCTGGGGACATCTAAATCTTAAGTCAGTGGTGGTGGCTGTTCCTTACTGAGGCCACTTGCTGTGCTTTCTCTTCTGAATCCGCCTTGAGAAATGGTATGAAAATAATTCCTGTAATGGGGCCCTGACACCACTTGAGAAATCCTGGGGGTTTTGCAGCTCAAAGTGGAGGAAATCAGTACCTCCAACCTTTCAGCACAGCCTGAAGTTGCTGCTTTTCTACCAAAAGGGAAATAAACCTGCTGTGGTTTTGGTGTACCTGGCAGTGCCCATCCCCACTGTGACCATGTGAAATGGGCAGGAACAGTGGGCAGGAATATGCTGGGATGTTCTGGGGCTGGGTTTAGGAGCAGCAGGTGTCCTGCAGGGATTATTCCTGCAGGCAGAGCACAGCTGGATCTGTGCTCCTCTGCTTTGCTTTCACGCTCACTTTATTATTCCTACAATCTGTGCCAGCAGAGGCTGGGCGGCAGAGCTGTGCTTCCTCAGGGAATCCTGGCTGTCCGGGTGGATGTTTAACAAGCACATCTTCCCTCTCCCAGAATGGCACTCAGGAGCTGTCCCCTGGTCCAGAGCCCCCATTTTTCAACGTAACCAGCCTGACCCTGCTGCCTTCTCTGAGCGCCGAGAGCGCACCGGCCGGCAAAACCTTTGGGGATGTGCTGGAAGAAGTGAGACCGCAGTATCGAGAGGTGAGAGCTTCAGGGAAGCCCTAAAACCTGCTGGAGAAATTGCCTTTAAGTTCTTGCCCCTCACCCCACAAGCCAGTGAGTTGTGGTGCCCTCAGACCAAACCAGGTTTCGTGTCTCTGGTAGGCAGGGACAGGGCATTTCCATGCCCATGCACTGAATGGGAATAAAATGGGTGGATAAAGGGGGAAATAAAAGCCCCTCACTCAGCACAAAGCAGATTTCCCCTTCTGCTTCAAAACAAAATAGCTGTTGATGAAGTAGGCAAATATTTTACAGGGATTTTTTACAAGCAGCAATCAGGTCACCTTTGATGCCTTTGCCGTGGAATGTAAATGAAATGAAATCAAAGTGTCAGAAATGGTTCTGTTTGCGATGCTCAGCGTTTAGATAAGATGTTCAGAGCAAGAGTTTCTCCTCATTGCTGTCTCCTTACTCCCTGCAGTAAGGCAGGGAGGCATTCTGAAAAATCTCCCTTATTTCCTCCCTTTTCTATGTGCAGTGATGGAGTTCATCCAGCACACAGGACAAGTGGAATATCAAGGCCCAGAGCAGCAGTTCAAAGCACAAATTGCCCACTGCTGCTGCAACAAGTCGAATTATAAATAATTTAAAACAACAGCAATGACAAACCAAGCACAACAAAACACCACAAAACCAACCCACCCTTAAATACATCAAATGAGCTCTTCAAAGGATGCTCTTAACGTGCTGCTTAGCCTTTAATGCAAATCTCAATTTCACACCCAGGGAGAAGTTGCTGAAGTGACTTTTGTGGGTGCAAACCCCAGGAACTCTGCAGAGAACGCAGTAAGTGTGATGGAATGATGCTGGAACTGGGGTGTTTGGGATTGATGGAATGGTGCTGGAATTGGGCTGTTTGGGATTGATGGGATGATGCTGGAACTGGGGTGTTTGGGATTGATGGAATCATGCTGGAACTGGGGTGTTTGGGATTGATGGAATGATGTTGGAATTGGGGTTTCAGACTGATGGAATGATGCTGGAACTGGAGTGCTTGGGATTGATGGAATGATGCTGGAATTGGGGTGTTTAGGATTGATGGAATCATGCTGGAATTGGGGTGTTTGGGATTGATGGAATGATGCTGGAACTGGGGTGTTTGGGATTGATGGGATTGATGGGATGATGTTGGAGCTGGGGTGTTTGGGATTGATGGAATGGTGCTGGAATTGGGGTGCTTGGGATTGATGGAATGATGCTGGAACTGGAGTGCTTGGGATTGATGGAATGATGCTGGAATTGGGGTGTTTGGGATTGATGGAATGATGTTGGAATTGGGGTTTCGGACTGATGGAATGATGCTGGAACTGGAGTGTTTGGGATTGATGGAATGATGCTGGAGCTGGGGTGTTTGGGATTGATGGAAGGATGCTGGAACTGGGGTGATTGGGATTGATGGGATTGATGGGATGATGCTGGAATTGGGGTGTTTGGGATTGATGGAATGATGTTGGAATTGGGGTGTTTGGGATTGATGGAATGATGTTGGAATTGGGGTTTTGGACTGATGGAATGATGCTGGAACTAGAGTGTTTGGGATTGATGGGATTGATGGAATGATGCTGGAACTGGGGTGATTGGGATTGATGGGATTGATGGGATGATGTTGGAGCTGGGGTGTTTGGGATTGATGGAATGATGCTGGAATTGGGGTTTGGGATTGATGGAATGGTGCTGGAATTGGGGTATTTGGGATTGATGGGATGATGCTGGAACTGGGGAGTTTGGGATTGATGCTGGAACTGGGGTATTTGGGATTAATGGGGTGATGCTGGAACTGGGCTGTTTGGGATTGATGGATATTTGGGTATTTTGATCAAATATCAAATGGATATTTGATTTTTTCTTTGCTGGGAGACCAGGGGAAGATGGAAATGCTGTGCTTTGGGAATTCACACCACCAGCAAGCTCTTGAGGCAACAAAGTGAATTTGGGCTGTTTATGATCTCTTTATATTATTGAAGTTGTATGTGTTAGGCCAGGCTGGTATCCAGGACAAACCTGGCCTCTAATTCCCATCCTACCACCCTGCTGCTTTATTTTAACTAAACAAAGGGAAATTAGAAAAGCACTGAATTCATTCCATCACTCACCTTGCATGGACATTGTGACTGCCTATTTTCTTCCTACAGATAAATTCTTTGCATTGTTTATCAGCTTAAATTTGTGCTTTGGCAGTAAAATATAACAGTAATTCCCACATTTGCCAGTAAAGCATGAGGAAGCAGAGTCCCTATCCAGTTTAAAGTGCCACAGAAGGTGGGACCTGCCTGTCCCTTCAGTGTCTGTCCTGACTCTGGTGGTTTTGTTCCAGACTGAGCATAACTTCCTGACGGTGGAGAGATACTCCAACATTTCCAGCAGCTGGCGTGTGGTGCTGAACGACGCCTCCTGGGACACCAGGTGGGTGCCCTGAGCAATTTCCCTGTCCCACAGAATCCAGGGGCTCATTCCAGTCTAACCTGAAGGGCTTCATTCCAGAGCTCCCAGCCCCAGGTTAGTCTTGGCCCTGCAGGTGATGCTCTCCAGATGATATCTGGGGGGGGTAATTTGGCAAAAGTGGTGTTCCCCTTGGCTCCAGAGTCTGGAATGGAATTTGGGAAAGAGAGGAGGAAGGGCAGGAATTACAGAAGGTTTCTGGTCCAGCTTGCTCCTAGCCTATATCCATCCCTCTGACACACTGTGGGGATGAATAAGATGCTAAAGAGAAAACAGGAGAGACTCACAGGGAAAACTGGCCAGATGTGCTGTGCAGCATAAACAGAAAACAATTTTTAAAAGCTTGGAAGAAAGAAAAGTGAAGGCAGGAGGTGTCAGATTTCTGGAGAAATACCCACAAAGCAGCAAGGCTGGTGACACCTTTCAGAGCTGTAGGTGAAGCTTCATTCCAGAGCTCCCAGCCCCAGGTTAGTCTTGGCCCTGCAGGTGATGGTCTCCAGAGGAGGATCAGCTCGTGTTTGAGGGGGTTATTTTGGCAAAACTGGTGTTCCCCTTGGCTCCAGAGTCTGGAATGGAGGCTTGCAAATTTGGGAAAGGAAGAAGGAAGGGCAAAAATTACAGGAGGTTTCTGGTCCAGCTTGCTCCTAGCTATATCCATGAATAAGATGCCAAAGAGAAAACAGGAGAAACTCACAGGGAAAACTGGCCAGATGTGCTGTGCAGCATAAACAGACAACAATTTTTAAAAGCTTGGAAGAAAGAAAAGTGAAAGGTGGAGATGTCAGAATTCTGGAGAAATATCCACAAAGCAGCAAGGCTGGTGACACCTTTCAGAGCTGTGGGTGAATCTTCCTCAGCTTCCCAAGGGCTCCCTCAGAGCCAGCTGAAAAATCCCTCGTGTCCAGATGATGTGTGGGGTTTCAAGGCTGAGCATTCTCTGCAGATTTTGGGGCTTGAACAGAAAGGTTTTTGCACAAGGAGTCTGTAAAAGAAAATGGGCTTTTGATGTGGGAATGGGTGCCAAAAGTCCTGAGCTCAATAATTACAGATTTTGTGATTTAAGTGAATATTCTGCCTCTCAGTTTAGCTCTGCCCCTGCACAGTGAGGACTTTAAGACGCTCCAGGGAAGTTTATTTTATCTCGTGGCACACAGTGAGCTCCAATGAAACCTGGATTTCCTTGCTGACTGCAGTTTTGGGCCCGTTTTGCAGGTTTTACTGGAGCAAAGGCACCCGTGGCCAGAGCAACGTGACCATTGAGTGGCACATCCCGGCTGGCACGGAGGCCGGCGTGTACCGGCTGCGCTACTTCGGGCACTACAAGAAGAGGGTCAACTTCCTTCGTGTCATCTCTGTCCCCTTTGAGGGCTCATCCTCAGCATTTCAAATCACAGCTCCATAGGTGGCCCCCTTCCCTAAAGGAATGAGCAGGAGATTTGGTGTCTGGCCTCTTGTGGGTTCTCTCCAACTCCAGGTGATTCCGTGATGCTCTGGGAGGGTTTTTTGGTCACTGCTGCCCCTCGAGTGCTGCTGGTTGTCATTTGATGTGCAAAGATTGACTCCCTGGGAAGTTTTGTCTTTTCCCTACAGCTGAGTCTCCTCAGTCAAGTGGTTTCTGTCCTGGCCAGGCCAGATTCCAGCTGATTCTTATTGTAATGATGATGTAAATTCTTCTTTACTCATTAAACCTGTGTGTATTGATGGTGAACAGGCTCTCCTGGAGGGAATTAGATGGAAATCAGTAAGAACTGTATTCATGAGTCAAAGCTGTGGGTGAGGCTGCCCTGAACAGACCCCAGCCTGCCTTGCTGGAGCATCAGGAAGGACCCAAGGCCATCAGGCCACCCAGAGTCACCTACAGGTGGGTCACCAGAAGGGTTTGTGGTCCCTCTCCAACCCACACAAGAGTTAATCCAAGCACAGCTTGGATTGCTACCACTGCAGGGTACAAGGACAGTGCCCAAACCTGTTGGCTGAAAGGGTTTCACCACAAAAAATGGAATTCACCCCAGGAATGTAGAGGATCTTCCCAGGAGGGTTTCAGAGCTGCCTGGACAAAGCCCTGACCACCCTGGCCCAGTGCTGGTGGCAGGTCCCTCCTGAGCTGCCACCCACCAGCACTGCCATAGGTGGGGACAGCTCCACAGTCCCTAAATCTCCTCTGCCCTCTGTAAGTGGTAGAATCAGGGGCCACAGGGAGAAGAAAACATATTTCAGGTCTGGGTTTAGGATTCTTGTAGGGCCTGACAGCTAAACAACTGTAAATGTTTAATAAGCTCCAATAATGTGTACCAATTTTGTATGCAATCTCCTTAATTCTTCAGAGAATCATCAATCAGATAATTTTGCCTCTCTTTAAAATCAGTAGGAGAGGATGAATTATTCATTTCCAAGCAGCTGCAATCAGTCTCAGAGATCCCCATCCGGAGGAGCTCAAAGCAGTTGCAGTACTGAGTCAGGAAAAAGAGAGAGCTTTGAAAGAACATCACTGGGAATCAAATCCCTGGGGATGCTCCTGATGTCCTGCCCTAATAACCCACCCAGCCACCCCACCAACAGCAGGGTTTTTTTCAGTAGGATATGTTTAGGACATGTTTAAGCAAGCCAAGCTGAGTTGCACATTAAAATATTTACCCTCTAAACCATGAACATCTGACCCCAAAAGAGAGCTTTTAGAAAGCAGGGCAGAGGGAGTGTTGAGAGCCAGAATTAGGATATCTGGAAAGCCCCTTGTGCCCTAGAGCAGGTCCCCTTGTGAAACACCTTGTGTTTAGTGGGCAGAATTTAGGGAGCATTTTTGGGGGATTTTCATCATATTTTGTGTGTAGAAAACTTGCTTTCATTTGCTTTTATTTGCTCTGTAACAGCATGGTGGCTGTTGGCAGGCAGTGACCAGCTTCCCTGCACGCTTTTTGGGGATGCTGTGCCTGGATCCAGCAGCCACTAGGTGCCAGTGCTGTTTTACACGAGAGCAAGCTCGAGCCAAAGCCTAGGAAGAAAAAAAAAAAAAAGAATTTTCCAGGAATTTGGGCGCCTCGCCAGCTGTTAAATATAGCACTCACTACTCCTCACAGTTGCTCGTCCCTCTCCCCTCGACGTGGAGCCATTTGTGCCCTGCTACGTGCTGGGGAGAAGGGCAGAATTCCACCTTTGTTTTATTTTTGTTGGCGTGGGATGTGAAGTCCCAGGAACTCGGGGAACTTGTGCCGGCAGCCCGAGCTGCTGTGCACGACTCGAGGGCTCCCTCCTGCACATCGTGTCCCTTCCCGAATTCACCAGCAGGATCAGGAGATGCTAATTTGGGATCTGACCCCAGGCCCTGGGGGAGAGGGGAGAATCCTCTGCAGGCTTGGGTGATTCTCTGAAGAATTAAGGAGATTGCATGCAAAATTGGTGCACAGTATTGGAGCTTATTAAACATTTACAGTTGTTTAGCTGTCAGGCCCTACAGGAATCCTAAATGCAGGATTTGGGATTTTTTGGATGCTGTGGTTGTCTGGGTTTTTTTTTTTCCCAGCATCCCACAGAGGGTATTTGTGTGCTGTCTATCTGCAGCTCTCTGGTTTTTAACATCTCCACAACCAGGGCTGGGGACCAAGGAATGTCACTGTTCCAATGTTTATTCCTTCAGCAATCCCAAATCTGGATGGGCACAGTCCTGTGGGTGGCTGGAGCCAGGCCAGGATGAGGCTCTGGGCATGGAGAGGAGTTTGGGGGGTCCAGAGAGAGAGCAGCCCACCCCAAGCATCTCCAAAGGACAGGGCTTGGTGGGCAGGGGCTGTCTAAGCCCCCACCAGCACTTAAAACAGGACAGCTGAGAACTGGAATTTTATCCAAGACTGAGATTCTGGGGGACACAACAAAGAAGAAACAAGAAAGGAACATCCATCCCATCAGACCATGAGCAGCACCAGGGTCAGGCTGGCCCCCAGTCAGTGACCAGCAGGGATTGGTGACCCCTCACTGGGATGTCACCTTCAAAGGTTGTTTGGTTTGAGTTTTTTTCCTCAAAAAGGGGAAATCCAGGTAGGTATGTGATGGAGCAATGAGATGAGGTGGTCCCTGGGAGATCAAGGTGGGAAAAGGGAGCCATGCAAGCTCCAAGGTCAAGCAGATCCCTTTGAAAGTCACATTATCCCATGGACTGAGGGGTTTCAGTGGGACATGGGAGTTTCCCTGTGGGATGTTCCAGGGTCTGGGCAGCTCCAAACATAGAGTTTTGTCACCCTCAGAGATGTTTTATTCTCACTCTGCACCTCAGAAGAGAGGCCCTGTGTTGTACAGACCTCCAGGAAGGTGCTGGCTGGAAGAAGGGAGATGGAAAATGCAATTTTTGTAACCCCCTGCCTTGCCAGCAGCCAAAGATGAGGCCATCTGCTGATTTTTCTGGGCATTGATCTCATCACTTACACCTCAAACTTGTCCTAGAATTGGTGGTGGAGGTTGGATATGGTTTTTGGCTTTGTCTTGCTCTCCACTGGGAACGCACATCTTTACAAATGGGAAATAATGTTTTGTTTAAGTTGGGCTGTTGGGTTTGAGGTTCCTTGGAAAATCATCCTTGCTCTCCCAATCTGACCAGCCAATTTCTGCAGACCAAAGATGGAATCTCAGTTGTGCCAGGGGGGAAATGTTACAGCACAACAGCAAACTCTCCATTGCCCTGGTTTTGGAGGAAATGAAAGCAGGGCATCAGGAAAAGCTAATGAGGGAAATAATAGAGCTGGCAGAGCTGCTGGAGCCCAGAGTACAGCTGACCTCTTTGGAAGAGTGGTGTCAAGCTATTTTGGCAAAATCTCTTTTGGAGTGGCAGAGAGGCCTTGGCCTGTGTTATCAGTAGCAAGGTACCAGAGCTTCCCCCTTTTTTGGGGTTTAGAATGTCTCTGGAAAGGTGCAAACCCAGAACCCCTCATGCCAGGAATTGCTGTTTCTCAGTCATTTAGCTATGATGGTCTTCCAAGGAGCAGGGCCTCATCTTAACAAAGATTTACCTATCAGTGGCCTGGCAACAGGCTCTTCTCAAGGTGGGGCCAATCCCTCACTGCCCTAAATCACAGATTTCCACATTTATCCCTTGTTTTTGCTTGGTATTTTCTCACTATTGATACAACCCCCAGAAAATCTCCACAGGGATCAGGTAAGGAACAATTACCACTGCAAAAAATTCACAGCAAACCCAGTTCCTGTAGCACTGACAGGTAAATGATTACTGACCAAAGAAGTGCTGGGAAAAGAGGCCAAGAACTCCTTGGTTTTTCACTTAGAAGTGCAGAAGTACCAGACCTGCCAATTTTCTGCTGTTTGTGCTTGGTGAGGGTCACCAAAGTGGAAAACACTCCTGAACAGCTTGTGCCCCTGCCAGTGTGACCTGGGATCGATCCCTCTGGAGCAAAGTGTGCTCCTGTTTACCACAGATGTATACAAGGACTGAGGCTTGTGTTTAAAAAGTTTTAATGATATTTCAAAGTCCAGTGAATGTCCTCGGATTACTCCAAAATCACAGAGTTGCTTCACAGAATTTAGTCCTGGTTCTAATTTGTAATGGATGATTGAGATGCCATTTTCCCTTTCATTCCCTTTAAACATACACGATTGTCCTCCAGTAAATGGAAATTGTGATTTTTCGCTACACTTCACAGTGTTAAAACTCTATACAAACCTTGTACTACTCGTACAAAAATAAGTGCTTCATGCACACTTTTTTAATACTGCTTCTTGCCCTTTGCTTTGACATCTTTCTGAACTTATATAAATAGCTGAAAAAGCAGACTAAACTCACTGAACATGGAAAGTGAGAAACACTTCCTGCCAACGGTTTGAGAGACTCTCCTGGCTATATTTCCTCGTTGGCAAACACCACTTAAAGACATATACAGAAGAGAAAAAAAAAGAAAAAGCCACAAAATCCATAACACTCTTGGTTATTTGGCCCTCTGTGACCAGGTTTGTCCTTTGCTGTGAAGCCAAACGTGGCCAGCAGCAGCCACAGAGGGCTTGTAATACCTTTAGGGTCACCCTAACGAGCTACTTTATAAATAGGAGGGGTCTAATGGGATCTCAGACTGTACAGCTGATGGGGTTTGTTCTATTCTGGGGGAAACTGAGTCAGAAGAGGAAAGAAACACTTGGGGGCTGCAGTCACCATCTTGTCACAGACCCTGGTGCCTTGCACAGCTTGGGGGATGCACAGGAAAAGCTCCCCTTGGAATGGCTTCTGCTCTGCCACATCACAGCATCTAAAGCAGCTGAAAAATCTGGGGCCAGATCTGCTGGGTGTCACCAACCCAGCTGGAAATTCTTCCTCCCCAAAGGGTTCTTTTGGTCCTAGACTGAACAAATTCAAGTTTTCTTAGTGTGCATCACCAAGTAGGATTTATGATATAGGATTAATGTGTCTGTGTAGTTACCCAGCACTGGATTCCTCCCATATCTCCACAGCATCATTGCTCCTGCCTTGATCCCATGGCAAAAATAAATGGATGATGCCCCTGCTGTACACCAAAGGATGCTCCCAGCATCCCCAAAGGGGTCGAACACAACACCAACTCTGGTGCTCTCCAAATTAAGAGGTGCCTTTACTGTTGGCATGATCCCTCTTCCACTAAATTGATTTTTGCTGGAATCAGAGCAGACAGCAACCTTGATTTAATGTGTAAAGGCAGGCAGGGCTCTGTCCAACCTGGGAAAATGTTCTTTGGATATAATTTTATTCCTGTCGAGGTGCCTGCTATTACTGGGCCATGGCCGTGAGCTCTCATGCTCTAATTAAGTAGGGAATTGGCCTTAATGAATAGCACTTTTCTGCTCCTCAGGCTTAAAAGTTTCCCTGTTTTTCAGTGAATGTGCCATTTGATGAGAAGCACACAAAAATACACTGATTGCTGATTTTTGGATATGGCTGGGAGGGAGCAAAGTAAGAGGGAAAGCTCTGCTGAATTCTTGTGCCCTGCTTTAAGAATAAAATTAGCACGGAAGCCTGTTAAAAATTAGCCTCTAGGGCTGGGCAAAAATGTTTAGGATAAATGGTTTTTTTGCCTTGGCAAAGAAGAATTTCAAAGAGCCTTGAGATGCTCCATGCTGGTGGGATCACGGGCAGGGAGAGGCAAACTCATGTGGCCAAGGGGCACCTCTGCTCTGGCCTGGGAAACTTTGGGGTGGATGCAGGAGAATTCCTGGTGCACAGAGGGGTTTGCTGGGCCACCCCATCCTTCCCCAGTCCCAGCCACAGGACCAACTGTTTTCAGCACAGGTTGTTGCTTGTAAACACACACACAATAGGTGTATGAATATATATACATATAAAAATATATATATACACCTGAGAACCTCTCATTTCCTGGGCTGAGCTTTTGCTTTCTAGTGTGAAAATCTGATTTTGCACCATTTAAAAAAAAAATTTCTCCTCCCCCTGCCCCGTTACAAAACTAAAGACCTACAAGCCTGAAACTCGGACTAAAATGAACCTTAGGCCACAGATTAGCTTAAAATCATGAGGGTGTTGAATTACCAGACTGAGATTGCTTTTCTTTGCCTTCCTGCCTGTGCTGGGTTTAAGGGAATTTGGTTAAAAGGCTCCGTAGCCGTCGCTCCGTGCGGCGACGGCAAAGGCAGGATAGGCTTCATAGGTGGCATATGTGGCCAAATCTTGTCCCAATGTCACTGCTTGCTTGAGCTGAGTGGCTGTGACAGTGGCAGCTGCGTTAGCAATGGTGTATCCTGAAAGAAAAAAAGAAGGAAAACCCGTGGATTAATGAAAATCCATCCAAAATTCACCATCGCCTGGTAGGTTTTGATGGGACGATTTAAAGTGGGAACGGCTTGGGCAGCAGTGAGTTTGTTAGTGGGAATAATGTAAATTAATTAATTAATAGGAAAATTAAAGCATTTCCTCACCCATGATTAGTTAAACACAGTGCTGGAAAAACACTCTCTGCTTGAATATTTTTTCCTCAGGTTTTGATTATTTCTAATGGTGCTCTGGACAGGTCCGTCCTATATGGCATGAGGAGGGCAAGGATACAACCTTAAATGGGTTGAAGTAAATTCCCTTTAAAGAGGAGAAAATTGGGCAGGATTCTTGAAGAAAATATAGCTCTGATCCCTTCATAACCAAAATACAGACAGTTCAGGACAGCCATGGTAGGGAAATCCTCTCAATTGCAACAGCAGGGAGCAAATATTTGGTGGACGGTATTTTTTGGGTTTTTTCCCATTGGTTTCTAATGGAAAATGTGGTTTCAACACTTCCAGATTTTCCATGGGAAGATGTAAGTGTTGCTGTTTGAGAATGAATCACTGGGAAACCAGCATCATTTGGGGCTTGTTCCTCTGAAGGCAGGGCATAGCAGCTTGTCAAGCAGACCGCAGTGTTTTGTTGTAAAAGAATCAGGGATTAAGACAAAGCCTACATTTGGGAAGAGCATCTAGGGTATTCACTGGATCTGCTGGAGCAGGCTCTGCTGCCAAAATACATCTCCCAGGATCCTGTCTGACCACATGGGCAATGGGATCAACTCCAGGTCAGCCAGAGCCAAGGTCCTCTTGGTGGGGGAATGGAAATATTGGGCAACAGGGAGCACACATTGCCTCATTGGAGGTGTCATTTTGGGGAAAAAACCACAATGAATTCCTTACAATTTGAATATTGTGGCTCTCCAGAGTATTTTCTTTGCACCAGCAAAGCCAGGTGCAACATCTCAAGCAGCAACTGAGAAATCTGGGACTTAAGGCACAGCTGCCACCATGGGGAGAGAAATGAGCTGTGAGCTGGGCATGGCCTGAGCTGAGCTTTAGTGAGCCCTGACCAAGGCCGGGTGTGTGCTGCTAGCAGCAACTTTAGTGCATGTCCATTTGCCAAGCTCCCAAGACAAATAAATAAGGGTGGATGAAAGAAAAGGAGAGATGCTAATTAAGCAGTAAGTGGGGGCTGGATTCAATAAAGAGCCCATTTGGTTTCCACGCTGCGGAAGCTGCACAAGCCCAGACAAATTGATTTTTCTGTGGCTTTTGCGGACTCCTGTGGCAGGAAGCCGGATAGATGTTTTATTTTTTTTCTTTAAATCCATCCTTGAGACACTCCAAACAACTCAGTAGTACTGACTAATGGGCTCCTCATGTGCAGCTTGGCACCTGGTGCTGCCTCTCCATCAGAACTGCTGTCATGCTGGAGAGCACGGCAAATGTAATTCCTGTGTTTTCCGTGATTTTCCAAGCTGTTTTGGGCAGTTGCAAGAGCTACAAATTCTCAAACTGGGATAAAAACCTTCTGTGGGGGTGTGAGAGCTGGGATTGGATCCAAACTTTCATGGCTGCGTCATTTCTTTGGCAGATGAAATCCCAAGTGTTGGTTCACAAGGGGCTAGGGGTGCTGGGGGAGGACAGAGAGCCCATGAATTCATCAGCCTTGCAGGGAGGAGGATCTCCTCCATCCTGGTGACATCAGGGCCAGGGAAGGGACTCATGCCAGATGTGGCACTGGGGACACCAGCTTTGCATCCTGTGTTCCTTCTGGGGCTCCCAGTTGAAGGAGGTTTTCACAAACTGGGAGGAATGGAGGGGATGTGTGGAGCTGGGATGGGCCTCTGGATGTTGGGGTTCTCTGCCCCTGGACACTGCTCTGACGCCCTTGGACATAATCCCAGCTGTGGCATTGTTCTGAGGGATTGGGGTTGGAGCTGAGCCCCCCACCCCAGTTCCCACAACCTGGATTGCTCTGGGGTGTGGACACAGAAATTTGTGATAGAGATAAAATCCTTTATGGGCAATAAACTGGCACAGGTGCCCAGAGCAGCTGTGGCTGCCCCTGGATCCCTGGCAGTGCCCAAGGCCAGGCAGGACAGGGCTTGGAGGACCCTGGGACAGAGGAAGGTGTCCCTGACATGGCAGGGGGTGGAATTATGTGATCTTTAGGGTCCCTTCCAACCCAAAGCAGTCTGGAATTCTCTGCTAAAGATGCCAGACACACAAGCAACATGAGTCACTACAGGGGAGCACAACCAGGCCAGTCCTCAGCGACCAAAACCTGTTTCATTCCTCACACCCACAAGGAGCCACCAGGAAAAATGACATTCCAGGAGCCCTCTGCTGTACAGACATGCCCATACCTGGGAAAGCTGGTGCTGCAGGAGGCACCTCTGCCCCCTCCACGGGGATGCCCAGGGTCTGCAGGGTGTACTCTGCCGCGTAGGTCTTGGCCTCGTCAATGTAGGCGCTGAGCTTGGGCGGTGTGAAGGGGTGTCTGTGGGCACAGCACAAAGTTAGCTGGGTTTACTTTCCTGACAGATGTTTTCATTACTTAGTTTTAAATACAAGAGAAGGTATAAAGATCTGGCTCTTAAGGGTTATTAGGGTGTGGGTTCTCCTGAACTTTCCACCGCACTCGCTTGCGATTGGAGGCAATGTTGGATGGATCCTCATTTAGGAGCCCTGGAGTGGTGATAGCACAAAGTTAGCTGGGTTTGTTTTCCCCAGGGCTTTCCTGCCAGATGTTTTTATTACTTAGTTTTAAGTACAAAAGAAGCTATAAAGATCTGGCTCTTCAGGGTTATTAGGTTCTCCTGATCTTTCCACTGCACTTGCTTGCGATTGGAGGCGATCGTAATGTTGGATGGATCCTCACTTAGGAGCCTTGGGGTGGTGATTGGACAATCCGTTTTCTTGGGTGCTAGGTAAGGTTTTATATTTTTTCTTGGGGCCCATTTTTGATCCGCTTAGAGCTGGCACCACCCCACGCAGCGAATGGAAGCGTGGCTTCCCTGGGCTGGTGCATTACCAGAGCTGCTCTCCTCCCCGTGGTCTGCTCCCTAGCTGGGGTTATCAACCCTGGACACAACATCCTTGCAGAGACTGTTGTGCTTTTTCCATCAAAAAATAACCCCAAATAACCCTGCTGCGTTTTTTCTTTACAATACCCAGCCAGGGCTTTTCTTTACAATACACAGCAAAGAGTGGTTTTGGTCAGAAATGTTTACAATCATATTTGGAGCTGAAATATCAGCATGTACCTTCAAATTCCTCTCATTTCCCTACAAGGGCTATTGTTTGCTTTCTTTTTGTACAAAAAAGCACCCTTTTGCCTTATTGTGTCTGGCTTTCTGTGATGTTTGCACCAGCAGAGAGAGCACCAAGCACAGCACTTAATTATACTCTGTGGATGTTTTTCTCCCAGTACTTTTTAAAAAAGTATTTAATATATATGTATATTTATATACATATATATTTATCATAATATATAATATATAATATTATATATAAAATATGTTTTATATAATATAATATATAATATATAATATATAATATATAATATATAATATATAATATATAATATATAATATGTAGTATATAATATGTAGTATATAGTATATATTATATATATAATACATAATCTCTAATATTTAATATTTAATATATATACATATTTGTATATACAGTATGCATATATAATTAATATATAATTAATATATAATTATATATTTATATATAATACAAATAAATATATCAATATATAATACAAATATATAATATATAATTATATGTACATATAGATGTATATATAATTATATAAACATATATGATTTAATAAAGATAAATTTATATAAAATAAATGTAGATTTTAAAATTCAATTAAATATTGAATTTTTAAAAATTAAAAAATAAGTAATTAGAATTATAAAAGTTAATTAATATTTAATAAATATAGATTAAATAAATATAGTAAAACATATTTGATTTTTTTAACAAATGGAAATCTCTTTCTTTAATAAAAGGAAACCTGTTCCAAAAGGAAACATAATTTTTTAATAAAGGAGACTTGTGTGCTTGGGACTAGCTGTTAAGGAAAATAGAATTTAAAAAATAAAGCCTAAGCCTCAGAAACGTGCCACTAATGACGTACATGGTGGGGTTCTGGCTGGCAAGGGCAGGGATGGTGATTTTGTAGAGGAAGAGCTGTCTTTGATCCTGGCCAATGGCAGAGTGGAGCTGGTACACAGGCTGTCCCCAGTTGTTTTTCTGGCAGATTTCTTCTAAGATCTAGAAGGAAAAAAATAATAGGGATTTGTGCTGGGGTTAATTGCTGTGCAGAAGCCTCCTTGTCTAGCTCCAGCCCCTGGGCTGAGCAGCTGTCTTCCCTCAAAGAGTTTTCAGGGAGCTCTGGCAGCTTCCTCAAAGCTTAGCAAAAAATCAAAAATAAATGGCAGATAGAATACTGCACCCACCCTGAAGTGTAAGATTCATCTAAATGCTTTATACATTGATATCTGTTTAATTCCTGAAATTATTCCCTGTTCACTTGGGCATCTGAGTCCTTTTGCTGATTAGATTATTTCAGTGTGGTTTGCTTTGAATCCTCCTCAGAAGCTCTGTCTCATGGATGTCTGTTTCAGAGGACTAAAGAAACTCGGGTTGCATTCATCTCTTCTGGGCTTAGTGGGTTACAGAGCACAAGAAGTCCAAATAGGCTTCTTTTTAAAAAGAAAAAAGGTTTTGTTTCCATCCAATTAATTCCACGGGCTTCAGCAGGCGATTGCAGCTTTTGAAATGCTGAACCACGTTGCCCTCAGCCTTGGCACAGCTGGTCCCATGGTAATTGGGAATTGCTGTCCAGAAACACTTCTGCTTTGGCTTGGGATTCCAGGGGTTTTTAACCCACTGCCTGTGTGCTGTCCCAGCTGGGATTGATCACTTTTCATTAAACCAGGTTGCTCTGACCTGGCCTTGAGCATTTCCAGGGATGGGGCAGTCACAGTTTCTCTGAAAAACCTGTGCCAGAGCCTCACCCCCATCACAGCCAAGAATTTCCTCCCGATATCTCATCCATCCCTGCCCCCTGGCAGTGGGAAGCCATTCTCTGTGTCCTGGCACTACAAGCCCTTTAAAAGTCTCTCTCCATCTTTCTTGCCGCCCCTTCAGGCACTGGAAGGCCACAATTAGGTCACCCTAAAGTCTTGCTGAGGTCCACCTCATTTACAGCTTACGTTTGAATGGATTTAAAACTAAAAAGAAAAATTTAAACCTCACTGCTGCTTTTAATTTTGCCACCACAGCTCCAGCTGAAGTTTAGCGTCTTGCAGTGTAAAATGCTTCATTACATAGTTCAGTTCTCAATTACAACCGCTCATTTTTTCACTGTGGCAACACTAGTTCCCTGCTGTGCCAACTCCTTTGTAGGTTGGCTTTATAAAAATGAATTTCACTTGCCCTAAGGCCCTGCAGAACCATTCCAGGGATTTCTAGTGGAAGGTGCCTCTATGCATGGCACAAGTTGGTACTAGGTGAGCTTAAAGATCCCTTCCATCCCAAACCATTCTGTGATTTGATGACAAAACAGACTAAGGGGACTTTTGCAGGAGGGAAAAATCCCACTGTCCAGTTTCCTGGGAGGAAACAAGGATGTTTTCATAAACTTTGGCAAACTGGATGCTGTGGCAATTGGAGTGTTAAAAGGCAAAGACATGCTTCAAAATTCAGGGTGAAGTTGGTTTCCTGTATTGCTCTGCACAATATAAGGGAAAAAGAGTTACTGTCCGAGCTGGACACTCAGAAGCTCAGGGAGTTTATTGTGGATTTCTCCTCAGCCCTCTTCATCCATCTGCATCAACACACACAACCAAATCAAAGAGTTTCTATGCTAGGCTGGGTTATGTCAACACTTCTTTTGCCATAAATGATTTAAAAATGTGCATTATTTTTCTATTTTTTGTGCATTGTTCCCTGGTGCAGCCCCAGGTGATAAATTTTATGTGTCAAACCCATTGTGGGTGGGAATTCCTTGACTCGCGGTATTTTTATGGTGCGACAGCCAGAACCGGATTAAGGCATTTATGACAACTCTCTCCTGACACTCAAGGTGATCTTAAAGGTCTTCTCCAACCCCAACCATTCCACAACTCCATGAGGCAGGTGGATATTGCAAGATGCAATGGTGCTGCTCATTTTTTAATGATTTTGAGACACAAGAACAGATTTATTTACCAGGCCGCGGTGCAGAGGGGCCCGTTTTCCCAACGCACCCCTTGGGACATGGCCGCTCTTTTTGGGGTCACGTACCTGAGGGGCGAGTTTGATCCCTTGGGGCTTCAGCGTGACGTGGTTCATGGGGGTGAGCTCCATCCCTGGCAGGAGGTCATAGAGCTTCTCCTCTCCCCTCTTGTCTCCCTTGAGGTGGTATCCACGCCCCACGCCTGGGAACGCCAGGTAGCCGCGGCCTCCCAGGCCTCGGACGCCCGCAGCCCCTACAGGTACATTCATGTAAATTTCTAGGAATGTAAGAAGGCATTAAACCGAATCAAATCACCGGAAAAAGGACCCTGATTCTTGCTGAAATGGAAAAGTTAGCCCCGCTTGCTGGGAGGGTTGGGAAGCAGGTGGGCAGGAGGTCCCAGGTTCTGGTGGTGGGATAATACAGGCTCAACACTGACACCCTTTCTTGGATAGGTGAGGGGATTTGGGGAAAAACTGCTTCTTTCTGCCCACTTTTCATCATCTCTAGTCAGTTTTGATTTCAGGACAGCTTTTTAGCCAGCCTTGTTGCTGGAAGTCAGAGAGGGGACAGCTGGCATATTTTGTTACCTACCAGTGTAATTACACCTTGAAGAATTCAGAGCTTACACAATTTCATCCCTATGGACAAAAATCCTCTTTGGTTTTGCCCTATTACACTTCCATTTTTTCTCAGGGAGCCCTGCTTGGGAGTCTGGGGAGACCATGAGGCAAGAGATGGGTGGGGAATTATCACATCTGCTCTTTTCCTAAAGCAACTTTTAGAGGAGCTGGTTCACCTGTGTGGGGAAAAACTTGAGAAACAAGGGGTATTCCTGCTGCCTTGTCTCCTTCCTGCTGAAGGGACAAAAACTGGCCATCATGATCCTTGCCAGGCCTACCAGGGTGCCACACAGAGTCCCAGCCTGCTGTGGGACTTGGCTTGGGGACACAAGGCATCTCATCTTTGGAAGGAAGATCAGATGACAGAGTTATTTCTTTGCTAGCCCCAAACTTACATCTGCACTGACCAAACCATGCCTGCACTGACATTTAATTTGGGGGTACCTGAGTGTGGGGATTTGATTTGGCTCCAGGTAGGGTCACCCAAGAGTTTTTAGAAATATTCTCTTTTATTCATAGAATGAATTGAGTTAATTAAGTTAACAATCTCCCAAAAGGGAGCCTCCACCTCCCAGAGCACAGAATGGCTTGTTTGATTCCCTATCCTGCACCAGGGCAATGTGACTTGCTTGGAAAACTCCACAGCTTTGGGTCAGAAAACACCAGGACTGGTAAAATTTTCGCTTCAACTTTCAAGGATAAGTGTCGCAGACATCTTTTATGGAAAATCCTTTCTTTAGGATTTTTCCTCCTGAGAAGCTGAGAGGCCTCAGGAGCAAAATGTAAACAGTGGTTATCTGCTGCTGTGGAATGCAACAGGTGGATCTGTGATTGGTCTCATAGAGTCGTTTATAATTAATGGCCAATCACAGTCAGCTGGCTCGGACACTCTGTCTGAGACAGAAGTTTTTGTTATTATTCTTTCTTATTCTATTCTTGGCTAGCTTTTTGATGAAATCTTTTCTCCTATTCTTTTAGTATAGTTTTAATATAATAAATATAATAAAATAATAAATCAAGCCTTCTGAAACATGGAGTCAGTTTGTCATCTCTTCCCTCATCCAAAAACCCCTGTGAACATCGTCACAGATGGAAAGATAGTGGTGGTGGTGTCTGGCTGTGGGAGGGGGAAGGGAAAAGTGTTTTATTTGGTCTTTTCTGCTGGGGCAAAACCAGGAGGATCTGTGAGTTATTTACACAATGAGGGCAACCTAGAAATTCCTTCCAGGAAAACAGTTATTATTTTTCAGCCTTTGGGGAAGGCAAGAACCTAAACACAGTGTTTTCCACCAGAGAAAACAGCATCCAGGAGCTGGGGCAAAGCCAATGTCACCAACACCCGTGTGGGAAGCAGCCGCCCGACCCCTGGAGGAGACACTGGGCACGAGGGGGTGGTTTTCATTTATCCAAAACTCCAAGAGGGAATCACCTCGGACGGAGGGGGGCCGGAGGATGCTCCTGCCGCCGAGCCCCTTGGCGGCGGGGAAGTGCAGGTTGGGGATGGCCGCGTAGGCCTGTGGTGCGTAGAAGACCGGGGCGCCCAGGTAGGCGGTGGCGGGGTCGTACAGGTGGCCCAGGGTGTAGGTGTAGTCCCCCTGCAGCACCGGGGCCCTGCCACCCGTGCCACGCGTGTACCTCACATAGCTGTCCTTGTCCACCGGCTTGGCCAAGGTCACCTCGATGGGGGAGCCATCCAGCACCTGAGAGGGGACAAACACAGGGTGGAAATGATGCCTTGGGGTTTAGCTTTCTTTTTCTTTCTTTTTGACTGTGTGCTGCTTGGGTGTGTGGCTTTGGGTTTCATACAAGGGGATGGTAAGGTGTCTTCACAGAGTAGGTAGACACAACAACGCCCTCTCTAGCCGGGGACCAAGGACAGCCAGATTTGGATCTCAGGCCCAAGAGTATAAACAATGTGGACTGAACAGAGAAAATAAGAAAGATGGGACTTCATGGGCAGGGGGTGTAATTGGACAATTAGCTCAAATATGCTAATGGACCAAAACTTATAAAAATGTGAGATCTTGCGACCAAGCGCTCTTTTGCTTCCATATTGGAGCCATCCGGGCAGCAAATTCTGCTTCTGCCTCTGCTGGGCCAAGCAATGTGATACTCACCCTTGAGTTAGAGCCAAAGCCGTGGCTCTGGTACTGCCAGGGTGTGGCCTTGAAGGCCCTACAATAAATATCCTTTTATTAAATATAAGTATCCTTCCCCTTAACTCTGTCTAGCCTCTGTTCCAGCTGTTTAAGGCAGCAGGGGAAGTGGTTAAAAGTGCTTGATGGAAATCCAGTCTACGGGGGAGCTGCCCCCACGTCCTAACGAGATGGGAAGAATCACCCCAAAAAAGCCCTGGATCTCCCTCAGACGGGTGAAAACTTAACCTGAGAGTGCTCAGCCCTGGCTCCAGCTGGGAGAGGCTCCTTCAGCAAAGCCTTTGAAAGGCTTCACTTCCCTGCAAAGCAGCTCGTAAGGCAGCGAGATTCCACGTGCTCCCGTGGAGAACAGCAGTGGCACTAAAAATAGGAGCGGGGTTAACACCTCTTTGGGAACAGCTCTGGCTTTAGAGTGAATTACATGCAGTGCAAGAAGGGCTAAATTCAGCAGCCTCCTCACAAATCCGCATTTGAACTCGGAGCAGATGTTTGGGCTGACCTCGTTTGTCCCACTTTGCCATTCACATGCTGCCCTGCCAGTGTTTTTGTTGGCAGTCTGGAACAAGGATGTGAGTGTGAGCCAGGGGGGACTCCTCACCCCTCCTTTCCTAGTTCTTCTTTCAGCTTTTCCTGTTTTTTTTTTTTTTTTTCATCTGAGCAGTGAGTTAGAGCAGGGCAAACACTTAGCACAAATCCAAGGAGCCAAAATGCATCGTTTGTGTACAACAGAGCTGCTGAAAAACAAATCCAGGAGTATAAAAGCAACCAGCAAAGAGCAAATTGGGATAACACCTCCAGGAGAGTTTTGGAGCTAATAAAGCGGGTGGCTTTGTGTAATATACTGCACTGTAAGCTCCAGGAATTAACATTTACAGCAGCTTTTACCTTCCCATTCAAGGCTTTCATGGCCTCCACTGCGTGTTCTCTTTTATTAAAGTGCACAAAGGCGTAGTCTCTAATTTTCTTTACTCTCTCCACTGCACCTGTGGAAAACATTGAAATATTAGTGGGAAGTGGGGGTTAGTCAGAAAGCAGAGACCTGAAAGAGTGGCTCTGTCAGGTTATGAGCCCCTGGAGAGCAAAGGCTGAGCAAGGGTGGAAGAACAAGAGGTCAGTGTCCCCTCACCTCTTTGGATGCATATTCCAGAGGAAAATCAATATATAATGGTTGTAGCAATTCAAGGCAAACTAGAAGGGTTTGGGGTCAGACACCAGTAAGATTCCCATTAAACTGGAAATTCTCCTGTCCAAACCATTCTGTTGGACACAGCTTTGGTCTTGTGTCTTCCTTTTGTGACTGACCATGCACCAGCTGTGGGAACATCCCCCTGTGATCCCCATCTCCCTGCTTTTGTATGTGCATTGGAGGCAGCTTTTGCCATAAAACAAGGAGGTTTTTCTCCTTGACAACCAGCTCAGGATGTTCAGGAAGAATGAACAGCCAGCCCTGGGCACTGGGATGGGCTGGGGCTGATGGGGCAGCAGGTCTCACCCTAAGAAAAAGCCTCTCCCTAGGAAACAGCCATTTCTGTGGCAGTGGGGCTTCCCTGGATGCCCCAATTCACCTGGACATGGCCCCAGCCAGGCTCTGCAGCTGAGGATGGAGCTTGGGCTGGAGACTCTTTCTTCCAGCCTGAATCTCTCTTACATCCAATTTATCCGAAGTAATTCAAATGCAAATGACTTCTTGTTCTTTTCTAAGTCCATCCCCCCCCAGTTTTCTCTTTCCCCTCTCAGCTGCTCTGATGCCAGGAACTCATACTCTGCACTGAGGAGTCTGTCTCCAAAATAACCCCACCAGTCCTGCTCCCCATGGCCACAGCCTTCAGCCATTTCTTTAATTCCTCAGCTTCTCTGCTCCTGTGGTTTGGGAAGAACAACATCAGCCAGCCCAGCCTCCTGTAAAACCCCCAGAAATATCCTCTGGAAACATGGCTAAGGGATACCGAACAACTCTTCTGTTGGCTTCTTATCTCTTAAAGCTGAACAGGTGCACAGGGAAATGTCATATTGCCACAAAAAGCACGCACTTAGAAAAAATGCAGGAGGAAACAAATTTCTTTGGTGTTCAGGGGAGTCATTAGGAGCTGCAGAGGGCTAAATGAGCCTGTCCCAGCCCATAGTCCAAGCAGGCTGCACGTCTTGGAATGACACAGGGATGGTAAAGTAGCACTTTGTGTCCTTCTGGGACAGAGGATGATTTTCCAAGCCTGAATTTATGGGAGTTATATGCTGATGCTTTGTTTACAAGTGGAAGCTTTAATGAACTCGCTGTGTTTTGAATATCCCCCTTCTGCCTGCTGGAGAGCATTCCAGGACACCAACCCTGAGCCAAAAATTCTGCTCTCTACTGCTTCTGCCTCTGCTGGGCCAAGCAATGTGATACCCACCCTTGGGTCAGCTCCATGGAGGAGGAATTTCCTTGGGATTCCTAGGGAGCAAGGGCAGGGCTTTTCAGAGAGACAGCTCTGCAGAAGTCATCAGGCTGTGAATTTGGCACAGATTTAAGGGGTGCTCCTTGCGCTGTGTCCCAGCTTAACATTCCTGGTGCTGCCTGTGGAGCCCTCAGAGATGTGGCAATTGCTGTGTCATGTGAAACTCTGGATCATTTTTATTGCATGATTTGTTGATGTCAAAACAGCTTCCTAATGCCCTGGATCCAAGGTAATTTCTGCTAAGTAGTGCTGAAATGTGGCTCAATGAGTGAGGCAGAGAACCACAGCAGGGCAATGAATCATTTCACATCCTTGCTGCCTTTTTTGATCTCACTGTAACTTAACCTGCATTTTCTCTCCCCAAAGCTGGAAGTTTTGCTGCTCTAATGCACCCATTCCTGATTTTAGCCACCAAAATGAAAGCTGTCCATTAAAAAAATATAAAATTCCAATGTGAATGCTGAGATGATAAAAGGAAGATGAAAGATGATGCAGAACTTGTGTTGTTATAGTGGAAAACTTCTTAGGAGCAAAGCAGATGACTGTTACCAAAGTGTCAAAAGGCCACAAATGTGTTTCTGGGGAGTGTGAGCTTGCTCAAAGCTCGGGAGCAAAACTGGGTAAATAAAAGAAGGAAGCAGTTCAGAGAGTGGGATAACATAAATTTAACTCAGGAGTAAAACGGGTTCTGCAACAGCTCGATGGTGGCTAAAAGTATGAGCCAGAAATACTGGAAGGACACAAGGAAAACTCATGAATCCCTTTGCATTGCAGCCTAGTCCAGAAAAAGGCATGAAATTAAGAAGTTGGAGGAAGAAAACTGAAGCTCTGCAGCGTATTTTAAAAAATTAATAGAAGGAAGCTAACAGGAGTGAGATGAAAGGAGATTTCCCATTGCCAAGCATCAGTTCCTAATGGACTGTGTGGCTTGCAGAGCTGCAGAAAAGGGTTATTTTTACTTTGTTGGTTTTGGGTGGAATTTCCTAAAGCTGGAGCAACTCAGAAGTAAAATCTCCTTTGAAAGCCAGCAGGATTTTTATTCCCAACTAATTTTTTTTTAAATTCCCAACTAATTCTCCCTGCCTTTTTTTGAAAAATCTCACCCTAAGTGCATGTAAGATATACCACAAAGGAATATTACATTAAATGGAAAGCACTAATTATTCACCAATTTACATGGGGACTGGGGGATGTATGAAAATGAGTTCAGAATTTAGACAGATCAGATAAAAAGGAGTTGTATTAAATCACTCTATTTTTATCACCATCCCTTGCCACAGAAGAATGCTGAAGTCATCCAGCTGCTTCACCAACTCTTATTTAGAATGACTGAATGATTCCAAAGCATTTTGAGGACACAGGGCAACCCCATTCAGCATTTTGGGTCTCTTCCAGTTGCCAATCACCCTCCTCCATGTTGGCTGGGAATTAAACAGCCTTTAATGGGATGGCATTTTGGGTGGGAGCCTTCAGCCCCACCACAATTTTTGTGGCATTTCACAGCAAGAAAAACCCAGCTATTTTTATCTCTTGTGGCATTTTAGGAAGGCAGAAACATTTCCATTTGTTTAGGAGGCACAGCACCTACCTGGTTTGATGCTGTTGAACTCCTTCTCAATGGTCTCCTCGGTGGTGGAGAGCATGAGGTTCCTCACGTAGAGGATCTTCACTGAGGACATGGTGTCTTCATCCACCTCCACCTCTGGCTCTGCCCAGTCCACGGCAATGGGGTGTCCCCACAGCTGGATCCTTCCTTTAAGGGAACAAGGCATGGTCAGGGCTGGGGGGCTTTGCTTCCTCTCGCTCCTGCTCATGCTCTATATTACAGCAGAACAGGCCAAATTCTACAAACACGACCCAAAAAAAAACCTTCCTAGCTCTGCCTTTCCAAAGGTCACACTTGGAATGGCCTCCTGCAAATACCTTTGGAGCCTCCAGAACTGAAAGAAGTGAAAATGTGGAATAATTCACTTATAGTCTGCATTTCCTGGAGCACTCCCTAAAGGGAAATATTTTAACGCACTTATAAAAATCCCTTTTTGGCCAGCAAAGTTTCATTCCCTCGATACCAGAACAGGGATCCTGGAGTCCCAGTGGGATGGAATGAAACAGCAAAAGCAAGGATGTCTCTGTGTGTGTTTGAATTTGTTTGGGGGAAGTTGCAGCAGAAGAAAGGAGGGACACAAAAAGTCCTGATGCATAAAACAAATTCTACAAACATGACCCAAAAAAAGCCTTCCCAGCTCTGCCTTTCCAAAGGCAGATTGTCACACTCAGAATGGCCTCTGCAAATACCTTTGGAGCCTCTAGAACTGAAAGAAGTGAAAATGTGGAATAATTTACTTTAGGCCTGCATCTCCTCGAGCACTCCCTAAAGGGAAATATTTTAATGCACTTATAAAAATCCCTTTTGGCCAGCAAAGTTTCATTCCCTCGATACCAGAACAGGGATCCTGGAGTCCCAGTGGGATGGAATGAAACAGCAAAAGCAAGGATGTCTGTGTGTGTGTTTGAATTTGTGTGGGGAAAGCTGCAGCAGAAGAAAGGAGGGACACAAAAAGTCCTGATGCAAAAAACAGAGTGTGGAGGATAAACCCAGGGGCTCTGTGTACTCTGGACTGAGCTGCTGAGGGGCAGGGAAGAAAAAAAGCAAATAATTCACATTGCTGCATGCTGATGATGCAGTTGGGTTGGTGTCCCCACTCCTCGAGTCTGAGCTCCAGATTCAAAGGCGCCTGATGTGAGACTTTCACTGAACTCCAGGGGAATTTCAGAAGTCCAAATTTCTGTCTGCCTGCATGCATGTGTATTGTCAAGGTTGCCATTTTAGATTTGCCATTAAATTTTGGTTAATTTATTTATTTTGGTCAGATTTATGGTTCTGTTGAGCTTACAGAAAATTCAATTGAATCGTATTAAAGGTGTTAAATTGGTCAGTTTACTAAGAACTGCTAGTGTTGATTAGATATTGTTATGAATAATAAACCATGATTAGATATTGTTATGATTAATAAACCATCTAGACCTAAATTGTTGAGCCAGTCTGAGGCTGAGATTGGCAAGGGGGTTTATTCTGTCGGGACTCAACCCTTGGAATTCTTCACTTTTTCCCTCCTCACCTTTTTGCCTCCCTGGTCTCCACATGAATCATTCTGATCTGATATTAATCTGATATCAATCAGAGTAATTTGATTGCTTTGTCTGATATGTCTTTATTTGCTTTAATCTGATATTTCTTTGTCTGCTTTATCTGTATACTAAGTAATAGAGTGACCCTTGCCATCAAACCTGGTTGTGCCTTCACAAATTTATATTAAACCTGCTCTTGCTGGTGATTCTTTGAGTGACCTAAACCACACATTGGCAGATGGGAGGACAAAGAAAATCAAAACCACTCTGAAAAGGCATCTCTGCTTGGACAACCCATTTAAGAGGGGGTGAGAGATGTGAAACGAGAGGGTGAGGATAGAATTTGGAGGTTTATTGGAAGAGTAAATGATCACAATAAATGGGAAAGTGTTGTTCCCTTGGAATACCTCAGGAATGAGTTGGGATTTGTGGAGTGAGGCTGTTCTGTGCCGCTTTCTGAGTTGCTGTTTTCAGTTCAAGGGTGGAAATAATGAACTGGTTGACTTGCAGCAAGGAGCTAAACTTGGTGCCTCTTGCTGAAAATCAGTCTATCTCCACCCTCTTGTTTAGTCAGAGACAGGGGAAAATTTAAATTTTTAAATGAAAGCTCTCAATTTTGAGCACTTTCTCTACAAAGCTCCCTCAACAAAGCAGTGAGGTTCAGTTTAAAGGAAGCATTTGATAATTATATTCACTCTCACATCTGCTGGACACACATGCAGCTCTGGCTTGAAACTTTTTTCCAGAGTTTCCATAAGTTCCTGCCTTATGCTTGAGGCTTCAGAAGACTCTGGCTCCTGCTCAGGCCTTTGGAATACCATAAATTGTTTACTGAGACATCCCTAAACTGGAAACCCCTCACACATTGCACATGTCTGCTCAGGGCTCTTGAGTTCCTTCCATCTGTCTGGCTGCCTTTGCTCAGGATTTCAAGTGCTCTGCCTGCCCCTGCCTTCCTTTTCCTCATAAAAACCATGGGAAAGTCATGCTGGAGCACAGAATGTGCTCCCACCATCAGGGAGATGCTTAAACTGAAGAAGAAAATGCAGAATAAAAGGAAAAATTGTCAGTGTGACACATCTCCCAGTAGAAAAGCAAATTCAGTGCTCAAAATCATGCTCATTTTTTACACAAGAAGAAAAAAAATTTAAGTGATTCAGTGTATTTAATGTATAAAACAGGTGAAAGAAGGTGGTTCTGAACAAATCTCAAACCCCAAGGTTTGTTGGATGCCTTCAGAAGCCAGTGTGTTCAACAAAGCAGTGCAGGAGCATAAGAAAGTGAGAGAAAATTGGTGAAATCCCTGCAAATGCACTTTATGTTGAGTGACTTCTTCACCTAATACCTGCTAAACCCCTCTCTCCTTCACAATGGTCTTTGGCTGTCTCCAGTGCTGAATTTCATAGATGTACTCTAAACCAATTCCTCATTCCAATAATTTTTTTTTTGCCAAAATATCAGTTTCCAGTCCATGCTCTAGCCTGAATCTGCTCTTGGATGCTTTCCTGAGTGATTCTCCCTTTGAGAAATGGATTTGCAAAGAATTTTAAAAACTTGATAGAAAGTTTACACAGTTTTGTACATCTGTATGCAAACACTGAGATAAGGCGTGTTGACTTTGGAAGGTCATGGAATAGACATGATATTGTTGAGAGACTGAACTAGAAACAAGTTTTAAAATATGCAGTGTTTTAAAGTATATAAAATTACTAGATATTTTAGAGAATTAGAACTGTGAAAGAGGTATTGTAGTAAGTCAATTTGGGGTAAAAATATAGGTGATTTGTGTTGGAAGTAATAGTAGTATTGTGTAGCTACAGTTAATATGTTGAAAAATTACCTATTTATTTACTACCTCAAATTAGCTATTTACTACCTGCAATACCTATTTATAAGGTATTGTAACTAGGAAATAGGTTATTTTCTGATGGAATGGTGTTAAGTTTTATATTTCTTATGTCTCACTTTTTATCAAGACTAATAATGGGATAAAATATTTTAAAACGCCTCTCAGTTACCTCCATCTCTGTAAAAGCTGGAAAACCCAACACTCCCTGAGAGGCCACAGATGAGTCTCCATTTTATGTTCAACCCAAGACAAGCACAGGACCAAGCAGAGCTGCATGGATACACACACACAGAACCAAATCCATCTGGCTGGGTTTCCAATAAACCCAAGCTCCTGAAGGACAACCATGGATCAGTCTCCATTTTATGTTCAACCCAAGACAAGCACAGGACCAAGCAGAGCTGCATGGATACACACACACAGAACCAAACCCCTCTGGCTGGATTTCCAATAAACCCAAGCTCCTGAAGGACAACCATGCATCAGTCTCTATTTTATGTTCAACCCAAGACAAGCACAGGACTAAGCACAGCTACATGGATACACACACAGCCAAACCCCTCTGGCTGGATTTCCAATAAACTCAAGCTCCTGAAGGACAACCATGGATCAGTCTCCATTTTATGTTCAACCCAAGACAAGCACAGGACCAAGCACAGCTACATGGATACACACACAGAACCAAACCCCTCTGGCTGGATTTCCAATAAACCCAAGCTCCTGAAGGACAACCATGCATCAGTCTCCATTTTATGTTCAACCCAAGACAAGCACAGGACCAAGCAGAGCTGCATGGATATACACACACACAGAACCAAACCCCTCTGGCTGGATTTCCAATAAACCCAAGCTCCTGAAGGACAACCATGCATCAGTCTCTATTTTATGTTCAACCCAAGACAAGCACAGGACTAAGCACAGCTACATGGATACACACACAGCCAAACCCCTCTGGCTGGATTTCCAATAAACTCAAGCTCCTGAAGGACAACCATGGATCATCAGCACTGCAGGAGCTGCAGTCAATCCCACATCCCATGGTGTGTTGGGAAACCTCCTGCTTTGGGTGTGTTTAGCAGAAAATTTCTCTCTGAGGGCACAAAACCCAGCCAGGTCCACTTCCTTGGATTCCTGGACCCCCTGGAGATGTTGCCACCACACCCCTGAGGTGAATCCACCTCTCCCCATCCCTGCTGACCTGGGAGCAGCTTCCTCCTGGCCATGGCTGCTGCCCGGTGGCTCTCGTACTCCACGAAGGCAAAGCCCCTGTTTTTGGTTTTATCGGCCGCGCTGGGGTAGACGATGACGTCCACGACGCCGTCCGTGACCTTCTTCATCTCTGCCAGGATCTCCTCCCTCTTCTTGGTTTTGGGGATGCCCCCCACGAACAGGCGGCAGTTGTCCACGCTGGCACACACGCCCAGGAGCCTCCCGTTCCTGCAACGAGGGAGATGCTTGGTCAGGAGGCAAGAGAGGGGAAGGTTAAAGCAAAGCTCCTCTTCAGCTGAAATCAAGGATTTGAGGGAGAAACCACAGCCAAATTTTGCTTTCCCTACTTGTGGTACTTCCCTTTGCTGCCACCAGGCAACTGCACCTCCCCAACCCAGGTCGTTGTGTTGTTGGTTTGTGGCTTCCCACTCACCTCATGACTGAGGTTTTGGGAGAAGAAAATCCCTTCTCATGGAGACGCACCATCTGAGGACTCACCAATGGGCCAACTTTTGTGCAGACCCCAAAATAAAAATTTCCTTCGTTCCTTATAGGCCTGGAGAAGTGCAAAACTTCTTTAGAGGAGTCCTTGGAACCAGGGAAGGAAGTGGAGGAGGTGTAGGTGGGTGAAGCCTGATCCCTAAGACCTTCCAACCTCTGCTACAAAGGACATCTCCAAGGCCTCCACACTCCCTGACCCACTCAAAGCAGTTCACAACCCATCATTTTTTTTATTCAAAAAGCCATACAACTGCCAGAATGGTTTATCCCAAAAGGTTTTTAAGCAAAGGCGTCAACTCATCCCACTTTGAACTGGCAAAAAACATTTAGTGAGGTTGAAATCCAACCAACACATATTAATGGGCCCAATCTGTTGTTGATTTCTGGGTGTTTTGTTCCCTCAAACATGAGGGCTTTTTCTGTTCCTTTCTATTAGGAAATGTCACTATTTGCCAATTGGTTTCCATCCTATTTCACCATTTTTTGCAATTGCTCCATCTACCAAAACATATCTGCACAATCTGTCACGAGGGAGACTGTGAATGGAATAAATCAACAACAAACAACCTGAGGGGAACATAATAAACAGCACTGGCTAGGGGAAAGTTAATTTGATCCAAAGCAGAACATTTTTTTCCCAATGTTCTGATAGATTTTGGTGTTGTTGATGGGTTTATTGTGAAGAACAAATTTCCTGTTGGTTATAATGAGCAGTGACTGCACAGGGAGACAGGAGGAGTTTCCCCTCAAAACACAGAGATCTAAATAACTTTGCTCTGGACTGCCAGGAAAAATATCCCTTCCATGCCAAAATAGACTGATACAAATGATTTAAAGTTTCTTTGAAGGTGTTTTTGCCTTGCTCACCTGATTTCATAATTATTGAGTGTCTTTATAGCATTCTTGGCCTCCTGTTTATTGGAGAAGGTCACAAAGGCGTAGCCCCTGTTGTTGCCATTGAAGTCCATCATCATCCTCATCTCATAGATTTTGCCAATCTGCCAAGTGAGAGAGATTTGTCAGCAAGGTGGGAGTGGTTAGAGAAGACTGGAATCTTAAAGACTGGAATTTTAAAGTTCTATGGTCAGGAACACCTTCCATGGACCAGACTGCTCCAAGTCCTGCCCAGCCTGGTCTTAAATCAGCTCAGTTCAGCCCTGAAATGCAGCTCTGACCATCAGCAATTGATCAGCTGCCACCAAGCCTCACCTTTTCACAGAGGGGGATGAGTTCATCCTCAAAGAGGTCTCGGGGCAGTTTCCCAATGAAGATCTCACAGCCCCTCTCTGGTGGAGGGCCATCCCAGCCCGGTGGTGGTCCCCCATATTTCCTCTGCCCATTTTCCTGCCACGGAGGAAAAGAAAAGAAAGGTTCAGCTATCAACTTTTAAACATGGATCAAACCAACCCTGTCTCTGGGAATGACCCTTGTGGCAGACACCCTCCTTCCCTTCAGCTCCAGGTGGATTCAGCAGGGATCACACAGTGTCCTGCTGCCAAGGCTGAGGTGCTTCAGAAGTCCAAGCGCAGACAGTCAGTAACTGCCTGGAAAATAGAAATCCTCCTGGCTCTGGCAGGAGAATCTCCGTGGGCTTTGTGTTAGTTATGGGCTGGGTAATGGAGCACTTGCAAAATTGATAACTTGTCTGGATTTTCATCCAGTCTGAGGATGACACCTGCCCACCCAGGAGGTCCTTCTGGCAGAGAGCAAACCATGGCCAAAAATAATATTCAAAGAGATGAAGGCCAGTCAGTATTTCCCTTTTACTCTCTTTTTGCTAGACGAGTGTGTCTCTGTTCTCCTCCCCTATTTTTAACCAACTTTCCTTTTCCCTTTCCTTTCCTTTCCTTTCCTTTCCTTTCCTTTCCTTTCCTTTCCTTTCCTTTCCTTTCCTTTCCTTTCCTTTCCTTTCCTTTCCTTTCCTTTCCTTTCCTTTCCTTTCCTTTCCTTTCCTTTTCCTTTCCTTTCCTTTCCTTTCCTTTCCTTTCCTTTCCTTTCCTTTCCTTTCCTTTCCTTTCCTTTCCTTTCCTTTCCTTTCCTTTCCTTTCCTTTCCTTTCCTTTCCTTTCCTTTCCTTTCCTTTCCTTTCCTTTCCTTTCCTTTCCTTTCCTTTCCTTTCCTTTCCTTTCCTTTCCTTTCCTTTCCTTTCCTTTCCTTTCCTTTCCTTTCCTTTCCTCTCCTTTCCTCTCCTTTCCTCTCCTTTCCTCTCCTCTCCTTTCCTTTCCCATTTCCTTTCCCCTTTCCTTTCCCCTTTCCTTTCCTTTCTCCTTTCCTTTCATGATTCCCTACTCCCAGAGGAGATGGGGCTCCAGGAATTTTTCCATTTTTGGCTCCCTGACCATTTATTTAGCATTTTTGGCTCCCTGACCATTTCTTTAGTCACTTCCCATTCTGAGATTATTCCAGGAAAGCAAATGCCTTGTACAGCTGATTTAAGAGGAACTTAAACAAACAGAGATCCTTACAAAAAACCAGGAATATACCACAAACCCTTTTAGTTTTCTTGAGCCTAGAACAGGCCCTGAATTATCCATTCTCATTCCTGTTTTTCCAGTCAGAGTCCTGGGGATATTTGGTCTTATGTCTGAGCTGGTGTGTGAGGGAGCACAGCGAGAAATAAACCCTTCTCTAAATTTTCAGTGGCTTCATTTGTGGCTGGAAGGCAGCCCCTCAACAAACCCTTCTTGACAAGGTGCCTGGAGGGAAAGTGGACATCAGCCACTTCCCAAAAATGAATGACCCAGGTGTGCACTGAGGAAGAAGATGTTTGGCTGCATCCACAGACAGGTTGGAAGAAAAACCCCTAAGGTACAGGGAAATTAGGAGAGGTGGGAAAAGAGAAAAATATAAAATAGCAAGGTTGGGATGGGAAAGGAAAGGAGAGAGAAGAGCAAGAAGATGTTGAAGTGTGTGGGGGATTGGGAGCTGAAATCTGTGCTTTAGGAAATCTGAGCTTTGCCAGATTGACAGTAGGGAAAACTGAAGCCCAGGATAATTCCAAAGCCAGGGTGGACAGGGCTTGGATTAACCTGGGCCAGTGGGAGGTGTCCCTGCCATGGCATGGGGCTGGAATGAGATGGGCATTAATTTAAGGCACCTCCCAACCCCTGTGATCCTAAGAAAGCCACAGTAAATCTAAGACATACAGGAGTCCCTTATCTTATGGGTCAGGTACAGCAGAAAGGACACCAAACACAGATGCTGGCCTGGTCCTGGAATTTGCTTTTTCCCAGGAATCTCAGGTTGTGCCTGGGGCTGTTGTGCCCTCTAGTGCCATGCAAAACAGGGGAAGGTTCATGGCCTCCGCTTGCCTAAAATCCAGTTTCCAGTTCCTTCTTCCAGGATGCAAGGCTGGTCATGGCAGTGCTCAGTGCTTTCCAAGGCTGAGCTTGTTTTGGTCATGGTAGCCAAGAAAGGCTTTCTCAGGTGGGTTTGGAGGTCATGCCCAGGCTCCACCTGCCCTAACCATGGGAGGCTTGGATCTTGGAGCCTAAACTGGGAGCAAACCTTGGAGCAGGTGAGGCACCTGCCTCCCATGTACCTGTGCAAGGATCTGCACAAAAGGTGATGCGCTGGACTTCCCACCTCTTCCGAAACTTTGCTCGGTGGGTTTTTTTCAGTTTTGAGACACCAATCCTGACCTTTCCCAACATCTAGCAGTGCTCAGGCTTGTCATACCCCCACCTTCGTTGTAATTTCCCATCCAGCAAGGAATTCCTTGAGGAATACGACCCTGCTTCATGAAAGACAGCACAGTGATGATCAGCACGGATGTGAGAGAGAAACAGAGCAAAAAGGAACGAGCAAGGAGTGATTCGGGAGCATGGATTGGCTGCTCACACCCCCAGTGAAGCTTCAGGACGAAGCACAGGAGGATGGGGCCGTGGATTCCTACCTGGATCAAATTATATCCCGTTCGCTGAATTAACGCACGGAGGGCGGCTTCTTTCTGTGTGCCGGTCAATCCATCCCCGGATTTGTGATTTGATTCCATTTGGAAGTGATTATCAGCAAAAAATCACGTTAATTAGGGGTGCTCACTGCAATCAAATTTGAGATAAATTAAATCAATTAATATGGCTGGGAGGAGAAAGTCCACCCCTCCTGAGAAAGTTTACAGGGTCACTCTTCATAAATCAGTTATTTTGGAGACAAAACCAAAACAGAACAGCAGAGACCATGGAAAAAGCAGAAATTGCCCCCTTGCTGAATGGAAATAAATAGCATTTAAACCCACAGTGAGATCCTGGGGAGACGCAGAGAGAATTTGCAGCTTTTTGGTGGTGTCTCAGGAGGAAAAAATATGTAAGTGCCTAATCCTGCACTGAGTCCACAGCAATGAGTCCTTCAGGCCTTGTGTGGTGCTGACACTGGGAAGGCAACCTTGTACCAGCCATGTCCAGCACTCCATGAGAAACAGGACCCAGCCCCAGATTCCACCTATTCTTATTTGAAAATAAAGGACACAGGACAACTTCGGATCTTAGCTCAGCTCAGGGTTGAAGCAGCCTTGGGTTCAGAAATTTTAATTCAGAGCTGCAGTTTTAGGGCATTGCTGATTCAAGATTTTTTGGTTTGGGTTGGGTTTGTGCTAAAAACACCATAAAACTGAAATCTGAATCTGGCTTGGGCCACACCCTGGGAAAGGGACATTTACAACATGGATTTACTACTGGTGATTCCCTGTTTTTCCTGAATGCTGAGTTTTGAGATTGTCCAAAATCCTTTTATGTGCTCCAGGCATAAAAGCAGGGTCTGTAGGTGCAAGGCTGAGCTAGAAGCCTCAGGCTGACACTCAGCCAGAACAAACCCAGTTCCCTCCTCAGGCCCTTGTAGCCAGAGCTGGGGCCAGTGACACCAAGAACTCCATGCAGGAAAATGCTAATTCGTGTCACCCAGCATGGCTGTTATTGCCTAAAATTGCATTTTATCCTAGAAAGGTGGAGGCAAGGAAAGGTGGTGCCTGCCAGGCTTGCCTGGAGAGCAAACAGGGCCAAAAGGGGCTGGGAGGGGTGGAATGGGGATGAGGGGGATGAGGCACCCTGGTGGGGATGCTGGGCAGCAGGGAAATCCAGAGCAGCAGGAGGGTGGAAGGAAGGTGGATTGCTGTGCCTGCACCCTGAGCTACAGCCAGATTTTCAGGGGAGGCGACCCTAAACAATCCCCCTGCCAGATTTTCAGGAGAAGACCCTAAACAATCCCCCTGCTGCTGCCAGATTTTTGGGGGGAAACTCTAAACAATCAACCTGCCAGATTTTCAGGACAACACCCTAAACAATCCCCCTGCCACTGACAGATTTTCAGGAGCAGACCCTAAATCCCCCTGATACTGCCAGATCTTTGAGAAGAGACTCTAAACAATCCCTCTGCCATTGTCAGATTTTCAGGAGGACACCCGAAACAATCCCCCTCCTACTGCCAGATTTTTGGGAGGAGACCCTCAATGCCCCTGCTACTGCTAGATTTTCAGGAGGAGACCTTCAACAATCCCCCTGCAAGACTTTCAGGGGAAGACCCTAAACAATCCCTCTGCTACTGCCAGATGGATCCTTTAATCTTTGGGAGGAGACCCTAAACCATCCCCCTGCCACTGCCAGGTTTTCAGGAGGAGACCCTAAATCCCCCTGCTACTGCCACATTTTTGGCAGGAAACCCTAAATTCCCCTACTACTGCCAGATCTTTGGGAGGAGACCCTAAACCCCCCTGCAGTCCCTTGGTGGGCATAAGGTGAGCACTGCATATAAAGAAATGTAAGTAAAGAATTGCAATCTATCTGCTACAGCTGATTTTCTGAGTATGTCATGATGTTGCAGAAATGACAGAAAAAGCCTTTCCCACCCAGCTTTTAACACCAACCTCTTTCTTATCAGCTGCTTCTGTGGTTCACTGAGGGAGGAGCCAAAGTTTGGGGCAGCCCACTTTGGTTTTGGCCATTACCTGCCCTGTGCTCCTATGCCTTTGTGCCCTGGAAGTCTCCAACAGATGTTTTCAATTGAAAATGGACTATTCCCAGCACCAAAAATGGGGCAGGAGCCCAGGAATTTAGAGGATCTCAGTCTTGTGTCACTTGAGCTCTGCTGCACTGAGATCCAGAGGCTGTGACTCCAACACTCACAAACAGAGGCACCTCTGTAATGCCAGATTTTGGAACTATTTAATGCAGAGGTTGGTCAGGCTCTTCTGATTTTAGTTTAGTTTAGTTTATTTATTTATTTTTTCCCGTGCTCCCAGGTTCTCCAGTGTTTTGATTACTACCAACGTGCAGAGGCTGGGACATGGATTACCCAGTGCAACAGCTCTCTCTTGTCTCTAATTCCCAAATGAGTGTTTTCTGCAGCAGCTGGAGCCCCGTAGCTGGTTTGTTTTGCCCTTCTGAGGGCAGCAGCAGAGCCCTGCTGATGTTTGTGGTGTCTATGCCTGCTGCCTCCTCTGGAGCTGGCGTTCAGCAGGCACGGGGCAGGATTAGCACACTGCTGTGCAAAAACCACTTGGAGCCTTTCCCAGGCTGCTGCAGAAAGAGAAAGTGAGCCTTCAAAAAAAAAAAAAAAAAACCCAGTTAAAATCTAGATACACCCTCCCCTGCCTGGGCTGAGATACCTCATATCCACCCCATATCCACCCCATAGGGGAAAGCTCTGTCACACGGCAAATCTGGCCCCTTATATTCTGCTTTTGGAGCATCCTGGCTTCATCAGGGAATTGAGGGATCAAATTGCAGCTCCCCATGGGTCTCTCTCAGCCCTGAGAGCCGGACTTGAGCGCTGCCAGGCCGGATGCCTGCAGGGCTGCTGCTCTGGATGCATGTGGATCCTTTAAGGACAGCATCCTCTCCTGCAGGGAGGAGGGATTTCCAGGAAGGTCTCTGTCCCCCCGGGAATGATTTCACGCTGAGCAGTGAGCACCAGCCTCGGGGCTGCCGGATGGAGGGGAACAGAGCATCTCCCAGGCTGATGCCTTTCCAGCAGCAGCAGCAGCAATATCCCTCTCTGCCTTCTGCCTTATTAGATAAGACAGCAGAGCTCTTCTGGGCTCTTCTCGTAAGGCATCCTGCAAAGATTTCAGCTCTGGACCAGCATGTCTAGACACTGGTGCACTCCAGGACATGCTGAAGCAATCCACTTGGAATCAGGGAGCAGGAGCATTCAAGGTTGCAATGAAGTATTAACCACAGCCTGCTGCAAAACCCGGGCTCTGGGGGGGTTCCTAACAAAGATCTGGCTTTAATCTGTGCCTGGTGCTTCCACACATTCCTGCCTTTGGAGAAAGCCCCAAGGAAACAACCCTGCCCCATGGAAGAGGGGCAGGATGTCCATCTTCAGGGTGCCCTGACTTACCCGGAGCTGTGGAACTGGAATTGGGGTCCAGCTGGAGACCCCCACCCCAGCGTAGCATCAGCCCCTTCAAGCCCCCACTCCTGATTCCAAAGGAATCTCCAAGCTCCCACTCCTGATTATTTTGGGATCTGCAGGCTCTCACTCCTGATTCCAAACGATTCTGCAAGCTCCCACTCCTGATTCCAAAGGAATCTTCAAGCCCCACTCCTGATTCCAAAGAATCTGCAAACTCCCACTCCTGATTCCAAAGGAATCTCCAAGCCCCACTCCTGATTCCTTTGGGATCTCCAAGCCCCCACTCCTGATCCCACAGGCGGCCAAGCCTGGCCTGCACACTCAGGGCTGGACACAGTGTGGACACCCCGGTATGGTTTGTTAGCCCCACTCTGAGCAGCCAATTCACACCTATGAATTACCAGCCCGATGTCATTCAGAGGTAATTGATAAGCTAAAGATCTTTCCCCCATCAGTGGAGTTTCTCCGGGGTGGGAACAGCAAACCCGTCCTTTCTCTGAGGTATAAATCCCAACCCAACAAATCCCAAGGCCAGGAAAGCAGGCTTTCCAACCCTGCAGTTTTCCAAGCACTTCTTCTCTCCCTCCTTCCTTCCTGCCTCCCTTGAGTTAAATATCTAAACTCACTTTTGGACAGGGCACTTTTCCACCTCTGCCACCCAAGGGTCCATCTCATGGAACCACAGAATCATTTAAGTTGGAAAAGCCCCCTCAGACCATCGAGTCCAACCATTAACCCACCGCCAAACCACGTCCCCAGGTGCCACATCCACGTGTCCATCAGTGCATCCGGAAGATTTCCAGGATACAAATCACAGGGGGATGTTTTATTTCCGAAACTTGTGGAATTCCAGCCCTTTCCCCTCATTGCAGGCACCAGCCTCAGTCCTTGCAGCAGTGCCAGTGTGCTGTGATATTTTTTCAACTTTAAGGGAGGAGAATTCCTGTCATCCAGAGGAAACACGATTACTTTCTCTCCTTCTTTGTTCCCTGAGCCAGGAATCAATTAGCAAATCCACCCTCACAGGGGAAAACCCCCCTTCTGTGGCTGCTGATGGAAAATGTGAATGACTGCAGCAAATTCAGGCAGTGCTTTCAGCTCTGCTTTAAAAAAGAATCAACCCAGCCACACTTAATAGAAATAATAGTTCTGGAATGCAACCAATTTCGGGGATTCGCCCTTAAAATGGATTATCATTAACAAGGGCCATCATGAGAAAAGGAAAAGGAAAAAAAAAGGAGAAGGGGAAGTCGCATTTTGTTCAGAAGTTTAAATTGAAATTAACACCTTTGGAAGTGCAAACTATCCATATTTCCTATTTCATCCTCATTTGTGATGAAATTTTGACAACAGAACCAACTTATCATGGTCACAGCATCAAGAAAAGGAAGCCTCTGCTTTTACCTCCTATCAGAGTACCACCGGGTCTGGTTTTCCTCTCTCCACTCTCATTTATTTTAGGTTTCTGCTGAAATTCTGAAGTGCCAAGGCAAGAAAAGGTCCTTTTATATCTTGCAAGTCCACATCAACAAAAAACAAACCTATTATGATACCACCTGACTACTCCATGACTATTTCTACATGTGGCTCCCTCACACCTACTGCAGCACATCCTCTGGCTTTGCTCCATCCATCCAGGAGCAAGATGACTCCAGAAACTTTTACCCAAAATTGTTGAAAATTTTGCTTCACTTTTGGGTTATTTGGAAAAGGAGGAATCCCTTTCCTCAGCCAAGGGATGTTTCTCATGCTAGGATTTTTGCTGAGGGGGTACGCGAGGGCAGAACCTGCCCCTGTGCAACTTTTTGGGGAAAGCTGGTTCCTGTTTCCATGAAGGAGATAACAAATGTTATCCCATGTTTATCTCACAGGACCAATACAGACCTGACTGTGCTGAGCCACTTGGACACATCTAATTAAGCTCATTTTGTTTGGTATCCCCTCAGCTCCTCTTTCCTCTTTGGAAAGACTGGACAATGATATCCACCCTCTGCCCTAATAACCCAAATAGGTCACTACAGAAACTATTTTCCTCTAGGTTATCAACATTTTGGGGATTTTTTTTTCCCCTCCCTCCAGGCTCCAAGCAATATACACTCCTTTCTATCCATTCATAAACACCAAGCAAGCTTCATTTTCCTCCCCAAAACTTGTGAGCTGCCCCAGCTCCTCGCTGGGGTGACACTCTGGGGGACGGAGTCTGATTGAGCAAGACAGCACGAGGCTTTCGTCCCTTGGCTTCCCAGGGTGGGGGGTTGTTTGGTTGTTTTCCACCTCTGGTGGCTCCACACAGAGTGGGAACTCACTGACATTTGCAGGAAAGGAGGGAAAATTTGGAGCAGCATTGAAGGTGCTGCAGCACATGAGCCTGGAGAAAATATTTCATGCTTAATCCAGCAGATTTTGTGCTCGGGCATCACCTTTGGAATCCCTTTGCTCTTGGGCACAGCTTTTGCAGCTCTGTCACCAAATGCACACAAAATGCTCCCCAAAAGCCACTCAGTGATGCTGAGCCCAGCCTCCTTTCCTAGTGTTTATTTGAATCCCCACTTTGAAAGCATCCTTTTTTCCCTGCCTGTTCCATGGAGGGAAAGAGCTTGGGAGGATCATTCTGTGCTGGGCAGAAACTATCCCTGCTAACTGGAAGGGATTAGGGAAAACTGAGGGGGTTTAGGAGCAGCAATTGCCTTGGCTAGAGAGACTGGCAAAGAGAAGGAGGGACACCAGGTTGGCTGGAAAGATCTCTAATGATTAAACCTCAGAAAGTTGCGCTTTAACAAATCCAGAGCGAATTATGGCAGGGAAAATCCCTCCTCCCCATCTGCCTTGTCCGGCCTCGCTTTCCAGGCACGGAGGAGAAGCACAAAACCCCCTCTTTCCCACAGCTTTGCCAGGTACAAACCACACTGAGCCCCTGAGGAGCCCTTTGTGCCCACCCTGCTCATTTCCAGAGCTGTGGGGCTGCGTGGCGTCAGCCAGGGCGTGCTGGCCCCCCAATCCAGCCCTGCTCCGGGGTACGAGCCCGATGCTGGGCACTGCTGGGCTGGGAGGCTCCCGACGGAGCTGCTCCTTCCCCAGCCCACCAGCAGCCCCCATTTGCACCCCCAGTGCCTCCAACACCCCCAAAGCCACGAGCAGCTGCCTACCTGAGCGGTTTGGGAGGTGGCCCCCCGGCAGAGAGGTCTCCTTGCCAGTGGGGAGTTTGCGACGTGTCACTGCGGTTATTCCCTAATCATCATATCAAACTCCAAAGGTTCAGCAGCCCCGGGCTGCTTTACAGTCCCGTGGGTTAAACGTTAACCTGCCCTATCTGCCAGCTCCCCGCAGGCCTTTGACCAGATAGCTGCCTCAGACAGCACCCACCAGGCCCAGCTTTCCCCAAATAAATGCAGGCAAATCCCATTTTAAGGGCTGGGGTCATGCTGATGCCACTTTGCTCCATGCTGGGACCTTCCCCACCTGATCCATCCCCAGCCTTGTGACACTCCTGGGGTTTTTACAGGAGGTTTGCTGGAGGATGATGGCAGCAGTGAGAAATCACTTCTGGTGGAGAAATTCCTCTTGGTGGCCAAAGCAAAGATGTGGGTTGGCAGAAATTGCTGCAAAAAGCAAAGATTCAGAGTGAGGAAAGCCTGTGCAGGTTTTGGGGAGGTTTGTTGCACCCAGAAAAATCCAGAATCTGTGAATAAATCCAGAAGACACAAATCTCTGCAAGTGTGGCTTCCAACCTCTGAGCATCCCAATAATACATTCAACCTGAGGCTGTAGAAAAAGCTTCCAAAATTAATTATCACACTAAGATCATGAGTATGTAATTTAATTAAGAGTATATAATATCAAAAAGTAAAAAACTTAAAGTTTTAGAATATAACAATATATATAAAACAAAATAAAACAATATATATAGAACAGAATAAAAGTTTTAAAACAATAACTAATTCTTCTTCATCATCTTCTTCTCCATAAGTTTAAGTAATACTATATAACTAGTTAAAAAAGTCCACATTACAAACTTTAAATAATTAAGTTAAAAATAAGAAGAATTTAAGTATAATTTCTTAATTAAATAGTTTAACCTTAAAAATCCTTATAAAAATAGTAAACAATTTTATATCTCATTAATAAAATACTACAAAACTCACACTTCCTATAAACTATATATATAATCTTATACAAACTACATAAACACACCTTATATAAACTATCATATAAATAAAAATAATGAACACCTAAATCTAAACACAAAGTATCATCTCAAACACTTCATATATAAACACACCTTAAATAAACTATCATATAAATAAAAATAATAAACACCTAAATCTAAACACAAAACATAATCTCAAACACTTAATCCCAACCTTAATAAAAACAAAAAACAAAAAAATCCCCAAACCCAATATTTAGTGGTTCTTGTGCCATATCTGGGGATACAACAGCTGAATTGAATGTTTGGCTCTTTCCAAAATCCTTCTGGACCCTCACAGGGATGAAATGGATCACCAAGGTACTTCAGCAGGGTGATTTAATGGAATTATAGGATTGTGAAATTTGGAAAAGCCCTTTATGACCATCCAGTCAAACCAGCAGCACCACCGTGCTCACCACTGAGCATTCACCATTTTTTTTGTGTGATGGTGTGATGTGCAAGTTTGGGATCCCAGCTTTGGGATCCAGCCCTGGAATTGCATCCTGCTGTGGCTGGCCCGAGCTCAGGGCTGGAGCACGCCCAGGCTGGGCCATGGTTTGCCATCCCAGAGCTGACCCCCAGCACAGGGATGCAGTGCTGGGCTTCATTTGCAGCCCTGGTAAATGAAGCATTTATAATCAGGTTGGGAAAAGTGCCATCACCCCTGTGTTTGCTCAGCTTTAAAAAGCACGAGGCGTCCCTGAGGGGGGAGGTGGCAGGGCTGGATCCCTCTTGGAGAGCAGCATCTCTCTGCTTCCTCCCTTCTCACCAGGGCGCAGCTCCCATTTCCTGGCCCAAACACGGGATTGCTCCCAAGGAAACCTCTGCCCTCTGCTCTCCACCTTCCTGCAGGATTTAGGGGTTCAAGGGCAGGCTCTGGAGCACATTCAGAGAAGATAAAACCCCCAAACAAGCCCTTCCCTAGCAGTTATGAGCTCCTCTCCCTGAGCGCAGTTTGGGATCTGCTGCTTCTCCTGATCTCCAGGGCACAGCTTGGGAGTGAGGGGCAGATCTTGTGAGGATTTGTGAAAAGAATTTGGAATGTGTTAGAGATGAGACTTCTGAGTTGTTTTAGAGGATGTAATTTATTTTTTTTATCTTTTACATAGGTAAGAAAGGTGAGTTCAACTCACCTTATATGATTTTATATGAATTATATAAAATTCAGCTCACCTTATATGATTATATGATTTTATATGAATTATATGCTTCAGAAGACTTCTAGTTACAAAAATGTTTAAAAATTTATTAACAAATAAAACACTATCAACAAAAATATTTATATTTTGATTAATCTTTAAATGTTTCATCTTATAGACTTGTTACAATATAAACTTTTCTAGTTAATTATTATAATACACAGTTGTACAATACTGTATTCCAAAACTCTAAACTTTCTTCTGTTTAGTTTAACATATTTTTATTTTAAACTATAAATCTACGTTCTCATTTCTAATGCTTAAATTTAGAAGTCTTTTCTAAAATTTCAGATAAAATCTTGTGTTTAATTTTGAGTTTAAACTTACAAACTCAAAGTTATAAGAACCCTCTACATTTTGGATTCTAACAAGATGTGACAATGGATTTTTTTCCATGTCAAAGGGATTTTTCTGTCTTTTACATGCCATCCTATGCTCTCCTAAGGGACTGGTGGGATTTGATCACTGGGAAACTGGATTTCAGACTGAAGGCCCCACTGTGCCACTGAGCACTGCAGACAGCGCAGGAAAATGAGCTGAAATCACTCAGTGACCAATTAAATGCCTCTTCCCTGGAATTGTGACAATGGGAGGAGCAAACCAGCTCCATAAAATCAAGTGTCTTCACAGGCCCACCACTAAAAAAAAAAACAACAAAAAAATCTCTCTGAGGGAAACGTGAGGCGTTACCTGAGTGCAGGTAATGAGACTCTGATGATCTGTCAGCTAGAAGGGATGAAATGCAAGTGGCCATGGAAATAGAGCAGTTTGGGATGGAAACCCCAATTTTGGGATAGAAACCAGCTGTGGATTGACCCACAGGTGTGAGAGTGACTTAGGTTGTGTGTTAGAGGTGGGGCAGTTCTCTTCTGTTCGTTGGGCAGTTTCCTTTATCTCTTCCACAACCCATCCTCCCTCCAGGAGATCTCTGCTGTTCATGGGCCATTAATTATTAATTATCTTCTGTTCATGGGTCATTAATTATTAATTATCTCCTGTCCATGGCCAGTGAGTGTCCCTGCATGGCTGATCCAATCCCACCATCCCATGGGGAGATGCTCCGCCCAGGGGAGGAGCCAAGCATTCCTGCCTGGATACAATCTGAGCTTTGGGACCCCACAGCAGCCTTTGCCCCCTGCACTGCCAGAGGAGCAGCTTTCTGCTGCCCTGCATGGCCAGAGGGAGCCCAGGCCCATCTGCAGCAGCCCTGGAGCTGCAGAGGAAAACTCCCCCCTTGTGCAGGATCCCTGCTGCAGCAGAGCCACAGCTGGCACTGCAGGAGGGCTGAGCCCCCATGGGATGGGGCTGGGACACCTCCCTGGCACACAGGGGGCAGGGCATGGTCTGGCTCTGTTTATCTTTTTGTACTATTGCATCTGTATTTTAATTTTCCTAGTCAAGAACTGTTATTCCTATTCCCATATCTTTGCCCAAGAGCCCCTTAATTTCAAAATTACAATAATTCAGATGGAGGGAGTTTACATTTTCCATTTCAGGGGAGGCTCCTGCCTTCCTCAGCAGACACCTGTCTTTCAAACCAAGACAGAGGTAAGCCTGACAACACACATGGACATGGAAAGCCCCTCTGATGCCAGAAGGGTTGAAATTTCAACATAATTTTTTGAGGTTGTGCAGGAAGAGCAGCTGTGATGCTTTCCTTCCCTGTCTTCCTCTCTCTGCCACAGATTTTGCTCAGAAGAGGAGAAGTGATCAAGATAGGAGATGTGATTTGTGCTCATGTTTCCTTGAAAGCCTCTTGAGGAGCAGAACATAATTGTTTCCTTCTCCACAGTCACAGTGGGCTGCCTCCTCCAGGGTTTGCCTCAGCCTGCCAGGTGGGATTAGGGAAAAGCACTTCCAGCTCAGGAAAAATGTCACTTTTGTGTTATTTATTTGCTGCCACAAACCCCCTAATGGGTGGCCTGATCCTCCAGCTTTCCCTGGAAGTGCTGCAAGAAGTTTTCCAGGATGTCCAGCAATGGGTTTATGGCAAATCTCTGGCTGTGCCAAGCCCTGCTGGGGATCAGCAGCTGCCCTTTAACATAGCAATAAAGCCAATAAAAATATCCTTGGTGTCAGGAGGAGCAGGATCAGAGCCCAGCCATGGAAAAACATGGAAATGGTGATGTTGAGAGCATCTCCTGAGTGTTGTGTTTGCTGTGGAGACACCCTGGTCAGACAGACCCTGCTGTGATCCAGGTGCGTGGATGCTCCATTTGGTGACATTCCCACTGCAGGGTTTGCTGGAAGTTGGGCAAAAAATGGGATGTTGCCAAAAAACTTTGAATTTTCCCAAGTTAGTTACAGCTTTAGAAGTATGTGCGTCAGTTATTGGGGAGGGTTTTGTGTGTGTACAGAGAGAGGTTGTTAAACACCACTGCAGCTCATTATAGCTCTCTAAACATCACAGTTCTCCTTTTTCCCTCAAATAAATCTGCATGCTGCAATGCCACTGTGCTCTGTAATTAGGAACAATTCAATTGAAGTCTTAATGCTTTCCAAAAACAATCCTTTGCTTCAGCAGCCTGACTCATACCCTGCTAGAGAGCTGCTGCTAGGCTGAAAAGGAATTTATAGTGGAGTAAACAGCCTGTGTGTATTGGTATTTAGAGATATGAAAACCACTTGGTCCTAATTCCAAAACTGATATTAAATGGAAAAAAATAATTATTTTTAAAAATGGGCAGAAATGAGGCTTCTGCACTCCTTTTCCTAAAACTTGGGACTCTCCAGACTTTCCAGTTGCCAGTTTTGCCTTGTTGTGGCTGAGACATTTTGGGTTTGTTTGTGCCATGGAAAGGCAGCAGTTGTGCCCAAAGGGGGCTGGATCCTGCTGCTGCCAAAGAAAACAGAATTAATTATAAAAGTTTTGTGTGCCTGTGGCTTCAAGATAAATCTGTGGTCGTAAGTATTCCTTTGATTTAGGATAGTCTGATATGACCTGTGTTTGTGTAAGGCTGATGGATCAAATATTGACTTGTTGGAATATGGATCAAATATTGACACTGCTGCTCCAGTAATGACTTTTGTCAAGCTGTGGTTGCAACTCCTTCAGTCTCAGGTGTTTCTCCAATGCCTCTGGATAACAGCAACATAAATAGTGGGTGTGCAATGCCAGCCTGAATAATCCCAGCACAGGAACACAGGAAAATGGGAGGCAGCAAGCTCAGGAAATGCCCTCATTCCCCATTTCTCTGCTCAGCATTCACTCCTAAAATCCGTGTCCAAAAATAATTGCAAAGAAGTGATTTCAAGCTGGAGCTGGTGGCAAAACAGTGCTCCTGCAAATGTGTTTGACATGGGAAATGTTTGAATCCTGTCCCTGCTGGCGTGTCCCCGCCTTTGGCAAAAAATTCTTCAAAAGGCATCATCAGACCCAAACACACTTGGGAAGTTTAATTGGAAGGTACATTCCAATATTTTTAGTTCTGCTGAACAATTTCCCAACCTGCTTCCTGACTTCTGTCCGTGCAGTTTCTTGATACTGAGATTGTGACCTCCACCTGGTCTTGGAGAAAAACAGGGGCATCTTGGGCCTAGAAATGGCAGGTGCTTTAGAAATAAAGTTGTAAATGTATAAAACAAAGTCCTCCCGTTAAGTATGGAGGCAAACCTTGAAGTCACAGGTGTTAAGATTCCTGTAGTACAGTTTAAAAAAAAGCTTAAAAAATAAAATCTTTTTTTTTGCAAAATGTTACAGAACCCCAGACTGGTTTGGGTTGGAAAGGACCCTAAAGTTCATCTTCTTCCATGGGCAGGGATACTTTCCACTCTCCCAGGCTGCTCCAAACCCCATCCAACCTGGCCCTGGGCACTTCCAGCTCTTATTTCTCCTCTAAGTGCATTCAGAAAACCAGAATATTCTGATAGTAGTGGTTTACACTGAACAGAAGTGAAAAGCAGTAATTGGATTTACTGTACAAATCACTGACAGTAAGTCCTCTAATGCTGTTAGGACTCCTTAAAATAATAGACTTAGACCTCTCTCCCAGCTGAAAGCAAAGCTCCCAAGGCAAATAATTAGACTTAAAGGCCAGATGTGGTTATTTTGCAGCACCTTTTTGTGGCTTCTGTGTGTGCAGGAGAAAAGCTTTAGGTTTTTTTCCTTTTTCTTTCTGTTTCAGTAGAAATAAATGGGATGGGAAAGGCAAGGACTTGCACAGGTATTTGTTTGCTTTGGAAGGACACCCTGCACAAGGGTGGCATGAACTCTGTGCCCCAGCCTGCCTGGCTGCCTACAGCATAAATCCTAATATTTCCTAATAAATGTATTTAATATATCCTGCCTGGGAAGGGAGGGGAGAAGGAAACACCTCAGTGGTTGGGTGCAGGTGTAAAGAAAATGGGGTCAAGGCCACTGCTCCAGTTTGTGGCTGGGGGCAAAGGGGGGAGGTAGGAAAAGTGGTATTGATCTGGAGATATGAGGGCACTGATAAGAGAAATGGGAACAATTTGCATGAAGAACTTGGCAAGTCTGGGCAGGAGAGACAGACAGGAATGAGGCTTTATTTTTATACATAAATGTGCTTTTAACAAAATTAAAAAGGTGTTGTTGGGCCTTGTAGATTTTTTCCTCTGCTGGGAGACCAGGGAGGAAAATGAGATTTTTCCAAGCAGCAGACTGGGACTTGTAAAGCCAGGCCTAACCACTAAGCTGAGTCCTTTTCTGAGCTTTGGCCACCTGGGGAGGCAAGAGCAAATAGTTTGTGACTTGTTTCCTTCCATGTAGCATTTTTTTTTCCACTTGTGCTTTTCATCAAAGCCCATTTCATACCTGCCTGGTGGATGCAGGCATTTGTGGAATATTTCCCACAATATTCACCCTTTGAGGGTGGCTGTGTGCCCATGACTCACTGCACCTTTCTGATGTGTAATAATAACTTCCTTTTGAAAAATGGCTCTGCAGCACATTGAATTCAGGTGTGTTTTATCATTCTGTGGGATGGCAGGAAAGCATTTGGGACACCTTGCTGTCATTTGGGCATCAAAGTTTATAAAATTGGTACAGAACTTTTACAAGGGATTCAGGGAAGAAATAGTGACTGGGATAGGCTTTGATGTCCTGAGTGGGCTTTGTAAGTCCCTGGTTTGTGAATTCATTGAGAAATTGAATCACAGGGTGGGTTGGGTTGGAAAGGGTCTTAAAGCTCCTCCAGTGCCACCCCTACCATGGCAGGGACACCTTCCACTGTCCCAGGCTGCTCCAGCCTGGCCTTGGGCACTGCCAGGGATCCAGGGGCAGCCACAGCTGTGCCAGGGCCTGCCCACCCTGCCAGGGAGCAATTCCTGCCCAATCTCTGATCTAAACCTGCCCTCTGTCACTTTAAAGCCATGTCTTGTCCTGTCACTCCATGCCCTTGGCAGAAGTCCCTGTCCCTGACTTTCCCTGGGGCAGGAAAAGCAATCCAGGCTTGACTTTGCTCTTGCTCAGGCAGAGGTGCCTGGAGAAGATCAGGAATGTGTGGCCTGTCCCAAATCACTTTAGGGATGAGGTGTGGGAGGGTGGCTATGGGAAACTGCAAATGGAATTTAAAAAGGCTCCTGTGATCTGAAGAACCTTGAGAAACAACCAGAGGGTGCTGAGCATTCCTGGGAAAGGGAAATGGGAATGGGTGGCCAGCTCCTCCAGCTCGTAGGTACAGCAAGAATTACTCACCTCCATGAATTGCAGAGGTGCCAAAGTGCCCCCCTGCCCCCCTAAACACAGCCAGCTCGTGCTGGAGACTCACACATCTTGCTCCAGCAGCCTCAAAGTGCTCAGAACCCAAAATAGTGCTGGCTAGGGGCTGGGTTTCTTAAAATATTTCCCCAAGCCTTGTTGTTTTCGCTGTCTCCTTTGCCCAGTGGGTTGGTGGGTGGTCTCTTGGTTGGGTTTGGGTTTGCTCATGGGTGGCCCTGAGCTGGGAGGGTTGGGGTTCTCAAGGCAGGGGCTGGGATTTGGGGTAGGGGACCTTGCTGGAGCCCAGCTCAGAGGCTCATTGCTCCTTCAGGAGGCTACAAAATGTAGTTCTGACTCAAAAATGTAGCTCAGGCTCACATAATGAGTCTTGGCCCCTCTACCTGGGATAAACATGAACTTCCCTGAGGGTTTGGGTTTGGATCCCACTGTGTTGGAGTTCAGCGGGGCTGCCAAGCTGTCCTACATTCAGGTGGGTGGTGGAGCTGGATCTCCCCCCAGGAGGCCAAATGTGAACAAGAAAGGGTCTGTGATGCAGGGCAGAGGTGTTTGGTTTGGGATGTGTGACTGCTAACCACAAACAGAGTCAATATTTAATAGAAAAGAATGGAAAAATAGTAAAATTAGTACTTTAGCAGACCTGTGTCGCTTCAACATAGGTGTGAGGGGTATCTTTTGTCCTTTCAAGTGTTTATTTTATTTTTATTATTTTTTAAATGAATCTGGCACCCTGGCAGTTTTTGGTGTCTGCCAGCACCATCCTCTGAGCTCCCTGCAGGGTGATGGATGGGGAATGTTTTGAGTGAATGTTTTTAAACAAACCATTTCCAGCTAAGGCCAGACTTGAACCTTCCAATGTTTCCATGTCTGGTGAAAATGGTGTTTCTTTAAATAGAAAAGGTAGGAGCCAGCACTCCAGAGCAGAACTTCAGATGGTTTGGTGTGAGAAGGGAGCTTAAATCCCATCCAGTGCCATGGGCAGGGACATCTTCAACTGTCCCAGGTGGCTCCAACCCGGTCTTGGGCATTTCCAGGGATCCAGGGGCAGCCACAGCTGCTCTGGGCACCCTGTGCCAGGGCCTGCCCACCCTGCCAGGGAACAATTCCTTTCCTCTTTTGGATCAGCTCTGGTGTGGGTGCTGTTTGGAGGCACCTTCTCCTTTCTGAGTGTTCCTTGCTCTTCCCATCCTATCAGATTCCTGCTGTGCATGAGGTGGCTTGGGATGGTCTTGCTGGACAAACTAAACTCCATAAAAACACCATCCACCCTCCAAAGCTTCCTGAGCAGTGCCACCATCCTGGACTCGACCTGCCCTGATGTTCTGTCAGTTCTTTGAGGGAGTTCCAGCCCTGGCAAGGTGTCATTTTCCCCCTGGGAAAAGTGGCTTCTCAAGCAGATCCAGCCCAGCTTTCTGCTGAAGCTGTCTCAAAGGAGATGTCCACCCTTCCTGGCAAACCTTGCTAGCAACACTTAGGTCATATTCTGCTTTTATTTCCCTTGCTCTGGAAGCAGCCAAACTTCTCCCCAAAAGCTTCATGCAGCTGGAAATTGCTGAAGCCTCTCCAGCACCCAGCAACAAATTACAACTGTGAGATAACACACAGCCCTGGGCATTGGCTAGAAATGGCACATTCTAAATATTTTAATTGCTGATTTGTATGTTTGGGAGGAGGAAAAAAACCCCTTCAGATGCTGTGCAATGCATGTATAAATTCTGAATTGTAAATAAATATGCTCCCTGGGAGTTCAGATTTTTTTGGCAGTTTATCAAGCAGTGAGGTTTAAATGGGAATTCATTCAGCTGGACTAGAAAGCAGTCAGAATATCTCTGGCATTTTGGAGTGGGATGGAGCTCCCTGAGCTGGGCAGGCATCTCCTAATGTTGGTGTCCATGAAAATTGAGAATTGAGAGCATGCAAAGAGACCTCTGGAAGGGAGCGGAGCCAACCTCCATGGAGCAAACTCAAGGTTTTGTCCCATTCATGGCCTGCAAGAGCCAATTCTGTTGTGAGAAGGTCAGAGAAGAACCAGAGCTGCTTCTCCAGCCTTGGAGGAGAATTCCTGCTGCCCATCCCTTTGGACAGGGATGCTGTGTTCCCAGGGAGGATGGCTGGTACCTGTGGGATTGCTCAAATAACTCTAAAAAGATTGAATATGGATGCACTCAGCGTTGCTTCCCAGGCTTCAAACTGAGATAAATGTGACAGGACTTCTAATGCTGGAGGAAAATAAAAATATCTATTTAAAATGGCAAAAATCCAGTTAGAACAGGAAAAATGCTTGGCACAGACCCGAAGCCAGGTTGGACTCTGCTTTGTGCATCTTGGAAAATGCTTTTCACAGGTCCTGACCTCAGTGCAGAGGGGCATGGAGAGGTTTTGTCCTTATCTTGAGCAAGGCTGGCTGTAAAACCCCTCCAGGTGAGCTGCCAGCAGCTTTTCCAGGAACACCAGGAATTCTGCCTATGGGAATGAGCTCGGGAAGGCAGGGAAACAAAGCTCTAAAATTTACACCTGGCTCTGCCACCTTGGTTTTTAATTTCTTCATCAACACAACTTCACCTGGGTGGCAAAGAGGGACTCTGAAGGGCAATTCTCCTTCTTTTCCCTTTCCCAACTGGTTGGAATTGCCCCATAGCTGGTGGTTAGGTGGTTCCTGGGAGCAGAGCGTGCTAACCTGGCTGTTCCCAGGCTCCAACGTGGGCAGCAGCTGATGCAGAAAATGCTCCAGTGCAGAGCAAACCAAGCAGAGGAGAAATATTAATTTAGATTTTTCCAAAAGGCAGCTGGTTTTGTTGGTTTTGCTCACTGGGTTATGCAGATGCTCCCTCGGTGTCAGGGATTTCTGATGGAGCTGGTGCTCTCAGCTGTGACAGAAGGTAGAAAAAAAGGTCATAAATACAGCTTTGACTCCAGGTAAAAGTAATAAAATCCCCCCAAAAGACAGACAAAACTACTTCTAAGCCCAGCTTGCAGCAATTTCATGCTCTATATATCCAAGAGGTTTCAGTAGCAATTCAGTAGCATCAAGAATTCTTCATTTTTCACTGTAAATATTTCTGAGATTAAAAGTAAAACCAAACAATTCCCCAATTCCCGTGTGCAGCATTTGTACCTCCTGAGATGAGTTTAATTATTTTTCACCTGAAATAATTCAGATTTTACTGCCACAATTAATGTTGACTGAACTTTTAAGCTGTAACTTCCCTGGTGTTTTTGCAAATCTGTGGGGTTTTCATTATTTCTCCTCCTCCCAAGACAATATGAACAGAACAGGGTGTCATTCCTTATTAAAGAAGGATTTAATAATGAAAATTCAATTTTTAAGGAACCTAAACCTGAACATCTGTGTTGGGAGAGTTTGTAGGAGCTGAGGATCATTTCTAAATGGTTTCTCTGCTCAGCAGCTTCCAAAAGCAAAAGTCATGGAAGCTGAATGTTGCTTGGGATTTTAAACTGAAAATCCATTTAGAAAGAAGAGAGTCCTCGAGGGAATCGAGGTAAAAATAGCTGCCAAACAAGGCAAAATTGAAGAGGAAAAGAACATTGATATTCAGAATATTCATTTCTCACGGAGCCTGACGTTAACAGCTCTGCTGGGAAATTACATGATTGTTGTTAAAATGCTGTGGAAATCCAAATAAAGGCTGGGAAGCTACAGGATGTTCTCGGAGGATGCAAGCTTTGCTGGAAGAAAAGGAAATAAACAGTTCAGCCCCAACACCTAAATATTGATATAAAGATGTAAAAGTCGAGGAGGCTTCACAGAGCAGCACGTGATGGGGATGTCCCAGGGCGCTGGGCAGGCTTGGAAAGTCAAATATTCTCCATCCCTGTGGAGCAGTTGGAGCTCGTGTGGTGTCCTGGAAAAGCAGGATGTGAGCCAAGGAATAGAGGAATGACAGCCCCAGTAATGGAATTGCTGACTGGGTTGGGCAGGAGCTGGGCTGCAGGAGCACGGGGAGGAATGGGGTTTAAAAATAACCTTATTTTTAAAAAAAACCTGATGGGTGAGAAGGGCTCTGGAAGGGCAGCCCTGAGCAGGGGGGATCCCCATCCCTGAGGGTGGGTGGTCCTGGTGCTCCCAGAGCCCTTTCCCAGTGCTCCCAGCTGGGATTGGTGGGGATGCCAGCACGTGCTGCCACTTGGGGACCGTGGCTCCTGAGGGGGATTTGGGGTCACAGCAGCACAGGGAAGGAGCCACTTGTGGGAAAATGTCCCTGGAGCTCATGGCTGAGCAGGGAGGTCATCAGGGCTGACATTCCCATATGGATCCTGTGGAGCTGCTGCTGGCCCAGGCCCAGCTCACTCTGGAGTTGTTCCTGCTCAACGTTCCCTTGAACGGACGGGATGGGACTGCTGGGAACGTGCCTTGAGCTGTTTTGTTTTCCAGCATCACTCTCATTACATGGCTGTGACAATGGGAAGATGCCACCAGCTCACACCTCAAGCAGCAGACCAAGAACTTAATGTTACAACTCACTTTATAAGTTTTTTCCTTTTAAATTGCTTTTAAATTAAAAGCAATTTCCAATCACACAAAGCAAAAGCACATTGACAGTAGTTCCATCCAACCAATATAGGCACATGTACCTTTTGTTAAACAATGCCTGCTTATTTCAAATACAATACCTGCTTGTGAGCCTTAAAACACAACACACAGAGCTCCATTATTAAACTTAGAACTCCCTAATATCTTGCTAGACAAACTTTTCTGTAGCTTAGGGAGTTATTCTAGACAAGCATTAATACACAGACCATTGTTCTATTTGTCCTTACTTTTACTTTTCTACTTCTTACATAATTTTTCTGCTGACCAATCTCATGGTTCTGCAGTCTCTGAGGCCTGCCTTTTGCAGCTTTCCCAAAACCCTCTGATTTTCTGGATTCCCACAGGGGCCTTTCCAATATTTGACTTTCCCCACTGCTTTGTCACCCTCCGGATTTTCCAGAGCCGCTTTTGTCATGTTGAGAGTTTCTCACTGATGGTTTGGTCATCTCCAAGCTCTGCACCCAAAGGTAGGACACGAGCACGCACGAGGATGGAAAATTGGTTCTGCCTCAAATTCCACTGTCCCAAACAACACCAGCCACAGCCAGGCTGCTCTTGGAGCTGACCCAAAATAAATTTGGAGGGTGCTGAGGAGGAGCAGCCTATAGTGGCATCACCTTCCCAAGATAACCATCAGTTGTCACCCAATTTTGGCACGGGACACGACAGCAAGGAGCAGGAAGCTGTTTAGATCAGTCCCAGATGAGATGCTGAGCATTTTCCAGGAGCATTTCTGTCTGGGAATAGCCAGTGGGAGGCTGAATGGATTTGTGGCTGGCCAGGTGGCTGCCACAGCTGTGCTGTGTTGCTGGATGTCACCCCTGCCACCACTGCCATCAGGGGCAGAAGGGGTGGCAGGGCTTTGTTCCATGGCTGCAGAGGGGAAATGCCCTGCAGGACGAGTTTTCCTGAAAGGTGGAAGCCTTTTTATTATTGATTTACAACTAAATAATTATTTTTATTTGGTACTTTTAAATAAAAATATCAAATATATATATATATATATTTTATATATATAACTATAAATTTCAATATATATTTTACTATAAATTTTAATATATATTTCAATATCTATTTCAATATGTATTTAAAATATTATATTTTAATATAGTATATATTTTAGTATATGTTTAGCCCATGTTTTAATGTATAATTTATATATTTTAATATAAATGTAATATAATTTTAATATATATTTTAAATTGTATTTATGTCTATATATTTATACATATATATGTATATAAATTTAGTATATATGTATATAAATTTAGTATATTTTTATATTTATAAATGTATAATAATAATGTATAAAAATTCATAATAATGTATAATAATAATTGCCTATTAAAAAATATAGAGATAGTTCAGAAAAGCCTAGATTTGTAATAAGATCAAGTGATGGGATATGACAAAAAAGGAAGTATTTACATGCAATCATCTCTTTACAAGTCTGGCAGAAAGTGACTTTTTTTTTAATGGAGTTCTGACAAAACTCTCAGTTTTTGTTCCCATTCACCATTTTTCAAAACTCACCCCGTGCTGAGTGGGAGGGAGGATAGAGCCTTAAGAACCAGAAATGCAGAGTGGGAAATTCTTCTGGGATAGCAGACAGGGGGAAAAAACCCAGCAGGAATTCAGGCGTAGATGTTGAGAGCATCTAAATTTGGCTGCTGGATTTGTGCAGCCCCAACAGCTCCCACTTGTGCAGTTTATTTTTTCCCCCCTCTTTATTAAAAAGCAAACTCTTTGCAGTCTGTGCTTGGAGTGTCCAGTTGTGGAAGTGCCTCCAAAGGGGAGAGTTAATAATATTTATCTAAAACATGCCAGAGCCCACGTGGAGTCTGGGGGATTGGGCTGGATAAAGCCAGAATGAAATCCTTGCTATCCTGGGAATCACTGGAGGGGCTTTTTTTATTTTTCCCACCAGCCTCTGATGCAGTTGTGGTGAGAGCATGGATGTGATGCTACCCCTGTAGCCAAAGGGATATTTTTAGCTTCCTCGTTTTCCTTAAGGAAAATGACATCCTGATTTAATTTATATGAATGGGGGAAGAAGTTGAAGCTGTGGGACCATTTCCAGAGCAGTGTCATAAGCAGCACTGAGGGGAAAAAAGTGCCAAAAAGAAAGAGGAAGATACAAGGAAACATTTCCAGGTTACTGCTTCAAGAAAAACAAAATTAATGTGGGATATCACAGTATTTTATATAATCCTGGAATGGTTTGGGTTGGAAGGAACCTTAAAGCTTAAAAGGACACCTTCCACCATCCCAGGCTGCTCCAAGCCTTGTCCAGCCTGGCCTTGGGTACTTCCAGGGGTCCAGGGGCAGCCACATCTGCTCTGGGCTGCTCTCTCCATCCTTTCAGGGAACAATTCCTAATTCCCAATATCCCATCCAGCCCTGCCCTCTGGCAGTGGAAGCCATTCCCTGTGTCCTGTCCCTCCATCCCTTGTCCCCAGTCCCTCTCCAGCTCTCCTGGAGCCTCTTTAGGCTCTGGAAGGGGCTCTGAGCTCTCCCTGGAGCCTTCTCTTCTCCCAGCCTGGCTCCAGAGCAGAGGGGCTCTGTGAACTCCTGAAATTCCACAAGCAAAAAATCCTAGATTGGGGTGATGGGAATAATTTCCTCTGACTTACTGCATGTGCAGTGTCACTGTGCCTGAAGGTTTGATGGATTATAATTGATAACAGAGAGGGAATTCAACCCAGTTTCCCCAGTGGGGTCAGAACTGGATGATCTTGAAGGTCTCCCTTCCAACCCAAACCATTCTGGGGTTCTGTGGAAATGCCTGAGCTGCATCACTTGGAGCTTTCTGTGGCTGCAGGGTGTGCAGGACACACAGCTCACACATCCTCACACTGCTCGTGCCCCAAGCCAACCCCACAAAATCCTGTGGCGGCAAAAAAATCCCGTGACAAGCTCAGAAGGAGCTCAGCACACTGCCTGCTCCATGGCATCATCATCTCCAAGGCTGATTTTTTAATACAAATATCTTTGTTCCCATTTAGGGAGTTACTCCTAAGTGGTGAGCAGGCTCATATCTGTGAGTAAATTAGACACTGAGGAGGTGACACAGTTTATTAAATTACCCAGTGAAATAGGGACTAAAATGAAGAAGGAAACAGCACAGAATTAATCCTTCCTTTTTATGGCCTTAAAATACGCTCCCACTGAAACCTTCTGTGTCCATAAGGCAGCTCCATCCCTCGGGAAGCTGCCATGCAACTTCAGCTGATGTTAAGAGATTGGAGGGGGGGGGAGATATAGGTTCAGACTTGTGCCACTATTGAAGTAAGTCACAAAATACCAAATATTTTCTTTTTTAACACGATGGGGATTGCTGCCTTCCTCCAGCTCCTCCAAATCACAGAGGGCTGTGACCTCGAGTCCACTCTGCTGCTGCTGCTGCTGGAGAGTCTCTTTGCTTGCAAAATCGAGCTTGAAACAGAGAATGGTGGGGGTTGCAGAGGTGGAGTGAAAGGCAGGGTATTGATTTTATAAAAACCCAGCATCACCTTTCATACTCTGTTAAAGTTACACCAAGGGAGAGCTGGCACGGCTTCCAGCGGGATAATTCCGGCCCCAGCCTGAGTAATGTCTGCGTGCTGCCATGAGAAACGCGGGCGCTGAGCCTTCCTGCCTTCAACAGCTGGCATATTTTACATATCTGCTGCTTGCAAACTGTGTTCTACAGCGCCCCGGCACAGAGAAGCCGCGGGGAGCCGGCAGAACGAGCTCTGGCTGAAGGCGAGGGGATATTTCCAGCAGAACTTTGTGTTTTGCCTGCTCTGAACGTGCCTGGGGATGCTCACCCTCCGCTGGGAGGCGGGGGAAGGGAGGGGCTCAATCCATGCTGGGACCCCTTCCTTACGGATGGGATCGTGCCCTTTCCTTGGATAAACTCCCGGCGTCTCACTGGGCAGGATGTAAAGCTAAAAACGTGCACTAATGAAAGGCACCGAGAATGAGGGGGCTGTAAAACACTTCCCAGCACTTGGAGCATCGCATCCTCGCCAATTACTGCCACTGTCTCCAATTAACAGCGCGGGGTTAACCTTGGGGTGGGTTTATCCCTGAAAAACGGAGCTGGGGCGGGGCGGAATCGCTGCTTGGCTTGGGTCAGCTCCGGGACCTCCCTCTGTGCCTCTCGATCCACTGCGAGACACATAAATTCCCCGGCTGTCCTGCCCTGGGCTCAGCCTGCATCTCCTGCTGCGTGCCCCGAGGAGCTGCTGAGCTTCCCTGCTCCTGGCCGGGCTCCCGGGCATCCCGGTGGGCACAGAGGGGAGCGGGATGTGGGCACAGAGAGGGGAGCGGGATGTGGGCACAGAGAGGGGAGCGGGATGTGGCACAGAGAGGAGCGGGATGTGGGCACAGAGGGCAGCGGGATGTTGGGCACGGAGAGGAGCGGGATGTGGGCACAGAGAGGAGCGGGATGTGGGCACAGAGAGGGGATGTGGGCACAGAGGAGGGGATGTGGGCACAGAGAGGGGAGCGGGATGTGGCACAGAGGGGAGCGGGATGTGGGCACAGAGGGGACCGGGATGTTGGGCACAGAGGGGAGCGGGATGTGGGCACAGAGAGGAGCGGGATGTGGGCACAGAGAGGAGCGGGATGTGGGCACAGAGAGGGGAGCGGGATGTGGGCACAGAGAGGAGCGGGATGTGGGCACAGAGAGGAGCGGGATGTGGCACAGAGGGGAGCGGGATGTGGCACAGAGGGGAGCGGGATGTGGGCACAGAGAGGAGCGGGATGTGGGCACAGAGAGGAGCGGGATGTGGGCACAGAGGAGGGGATGTGGGCACAGAGGGGAGCGGGATGTGGGCACAGAGAGGAGCGGGATGTGGGCACAGAGAGGGGAGCGGGATGTGGGCACAGAGAGGAGCGGGATGTGGGCACAGAGAGGAGCGGGATGTGGGCACACAGAGGGGAGCGGGATGTGGGCACAGAGGGGGGCGGGATGTGGGCACAGAGAGGGGAGCGGGATGTGGGCACAGAGAGAGGAGCGGGATGTGGGCACAGAGGGGAGCGGGATGTAGGGGCACACAGAGGGGACCGGGATGTCGCTGCTCCTATGCCTTGGGGGTGCACAGTGTCCTGTCCCTTTGCTTCCAGCCTCTCCTCCTGCTGGCCCTGGGTTTCCAGCCTCTCCTCCTGCTGGCCCTGGGTTTCCAGCCTCTCCTCCTGCTGGCCGTGGGCTTCCAGCCGCCTCTCCTGCCCGGGGCATCCCTCAGGCGCTGCCTGTGTCCCAGCCCGGGAGGACAGCGGGATGCATGGCAGGCTCCCAGCCGGGACAGGGCTGCGGGACGCGGTGGGGACACAGCCTCACCCCGCTGTCCCCTGCCACTCCTGGCTCTCTCGGTCTCCTCGCAGAGGTGTCTCAGGGCCGTGCTGGCGCTTTGTTGCCGGCTGTTTTATCTCGGTGCTTATCTGCAAACGAAGCCGCAGTCGGTGCGGGCTGCAGCCGGACCCTGCGCTGGGAGTGCTCCGGGAAGGGCCGATGGATACAGAGCGTGGCTTTGGCTCGGCGTGGGGACACCGGCGATGCTGTGACCCCACAGGATCCCAGAGCCTCTTGCTCTGCCATTCTGGCCTCCCAGGAGCTGACCTTGAAGGGGCAGCAGTTGCTGGTTGTGAAATGGGGACGCTCCTTGGTGACTCGATGCGCTGTCAGCGAGCTCGTGGAGTCACCAGCTGTTCTTAGTGCCATCTACACATTTTATATAAAAATATATTGATGTGGCCTTTAATCCAGACCCAAATAGATTACTGAGCATGTTTTACCGATGTGTTTCCCCTTCTGTGCCTCCCAAGCAGCACAAGGCAGCTGGGATATTAATAATGACCATGTGTTGCTCACCCACTCCAGCCCCAGAGTGCCAGCCTGGGACCTGCTTCTGCTCCAGAGATTGGATTTCCTTTACATGAAAGCTCTTCTCCAAAGAGTCAGCCCAGTGTCTCCAGCTGGGGTCCAGTAAGGTGGTGAGGGCTGTAGAGACTGTCCGAGTGGGGCTGAGGGCAAGGCTGGTGGTTTAATTCACAGAAAATACATAATTATCCTTAACTCACATTGTGAGTTTCCTCTCTCTGCTGCTGGCCCCTGGAGCTGCAAAACAACTCAAAACCAAAAGAGGTGCTCCTGGGGTAAAAAATGTGGATTACACAGTTCCAATTAAAAGAAATTTGTCCAATTTTAAAAAACCTGTTTGGTGAAAGTTGCATCCTTCTTCTGCTGCATGTGAGGTTGTTGGAGGGCAAAACCTGCATTTTGGAGCAGTCAGGTGGCTGCTGCTCGGTGGAGATCCCTCTGCTTTCCTCATTCAGGAAAGCCAGAGGTTTGGGAATGGCAAACCAGCTTGGACATGAGTGTCCCTGGGATTTGAAACTGCCTCAGGTGTTGAGAAAAGGGGATCTTCCTTTCCTGACTGGGTATCCTGGCAGAAAGGCCACAAGCTTTTATATTTAAATAGACAGAGGACTCTCACATCCATAATTACATCTATAAATGAGAAATAAAGAATTTCATTGATAGGGAACACAAAACTGCCACAGGTAATCACATTTTCAGAAAATGGTTCTTCTATCATGTAAAAAACTTGGATGAAAGTGATGGTTGTGCAGCTGAAATTGTTAAATGAATAATACAAACTCATTCTAACTCCCAGGGGAGTATTTTTACCCCTAGATTGAGATACTCTTCACCCTAATTTTGTTTCTACACAAGTTAATATTCTCCTGGGAAACACATAAAGTCTGTAAAATCAGTGATGAAAAGTAATAACCAGCCCACTGCCCTACACACACACACACAAAGGACCAAGAAAACATTGAGAATTTGCCCAATGACAATAAAAATCCCAAAATGAAGCTTTGAAGCATCTCAGAAGTAACTAAAACACACCAGGAAATGATCATTTGGCCTTTAAAATAAACAAACTACCCAAAGCTGCTCCTTTACAGGTTAAAAAAACCTCACCTCCAAAATCTTAATTCGCCTTAAAAATAGAGATTAGGGAGTTGCCACTCCACCATGAACTCTCCAGTGTGGAGGAAGCAGCTACAACTCCAACTATTCTGTGACTCCAAGACCTGGTTATCTTGAACCCTCTGTATTTGTTTAACTTATTAAAAAGCTTCATTAAAACCTCAATTGCAAATCATGCCAGGATGAATAATTATGCTCAACATGTATGTAGGATGAAGGTTTCTCATCCCCAAGGGATTTGCCCACCTTCATCTTCCTCAAAACCTGAAGCTGCTCTGTTTTATTCCCAGCCAGGTATGAGGGATCCTCATTTTCCTCCTCCTGAGGCCCAGGGCAGGCACCAGGTGAGGACTGAGGGTGGTTCCTGCATTTTCTGTCTCTACCCAAGCCACACATGTTGCCCATCCAGGTGTTTTCCACCCTGGGCCTTTCTCTTTCCATCCAGCTGCTTGTCAGACATTCATTCTCACTACTGATGCTTTTCTCCTACTCATTCAAGGCACGTTGACAGGAGGAATTCAGGAATTGCCTTCCAGGATGAGTTCCTGCCCCTGGGACAGGCTCTACAGTGCCAGGCTTACAGAGACAGGCAGAGATCCCTTCTCGGGAACCAGCTGTGTTTGATCCTGAGGGGAACCACCCCCAGATGTTATTCCCGTTTTGGGCTGGAATTTTCTCTGTCTTGCCAATGATTTTGGTTCTGGTTTTCTCCAGTTGTGACTGTCAGGGGTCGGTCAGCACCATTCGGGTGTGTCCCTATCCCAGGGACTTGGGGGGAGCAGTGTCACTCCCACCCAAGAGTGTGATGGTGTTCACAGGGAAGAGACGAGGATCTGACTCTGTGTTTCAGAAGGCTTGATTTATTATTTTATGATATATATTACATTAAAACGATACTAAAAGAATAGAAGAAAAGATTTCATCAGAAGGCCAGCTAAGATTAGAAAAAGAAAGAATGATAGTAAAGGTTTGTGGCTCGGCTCTCTGTCCGAGCCAGCTGGCTGTGATTGGCCATTAATTAGAAACATCCAACATGAGACCAATCACAGATCCACCTGTTGCATTCCACAGCACCAGATAATCATTGTTTACATTTTGTTCCTGAGGCTTCTCAGCTTCTCAGGAGGAAAAATCCTAAGGAAAGGATTTTTCATAAAAGATGTCTGCGACACAAGAGCTCACCCCGTTCCCCCACACGCTTGTTTGGAGCATGGACTGGATGACCAGGCCCAGAGCAGCACCATTCGATGAGCAATTCTTTATTTTGGGATCCGCGGCGAATCACAGACTGGTCTCAGCAAGCCACGGCCACGAGGAGTACGGAGACCAGCCGGCGCCCTCGGCGGGCTCCTGGATCACCATCAGCACCCCGATGCCCGTGGTGTGTCCCTGTGCCGCTGCCTGGGGGTGCTGTCCCGGGGTGGGCCCGGGCGGAGCGGCGGTGCAGGAGCAGCGGCAGGCCCGGAACAGCCTGCGCACCCGGGAGAGCCGCCGCGGCTCCAGCTCCAGCTCGGCCGAGGCCCTGGGCGGCAGCGCTGAGGGCCGTGTCTGCGTGGCCCGCTCCATGAAGAGCCGCACAGGGGCACTCCGCTCCCGGCCCGGGCTCTCGGTCTGCACGTCTCGATCCACGCGTTGGGCAGCATGCCAGCTCTCGGGTGTCTGGGCGAACTGGTGGATCAAGAGCACTTCTGGCTCGGTCGGGGCAGGGGTGGAGGGTGTGGAGGGCACTGTCGACACGGTGTCCGGCGTGGCTTTGCCCGAGCAAGCCACGCAGCTCCTGAGGCGCCGGCACTGCCCGCGGGCCGCGGCGTTGGACGGCGGCGGCAGCGGCAGCGGGCTGGACGCGGTCCAGCGCTGTCCCCGCCCCGGTCTGCCCGAGTTGGGACGGCTCCTGGAGCTCTGGTGCGGGCGGGAGTGCCGTGAGGGCTTCTCCCCACGGGCGGCCGGAACCGGGCTCTGGGACAGCTGCACTTGGAGGTGAGAGGAGAAAGAGACGCGGGAGGTGTGGGATGAAATGCTGGCGCCATCCCCGCTTGTCCCTCCAGCCCCGTCCTTCAGCAGGTGCCTCTTGGAGGGCTGAGGGGCGAGCTGGCCCTTCTCCACGGGCATCTCCATGGCAGCTATCCCGGGGAGCTGCAGCCTCCGGAGCGCGGTGCCCTGCGCTGCTGGAGGGCACGGCCCGGCATGCTCCCTCCACAGCCCCGGGAGCCGCAGCGCCGCACGGGCCCCGGGCACAACACGACGTGTCCCCGTGTCACAATGGCCCCGTGGCACCGCGGGGTCCCGGTGTCACAGTGTCCCTTTGTGACACAGACCCGGGCTGTGCCGCCGTGCTGGAGGTGGCAGGAGCGGGCATGGTGTGGTCTCTGCGCTCCGCTCCGGGACATTTATCCCGATGGAAGCGTGTGGGATCCCAGCGCAGCCCGTGGGGATCCCAGGGCTGTTGGAGCATCCCCGTTCCGTCCCCGAGCTCCCGGGAAGGGCCGCGCTGTCCCCGAATCTCAGCCCTGCTCTGCCGGGCCGCCCACGAGGTGGCGCTCTCTGCCCGCCAATAAAGCCCAATTATTATTAATAACTGTTAATTAGTTCCCCCTCCCCCCCCAGCAAGGACTGCCTGGCCCCGTGGCCGCAGAGATGCTTCCACAGCTCCGAACCCGGAGTGAAAGGCTGGAGGCAAAGACACGAGGGTGCAAAAACACCCCACCACCCCCACCTCCTGAAAAGACAGAGACGCTGCTGATTGATTTCTCAGCCCTGAATTTAATACTCCATTATCCTGCAGCTCAGATGCTTTGCCCTCTCCTTGCCCTGCCCTAGCAGACCAGGGAGTCGGTCCCTAAAGGCGTGGCACAAGATTCTGTGGACCCTGAGGGGTTCCTGAGTGCCCTGAGTGCCCCGGACCTGGCTGTGGGGGCTGGGAAAAACCCCCTCCCATCCCCAAAGGGTTTTTTTTTTTGCCCGCAGCAAGAGGCTCCTGAAATCCCTGCTGGGAAACAAGAGTGGTTTGGGAGGGAAATGTGATAGGGGAGCTGATGGTGCCCTTTGCCAGCCGGCATTAAAAATTCATGTGCATGATGGGCTCTTCCAAATAAGTCCAGGAAAGATGAGTTCTTCCCTCCCTGGACAAGCTGCCACCAGGGTGTCTGTGCCTGGGGACAGGCTCTGCTCCCTCAGGGCATGGGGTGAAGGATGGGATGAGGGACACGGGGTGTTTGGAAAGCTGCGTGTCCCACAGGAGGGTGGGGCTGGGCTGGCATGGTGACCTGGAGGGCGCGGAGCAAGGAAACCTGGTGGGGAAGGGGTGTGGAGTCCTGGATGGGGAGGGATACAGGTACCCGAGAGGGGTAAGGAGGGATGCTGGGTGGGATGTGTGGTGCCCCAGCCATGAGATACACGGGATAACCTGGGCAGAGACGGGTGGAGGGAGGCGTGCAAGGTGCCCAGGTACCAAAGTGGGGGTGACCCAGCAGAGGATTGCTGAGGGTAACGCAGTCTGGAACGAGGGGTGAGGAGAGAGGTGGGATGCTGAGCTCCTTGGAGAGGGCAGGATGGGATGCTGAGCTGCTGCCGAGGATGCTGAGCTGCCGCCGAGGATGCTGAGCCTCCGCTGGGGATGCTGAGCAGCCGCCGGGGGCCGGGCCGGGCGGGCCGGGGGGCGGCTCCACGTGGCTCATTAGCAGGAGGCAATTTAATATTTATGAAGTGTTCTTGTTTGAATCCCAAGTCTTCGGCTCCAGTTACAAGGAGCTGCGTCACCCCGCGATCACATGGTAATTGTTGCTATTTCCAGGATCCCAGCCTCGCAGAGTGGCACAAGAGCTCTTTCCCCTTTTCTTGTCCTTTTTTCCCCGCCGCCCTTTCCCTCGTCGGCGGCTGTTTTCGGGGCGGTTTCTGCCGGCCCCGGGGCCGGCTCGGCGCTGCCGGCGGGCTCGGGGCGATGCCGGGGCCGCTGCCCTGAGCCGGGCGGGCGCAGCCGCTCCGCCGCCGCTGCCCCTACCCGGGAGCCGCTCCATGAGAGCGGCACCGGCCCGGCCGCCCCAAAATGACCGAGCTGGAAGGGGACTTCACCAAGCTGCTGCTGCTCAAGGAGGAGCGCATCAAGGAGCTGGAGCGGCGCCTGGGCGAGAAGGACGAGGAGATCCAGGAGCTGCGGCGGCGGCTGCACAAATGCCAGTCCGTGCTGCCGGCGCCCAGCCCGCACATCGGGCCCCGCACCACCCGGGCGCAGGGCATCTCGGCCGAGCCGCAGACATACCGCTCCTTCCACGACCTCCGCCAGGCTTTCCGCAAGTTCACCAAGGCAGAGAGGTAGGGATGGAACCGCTTTTTCCGCGCTTCCTCCGCCCCCGGTCCCGAGCGGCGTGGCCGGGACGCCGCGTCCCCCCGCCGGGCATGGAGCGTGCCCCGGGCGTGGAGCGGCTCCGAGCCGCCGGGAAGGAGCCCTGCGGGGGGATCGGAGAGCCCGGAGCTCCTTTCCTCCCTCCCTCGCTTCTCTCTTCCCGTCCCCGGCGCGGCTCCGCTCCCGGGGGATGCTCGGCCGGAGCGCGGGGGGGCGGCGGTGCCTCCCCGGCGCTGGGAAAAGTTTGCGGCGGGGCCGGGAAGTTGTTCCGTGGCTGCTCGAGAGCCGCCAGCACCCCCGGCAGCTCCGGTCCCGAGCCAGGTGCTGCCTCTCGCCCCGACCCCCCTGCCTCTCCTCACCCCATTCTCCCCAAAAACGAGCCCATGCTGCTCCAGCCGTGCTTTGCCTCCTGTTATCCCGCTGGGACTCGCTCATCCTGAAGTACTTATCCCACATTAATAATTCCATGATTCTGTTTCCCTGTGCTGCTGTCAGGCACCCACAAAGAGGTTTTTTTGGAGGGAGTGTGAGGTCTGCATCACTCAGCCCAGGGTCTCAGGGGTTGTCCTTCTTCCATCCATGTGGGAGAACTGGGGAGCGTGGTGCTGTGCTGGCTGCTGGGGAGGTGGATGTGGTGGAGGAGTTGTGTGTGACCACAGTGTGACCCTGCTTCGGGCAGAAGCTGTGCCTGGTGCTTCTGGAGCAAGGCACGGTCCCGTGTGCCCTGTGAGGAGTGATTTGTTTCAGCAGAGCCATTCCTGACGGGATCTGTGTGTGGGTGTGAATCCCCAGCTCTCCCCAAATGTGTCCAGACCAAACTCCAGCCCTTGCCTCCTCTCCTGTGCCCTGCCCCTTGTTACTGCTCAAACGAGGAGCACTTGGCTTGGGGCTTTTTAAATTCAGTATTATTATTTCTAAATTCAGTATTGTTATTTTTTAATTCAGTATAATTATTTTTTAATTCAGTATTACTCTTTTCCATGCCTGTGGTGATTTAATAAAGCAAACCGCTGTGCCCAGGGAGGTGTGTGTGAGCTGAGTGTGTCTGTTTGTCCTTCCCTGGGGCAGCACATCCCCATGCACTGAGGCAGAGGCCAGGTGTAGTGGATGGAGGAGAAACCTCATCCAACTTTTCCTTCTGCTGTTGGATTTTTGGAGGCAGTGATCATCCCGAGCCTCAGGAAGGTGACAGTGACCCGTGGTGAGGGCAGGACCCAGCGTCCCCACCATGAGTAATCACTTATTTACAAGTTGTTAAACCTGCTCATGGCTCCAGCGAGGTTTAGTCCTGGCCTGAGCTTTGCTGTGCTGTCCCCAGTTTGGGCTGGCAGGGCAGCTGCAGGGAAAGCTGTGTCCATGTGGTGCACTGAAGGTCCTTTGGCCCATCCTGCATCATTCCCACCGTCCTCAGACGATGTTTCAGCGGGCAGGAGAAGCTCCTGGTGGGGCCTGCGGGCAGTTCCAGGCTGGAGCTCCATCCCCTGGCATCCCCCATGCCTCAGCCTCGCTCGTGGTAGCCATGACAATGGTAACCAAGCCAGGCTGGGATTGCTTTTGGCTTTTAATTCTTAATTCTTCCTTTAATTCTGCTTAATTCTTCTCCTGTCTCGTTGCTGGGAGAGCGGCGGGCGGCTCCGGGGTGTGCTGAGCACGCTGCACCCACAACCTCCCTTTTTCCTCTGTTTTTCCCCCAAATCCCACCCCACCATGGGCTAAATCAAGGTGTTTTTCCAATGAGCAGTGTGTGGGTCCTCGATGTGGCTCCAGGGCGCTGTCCTGGGGTCAGGGAGCACAGGGATGTTCTGCAGAGCTGTGCCAAGAGCACAACCAGCTCTCCCTGCTCCCAGTGCTGGCTGGAGGCAGGGATGGCTCTGGCTGCTGCCAGCTCCCCTCAGTGTCCCCAGGGCTTTCTCTGCCTCTGGCATCTCAGAACTGCTGACAGCACTTGGCTGATTTATTTATGGGGAGCTCATGCACCTCCAAGAGCCTCCTGTGTGTGCTCCAGCAGCTCCCAGCTCTCCATCCCTCATCCCTGGGACACCTCTTTTCCCAAACCCACAGACAACTCCCACCTGCTTTTTCAGTTTTCAGTTGAATGCCAAAAAAACCCCCCTCTTTTTACCCTTTTTTACCTGGGATCAACCTCCAAGCACTTTTCCACCCCTGGAGATAAAGATGTAGTTATTGACAATATAATTGGATTTGTTTATTGTGTGTGATATACACCGACACGTGAAACTGTCAAGGAGTTGAAAGCAGCAAACTGTGGGATGACAGGAACTCAAAGAGGGATAAAATCCCAGCAAAAGTGGAGAATGGAGTTGGTTTAAATGTGTTGTAATTCTTGTAAGGCACCCCTGTCACGTGCAGCAAGGGCAGAGTTGAGAAGGCTTGCAGAGATCCAAAGAACTGGGATGTGTAAACAGAAAAGTGGTGAAGGATGTGTTATCTTTGGAAGTGTGTTTTTATGCTGTTGTTCCTTCTGAAAACATAGAAATATAAATTTTAATGGCAGGAAGCATTGCTGTTGTAGCTGGCTAGGTGTATAGAGCTATTCAATCTGTAAATCAGATTTTCTTTCAAAAGAGCCACTTTCTGTGCCTGTTTTCAAAATAATTTCTCCTTGCTGTTCCTTGATGTATTCCTGCCAGCAGAGACGTGAGTTGAGAGTGGAGCTGCACTTCTTGTAAGTGATTCCTTAATTTATTGATGCCCAGTGAGTTTTGCTTCACTTTCACCCACAGCCAGTGAGTGTTTGGGATCACACAAGGCCTGGGGGCTGTCTGATCCAGCACCTGCCAGGCCCTTATGGCAACACAAAGAAGGAAAACCAGTTTGTCCCTGTTTTTCCTGGCAGGGTGGGAGCCATCCATGGGTAATGCAGCAATCCAGGCACTTTGCTAAAGTGATGCCCAGTTGCTAAGCAAAAGCACTGCAGATGATCAATGATGCAAAAAAGTAAATGCTGAGGTGTGGCAAAGCCAGGGCTAAGAGCTGGATCAGCCCTGCCTGTCCCTGCACCCAGAGCAATCCACCTGAGCCCTAATCCCCCTCCAGATCATCCTCCCAGGAAATTCCAGCTGCTGCCTGCCTGAATTCTGAGGTGCAGTGTCTAATTCCAGCTAAATCCCGTTTATTTGGGACGAGAAGCTTCCTTCAAACCGGGGCAGCATGAAATGACTTTGGGAATTCTAGAATATTTTTGGAATTGTGACTGAATCTTTGCTAAGCCCTGGCCCTGCAGGCCATTCCACGTTTTGTGTGTGGTTATATCCTCAGCTCCCCAAATCCAGCTTGGACAGTGCCATCCCTGGGTTTTTCCATGCCTCTTTCAGTCTGACACAGTGCTGTAGGCTCAGCCCCAGCATCATTTCAGACAGATGAGATTCCCCACCCTGTTCCTGGTATTTACCCATCCTTCTTGTCTCCCTAACTTTTCCTGCAACTTTTTAATATATTTTTCTCCCCTTTTAAACTTTATTTCAGGAAGCATTTGCCACAAGATGGCAGTGGGGTCTAACATTTAAGGCAAGGTATTGGGGTGTATTGTGATTTCAGCCTCCCAGTCCTGGACCAGCCCTCCTGCCTGTGCTTTTCCAGGTAAAATCAGGCATGAATCCTTGTTTCTCCTGCTTCCACTTGCCCTCAGGTGGTGGGGGATGCTTTGCTGAGGGTGTGTGTTCACTCAAGGAGTTTAAACTCAGGATTAAAGGCTTTGGGTGGTATTGGGGATGGAGGATTGGAGTGGAACCTCTTGACTTCGTACAGCAGAACCTGGGATAAGCTGGGGCTTGCTGATGGCCATGGCAGGATCAATCCATCCCTGGGGTTTGGGTATTGCTCAGGCCAGGACCAGCCACGCCCAGGGAAAAAACTGGGCAGCCTGGGAGGTCTCCAGTCCAAAATTCACCTTCAAAGCTGGACTGGAGCTGCCCCAGGTTGAAGCAGAGATGTCCTGCAGAACCCTGCAATTCTCCATCACTTTTACCACCCTATAACACTTGTGTCTCACATCTGCACCACCCCTGGAGCTGCTCATTATTGGGGTAAGCTGATTTTTGCTGATGGCCATGGCAGGATCAGTCCTCCTCTAGTCCTTGCTTAGGCTAGGACCAGCCATTCCCAGGGTAAAAACTGGGCAGCCTGGGAGGTCTCCAGTCCAAAACTCAAAACAAAAAGTCCAAAACAAAAGCAGAGATGTAATTCTGCACAGCTCTGTAATTCTCCATCACTTTCCCCCCGCCATAACACTTCTGCCTCACATCTCCACCACCCCTGGAGCTGCTCTGCTGATGGCTCCAACCCTCTGAGCATGGCCAGGGGGATGCTCCCCCTCTCCCCCCTGCCTGGAGCCGTGTCCTTCCCCCCTCAGCCCCTTTCTGGGAAGTGAGCTCTGTTAATTTAGCCATGATCTCATCAGCTGCCAGCCGCTAAAGCGATATCGATCCTGCGCTCAGCCTGCCCGTGAAAAACAACCCAGCTGCTTCCCCACTACCTGGAACCACCCTCCCTCAGGGCCTGGCCAGCCTGCAAAAGGAGATTTTGCCTCATTTTTTTGCTGCCTGTGTGTGACACTTCAGCCCTTAAGCCGAGGAAGGACAGTTTGGGACTGTCCTCGTGCAGTGTTTGACACCAGTCAGCAGCTGTGCCTGGAACAGTTCAAACAGGGAGCTTTTGCTGGATCTGAGGCTGCTGTTTTCTCTCTGTAAGGATCAGCATTGCTTTGCATAGCTCAGAGGAAGGATAGCAGTGATTTTGCCATTAATTATGACTCTAAAAACGCCTCTCTTCCTCATTTACCCGTCCCCAATCCGGTCCCATCCGCTCCTGATGCGCTGCAACAGCAAATTCCTTGGATGCTTCATCCCTGGGTGATCCCCACCAAAGATCAGAAGGGTTTTATTAGCTGGAATTATATTGGCAGAGGAGGAATTAACACTGTCTTCATTTCTTGGTGTGTTGGGAGAGCGTGGCTGCTGCAAGGGAGGGGAGTGCAGAGGGGAGTTGGTTAAATTTGGTGAGAGCTGGAAAATATTCCAAAGAGAGTGATGGAAATGAGAGATGGACTCTGCTTGGTCCTCATTTGGGTGGAGAATCACAGAATCACAGAAATTCAAGGCTGGAAGAGACCTGTAAGATCATCAAGTCTAACCCATGTTCTAACAATTCAACTAGATCATGGCACCAAGTGCCACATCCAGTCTTTTTTTGAACTCTTCGAGGGATGGTGACTCCACCACCTCACTGGGTAGATGATTCCAGTATCTGACCACTCTTTCTGTAAAATACTTCCTCCTTAATTCTAACTGGCATCTCCCTTGGCGCAGCTTGAGACTGTGTCCTCTTGTTCTAGAAACTTGTGGCATGAAGCAGTGAAGATAGAGGGGACAAAGTGAGTTGTCACTGCAGGGAGAGGTGTGACATCAGCCCCCGGAGAAGTCCAAGGTCAGACAAATGAGCACAGAAGGGTTTTAGAAAGGGAGAGAAGCAAATGTTTATGGTTAATCAATGGAAATAATTTCCTGTCTTTTAATTTTTAATGGGCTGAACTCACTGCTCCCCCCCTTTCCCTGGGCATCGCTTCCCTTTGGTTTACAGGAGACCTGAAAATCGAGCCAGGATGGGGGGAAATTTGGCTCCCAAAAGGCATCAAATGGTGCCTTTCCACTGGGTACAGCCTGGCGTCTGTCTGTCTGTCTGTCTGTCTGTCTGTCACCAGCAGCCCTGGTCACCCAATCCACCTCTTCTATCCTATCCCTTGGTGCTTCCTCACGGGCCAGGGCAGCACAGCAAGAGCGGCTAAACTCAGCTTGCCCTTCCAAAAACAGTACAAAACAGGTATTCATTTATATACAAATATCTGAAATTAAGTAAAAAATCAGATTATTTATATATAAATGTATGAAAAAAAAACAAAAAAAAAAACAAAAAAAACAAAAAACCATTATTAGATGTGATCCCTGGTCCTGGTGAAGAAAGGAAGGGCAAGATGGCAGGATTTCTTTATTTGATTACAAAATGATGATTTTTCTGCATGGTTTGGGATGCAGACTTGGAATGTTTGCTGTGTGTTCCTCAGCTCTGCCCTGAGGAAGGGCACGCTCGTGCCAAGGGAACGGGGCAGTGCCCATCCCTGGCTGACGCAGGCTCTGTCCCAGCGGCGTCATCCCAAATTCCTCCTTCAGCCTATTTTTAAATGCCTCAAGTCAGGAGGTTTTTGGAGCCTCCCTTGGGGCACCAAACCACAGGCCCAGAGATTTCAGGGCAGCTGCCAGATCTCCATGTCCCCCCACCTTCCCTCTGCTTCCCGATCCCTGAAAACCTGGTTCCACGTGGGCTCTAAACCTCAGCTGTGCTGCCAGGCAAGGCCACCAGAAATTGCGTTTCCCTGCTGGATCTTTGGTGTGAGTGGATGTATAAAAACACAAGGAGCTGGGATTGTGGTGCTTTTCTGCAGCAGCTTGTGGACATCTCTTGGGTTGGAGGAGAAAAAGGCTCCTGTGTCCCTCTTGCTGCTCATTTTTAAAAGTGGCCCCGTGGATGTGGTGGTGTAAAACTGCTTGGCCTCACTCACTCTTCATTTGGCCTCTTTTACAATTTCTGTCGGGTTTTTTAAAGCCACTTTCTTCAGAATTTTTGTATCCTTTTCTTCAGGATTTTTGTGTCACTTTTGTCAGGATTGTTCTGTCATTTTTGTCACAACCGTCCCCCAGGATGGAAAAGGTAATTCTCCAGCAAAAATCCCCCCGGGTGATGAAATCTTATCAGAGGAAAATGGGATAGAAAGGACTAAAATAAAACTCAGAGTGCCTCTTTGTTAACAAGAAACTTCAGGAAAAAGCCTTCCCAAGGTTTCCACTTGCAGCTCCTGGAAAATCTCTGACAGAGTTTTGGCAAGGGGCTTCCTTAAGGGCTTTCCTCTCTGCCGTGACCCCCTGAGTGGAAAAGATGAGGATTTCTTTTTTTTTCAAATAGATTTTATTTTTTTTTTTTCTGTGTCCTGCTCATGGGTGTTCTCAGAGCATTTTTGTTCCATTAGTAATAAAAGCCTGTAGTCACAAATGAGGCAGAGGATGCTAAAAAAGGAGGGAGGGAGGGAGGCAGAGCTCGGGCCCAGGGGTGGTGGAAGGAGCTGGGAGGATCCTGGGGATCCACAAGGATAAAGGATTGAGATAATTTTAAATTTCAAATTCCATTTTTGGGATTTAATTCACGCTGGGGGCCCAGCCTGAGCGTTGTGGGAATTGCTACAGGAGAGGGGGAAAAGCTCTCCAGTAATGGGATCAAATCCCTAATGTTTGACTCAAAGGAGTGTAAATAGATTTGGCAGTGATTTCCTTGGTGATTCCTGGTTTTGAGACATTTTAAGGTGTAAAATGGGGTGAAAACACCCATCTCATGGCACTAAATTAATGACAGGCCAGTGGGGTGATGGAAACTCAAACAGCAGCTACAGGGGGAGAAAACAAAGAATTATTTAATATAAAACACCCAGAAGGAAACTGTGCAGGTGGGAAACAGGTTCAGGAGAAATAAATTAATATTTGGGGTTTCTGGCACAAAGTTTGCACTAAAGGAGGCTGTGATTGATTGATTGATTGATTGATTGATTGATTGATTGATTGATTGCAGCAGAATGAGAATTCTGAGTTGTTTTCATTTGCATTTTACTCTTTCTTGGGAGTTTCTGTAAAATCCTCCCAGATAAAAATCACCACCAGGATTTTAAGTGACCAATTAGTACAAAAATTCTGCTTAAAAAAAAAAAAAATTCTATTGAGCTGTTTGTAGTAAAGGATCAGATCCTAAATCTGGGAATTCCATTTTCCATTTATGTATCTGCACTGTATTGCCAATATTTAAGTTTTTTTAAACTTTAAAAAACTTTTTAAAACTGTTTAATCCATCAATTTCTGAGGAGCTGTGTGCTCTGTATTATTTTTCCTGTGGTGTGTGGGAGTGGGAAGGAAAACTGGGAATAATTCCTTGAGATCCACATCCTCTGAGTGGCTCAACACATAATTTTGGTGCTTGCAATTATTAAGCGAAAATTCAACTTTTAAAGCCTGGAATTGGTGGGATAACAGGAAGCAGTCCCTTAAAAATGCATCCTAAAGGTTTGTAAGGAATCTCAGAAGTGATTGTGGAGCAAGGAGAGACACCTGGGGAGTTGCTACATTTCCTAAAAATGGATCTTAAAATAAATCAGGAAACTGGAAGGAGTAAATACATCCAGTGTCCCCTCTTTCCAGTCTATGGTGGGTTTTTTTTTTGACATTCAGAAGAAAATAAATCCGTGCTTGTAGAAATACAGAAAGGTTCTGAAGGTTTGGAAAGGCAGAGTGGAGAAAATCTGGGAAGGTGGAAAAAACACCAGGAAGTTGCTTTATCTGGGAAAATTTATATAAAATATAAATTTTTACATTTATTTAAATAGCAGGATCTCCAAGATGATTTTGCTTTCCATCTGCCAGCCCATCCAAACCAGTCAGGGATTCTGCTTTTTCTGCATTTGATGTTTCCCCTTTTCACAAAGCCTTGGGGGCATTTCTGAGGCCATTTCAGCCTGCATGGAGGCAGGAAAAAATTCCCCAAATCAGCTCTTAGAGGGAAAACCTTCATGGAATGACACTGGGAGTGTATTTTACCAATAGACAGCAGCCCCCTCCTTGGCTACTCTATTTCTGTCTGCTCTGTGGCTCAGAAAAGGACTGTTCAATATTAAAAAAAAATAAAATACTGAAATGAAAGCAGCATGAAAGGTGGTGGTTGTGGGGTTTTTTGTGTTTTTTTTTCCCTCCCCCCATTGATTTTCACGCCGTGGTATGAAATGTGTGTCAAGCACAGGGTGAAATCCCTGCCTTGCCTTTCATCCCGTGATGCAAGGCTGGGCTCTCCCTGCCAGGAGCACATTTCTCACTTTGATCTGCAGCTTTATTATCCCATGTCCCATCCAGGGAAAAGGCTGTGATGCCTTTTGGGAAGCACACACCAGAGCAGCTGGTCTCCCCTGCAGAAACCCTGACACTCTTAAATCTCCTTCCCCACATTCCTCAGCACTGCTGGGGCAGACAGACTTGAAGCTGGATTGAAATTTTTCCCTCCATCTAATATAATCACCTTAAAAAGGAAGAATTTCAAAGTGTTTTATCTTTTGATAGGAGAATGCTCGTGGCAACTTCAGCCAGAAACTTGTTCTTCTGTGGGAAGATGCTGCAAAAATCTGGGTTGAGCTGGTGTGGGCATTATGAATATTACATTTTGTACTCCATTATTCCATATGTTTGGAGGCAGAAAAGAAAAAAGGAAGTGGAAGTGGTGCTGTGGATCAACTGAAGGCTGGTTTTAGGGAAATTTTGGGGTCTGATTAATCTTTCCTGAGTCTGTGCAGTCGAATGCATCCTAAAGCATCAGCTGCAAAGACTGTTTGATTTTGGGACAGTTGTGCTTCACACTCCCAGTTTTTGGCTGGGTTGACCCCTAAATTATAGTTTCTACTCTATAATTAAAAGCAGGTACAGCTGATTCCCATCTTTTTTGTTGGGCTGATTGATTTCTGTTTTGGGGAGCCTTCTCTTCTTCTTTCTCCTTGTTTCTCCTTCTCCTTTGTTTTGCTGCCAAATATCCAGTAGCTGAATAAAAATCAACGTTTTTTTACAAGCTTTTTAAACCAAATGGGAAACACAGAGGGAAACTTCCCATGGAATGATGTCACAAATCTGCCCAGCACTCGTTTCTGCGGTGGCTCCTGCCCAGGCAGCACATGGAAAAATCCCCTGGAGCTGGTTTCCCCCACAGTGACTCCTCTCCTGACCCTGCTCCCAGCCTGTGGTTCCCTGGGAACTGGAAGCTGCAGCTCCTCGTGTGGGTGTTGTGCTCGTGGTGTTCACATTGTGAGGGAGAACAGGGAGCTGATAAATCCCTGTATCCCTATTCCAGCCTGCAGTGCAACCCTGATTGGGGAAAAGATTTAAAATTGCATTTTTGGGGCCCTTTGGTGGGGCTGGGAGATGCCAGAGGAGGAATGGGAATCTCAGGTGGTCAGCTTTGCTCATCCAGTGATGGTAAAAATGTTCAACTTGCTGTGCTTAAAGGCACAGACCCACAAGAGAACACCACAACTGACCTAAAGCTGTAGAGAAGACTTCAAAAAATTAATTAATAGCACTAAGATTACAAGTGTGTAGTTAGTTTGAAGTGTGTAATATCACAAAGTAGAAAACTTAGAGTTTAAGGTTTTAGAATAGAAAAAAAATATGAAGCAAGATGGAAATTTTAAGACAAAGGTGAGTTATTCTTCTTTACCACCTTCTTCAAAAGTTTGAGGGATGTTTTGTTATTAGACGGAAAAGTCTGCATTGCAAGCTTCAAAAGATCAGTTGTTAGGTTAAAAAAGAAAATAATCTGTGTCCTTTTAGATAGTTTACTTTTAAAAGACCTTATAACAACTGATAGCCATTTTGTGCCTAATGAAAGATTACCAAACTCATAGTTATAAAGCTGTTTCACTAATAAAAAAAAAAAAAAAAAAACAAAAAAACAAAAAAACCCACCTAAATCCAAACATAAACAACCATTCAAATACCTTCAATCCCAAACTCAAAATTTGACAATCCAGCCCTGTGTGCAGATGCTCCCTTGCCCTTGGAGGTTTTGTTTGCAGGGTGCGTTTCTGTCACTGATGAATCCCCCCCTTCCCACCCGGAGCTGCAGAGGAGGGAGATTGGCTGCGCTAATTGCTCTGCTTTCGGTATCGCTTCCACATTTCCAGCCTGGCTCTGTCTCAGCCTCCCGGCCCAGCTGCTCCTCCTGTCCCGGCTCTCTGCCGTCCTTCCCACGCTTCTCCCAAGCGCTTTCCCCTCACTGTTAACCCTTCCCGTGCCAGGATAAAACCCCCCGGAGCTGGAGATGCTCCCAGCGAGCTCGGGTTCGTGACTCAGCCTCTTCACACCCAACTTTTAATTGCATTAATTGCATTGCACGGTTGCAAATGCTTTTTTCAGCCCAGTTTGGAGGTGATTTAATAAAACTTTGGTAAACCCATCCCTATGTTTTCCTTAGGACCCTGTGGATTGGCATTCCTGTCTGCCTTAATTTCTCCAGCAATCAAATGGAGGCTTGAACATCCCAAAGGATGTGCAGGGTTTGATGTCAGGCTGCCACAATTACCTGTGGGGTTTCATTTACCTGCTAAAATCCCAGTGGAGTGTTTGCTCTCCTCTGGCTCTCCAAAATGTATTTTTTTTATTATTCCAGAACTCAGTGACCCTCTGGCCCACCTTTTATTGAAAATCAGAACCCCCAGTGTGTAAATACCTGAACCACTCTATTTTCCAGTATTTTTTTGCCTGTCATATCCATGTCCTGCTCTAGGTTGTATCTGTTCAGGTGCTGACCCATAAGATCATTTTTTAGCCAGGGTCTTGCCCAATATTTTCCTTCCTAAGGCAGCTGTGACCATGAGTTTACTGCCCCATCAAGTGACTCTTCCTGTCCCCTTCAACTAATGGGAATGTAGTGGGATTTGGGCAATTTTAGTGTGATGTTGAATGGGCTGGAGGTTTTTCAGCCCTTGCTGCCTTGGCCAAGCTGTGCATTTAATTATACAGAATTATTTTATTTTATTTTATTTTATTTTATTTTATTTTATTTTATTTTATTTTATTTTATTTTATTTTATTTTATTTTTCTTTTTTCATTTAAAAAATATAATTTTTTATTTTATATTATATTTTAAAATATAATATAATATAATATAATATAATATATATTTTATTATTATATTACATTACATTGTATTGTAGTATATTATATTATATTATATTATATTATATTATATTATATTATATTATATTATATTATATTATATTATATTATATTATATTATATTATATTATATTATATTATATTATATTATATTATATTATATTATATTATATTTAGACTATAATATTAATTATATTAATACAATTAATATTAATTAAATTAATATTATATTTGAAATAATATATATTAATTATATATTAAGTCTGAGCTGCCTGGCCCTGGGAACAGGGGTGGTTTTTGGCCTGGAGAACACCAGGATTACCCTGAGTCTCTTGTTGAGGACATGAGGTTGTTCTTCTGAGGTTTCTTCTGCCCTTTTCTCTCTGCTGGTCCCATCCCAAGCACTTCTCTCCCCAGTCCACATCCTAAGGGGCAGATTTAAGGAGCAGGATTTGAGGGAAAAGCTGAGATGCTGTTTCAGGCTGCTCCTGCTCACAGCAAAAGCTGCTTGAGCCTGCTACTCCCCTAATGAAACCATGGAGGGGATGATTCCCCAGTGTGGGAGAAGCATTTCCCACTGACATTATCTCAGTTTAGCCTTCAGACCCGACAGGAGGATAATGGGATAATTACAGCCCGGTTTGATGTGCTCAGGCATCGCTTTCATCACAGACAAATGTTCCTGCAGAAAGGAAATGTCATCCCATTACTGGCTGATCTTTAAAACCTCCAGGTCCTCGCTGACTTTTGCCTTCCAAAATCCTCTTTTCACTCATACACATCCCCAGCCTTACCCAGGGTAGTGGCTTTGGTTATCAGGCTGATAAAGCAGGCCTGGACACTCCAAGAAATGAGAATTTACTGGTCTGCTGTGGTCACCAATTGGTGTTTGTGAGGGTCCCCAGGACGAGGTGAGAGATGAGAATTGACTCCAAGTTCTCAGAAGGCTTATATTATATTATATTATATTATATTATATTATATTATATTATATTATATTATATTATATTATATTATATTTATATGAAAATTATATGAAAATTATAAACTATACTGAAGAAAGAGAAAGGATACCTCAGAAAGCTAGAAAAGAATGATTAATAAAAGCTCATGACTGACCAGAGAGCCCAACACAGCTGGACTGTGATTGGTTATTAATTAAAAACAATTAACATGGAACCAATCAAACATTCACCTGTTGGTAAACAACCTCCAAACCACATTCCAAAGCAATCAGATAATTATTGTTTGCATTTCTTTTCTGAGGCTTCTCAGCTTCTCGGGAGAAAAATCCTGGTGAAGGGATTGTTCAGAAAATAGTCTGCAACCAATAAAAGTGTCCAGGAGGTTAAACACAGATTTGTCTTTTTAAGTGGGCTTCTCATTCAGGAGCACTGCAGGGAAAATCTGGCTGGAAATGAGGAGTGGTGCAAGTTTTTTGGGACTTGGAGCTTTGGCAACTCCCCAGTGAGATCAAGCCTTGTGTGGAATTTTATTGCTCTCCACAACCCTCCTGACAGGAGGGGCACCCAGGGGGTTCAGGTTCTCCTCCTGGGGAACAGGAACAGGATGAGGAAATGGCCTCAAGTTGCTCTGGAGGGGTTTTTTATGGGATAGCAGAGAAAATTCCTTCACCAAAAGGGTGCTCAGGCCTTGGTGGAGTCACAGCCCTGGGAGTGTGTCCTGGTGGCCAGGAAGGCCAAGGGCTCCTGGCCTGGATCAGGAATGGTGTGGCCAGCAGGAGCAGGGAGGTCACTGTGCCCCTGTGCCTGGCCCTGGTGAGGCCACACCTGCAGTGCTGTGTCCAGCTCTGGCCCCTCAGCTTGGGAAGGACGTTGGGACGCTGGAGCGCGTCCAGAGGAGGCAACGAGGCTGGAGAGGGGCTGGGAACACAAACCCTGAGAGGAACCCCTGAGGGAGCTGGGAGTGCTCAGCCTGGAGAAAAGGAGACTCAGGGGTGCCCTCATCACTCTGTACAGCTCCTGAAATGTGCCTGTGCTCAGGTGGGGCTGGGCTCTTTCTCCAGAACCAGAGGACACAGTCTCAAGCTGAACCTAGGGAAATATAGGTTGGATATTAGGAAAAAGTGTTTTACAAAAAGGGTGATAAAGTTCTGGAATGTTCTGCCCGGGGAGGTGGTGGAGTCACCATCCCTGGATGTGTTTAAAACCAGACTGGATGTGGCACTTGGTGCCAGGGTTTAGCTGAGGTGTTGGGGCTGGGCTGGACTCGATGATCTTGGAGGTCTCCTCCAACCCAACCCAGAGATTCTGTGAATTCTGTGAGTGTTCCAAAACCGTGGATGTGGCCTTGGCAGTGCTGGGGAACGGTTGGACTCGATCTCAGAGGGCTTTGCCAACCTTTAGGATTCTCTGGGGAGCATGAACCACCCAGCCCTAAAAAGCCCAGCCTGATGCAGGTGGAGACATGGGATTTCACCTGGATATTTGTTGTTCAAAATAGGTGCCTCATTTTTCATAGGGATTCACCCATCTTCCAGTTCTTGTCAAGCCTTTTGCTGCTGCTCCTAAAGAGGAGGTAAAAAAACTGTCAAACCTGGGCTATTTCTCCTGCTTTTTTTTTGCAATGCCAACATTTCCCTAATTTTTCAGTTCAAAGTAGTTGGTGGTGCAAGAAAAGAAAGGGTTTGGTACCATGTGGGAGAACCAAGACTGGATTGGGTCTGGTATTTTCTGGATATATAATCTGGAGCATTAATGGAAATTCAGTGTAAGGCTGAGCTGACAAATGGATTTTATGCCACTTCCCTCCTGGCCATGGCTCTGGAAGGGAAAGAGATCTGGGAGAAAAGTGCAGCTTTAACACTTGGATTATTTCAGTTTTATCTTGCACGTGGCTGGAAATTCTTGATGCTTAAGGCAGCGACAGAGCCGTGTCTTGGGGTAAAACCCTGACAAAATGCAGGGACTGTGGGAAATAGATTTATAGAAAACTCTTAAAGTTTGATAGAAGGTTCACATAGTGTGTGCTTGCATATGGATTTTGAGATAACAAATACTGACTTAGAAATGTTGTAGAATAAGATAGATATTGTTAAGAGAGAAATAAGAAATAAGTTTTAAAGGATGATTTTGTAAAAAAGTGTAGATATTTTAGAGAAATAGAACTATGAAAAATGTATTGTAGTAAGAACCACGAGGAGTAATTTTAGATTATTCGTTTTAAAGTATTTACAATATAGTGTGGCAAAAATAATAAGCTAAAAAATGCTTAGAGTGTATTGTAATTAGAAAATTGTTGACTTCTGATTGTGATGGTGTGAATTATAACATTTGTATTGTCTCACCCTTCTGAAACTGAAATAAAAGTTTTTAAAACACCTCTCAATTGTCCCATCTCTGAGTCAGAAAAAAGCATAGTCCAGCAGGGGGACAACCCTCAGTGCTTACAAAAAGCTCCCAAAAAAACGATGCCAGGGAAGAGAGGGAGAGAGAAAAGCTGCAGAGCCCCCTGGCTTTCCTGGGAATGAAGAAACGCTTTCAGCTCAGCCTCCCCACGCCGTGCCCTGGTGAAGGGCCCCACAGAGCAGAGACGTCTCTGCAGAGGGATGGAATGAGGGCTGTGCTGCCCTGTGGGTAACCACAGCGCCCTGCAGGAGCTGCCCTGCCTGGGGGAGGCTCAAAGGCTGCCCTGTTCCCACTCTGGGGTTTTGATCAGGAGGGGTTCCTGGGCCGAGGCTGCCAAACCCCCAAAGCCAGTGGGAAGGTGGGGAGAGGCCTCTCCTCTGTCGGCTGGGGAAATAGTTTGGCACAGCTCTTTGGGGCTGGAGGGGACGGGGAGTGGCAGCAGAAACTGCACAGGGGGAGGATTTGGGGATAAACACATGTGGGGAGGAAAAATTCGGGTGGTTTGGGGGTTTTAGAGCATAAATCTGCTCAGCTGGGGTGGTGACGGGCACTGGAGGTGGCACTGCTGAGCTGCAGGTGGAGATGGGGGTGAGCCTTTCCCAGGGGTTTTGTGCACCTGGATATTTGTTCTTGTTCACAATAAGTGCCTCATTTTTCACATGGATTCACCCATTTTCCAGTTCTTGTAAAGCCTTTTGCTGCTCCTCAAAAAATCCCACTTAATACTGAGCATTTTATCAATTATAGCATTGATATAATGTAAAATAAGATTTTTATTCTGTTTTTTTTTCTATAAGCCCAGCCTGCCCTTGACAGATACCAGCTCCCAGGTATTTGTTTACCTTCTTTCTGTTCTTCTTTCCAGCACACTCCACCAAGGAACCAAAAGGAAAAGGCGATTTCTTTCCCCTCCCCAGATTCCTTTGGTGCCAGTGGCATCCCTGATAAATAAAGTGCTGAATGTGGGGAAATTTAAAATACGATTTTTTAGGTGGCTGAATGCAACCCCAGCCCATTTTCACTGCTGTGATGCCCAAAACCTGAGTTCACGTTCAAAAGCTTTTCTGGTGAAAAGAAATAAAGAATTTAGTTACAAGCAGAGAATATTCCCATTTCCCCCCCAACCTGCTCTTGGGTTGATAATAACCATTGCTTTTCACTGTGAAGATCTGGAAGAACCCAGAATCTGAAGAACCCATTGCTGGAATTGGGGTGATGAGAGGGAAGTTTAAGGAAAGCCTAGGCAGGGCTTGGCTTTGCCTGCCAGGTCCAGTCCTGGCACTGACTGCTTTCTAAAGAGCTCCAAGCCATAAATAATTAATACCTGCTGAATTATTCAGCCTGGGTGTGCAGCAGATGAATGCAGGGAGCTGACCAGGCTGGCAATGAGTAATTATGTTAATTAACCCGTGCAGCTCACTGGAGGTGCAATTAAGTTCATCCGTCGGGCTGCTGTGATTTTTCCAGGCACAGAAATGAGATGAAATGACACAAACTAAAGCTGCAGTTCCAAGAGATGGGTTAAACCATGTGGTTGCAGTGATCAGCAGATGAGCTGTGCTCTAATTCAGGTGGATTTATGTTCCAGCAGCCCTCTGTTCCTTCAGGGGGAGAAACAGGTACATTTTTTAAAGCTTTAATCACTGCTCTCTGCAAGAACTTGAAGATGTTTCTGCAGATTTAGTAGTGCGATGTGCCAGTCCCTTCTTTTTATGTCATGTGTGTTGCTGAAGAGGAAGGAAAATTAAAGAAAAAATATTTAAAACCTATTAGAATCATGAAATGAGTCCTAATAATGCCCTCAAAATGGAAAGCTTAATTTTGCCAACACATCACTTGCCATTCAGTGGCCAGCAAAACCTGAATTCATGTTAAAAGGCTTTTCTGGTGAAAAGAAATAAAAAGATCTAGTTAAAAGCAGTGAATATTCCCGTTTCCCCCTGCTCTTGGGTTGATAATAAACATTATTTAGGGTTGCAATGGGAAGAACTGGAGAAACCCTGCTGGAATTGGGCTCATGAAAGGGAAGTTTCAAGAATGTCTGAGTTTTTCCCAAGCTGACAGGGAAAGGGTTTGCTCTGAGCTTTTCCTCTCATCAAGGAATTACCCAGGTGAGGTGAATTCTCCACTGAAGAGCTCCAAACCTGCTCCAGCTGTGAGGGATTTGGTGAAACCTTTAAATAGGAGAAGTGAGGGGGTGAAATCCATAGTTTTACCTTCTTTTAGAAAAACAGAGATGGCAGAATGTGGCTCATCCATGGGCTGGATTTTGGATTTATTTTGGTTTTGGGGCTCCCACCTCCAATTTCACCTCCTGGCAGGGATTTTATACTTCTAAAGAATTGGGTACTGGGTGGTTTCACCTGATTGATTTATTGGATTGAATATTGGATTTGAGGATTGATTAATTTTCCTGAATAATTTAATCTGCTTAGGTTTGATTTGACTTTTACAAACTTTATTTACCCCCCCCGTCCTGATTTTCTCCTACAAAAATATAGAGAAGCTTATAGAAAAGCATATTTAGAAAAATATAGAAAACCATATTTACTTAAATTCCCCCTCCTAGTGAGGCTCCTGGATTGATTTTTCTCCCACAATTTACCCCTCCATGCTCAGCATTTGCTGCTCTGCTGCCCAATCAATACTGATTCTGCTTGGAAATTGCATTCATGGTTTTTAAAAATCAGGGTTTGCTTGCAAAACTTGATTTTATCAGTGGATCTGAGCAGTTTGGGAAGTCAGGGTTTGTTGTGAGGTTTTGGGGAGGTGATGGATTAGCTGCAATTGCAGTGAAAAATTTGTGGTATTAGTGTGAGCTATTTAAATTTAATTGACTTTTCTGGGAGTTTACAAGGGAATATAAATGGAGAGTAAAAAGAGCCAGACTTCTGAAACTGGAATAACTTAAAATTCAAAGAAGTGAGACAGAAATGTGGCCTGTACAGAGGAAATAAACCCCTTCATTTTCCAGATTGGCCATTAATACTAAACAACAGGGATGTTTTGGGTCTGTGTGTCCTGAATTTTGTGTGCACACTCAGGGTGGTTGGGAGTTGAGCCAGGAATGGATGCAAATCAATGCTTTAATGTCCATTACTGCATCAAATCACTGATTCCAGCTCACATCAGATCAATCTTTTGCCTCTCTTTAAGGGGGGAACCAAGAGATGGTATTATTTACATCTGGTGTTATTTACCATACCACTGGAATGGTAAAGAAAACCCACCCAAAATGTGGTGTCTGCAGGTAGAGTTGTTGCAGCTGTGAAATATTTGTTTATTGGGCAAAATTAATATTAAGCAGAAGCAGTGAGTTGGATTGCTGTAAGGTACCTACAGACAGTGCTGTGGGTTTATAAATGCCTATTTTTATATAAATAAGCTCCTTAAGATGCCACGTGTTCACTTTTTGGGGAGTTGTAGTGAGTAACTCAAAAAAACTTTGATTAAAAAGTTGCGGTAGCCCCTTGAAGAGAAAACGAATAAATTAATGTGTTAAAGCTGGGCTTGGGCAGTAATATTGCTAAATTTTTTTTTTTTTAGTGCGGTGACTATTTTTAAAATTTTTATGTTGCATTTTGGTGGCTTTGGGGATGTTTTTTTTTTCGGTGGGTTTTCCTCGTGATGCTGTCGATGTTTGGTGTAGGGCAGCAGAGGGCGGCCTTACTCCTTGTGTTTGTGCTCTCTCCTGCCGAGAGAAACGGGGATAAAAAAGCAGGGGAAAAAGGGAAGAATGTGGGGAATGCTGTGCCTGCCCGAGCTGCGGGCCTTGTAAGGCAGCGGAGGTGGCACAGGGGCCGCGTCATGCCCAAAGCAGCGGCTGCAAACTCCCTCTGCTGAGAGCCCTGCCTTGGGAACGAGAGGGGGAAAAAAGGAAATAGTGGGTGCAAAGCAAAAACAAAGCGATTTTTGTGTGTGGGTAGGAGCAGGGGTGGTTTGGAAGCAATCAGAACCCAACAATTCCTAATTACAATGCATTATAAATGTTTTTAACCTATCAACTTTAAGCACACCATACTATAAATACTTTAAAAACCAATCATGTCAAATCACTCCTTATAAGCCCTACTACAATACATCTTTCATAATTCTAATTCTCTAAAATATCTAGTGTTTTTTTACAAAGCTACCTTCTAAAACTTGTTTTTAGCTCCATTTCTCTCTCAACAATGTCTGTCCTATTCCACAGCATTTCTGAGTCAACATTTCTTATCTTGAGGTTTACATACAGATGCACACTATGTAAGCCTTCTGTCAAGCTTTAAAAATTCTCTCCAAATCCATTTCCCACAGTTTGTGGAAGCAGGCTGTGAGTTTGCTCTCCTGCTCAGGGGTCTGGAATGTGTTGCCCTCCTGCTGCACAGTGCAGGGTCTGTGCCTTGTTTTGATCCTTCCTCCTGTGCCAGGGGCTCTGGAGGTGGGTTTGGACACGAGGTTTTGTGTGCTGGGATTGCAGAAATTTGGGAAGGGGGAAAGGGCCCTGTTGCCTGAGGTTGCTCAAGGGAAGCAGAAGAGATAAAGCTGCAACACAAAGGGTTCTTGGAGAGAAATCACCTGGTGCCAGCACAGGAGGGACCCGGAGCTGCTGCAGAGAGCCCAGGGCAGGCACCAGCATGGGCAGAGGGATGGAGCAGCTCTGCTGGGAGGAAAGGCTGGCACAGCTGGGGGGGCTCACCTGGACAGGAGAAGCTCTGGGGTGACCAAACTGTGGCCTGAAGGAGCTGCAGGAAACATGGAGAGAGATTTGGGACAAGGGATGGAGTGACAAGACACAGGGAATGGCCTCAAAATGACAGAGGGCAGGGATATTGGGAAGTAATTGTTCCCTGTGAGGGTGGGCAGCTGTGTTGCACAGGCAGATTTTGGAAAAGTATTTTAACTTTTAAAGTATTTAATGAGTGCTCATTCCTGGAGAGACAGTTTCTCTCCAGGAATGAGAACTCCTGGGATTCTCCATTATGGAACACTAAGAAGAGGAATCCACTTCTTCCAGCTAAGGGAACTGGGACATTCTGCTTGCTTGGACCCACTTTGTAATGCCAGGACACAGGGAATGGGTTCAGACTGACACAGGGCAGGGCTGGATGGGATACTGGGAATTAGGAATTGTTCCCTGGCAGGGTGGGCAGGCCCTGGCACAGGGTGCCCAGAGCAGCTGTGGCTGCCCCTGGATCCCTGGCAGTGCCCAAGGCCAGGCTGGAGCAGCCTGGGACAGTGGAAGGTGTCCCTGCCCGTGGCAGGGGTGGCACTGGATGGGCTTTAAGGTCCCATTGAACTCAAACCCTTCTGTGATCATATAAAAGATCAACACCAGCCTGGGAATCTTTCTTTCCCAACCACAGAGAAGCAGACCCAGCACACTTTGCCCTTGCAGCAGCATCACTTCCAAGAGATTGTTCCCTTTAGGTCTGAGGGAACTCCCAGTAGTTGGTGTCACAGCTCCCCAGAAGTGACAATTGTGCTGTTTTCCACACAAACCAAATATTGGGAGCTGGTGGGGAAGAGCTGCATGGGTGAACCCTCCTGGCTTGTTTGAATTCTCTGCCATGGAGAGGGGTCAAAGTGAGAGGAAAATCGGCTGGGAATGGAACTGGAGTGAGGAGGGGGAGCAGTGCCAGCCAGGAGGGAGCCCTGCACCTCAGCCAGGGGTTTGGCTGCAGATCTGCACCAGAAAGGGAAGGAAGGAGAGGATAAAAGCTCTGCCCAGCCCTGACTCACCCCGGGCACTCAGCTGAGAGCTGTTGGCAGCGCCGAGGAAATCAGGCGAGTGCTGGTCTCTAATGCTCTGATGAGTAGAGCAATCAGTCCCTGCAAACACTGACACAGAAAACGGTGAATATAAACATTTTACACACTCTGAGAGCCCAACTTGATGGAGTTCCCCCAAGCATAAATAAGAAATCGCTGTAGAAGTCAGTGGAGCGCTGTAAAACCTTTGTGAGGCCTGATGTGAGCCCTGTTTGCAGACTGTGCCTGGCTGATTCATGGATATTTCCTTGGTACCGTAACAAGCCTGGCCCTCTGTGGGGTGCAGCCATTGATTCTGAGCCTTAAATGAACACAGGGCTCAGCTGCTGTGGGCAGAGCTTTTTGGGAAATGTTTTCAGTAGCAGTGCTAGAATTGTGGCCATAAACACCTGTGGATTCCTAAATAAGAGTCTGGGGCTCCTGTGGAATATTTCCAGTTGCTCAGGATGGGCAAAGGTCAAAGATTTCAGGATAATTTCTGCCACAAATCTGTTTTTGAAAAGGAAGACAATTCTCAGTGCAATTTAAAGAAACACCAGCCTGTTCTCCAGGCATGTAAACCCCAGATTTAAAATTTGTGGTTTGTGTTTATTATTACAAATACCTGAAACAGCCAAATAATATTGTTTTTAATAAGCAAGGGAATTAAACTGGTTGTATAAAGAGACAGGGCACTTGTTCTCAATGCATCATGAAATAATGGTAACACACTGGTTATTTTCATATCGGGGGAGCGGAATTTGTGTTTATTTCTAATCCAATTTCAAATATAAATGAATTGTTTTGAAGGTTGGATAAATCAACCCAACAGACCGAGGCAATTATGGGAGGTGAGTGGTGCATTACTGGTGAGGAGAGATAAGAAAACTGCAGGGTCTGAAGGGGTGAGCAGAGGGAGCACCCAGAATTGCAAATGCTCGGGGCTGCGGAGAGGTTTGTCACTGTGAAACCCCCAAAGTGAGGGAATGCCATCAAACAGCCTCAAAATGAGGCTGGAGAAATGAGCTGCTATCCATTAATATAATTTGGGAGGGGGGTAGAAGGAGCTTCTTGTTGTTCTCACCTTCCTGAGGGTTTTGCTTTCCACCTCTTGCACCCAGAGCACTGTGACTAAAACAGTGAGGGAGGTGCAGGTCAGAGAGGGGAAAAGCTGAAACTGAGGAGTTCAGCTGTGCTCATGCTGTGTTTTAAATGAAACAGAGAAGAATTGTGGATCTCTGGTGGAACAAATCTCTTTTTTGGTGAGCCCAGGTTTTTCCCAGCACCTGACAAAGAGCAGTGCTCTGGCAGAGTTGGGATTGTTCACCTGGAGAGGAGAAGCTTTGGGGTGACCAAATTGTGGCCTTGCAGTGCCTGAAGGAGCTACAGGAAACATGGAGAGAGGTTCTGTACAAGGGATGGAGGGACAGGACACAGGGAATGGCTTCCCAGTGCCAGAGGGCAGGGCTGGATGGGATACTGGGAATTAGGAATTGGGCAGGCCCTGGCACAGGGTGCCCAGAGCAGCTGTGGCTGCCCCTGGATCCCTGGCAGTGCCCAAGGCCAGGCTGGACTTTGGGGCTTGGAGCAGCCTGGGACAGTGTCCCTGCCCGTGGATGGGGTAAAATGAGCTGAGATTTAAAATCCCTTTGAACCCAAACATTTCTGTGATTCCAAGAGTGCCCTGGGAGTGGTTGTTGCTCATTGGAGTCCCAGACAAAGGCAAGCCCAGAGGTGATTTCACGTGGAAAAGATGCAGAAGAGATGCACTCCAAGGAGGAATGTGCATGTCCCAGGGTCACTGAGCACAGGCTGTCCCCAGCATTCAGCTCTGCCTGATGAGAGGCGGAAGGAAGCTGGCCAGGCCATCCCTGTGGAAACCAGACCCAGCACATGGCTCCCACCTTCCTTCAACTGTTGCAGCTTCCCCCAGCCCAACAGAGATGTGTGTGGGAGCAGGATGAACCTGTTTTCCCAGCAACATCAACTGAGTTGATGTTTTTTACAGACTTCACCTCCGTTGCATCCTGGAGCTCATGGCTCCATGGCTAAATCTGCTTCCCTGCATTCCATTTAATTGGTCCCTGGGTTCATTTGCTGGTTGCTTATGGCTGAAAGCAAATGGAAAACTGCATTTCCAGGGCCTGCCTTGTCTAAATGCTGCTTTTTGCTCTACATAGGCAGTGCCCTGGGACTGCTGGGGGAAGCAGGGTATGGGCAGTGTCTGATTGTGGTAACTGCAGAGAGCACTGAGTGTTTATTTAGGCAGCTTGCAGAAGAAATTTCTGCTTAAGCTGAGCCTAAGGAGACTCCTTAAGGCTGCTGAATCATTTAGAACTGGTTTTTGGTTTAATTCAGCCCAGAGGAGGAAGTGTTTAAGCTCTGCCTGTGTGTGATCTTGCTGGGAAGTGGCAAAAATGAACAAATCACTTGAGGTGTGTCTGGAGAGGAGGGATCAGGATTGTGGCACTGGCTCCTTCAGGAGGGGTTGGGATCATGTGTGTGGTCCTTCCTGGAGAAAGCCTGGCCCTGAGGATGTGAGAAATGCTCCCAGGAATCCCACAGCATTCCCTTAACCCTGCAGCCACCATGTGCACCCAGCTGGAGGGCTGAGCTGCTGAAAATCCAATTTTCTGTGTGGTCATGGGAGAAAACCTTCCTGCTTTTGGAGGGCAGAGGTTTCTGTAGATGTGTGGCCAGAGATGGTGGGGAGAAGAAGTCAGAGCGATGGTTTTGGTTCCTCTGATGGAAGGAACGAGCTTTGAAGGGCTCGTTGAACTTGTGGCTACAGAGGATGATTTTCTGGTGCCATTTTTCTGTAGAGCTGTAATGAGATGAGTGATCCTGGTGTTGTTTCAGCTCTGCAGCCCACCCAGCAGGAAGCACAGCTCTGGCTTTGCTCCAGCCTGCCAAAACAACGAGGGGAGGGAGATCTCTCACCTTGTACTGACAGGAGGTGCTTTGTGCCATCCATCTCCTCCCTCCAGGCAAAGAACCCACAAAGGAGAATTTAAATCTTCAATGTGATGGGACATGTGCTTGAAACCACTGTGTTCCTGGAGAATCCTCTGCTATTCCATGCTCCCAATATCTCCTCCTTGGGTTTTGCATGGCACAAACATTCATTTTGGTGTTTTGTGTGTCCCTAATGTGATATAAAAAGCTAAATGCATTACAACTGCAGAACAGCAGATTGTTATTTTTTCCTTCGGCTTCTTCTGCAGCGAGCGATTTTTTGTTCCATTAATAAGCCTTGTGGTATTTTTCTTTTCCTTCTCATGCACTCTACCCCAGATTGATCCTGAGAGGATTTCCTGGAATGGCTGCATGCTCTTCACACTTCTCCATGTTTCTTACTGAGCATGGAAAGAATTGATGCCCTAAAGGAAAGTCACCAGGATAATCCAGTTCAGGTGTTGATTTGACTTCCAGCATGCAGGAATCAGTGGGGTTTGAATTGCAGTGCTCAAAGCTGGACATCTCCATCCATTGGTGGGGAGGAACAAATGGCTTTCAGTTTTGTTTTACAGGCTCTGGAAAGGACCAAAATAGGGAGGAGGAACATCCAGTGTCATGAGAAAATAGGTTCTGTTTTCCTAGAGAAAAGAGGCTGAAGCACTCCCCAGATGTTCATTTCCTGCTGTGGTCTTGGCAAGGCTGCTTTGCCACAGCAACTTCAGCTCCATCCCCATCCCTGGGGGCTGAATTAATTCCCAGGTGCCCCCTATAAATCTGTAGGGCCCTGTGGTCCCAGGAGGAGCTACCAGAGGCGTTTTGGGGCAATGGGAATGGCCAGATGTGCCTTAGGGAGGAGTTGGGTGTGCCCGTGTTTCAGCAGGTGGCACTCCTTGCTCTGTCTTGGGGACGTAGTGGAAGAGCAGGAGGCATCCCATGGATGAAATGTGGGGAGTCTCAGGTGTGGCCACACCTCCAGGTGCTTTTTGCAAGGGTTCAGCTGCTGTGCTGCCTCCCTCGAAATTTTTCTGCATTTTTGTAGCTCCTTGTCATCAGAAAGGTGCTGCTGTGACTGTGCAGGAAGGGCAGGAGTTTGGTTGTGTGGAGCCCTGCAGGTCACAGACCTTCCCAAAGCTGCACCAGCAGGATAATCCAGCAGAAAATCCAGCTGGTTCAACTTTCTGCTCCTGCAGATCCTTTGGGTAAAGAGTGCAGTGGATTAGGCAGGGAACAAACACCGCATCCAGGAGGAGGAAGATGTTTATGTATGTGGTCAGTGGTGCATGGCCAGCCTCTCTGTCCTGGCTGGCTGGAGCAAGGTGACACTTTCCTGTCAGGGACCGTGCCAACTCCCTGAGCCTTGCCTCAGGAATCCAGGGAGGTGTTTGCAGGATAGGCGGTGCTCAAATCCAGCTTCAGCTTGAAAAATGGCAGCTGAGCGGGTGCATTTGGTGACAGATGATCCCTGAAAAGGTTCAGGAGCAGAAGGTATCAGAACCCCGGAGCTGTGCAGAGAGGAAATATTGTGAGTGCAGCAGAGAGGAGAACCATCCCTGCTCTGTGTGATTCCCACCAGCCAGCCCTGCTGTGCCATGCTCTGGGGGGGCAGATCTCTGCAGATGCTCTTTTTTTTGGCTTCCCCAAAAAAGCATCGACATCCAGGCACACTCTGGCAGTGGAGGGAGCAGGGAAAGGCTCTGGGAAGTTCATAGCTGAAGGTTTCCTTTAGCTGTGAGCAGCTTCACCCAACACCAAGCCAGCTGGTGCATTCCTGCCATTCTTCTCCCTAAAGCTGTTTCTTTCCATTCCTTGAATCAAGCAGACAAAGCAGCTGCTTTGTTGAGCCTGAAATCTATTTATTCATTTATTTGTTTGATTGGGAGCTTTAAATCAAAAGGAATGGGACCATAGGATTTATTTTTATTGGGGTGGGGTGGTACCCTGAGATCACACAGCAGCATCTGTGCTGGCCCTGTGGTTTCTGTGCTCTGGTTTCTTTGGGAGAGCAGGGAATAGCCAGAAATAGGCAATTGCAGGCTGTCTCCCCATGGCAGAGCTCTGCTGTTGGCTTGTGAAGCCCCTTGGGCTGCTTTGGCCTCATCTTTAAACACTGGCCTTGGGGTTTGACAGCTGCTGGTTATGGTCCCAAATCTAAACCTGGGCCATAAAAATCTCCATTGAGACTCCCAAGGGTCTAATGAAAATCTGTTTCCTACCTGGAGATAAATATATATTTTAGGAACACTCAGCTAAATTCCTTGACAGCTTTATGTGCCATAATTTCTCATGGTTTTCTGTGGATCCTTTCTGTTCTGGGGCACTGTTGTCTCAGTCCTGGGCTGTGCCCCTCTCACATATTATTTTACTGCTTGTCACTGAGAAATTATACAGCAGTTTTCCCCAGGGCTGTGATTCTTTTGAAGCCTGGTGGGCTTCAGGTAACTGTATCACCTCTCCCTCCTGCAGATTTCACTTCTGCAGGGAGAAAAGCAATAAAACTTACAGCCTGTTGGCTGAACGTTGTTAAAATATTTTATTTATCACTGATTCCCAGTTTGTAGGCAGCAGGAATGCATCTGTTTAATGCCTGTTGTCTTTAAAATGGAAATGTTCAGCAGATATCTGGTACTTTTGTTCCCAGAGAGTTATGTGAGATGGAAATAGGGGGAATAGACAGTAAAAAATGCTGTCTGGACTTAAGCCTGTGGAAACAACTGGGAGACTTTGCTTTGTGCCTGGCACAAATGTATCAAGGGGACTGAAAACTGAAGAGTTTTGCATAACCCAAATTTTCCCCCCCTTTCCATGTGCATCTCAAAAAATGCAGGATCAAATGCACGGAAACCCTGCAAAGCCTCATGTCTGTGAGCAGAGGCCAGGCCCTTTCCAGCAACAGTGTGGAGCAGGGAGCGGTTCTAATTCCTCATCTGTTCTCTTTTATAACTTTATTTTATAAAGACCAGCTGCAGGTTGGGAGCTGGAGCCAGCGTGCAACAAGGTGAGAGAAAAAGGTCAAGACCAAAGGAGCTGAGCCCCATAAGCAGGGGCTGATGTCTGGCACTCCTACCTCGTGCCTGGCATGGGAGGTCAAGACAGAAACACAAAAAATACACTCAGGGCTGCATCCTCCACAAAAAATACATTCAGGGCTGCATCCTCCTCAAGTCCAACTCCTTGAGAGTGAACAGAAACAGCTGCTGAAGGAACAGAAACAGCTGCTGGAAACCTGTGAGCATGAAGCTGTGCCAGTGCCCCAGTGCTGCACAAGCTTTGGTGAGGTTCTTACACTCTGGGGCTTTCATCACTGGCTCCTCCAGGCTGGATGGTTTGATCAGGAACCCCCAAAACAGCTCAGACCCCCTGTTTGTTCCCCAGAGAGCCAAGGCTGCAGCTGTGCTCTCAGGGTGAGCACTGCTGGCCCTTCAGCGCCTGGCAAATGGAAGAACCCAGAATCGTTTGGCACAGAGGGCTTGGCCACTCTGGCTCATTTGTTTGATTTTGTTATTTCTGTGCTGCAGCCCCGTGGGCTATATGGCAGAGGTAGGGCTACACAGGAAACCTGAGTGCATGAAGGAAAACCCTGCACTCTGAGGAATCTGATCAGTTTGGTAAGGCAGAAACTCGGGCTTTCACATTTGGGCTAGGCAGAAAATCTCCGAGATTTTAAGTTAAGGTTGTTTTTTTTTTTTTTTTTTTTTCTCAGCGCTCTGAAAGCCAGATGCCCTGCCTCCTCCAGGCTTTTCCAGTGCAGACAGACTTGACCGATATTCCCGTGAAAATCTGGGTTTTTGGAGCCCGGAGCTTGCTGAGGCTTGAGGAGGAGCCATGCCAGACGCTGGCTTGTGCGAAAACAACACAACCCGGCTCTTTAAAAGCAAAGTAAAGGGGGGATAAGTTCTTTAAGGAGAAGCGGAGGGAGGGGAGCAGCACGGCAGGTGTGCGCGGCTCGAAGCGCAGCACAAGGCCGGCAGGGCAGGCACCGCTCGCTGCTCCCGGCCGGTCCCCTCCCTCCCTCCCTTCCATCCCTCCATCCATCCCTCCGTGCTCGCAGCCCGCGGGGCGTGGGCGGCGCGGGGCGCGGCGGGGCCGGCGGGAGGGAGCGGGGCGAGCATGTGCATCCTCCCCGCCGCCCCTGCCTCCCTCCCGCCTCCCCTCGCTCGCCGCTCGCCGCCGCGGGTGTGTGTGTGTCTGTGTGTGTGTCTCGGCTCCCTCGGCAGCCCGGCCTGACGCAGGCGGATCCACATCGCCCCTGACAACACCCCGGCTCCGGAGCGCCGTGCCGGGGGTCCGGCTGCGGCGGCCCCGCGGGGCCGGGCCGAGCCCAGGGGGGCCGGGGTGGCCCGAGCGAGGGGAGGCGGCCCCGGAGGGGGAAAGTTGCCCGGAGCGGCGAGGGGAGAGCGCGGCGGCAGGACCATGGGCACTTTGCGGGATTTACAGTACGCGCTGCAGGAGAAGATCGAGGAGCTGCGGCAGCGGGATGCGCTCATCGACGAGCTGGAGCTAGAGTTGGACCAGAAGGACGAACTGATCCAGAAGCTGCAGAACGAGCTGGACAAGTACCGCTCGGTGATCCGGCCCGCCACGCAGCAGGCGCAGCAGCAAAGCGCCGGCACCTTGCAGGGCGAGCAGCGGACCAAGCGCCAGGCGATCTCGGCCGAGCCCACCGCTTTCGACATCCAGGATCTCAGCCACGTCACCCTCCCCTTCTACCCCAAGAGCCCGCAGTAAGCAGGGGGTCACCCCGCCGCTCAGCCTCCCCTCTCTCCCTCATCCCGTTCCACCCCCGGGCAGGGAGCGGAGCAGAGCGCGGCATTCCCGCATCCCGCATCCTCCTCGGGTGGCCCCGTGGGGTGGGAAAGTTGCGAGCGCTGGGGGGGAAGAGTGGCAGGAGTGAGCGCCGGGGTCCCGGACAGCCCGTCCCGACCGCCACATCCCTCCGGGAGACGGGATCGTGTCGTGGGCATGGAGGGAGCGGGAGGAACGCGGGGCTCGCCGCGGGACCCCGCAGGGAGACATTCCCAGCTGGGAAACTTGGAGCCCGGCGGGATGCTGGTGTTTTGGGGACGGGGGTCCGGCAGAAGCAGGAGCTTGTGGCAGTGTCCTGGTGCGCCGGAGGGTGTGCGGGGGGCAGGGAAAGTTGCGAGGATCCTCAGGTGCCGGCGCGCCGGGGGATGCGCTGCCCCGGTTTCACACCTGCGGCAGATTAGGGAAATTAGAGCGCCTTAATGGGGGGACGGAGCTCTCCCTCGCTCGGTGCCTTCTCCTGGCCGTGCCTTTGGTTCAGCGCTCCTCAAGGGATAAAAAAGAAGGGAAGAGGTGATGAGCGGATGCTCGCCGATCCGGGCTCTGTGTGCGGGGCCGGGGCGCAACCTCCCCGTCGATGGGCAAACCTCCCTCTCCTCCGCGGCCGGCATCTTCCCCGTGTGAGGAATTCCTCGGGATGATAACCGGGAGCGCTGGCGGATCCCCGGAGCCATCCCGGTAGTGGGGAGCGTGTGCGCCGTGTGGGCTCCGGGATGCGGGGACGGAGCGGACGCTGCCCGGGCACACGGGGATGGTTCCCGGGGAGGCATGGCGGGACACGGGGGACGAGGACCTTGCTGGATGTCCCCTGAGGGGCCGTGGCGGGGCTGGCCCCGCTCCCCGCGCAGCCTCAGCCCTTTCCCGCCGCCATGGCGGGCCCCGCCGTCTCCAGGCAACTGCCCGCCCTCAGGGCGGCCGCCATGGCGGGACCCCGCCGGGCCGGGCCGGGCCGGGCCGGGTATGCTCCTCCTGCCGCCCCGCCGCTTCTCATTCCCGCTCCCATTCCCACATTCCTGTTCCCGCCCCCCATTCCCACCGCCACAGATATTTTGTCCTTTTAAGGCCGTTCTGAAGGGATGGCAGGGGAGGAACGGCGGTGGCGCGTGAAATGCTTCCCCTCCAGCCCCCAAAACGAATAAAACACCCCAAAAAGTGAGCAGGGGGGGACAGGGGTGGCTGTGAAATGCCAGAGGTGTGTGGTTAACATCCGAGCATCCCTCGGTGTTAATTTCCCCCCGGAATGATGCAAAGCCCCACACGTGTCACTTTCCTTGTCGGTGTCGCTGCCCCTCGGCGCTCCTGAAGTGCAAATGGAGCTCCCAGAACTCCGGGAAGCGCCACAGGTTCCAGCCTCTGCCATACCCACTGGAATGTGTGGGAAAAGCCTTGGAATAAACGTTTTCCAGCTGGAATTTTAATCACTCCTTGTGTAAATGCAGCCCTGCAGTCTGGTGTGGGGAATAATGCCCTGCTCCTCTGGGGGAGTTGTCTCATATTGATCATCTCTGGTCAATACTCCTAATGTGGTTTACAATATCCAAGTCAACTCGTGGCTGCAGGTTGTGATCGCTCAGGTGGGGTTTGGAGCAGCCTGGGATAGTGGAAGGTGTCCCTGCCCAAGGCTGGAGACTGGAATGAGAATTTTAGGGTCCCATCCAACCCAAACCTTTCTGTGGTTACAGGAAAAGATCCTTGCAAATCTTTTCCTGAAATGTACTTGGCTCTGGGAGGAGTTGAGAGCTCTGTGTCAGCCCTAAGAGTCCGGTGGGCAAGATAACTCATGGTGGTGGTGAGAGTTAGAGTGATGAGGAGCTGGAAATAACAAAATCTACACAAAAGGGTTGGTTTACTCCCCCTGGTTCATGCTGAATCTCAGTGACTCTCGAGGTAACAGCACCCAACCTTTGGTTTTGTCAAACCACCAGGGAGTGTTCAAGAGGCAGGTGGCTGTGGCACTTGGGGATGTTAGTTATTGGTGGCCTTGGAATTGCTGGGAGAATGGTTGGACTTGATGATTTTAGAGTGGTTTTCCAACCAAGATGATTCTATTTAGCCCCTGAGGTTTTTTTTTCTTTTTTTTTTTTTTTGTAGTTAGGTGGTGCTGGATTTGCTCTCCTGCTCTGGCAGAGGTGGCTGGTGATTGGTAGGATCAATAGCAGCAGAAGCTGTGGTAATTGGATTATCATGGGGGTCATGTAGGTACTTGAGGGTCTGTGGTGGTGGAAGCTGTTGTGATGCCACACAGAAGATTCTGTGTTATAGAGTGGCTGAGCTCTGAATGAGTGTAAGAGAGCTGGAGAGGAGGCAGGGATGGATGGGATATTGGGAATTAGGAATTGTTCCCTGGCAGGGTGGGCAGGCCCTGGCACAGCTGTGGCTGCCCCTGGATCCCTGGCAGTGCCCAAGGCCAGGCTGGAGCAGCCTGGGACAGTGGAAGGTGTCCCTGCCCATGGCAGGGGTGGCATTGGATGGGATTTAAGACATCTTCCAACCCAAACCATTCTGGGAGTCTCTGAATGGCTTTCAAAGTGTGAAAGTAAATTTAATTGCCTCGTGTGGACAAATACTATTAAATCTGCAGGATCTTCCCTTACACACACACCCCTCTCCAATTAGGGATGCATATGGTTAAATAAAATTGCTTTTTCAGAGCTGTAAGAGTTGGAGTTGCTGTTGGAGGGTTGGGCTTGTCTTGTTTTGCCTCTACAATGTTTTTAAAAGTGAAACAGGACTTTGTGGGCTGATTTGAGGAGCTGAAATCCATGGAGGGACACGTCCAGCCATTCAGCCATTTTCTTCTGAGTTATGAGTGAGAGGAATTGGGCATTAGCATCTTTATCAGTCTCCTTGTTCAAGAAGCCACTTATTTAGAATAGAAGCCAGTTATTTCAAATAACTGGCCTTTTTTTCCCCTCCCCTCTCAGAGGACATAACTTGCCAGAAGTGACCGAGTGAGAGGGCAGGAAGCTGGCTGGTTTCCGTGACCGATCGTTCTCTCCTCTTCATCTCCCCAAATTGCTGCTCGCGTTTGTTTTTCCACACCTTTGACCTCTTGCAGGGTATATCCTGGCTGCTAACAGCCTGTCAGCACCGAGGGAATACTGGGACACCGAGTTTGTACCAACTGCCTTTGCGCTTTAAACTCTACAGAGCAGCCGAGCAAGGAGAAGCCTTTTCAACCAGCGAAACTGCAACTCTTCCCTTCCCCTGCCTCCTCCTTGCCATGGGAAAATACCCAGGACTTTAATTTTAACAGGCTGCTTTGTTCAGGGATCTGCAACAGCTGTTTGCCTTTTTGGAAGGCTGTGTAATCAGCGTGTTTTCTTTTCCAGAAGGGAGAAAAAAAAAGAAATTTAGGAGTAGAGCACAGAATAAAGCACGGAGCTCGTGAGTGTGAAGGCCCTGATCTCTTGGCTGAGGTGGTACAAGCTCTGCTGTTAGCAGAGACAGCAGCAAAGTGCTGTGTCATTTGTAGGAAATGTTGAGTAAAAGGAAAAATAACTTGGTTTGGGGAGTTAGCAGACTTTTGGGGAGTCTGCCAAAATCTCAGAGACTCGTTTGTGAGGGGAGGAGTAGCCTGTGAGTTGTATTTAAGAGGTCTGGTTTAAGAAATATAAAATACTTGGTTGCATAGCCTCAGGGAAAGTACAACATCCATACAAGAGGTTTAATAAAATCCCTGCAACGGCCAGATTGGTTCTTTGAAGGCAAATGTGCACATCCTCTGGGGGCTAGAGGCGTATTTTAAGTGATCATAATAGTCATAAAATCCCCAGAAATACTTGAAAAGCACTTTGTATTTAGGGTGTTGGCACGAAATGCTCTTCTGGTGTTTATCAGTGCTGTGTATGCTGCAGTTCCATCCAAAAACCCCTGAAATGACCCAAACCCTACAGGAATTTGGGAGGTGATTGATCCATGATGAAACCACTGGGAACTGGTGATGGGGGAGGAACTGAGGCACGCTCCTGCAGGGATGGTTTGCTGGGATGGTGGTGGCCTCTTGAGCCCTGTCACTTTCTGGTGAAGCATCTTGCTCTTAGCAGTCAGCAGAGGTGAATGTAGTGATGCAACCTTTATTTTTTTATTTTGGTGTCAATCCACTGTGATGTGTCCAATGAGCAATTAATTGAGCTCCATTTATAATTTCTTGTGGGAGCTGTTAAATGCTGTGGTTGCTTTAATGTCAAATCCATCTGAATGTGGCTTAAGTTGGACAAAAATCCATTGATGTCAGTGGGGTTTTTGGGTGCATTTGAAGGGTGTTGGGGTGTTGGCATGGAATGCTCTTCTGGTGTTTATCAGTGCTATGCGTGCTGCAGATTCATCTCAAAACCCCCTGAAATGACCCAAACCCTTCTCCCCTCCCTAGAGGAATTTGGGGGGTGGTTGGTCCATGATGAAACCACTGGGAACTGGTGGTGGAGGTGATGGGGAGGACCTGAGGCACGCTCCTGCAGGGATGGTTTGATGGGATGGTGGTGGCCTCTTGAGCCCTGTCACTTTCTGGTGAAGCATCTTGCCCTGAACAGTCAGCAGAGGTGAATGTAGTGATGCAACCTTTATTTTTTTATTTTGGTGTCAATCCACTGTGATGTGTCCAGCGAGCAATTAATTGAACTGCATTTATCATTTCTTGTGGGAGCTGTTAAATGCTGTGGTTGCTTTAATGTCAAATCCATCTGAATGTGGTTAAAGTTGGACAAAATTCCATTAATGTCAGTTGGGTTTTTGGGTGCATTTGAAGGGTGTTGGGGTGTTGGCATGGAATGCTCTTCTGGTGTTTATCAGTGCTATGCGTGCTGCAGATTCATCTAAAAACCCCCTGAAATGACCCAAACCCTTCTCCCCTCCCTACAGGAATTTGGGGGGTGGTTGGTCCATGATGAAACCACTGGGAACTGGTGGTGGAGGTGATGGGGAGGGAACTGAGGCACGCTCCTGCAGGGATGGTTTGCTGGGATGGTGGTGGCCTCTTGAGTCCTGTCACTTTCTGGTGAAGAAGCATCTTGCCCTGAGCAGTCAGCAGAGATGGATGTAGTGGTGCCACCTTCTTTTTTTATTTTGGTGTCAATCCACTCTGATGTGTCCAGCGAGCAATTAATTGAGCTGCATTTATAATTTCTTGCGGGAGCTGTTAAATGCTGTGGTTGCTTTAATGTCAGATCCATCTGAATGTACTTTAAGTTGGACAAAAATCCATTGATGTCAGTGGGGTTTTTGGGTGCATTTGAAGGGTGTTGGGGTGTTGGCATGGAATGCTCTTCTGGTGTTTATCAGTGCTATGCGTGCTGCAGATTCATCTCAAAACCCCCTGAAATGACCCAAACCCTTCTCCCCTCCCTACAGGAATTTGGGGGGTGGTTGGTCCATGATGAAACCACTGGGAACTGGTGGTGGAGGTGATGGGGAGGACCTGAGGCACGCTCCTGCAGGGATGGTTTGATGGGATGGTGGTGGCCTCTTGAGCCCTGTCACTTTCTGGTGAAGCATCTTGCCCTGAACAGTCAGCAGAGATGGATGTAGTGGTGCCACCTTCTTTTTTTATTTTGGTGTCAATCCACTGTGATGTGTCCAGCGAGTGATTAATTGAACTGCATTTATAATTTCTTGTGGGAGCTGTTAAATGCTGTGGTTGCTTTAATGTCAAATCCATCTGAATGTGGCTCAAGTTGGACAAAAATCCATTAATGTCAGAGGGGTTTTTGGGTGCATTTGAAGGGTCAGGATTTTTAGGCACAGCTTGGGGAGGATCCTGGTGCTGTGCTGTGGGGGTTGAAGCTCTCCTGGCCGAGCTGTGAGCACAGGAAGGGCTGTGCTGGAGCAAGGCAGCCCAGCCGTGATTTCCCCCGCGTTGTGACAGGTCTGGCTCGGCAGTGGTGGCACTGATGGGGCTCCCCTCTGTGCACTCGTGTGACTCACGCTTTAATGCCTTGGCAAGTGACAAGGGGACACTGTGACAGCTCAGCTCCTTGTGTAATACATCACACCCCTCTGAGGTTTGGGTTACTCACAGTAGTAAGGGGTGGCTGTGTGGTGTTAGGCTGTTAGGCACAGAACTATGATTTTTCTCTGTCGAAGGAGTGTTTTGGGTCATCTCTCAACACGTTTGTTCAGGCTGGTGATGTCTGTGCTGAGTGTAAGCTCCAGAGGGGTTTGACTCAAAGGAAGGTAAAAAACAAATCTCCCAATAAAGCTGTTAAAGCCACGTAGTTGTTTTGTCATCTTCTGTCTGGTTCTTGCTGAGATGAGTTTAATTGCAAGATAAAACATCGCTGCAATGTCACTTATTCTTAGTTCTGTTCAACGAGCAACACAGACTTCCCTGGGTTTTTCTGCTGCTTTTGGAGATTAATTTTAGCAGTGTGGTGTCAGTAAACTGTGTTTTAAAGCAAAGTAGCTCTTTTCAGAAACTACAATGACATTTTCTTGGTGGTTATATGCAAAACAACACTGTTCAGCAAGTACAGTAGCTCCGAGCACACTAACAGCTGGTAATTAACATAGAGACTCTTTTTTAAATTGTACTACAGCTCCATAATTTCATTTTCTGCAGAATTAACTTTTTTTTTTCTTTTTATCTATACTACTGGAATAATTACTTAGACTTGTTTGAGCTGTGTTACATTCATCCTTAGCTGTACAAATGCTGTAGGTGGAGAGTTTTAAAGTGCTTCAATACAGAATGAGGTCCCCAGGCCACGGACACGAATTCCTTCTCTCCAGACTCTGTGAAAGCATTCCTGAACTTCAGCATCTCACTTCCTAAACACAGGATGTGTCTTATGTTTCTGAAATTAACAATAATAATAAAAAAGCTGGGTCAGAGTTGTGAAACTGCACAGAAATGGACATAGCATGGAATTTAGCCTGGCCAGCTGCCTCTGGAAGGAGAGGGGACACCGTGACTTCTGAACACCAGATGGAAAATAAGAGTCAAGGGGAAAATTTGTTTCTTTGGAGAGTTAAAAAGGATGCAGTGAATTGTTGCATATCAGTTTCTGTGGTTATCCTGCCCAAGCTAGATGCTGTAGGATGATAAGAGTTACTGAATGCAAACATCTTCCTGAGGGAAGGGTTCAGGAAAGCTGAGCTGGGGATGGATTAAAAGCCACTCACTGCCATCAATGATAGTCCTTGCCCGTGCTGCTGGTCTTTGCTTTTGGCTTTTAAATCCTCGCCTTTGCATCAGGATGAAGTCTAAATATTTCTGTAAATGTTTTTCATCTGCTGCTCTGCTGTTTCTAGCGGGTACAGGCAGGCAGAGGAGTGCCTGACGTTTGTGTTTAGTGTAGCTTGTCTTTGTTTTGAAGGGCAGAGAGAACAGGAAAAAACAAAAGTATTTGTTGCTACACTGGAGCCTGAACCATGACAATAATACCTTTCTCCTCTCAGCAGCTGCAGAAAGCGGTTTGGTCGAAGCGCGCAGTCAGTCAGGTGTGTTCTGTGTATCCTGACATCCTGAACGCCTGGAATTGCATCCAGGTGCTGTGGAAACGCTGCTGAGGCCCCTCCTGGCAGGGCCGGTGTCAGGGGAAGCTCCAGGACCAGCGTTTTGCAAGGCTCTGGCAGCCACCGGTTTCCTTGGAAACCAGAGCCTGAGCAGGGAGAGCCAAACTTCAACACCGGTGCCTGCTTTCCAAGTCCAAAATGGGCTCTCAGACTTTCTCAAGCCTGGGGTCTCTGGGCTGGGTTTGGGGCTTGCTCATTAGGAGCAAACTCAAAGTAGGGTGTCAGTGAAAAAAAAATTGCTGTCAGGCTGCAACAATTCCTGCCTGGAGCAGTGCTTCCTTCCCCAAATTCCCTTCTTTGATTCGGTCTGTGAGCACATTTATGGGAGGTGTTTCCTGTCAAACACCCCAGCTGTGTCAGGAAAGCTGCTCAGCAGCTCTGTGACTTGGGCTTGACTTGGATTTAGAAACAGCTCAGGCCAGGTTTGTTTTGTTCACTTTTGTTCACACTGGGTGATGCGAACAAAGAGGAGAAATCATAATGGAACTGCCTGGCTTGATGGAAAATTTGAATTACAGTCTTGTAAGTGCGCACATACTTTGTGTTGGATGTGAATAGAAAAATATATATAATGATATGTGTACTCATGTATTTAGCACATGCAGGGGAGAATTGCATTCATGCAAATACACTTTTATTAGGAGAGAAAGCTGGCTTTAATATCAGGGAATATAAATATATATATGTGTGTAATGACATGTATGTGCACTCGTGTATTTAGCACGTGTAGGGGAGTATTGCATTCATGCAAATACACTTTTATTAGGAGGGAAAACTGGCTTTAATATCAGGGAATATAAATATATATATATGTGTATAATGACATGTATGTGCTCTCATGTATTTAGCACATGCAGGGGAGTATTGCATTCATGCAAATACACTTTTATTAGGAAGGAAAACAGGCTTTAATATCAGGGAATATAAATATATGTATGTGTGTAATGACATGTATGTGCACTCGTGTATTTAGCACGTGTAGGGGAGTATTGCATTCATGCAAATACACTTTTATTAGGAGGGAAAACAGGCTTTCATATCAGTGAATATAAATATATATATATGTGTATAATGACATGTGTATGCTCTCATGTATTTAACACATGTAGAGGAGTATTGCATTCATGCAAATACACTTTTATTAGGAAGGAAAACAGGCTTTAATATCAGGGAATATAAATATTTATATGTGTGTAATGACATGTATGTGCACTCGTGTATTTAGCACGTGTAGGGGAGTATTGCATTCATGCAAATACACTTTTATTAAGAGAGAAAACTGGCTTTAATATCAGTGAATATAAATATATATATAGGTATAATGACATGTATGTGCTCTCATGTATTTAGCACATGTAGGGGAGTATTGCATTCATGCAAATACACTTTTATTAGGAGGGAAAACAGGCTTTAATGTCAGTGGACAGGAGGCAATTTTGTACAGAAGCAGCAGGACTGTGGGAAGGCATCCTGCTCTAGTGGAAGGTGTCACTGACCATGAACAAGGTCGTTTTTAAGGTCCCTTCAAATGCAAATGTGAAAATGCTGTTGGTTTCTGTGACCACAGAGTATCATTGAGATTCAGGAGTAAATAACATGGGTGTGATGGAAATGCAGAGCCAGTGTTCCCTGCCCCCAGTGGAAGTGGGTCCCTGGGATGTGTCAGTGCTTGTTAGGATTTAAACTGCCTATTTGATGTCATTTGTGTGCACAGATCCGGCGGCTGAGGGGAATTCATTACTGCTCTTGGAGTCCACAGGCTAAATGAGGAAAATAACCTTCTTGGTGGGTGATATTTCTGGTGAATAGAGGAAATCAATGGCCCTGGGACTGCCAGCAGCACATCAGGGCAGTGGCCAAGCACTTCAGGAAGGTGTAGATAAAGCAAATGTGATGCAAATGGTGCCACTCAGCTGTACCTTAAGGCTTGTTGGAAACCATGCCCAGCTTCAGCTATTGAGGCTTCTAAAATCTGCCTCTGGAACTCCTGAGAAATTCCTGCAGGTGAAATGGAAGATCAGACATCCTGGAAATGCAGAGTTAGCCTCCAGCTCTTTGCCTTGAGATTGCAGTATTGCCCAAGTTGTGTGAAGCTTAAGGGTGGGCACGGTCAGCTGGAGGATATGAACATCCTTCAGCAGCTCCTGTGCTCTGTGGGGTGGAGCACCATCCTCTTCTCCCTCTTCTTCTGAGCCCTTTGTTACTTCCCTGGGTGTCTTGTTCCTGCTCCTCCTTCTGCCCAAGATTTTTCTCTTTTCCCATGGATGCTGCTTATTCTCTTCCCTGATAGTCCCAAAGTTCATCCTGTACACAGCTGTCCCATCCAGTGGGGTCCAGACTCTGCATCTCTGTTAAAAATCAGCTTTGTTTCCTGTGTTCATCTGGAGGCATAGAACCTCCAGTGCCAGGAGCACAAGATCCCACAGGAGGCTGGATTTTCCTGCAAGTCCAAGCTTTTTGGTGTCCCAAGGCCTTTTCTGCTCCTCACCCGCCCCACCAGCGAGCAGACAGGGGCTACGCAAGAAATTGGGAGGGGACAGAGCCAGGACAGCTGATCCCAACTGCCCAAGGAGGATGGCAGAGGATGGAACCTCACATTTCTGGGAAAGGCTGAACACCCACCTGCCAATGGAAAACACAGAATAAATTCCTTGTGGCTTTTGCTTTACCTGTTGAACTGCCTTGATATCAACCCATGAGTTTTTTCCCTTTTACCCTTCTGATAGTCTCCCCCATCCCTGCTGGGCTGTGAGTGGATGGTGGTGCTGGGCTTCCACCTCCAGGAGGAACATCTCAGTGTCTGTACCTCCAAAGGGATTGGGGCCCAAGGAGAGATACTGGAGCGGGAACACCTTGAGGCATCAGCAGCTGTGCATGAGGCTCATGGCACAGCAGGGTAAGACCCGTATTGGAACAGGTTCATTCCTGGAGCAGGAGATATAGGTAAATCCATGCTGGAGCAGGTTCATTCCTGGACCAGGTTCATTCCTGCAGGAGCTGTGGGTAAATCCATGCTGGAGCAGGTTCATTCCTGGACCAGGTTCATTCCTGCAGGAGCTGTGGGTAAATCCATGCTGGAGCAGTTTCATTTCTGGAGCAGGTTCCTTCCTGCAGAGGCTATAGGTAAATCCATCCTGGAGCAGTTTCATTTCTGGAGCAGGTCCATTCCTGGAGCAGGTCCATTCCTGCAGAGCCTGTGGCTCCTAGAGGTGGCCATGCAGGAACAGGAGCACTCAGAGGAAGTGTGGCTGTGGATAAATGCACCACAGCAGGTAAACCCCTGGAGACAGAGTGATGGATGAGGTTCCAGCTGGAGCAGGTACATCCCTAAGGGTGTCTGGATAGGTCCAGATGTCCACAAATTTGTATTGTCACAGTGTCCCTCTGCACGCCCTGTGCTGGCTCAGTGACATCCTGGGCACCTCTGTGCCCTGCCCCAGCTCCAGAGGTTCTGTGTTTGGCATTGCTTGTCCTATTACAGTCCTGCCTGGGGACCAAACAACAGCCAGGTGTCCCTGCTGGGGAATATCCAGGGATATAAATCTGTTAGAAACGTGGGATTGTGTGTGTGCCTCTGTACACAGCTGTGTCTGAGTCCTGGACTAGGGCTGTGCATCCAAACAGGGCAGATACCCACAAACTAACTGGGGTGTGTGTGTAATTCCTGTTGTACTGGGTGTGTGTAATTCCTGTTGTACTCTGTGTGTTTGTGATATCTGTTGTATTGGGGTGTGTGTGTAATTCTTGTTGTACTGTGTGTAATTCCTGTTGTCTTGGGAGTGTGTGTGTGTAATACCTGTTGTACTGTGTGTGTGTGTAATACCTGTTGTATTGGGGGTGTGTAATTCCTGTTGTATTGGGGGTGTGTGTGTGTGTAATACCTGTTGTATTGGGTGTGTAATTCCTATTGTACTGGGTGTGTGTAATTCCTGTTGTATTGGGGGTGTGTGTGTAATTCCTGTTGTACGCTGTGTGTTTGTGATATCTGTTGTATTGGTGTGTGTGTGTAATATCTGTTGTATTGGGTGAGTGTGTAATTCTTGTTGTACTGTGTGTAATTCCTGTTGTCTTGGGAGTGTGTGTGTGTAATACCTGTTGTACTGTGTGTGTGTGTAATACCTGTTGTATTGGGGGTGTGTAATTCCTGTTGTATTGGGAGTGTGTGTGTGTAATACCTGTTGTATTGGGTGTGTGTAATTCCTGTTGTACTGTGTGTGTGTGTGTAATTCCTATTGTATTGGGGGTGTGTAATTCCTGTTGTACTCTGTGTGTTTGTGATATCTGTTGTATTGGGGTGTGTGTGTAATTCCTGTTGTATTGGGAGTGTGTGTGTGTAATACCTGTTGTACTGTGTGTGTGTGTAATACCTGTTGTATTGGGGGTGTGTAATTCCTGTTGTATTGGGTGTGTGTGTGTAATTCCTGTTGTATTGGGTGTGTGTGTGTAATTCCTATTGTATTGGGGGTGTGTAATTCCTGTTGTACTGGGGGTGTGTGATTCCTGTTATATTGGGATGTGTGTGTAATGCCTGTTGTACTGTGAGTGTGTGTAAAATGCCTGTTGTATTGGGTGTGTGTGTAACACCTGTTCTACTAGGGGTGTAATTCCTGTTGCACTGGGGTGTGCATAGTACCTGTTGTTGCTCCTCACACCTCTTTACACATTTAATTGCTGTTCAGACAGTGGCTGCACAAAGGGGAGAAATCTCCTGCCCATCACATCTGTGATTGCTTTCTGTCCTCCTGGTGGAAGCCCAGCTCTGTGAGGCACAGGAGGGAAACTGTGTGGAGTTTTTGTGTTTTTTTGTTGTGTTTTTTTTTTTTTTTTTTAATTAAGAATGATATTTGAATATTTTTTATTTTTAATGTAGTAGCTAATTATTTGCGGTTCGTATGGTGGATTTTTAAATTTAATTATATAATATTATTTAAATTTGTGAAGAAGGAGGACTAGCTTTTGTTTCAAAATTTTAATTTTGTTATATATCCATCTCATCTCCCTCCATTCACCTGTTGGCTTCGTGACTCTGCCTTCAAGCTGGGACACACGAGCACAGTGACTGCCAGCACAGTGTGTTCTGTGTGCCAGTGCTGTTTGTTGGGATCTGGCAAAGTGGGAAATCTGGGAAAAGTGACCATGGGCTCTATGGGGTGACAGACTCAACCTCTGCCTGCTTCACCTTCACCACTGTTATTTTCTCCTCAACCACCCTGCCAGGTGTTTCATGGCTTGTATGTGGCTCAGAACAAATGATCCCTTCCCTCATAAATCCCCAAGTTTTTCCCCTTTGGACTTTGTGCAAGGATGAGTGTCAGTGTGATCTAGGTAGGCAAAGCTGCTCCAAAAGGGAGATCAATCAAATCTCAGCTCTTTGAGTTTTGCTGTTACTCTTGCACAGATAAAAGAGGTGTTGGGAAGCTTTTGAAGTGGTTTCTTAATTTGAGAGCCAAAAAGAACTCAAATGGGAACCCGCTGGTGCTGTGCTGAGAGCATCACTTGGGATGTACAAATCTGGGTTGAGAATTATCCCACTGTTTGCAGGTACAGATGGAGAAGCTTCCATAGGGATTGAGGCCAAGTGTGCCATTCACATTCTCTGAAAAATCCCTTCACACAGGATTTTTCTCCTGGGAAGCTGAGAAGCCTCAGAGGAAAGGAAAACAATTCTTATCTCATTTGCTTCTCCTGTGCTGTGCTCATGTGGAATGTGTTTGGAGATTGTTCAGCCACAGGTGATTGTTTAATTGAATTCTGGTTTGAATTGTTTTGACTCTTTGGCCAATCGGGGCCAAACTGTGTCAGGACTCTGGAAAGAGTCACAAGTTTTCATTATTATCTTCTTAGCCTTCTGTAAGTATATTTTCTGTATTCTTTAGTATAGTATAGTATTCTTTAATATAATACAGTATCATAAAGTAATAAATTAGCCTTCTGAGAACATGGAGTCAGATTCATCATTCCTGCCTTCATTGGGACATTCCCAGCAAATAGAATAACCAAACACATGGGAAACCTGCTGGAAATGGGGCAGAGCCAGGGACATATCACAGGTCATCTCTGGAGCACAGTGGCTCTCCACCCTCTTAATTTTGACTGAAATTCCAGCTGTGAGCTATAAAGGACTTTTTCAATGGCTGGCCTACTCTATATCCACTTATTTTTTTCATGGTTTTTACCACAAAAGGTTCTTGCTGTGCTCTGTGATGGGCAAGCGTTACAAGCTGGAGTCAAATTATTTGTTTGAGCTGGCTGGGCACAAACATTTTGGCTGTAGGGCTCTGAAGGAGGCTCCTGCTTGATAAATACAGCTGAGCAACATTCAGAGCATTGTGGCTGGGTTGTTATTGATGGAAAATCCATGAATATGTAGCAACCAAATGGTAAAGCTCCGCAAAGCTGTGCTGGCAGGGTGCAGGATTGGGAAGGGTGGCTTGGGACAGCTGCCTTGGGCACTGGGGCAAAGCAGAAGCTTTGTGGGAAGTGTGGATGCTTGTGGAATGTACCCAGAATGGGATCTTCACAGGGATTTGGAGTTTTAATATATGCTGGAGGAGCTTTCTGAGGCTTAGGTGCTTCCTGGGGAGCCTTGAGCTCTGTTACCTATCCTGATTTCCTTGGTCAGCAGCTGAAATATTTTGTGCCTTTGCTCGTGCTGAAGAAATGATATATCATGGGGAGATAATATTCCATGCTTATTCCAAGCTTCTTAATGGAATTTTTATCAGTTCCACCGAAGAATAGGATGCACAAAAAAGCTGCCTGGCTGCCAGGTTGTTTGCTCCGTGGCTCCTTTAGAGCTGCCTTGACTCTCTCTGTGTGCCTTCCCAGTAAAATGATGGGAGGGACCTTCCCACCCTAAATTCCAGGTGTCTGCAGCCACCAGGTGACATCAGATCCCTTGGACACTGAGGGACAGGCAGGGCAGGGCTGCAGGATGCACACCCTGAGCATCCCTTGCTGATGTTTCAGACCCATCACTGGCCATCTCTCACTGCTCAACAGCAGGATTTTTATTCCTTCCACCCATATCTGCTCATTTTAAACCTGTCTTGTGCTCAGTGTTTCCAGAAGACGTAAAAGCTGGAGTTTTTTTAAAATCAGTTTGGGCTGGGGAGCCTGAATGGCTCAGCCACAGCCACTCAGTGCCTTGACACCATTTTCTGTGGGATTGCTTTGTCGACTCAAGTGCACTTTGCTGCAATACAAACATTGAGGATAAAAGGCAGCCACCTCAGCAAATTAGTGTGAAAGCACTGCTGAGGAATTGTAGATGTGTATTTTGGTGGTTTGGTCTTTATTTTAGAGTGAAGATCTCTCCTTCTGCCCTTGGCCTGTGCTTTTTAAGGAGTATCTGTTGTGCAGGGAGGGCTTTTAAAAGTTAGATCAATTGTCTGTTTGTGGGCTCCTCTGAAGAGTAAATCAGATGCTGCATTGACAGGGATCTGCCTGTGTGGTAAAACTTGAGGCAAGGTGGGATTTAAGTGAGACTGGGGAAAAAAAAAATCAGGGATCATTTGAAAAGGCAGGGAGAGTTGGGGATTTAACCTGGAGATGAAGGCTCTGGGTAGAGCTCAGAGCCCTTTCCAGGGCCTCAGGAGGTTCCAAGAGAGCTGGAGAGGGATTTGGGACAAGGGGTGAAGTGACAGGACACAGGGAATGGCTGCCACTGCCAGAGGATGGATGGGATATTGGGAATTAGGAATTGTTCCCTGGCACAGGGTGCCCAGAGCAGCTGTGGCTGCCCCTGGATCCCTGGCAGTGCCCAAGGCCAGGCTGGAGCAGCCTGGGACAGTGGAAGGTGTCCCTGCCATGGCAGGGGTGCAATGAGATGAGCTTTAAGGTCCCTTCCAACCCAAACCATTCTGGGGTTCTGTGATTTCATTCTAATTTTCATAATGAAAAAAGTTTTCCTCTACATGCTACAGGTGTCCAGGTGTGCAGTCCCATTACAAAAAAAAAGTAACAAAAAGGCAAAAAAATCCCTGAAAATGCTCTGAAGGGTTATAATTATTTTTAATCAAGAACCTCAAAATGCCCCATCTTATTTTTGGTTAGTGTCCATGAAGGCTTTTCTAAGCAGCAGGCTCCACTCTGAGTGCAGCTGGTGGAGAAACCTCTCTTTTGGCAGCAGCTGGGTTGTGTGGAATGAAAGAATTAATTAACCTGGTGTGGAATGAGAGAACTTAATAAACCTGGTGTGGAATGGAACAATTAATCAGCCTGTGGCCAGCCTGGAAGAGCAGCCACCTGATGTGTCCTGTTTGATTATCAGGGACTTGATTCCTGGCCAGGCATGGCTGAGGTGAAAAGCTCCTTCTTTGTGCTGGGGTTTTAGCAGAAAACTGAATTTTCATACCCAAGACGCAGGAGAGTGGTCAGGGGCACGGAGTGGCAGAAATTTCTGCTGAGGAACAAAAGCAAATTCCTCATCAGAGAATGTAATCAACTGGTGATGCTGCAGCTGGTTCCTTGCAGCCTCTGCATGCAGACAAAATAGCAATGTAGTAGAGAAAATGTTTGCTGAGTTAACTGGGCTATATTTAGGTGCCAAATAAACAGATTGTTGCTTTTGACCCTCCCCCTCACACCCTCAGAACTGCTTCTTGGGCTGTCTGCAAATGTCCTGGCTGTTGGTGGCTGCTGTTCCCTGCAAGAAGAGTGATGGGGAGCAGTAGGGGAGGGACATCTGTCCCAGCTGGACATGGCAAAGGTGAGTGCTGGGCACACAGTGCCCTTCTCCAGCCTTGTTCCCTCCTCTGTCCTTCCTGTCTGCACAGGCTGGCTCAGGTACAAAACCCTGAACCCCCAAACTCTTCTTCATGGGGGCCCTTGGCAATCCCATGGGTTCAACCAGGCCAGGTGCTGGTGCTGCCCCTGGGTTGGGGCAACCCTGGGGTGGATCCAGTTTGGGGATGAGCAGCTGGAGCAGCCCTGGGGGTGCTGGGGGTGGGAGCTGGGAGCCAGAACCCCCCCGTGCCCTGGGCTGAGCCCCAGCGTGGGCAGCAGGGCAGGGGGGGATTCTGCCCCTGTGCCCTGGGCTCAGGTGAGACCCCACCTGCAGAGCTGCCCCAGCACAGGAGGGACCTGGAGCTGCTGCAGAGAGCCCAGGGCAGGCACCAGCATGGGCAGAGGGATGGAGCAGCTCTGCTGGGAGGAAAGGCTGGCACAGCTGGGGGGGCTCACCTGGACAGGAGAAGCTCTGGGGTGACCAAACTGTGGCCTGAAGGAGCTGCAAGAAACATGGAGAGAGATTTTGGACAAGGGGGAATGGCCTCCCAGTGCCAGAGGACAGGGCTGGATGGGATATTGGGCATTAGGAATTGTTCCCTGGCAGGGTGGGCAGGCCCTGGCACAGGGTGCCCAGAGCAGCTGTGGCTGCCCCTGGATCCCTGGCAGTGCCCAAGGCCAGGCTGGACAGGGTTTGGAGCAGCCTGGGATGGTGGAAGGTGTCCCTGCCATGGCAGGGTGGCACTGGATGGAACCCCTCCAATGGGTCCCTTCCAACCCAAGCCCTCCTGGAATTCTGTGACCACTGTGGCCTTTTTGCTCCATTATAAAGCAGGAGCTGAAAACCCAGCATCTTCCCTTCCACGCTGCATTTTGCATCCCATTTCCCCTTGCAGCAGCCTCTTTTCCTGGCACTGCTCTTGGGACTGATTGTACAGTTAGCCCTTTCTTCGTGTGTGCATAAATTTGACTTCTTTTCAAGGAAGCAGCTCCTGTAATCGCCTTGCCAGAACAGATTAGGAGAGGGAGTGTGCAGATCACAACACTCCTCTGCTGCCTTTGACGAGGAGGATTTCATCAGCCTGCTTGAAGTGCTGCTTGCAGCCTCAGGGGTGGCCAGAGAGCAGGAGGAAGTTAATTTTTTTCTTTATTTTCTCCTCTTCAGATGTACTTATGCTGTTCATGTGTTTTTGCCTCCTAATTTATGGCAATTGGGGGGTTTGGGGTGTTGGACCTGAGAAGGAGGGAATTGTGGTCAGCACAAGGTTTGCTCTGCCCATCACTGCAGGCTTTCATCTGTCTGGCTTTTAGTGCTGATGAGTTTTTTCTATCCCAGAGAATGCCTTAACTGTAATTGCTTCATAAGCACGGGCACTTGGTGATTAGAAATTACTTTTCATTCCTGATTAAATAGCAAGGCACGGTCTTTAACAAAAACAGGACGCTTAAAATTCCAGTGTTCTCATTTCAGGGACATTGATTTTCACAGGGAGAAAAGCTTTCCTCAAATTCCCACCTAAAGAACAAACATCAATGCAGCTATAGGTTAATTACAGGTTTGTTTAAGGCTTTCTTTTCCTAGTAACCTGAGATGAAATCACACAGCAATCTTTAAGAATGGGTTTATGTCTATTAGAAGTGTGCTAATGATGTGAAGAGTTTAAAATAGTTAAAGCTCAGGTTAGAAACTTTAAGTGGTTTTTTTGTTTTGTTTTGTTTTTCTTTTGTTAATCTAAAGGCTTTGTGGAGCCCAGCTTGATTGTTGTGGGGCAGAGCTGGTCACTTGGGGTTTCTGCTGCTGAGCTTCCAGCTGGCAGTGCTGGGCATATCAGTCTAGAAAAATGGAATTGGAGCACCTGCAGGGGGTAATCCTGCCTTTACAGACTTCTCTGAGCTGCTCTGGGGGAGAACACCATAACCAGCCTGGGGACATCCCTTGCTCAGCTCTGTTTTTGGTTGTGCCTGTGTTCTTTGATGTTGGCTCTGTGGCACAGGACAACCCGCAGCTCTCAGCCACCCACCTGCCCACGGTGGAGATCACCAAACACAAAATTCCATCAGGAATTCAGGCTCCTGTGGAGGTCCAGCTGAGGAGTGTGGCCTGTGCAGTGCGAGGCACAAGCTGGGAATGCTGTGACTGGGATGGGCTTAGATGGGATTTCTGTGTTTGCTGTGTTCCTGGGGGTCTGCCCCATTTTGCTGTGCCATGATCACCAGTCTGACCACTAAAAACCCGTTTATTTGCGATTGTTGTTGAGTGGATAAAGATTAAACCAGCGTGGTTTAATCACAGAACTGAGGAAGGTTTGAGCACTGGCGTCTCTTGAATCCTTGTCTGACCTCATGTGGAAGTCCCAGTCCCTCAGGACATCATTCCAGAACAGGAAACAGGCAGAGATGTGTCCCAAGGCAATGTTTTTGTCCAGGTTAAGCCTCTTAAACCTTGTTTAACCCCCCCTCAGCCCCAACCCCCTTTGCTGTTCCTGGCAGCTTTTCTCTCTGCCAGGCTTTTTCCTGGCATGACAGCCGAGCAGGATTTATGGCTGTGCCTTATCCAAACAACCTGTAAAAGTGTTGTAGAGTGTTTAAAAAATAATAGTTGTTATAATTCAAGTGAAGAACAAACAAACACTTGCATTCTCCTCTGTGTGCACAGACCTTAACTCAGAATGGAGATGGGGAGAGATATTAGTGGGAGAAATTTCTTTTTCTCTCTGAAAGGGGCTGTTTAAATGAAATATTCTGTTTTAATAACACAGAGATGTTAAGGCTCCACAGACTGCACACAATTTACTTGACCTTTATAAATAGAACAGCCTTGTCTCTCTATTGGAAAACAACAAAAAAAAAAAAACAAACCTGAAAGTAGCATGCAGATTTATTAACCAGCACAGAGAGGAATTGTTAGAATTTATTCCTTGAGCAGGAAGGCAGATTGTCCAAGTAGGATTTGGAGAGAATAGCTTCACATGCAGCAGCTTTTTGGGATGGCTGCCAGAAAAAAATGAAAAGCAGATCCATGCAACTGGCAGGTGGAAAATGTTGTATTCCTGAGGGCTCCTGCAAGAGTTCCAGTTTGGGAGGAAAGAAATGCTGGGATGGCTGAGCACCTTGTGAAGCTGGCATCAAACTGTGCCAGGAGAGGTTTAGACTGGATAAAGGAAAAACTTCTCCATGGAAATGGTGGTCAGGCATTGGAAGGGACTGCCTGGGCGTGTGATGGAGTCCCCATCCCTGGCGGTGTCTAAGGCAGGTGTGGATGTGGCACTTGGGGATGTTGTGGGAATGTGGTGGTGGAGTCCCCATCCCTGGAGGTGTCCAGGGAAGGTGTGGATGTGGCCCTTGGGGACATTGGGTGAATGGTGGTGGAGTTCCCATCCCTGGAGGTGTCCAAGGAAGGCTTGGATGTGGCACTTGGGGACACTGGGTGATTGTGGTGGAGTGGGGCTGATGGTTGGACTCAGAGAGCTTTCCCAGCCTCAGTGGTTCTGTGGTGGGAAGTGAAAGCTGCCAGCTGCTGGAATCTCAGGCTGGAGAGGGAAAAATTAGGGGAGTTTAAATCTTAATGCAGCTTTTAGCACCCATTTGGACACCAGGGCTACAGATTATTCAAGACCTGGTAATTTTATTCTTGGAATAGATGGGGAAAATCATGGAATTCCTAGGGTTGGAAGGGATCTGAAAGCTCATCCGGTTCCACCCTGTGCCATGGACAGGGACACCTTCCCCTGTCCCAGGCTGCTCCAGCCCAGCCTTGGGCACTGCCAGGGATCCAGGGGCAGCCACAGCTGCTCTGGGCACCCTGTGCCAGGGCCTGCCCACCCTGCCAGGGAACAATTCCTAATTCCCAATATCCCATCTAACCCTGCCCTGTGTCAGTCTGAACCCATTCCCTGTGTCCTGGCATTACAAAGTGGGTCCAAGCAAGCAGAATGTCCCAGTTCCCTTAGCTGGAAGAAGTGGATTCCTCTTCTTAGAGTTCCATAATGGAGAATCCCAGGAGTTCTCATTCCTGGAGAGAAACTTTCTCTCCAGGAATGAGCACTCATTAAATACTTTTAAATTTAAAAGTTAAAATACTTTTCCAAAATCTGCCTGTGCAACACAGCTGCCTGAAGGGCTTTGTTAGGTGAGCAGAGGTGTTTCATTTCAGATAAGGTGGAGCTTTGTGGGTGAAATAGGGTAAATAAACTGAATTCCATTGAAAAGGAAAGACTTTTCAAACCTGCTGCAAAAGGAGATGTGGAAGTGCAGGCTCCAGGATAAACAATGACCCACCCAGGGTTTGGCTGCTTTTTTTGGGGGTTTGAGTTTTCCATTCAGGTCTGGCTGCTGTTGCTCTTTGGGAGAACAGGCTGCATTCAAATTTTAAAAAGGAATGCTCAAAGTTGTTGTATTTTCTGGGACCCCCGACGAAGGGAGGAAATGATGAATCTGACTCCATGTTCTTAGAAGGCTAATTTGTTATTTTATGATCTGTATTATATTAAAGAATACTAAAGAATAGAGAAAGGATAGAGACAAAAGGCTAAAAGATAATAATGAAAAACTTGTGACTTCTTCTACTGTCGACATAACTTGGCACTGATTGGTCAATGAGTGAAAACAATGCGCATGAAACCAATGAAACAATCAACTGTAGGAAAACAATGTCCAAACCACATTCCAAAGCACCAAACACAGGAGAAGCAAATCAGATCATTATTGTTTTCATTTTTCTCTGAGGCTTCTCAGCTTCCAAGGAGCAAAGTCCTGGGCAGAGATTTTTCCAGAAAATACGACAGTGACACAAAATTGTGCTGTTTTCTCATTGACTTGAAAGGCTAGAATGTTTTGGTTTTTTTTTTTTTTTCCCTTAAACTCACTAAAGGAAGGTGTGTTTTCCAGGAATTCCAGTGCCAGTTAATTTCACTGTTCAGTGTTTAAGACAGGCTTGGGCTGATCTTTCCAATCACCTGAATATATGGGATATGAGCATTTATGCAAACAGCTCATGCCTGCTTTTGACTTTAAAATAACTGTTATCTTTAAAAATGCACTTAAATTTTAAATGACACTTTTTTGGGCGTGTTGGGATTAAACTGGATTTGAATTATTTCAGCTCCCTCCAGTAGTTCCTGCTTCCTCCACGGAAATAACTCTGCTCCTTGGCAGGCACGTTTTCGCAATCTCTTTTTAGCTCTTTCTGTGTATTCCTTTATGTAAATATTTCCTCAACACAGGCCTGTGGGGCATGGAACAGACTCAGAACACGAAGAAGAGTTGTAGCAGTGCTTTTCAGAAAGTGAGCAAGGTTTCTTTCCTAGTCCTGTGAAATATTTGGGACAGAGGAAAGGAGCTTTTCCCCTAGAAACCCACATGTGCTGCATTGGAAGAAACACCATTTGTCTCCTTGTGATGCACTGATGTCCTGGTCTGCTTTTTTAGTGGGATTTCTTTTCTTCATTTTCATGGAACCTCAGAATGGTTTGGGTGGGAAGGGACCTTAAAGCCCATCCAGTGCCGTTTTGGCTGCTATTTGCTCAGCTGCCCCCTGAGAGCAGTGAAATAGCAAGGGGCAGGGACCTGCAGGAGGAGCAGGAGGGGAGAAAGCATTTGTGGAGGGAAAGGAAAGAAAAACCCATGGTGCTCTGCGCTAGGAATGTCAGTGAGGCACTGAGATGAAAAAGGAGCACAAGCCAGAGTTGCTGCAATGGGAGCAAACATTTTGGAGATGGGAGATGGTGTGGGAAGGTGATGAGACACGAGGGAGGTGGAAGAGGGGAGAGTTTAGTGCAGGATAGTAGTGCAAGGGAAGGAAAGCAGTGCCAGCAGTACATTATGGGAGCAAACTTTGTTTTCTGCTCATGTGATGCAGATAAAGGTAACTTAATTCTCTGGCTTATTTGTTCTGTCACAGTTCTTAGCCTTGAGATGAGGTTGGTTCTTCTCTTTGGTGCTCTGTTTGGAGACTTCCTGTGAACTAAAGGTTTTCTGTTGAGGACCTGGCCAGCAGCATGGCAGCACATTTGAACTGTGCATTTTGGGGCTTTCCTGGCTTGCTGAGGGAGGCAGAAAAGCTGCGTGCCTTAATGCCTGTTCTGTGTGTCCTCAGAAACAAGTGCTGCTCCTGTTTCCCCTTGGAATGGCCCTGTTTGTAAAAGGGACAGCTTTCCCTTGGGAATACCTCAGTGGATCCCACACTGGGATTCTGGTTCTGCAGGCTGTAACACCAGGAGGTCACAGTGGCTCCTAAAGACCAGAGTGAGTGACCCCCAAAACTTACTCAGGGTCTGGAACCCGTGAGGGAGCTGGCAAGGGGCTGGAGCCCCAGGAGGGGCTGAGGGAGCTGGCAAGGGGCTGAGCCTGGAGCAAAGGAGGCTCAGGGGGCCCTTGTGGCTCTGCACAACTCCCTGCCAGGAGGGGACAGCCAGGGGGGGTCGGGCTGTGCTGCCAGGGAACAGGGACAGGACAAGGGGAAAGGGCCTCAGGCTGGGCCAGGGGAGGCTCAGCTGGGACAGCAGCAGCAATTTCTGCATGCAAAGGGTGCTCAGGCCTTGGCAGGGGCTGCCCAGGGAGCTTTGCAGTGCCCAGCCCTGCAGGTGTCCCAGGCAGGGCTGGAGGTGGCACTCAGTGCTCTGGGGACAAGGTGGGCACTGGGCACAGCTGGGACTGGGTGATCCTGGAGGGCTTTTCCGGCCTAACTGGTTCTGTGATTTCACAGTCTCCACGTTATTCCTCAGCTTTCCTTGGGCAGCACCTTTTGTATTGCTGCATCCTTCTTTTACCTCTGCATGTCCATTCTGTTAGGATTCCCTGAGGACAAGTGTTGCCATGAAATGTGAGGTTACTACTTGTTCAGAAATATCTTCCCATTTGCCACAAATAGGACATTTCCCTTCAGTATCCTTCCAGCTGAAATTCCTGGAAACATTCAGTGCCTCTGGAGGAGAGTTACTTTGATCAAAGGGCTGTTTCCTAAAGTCCTTCAAATTCAAAGCTCTTCATCTCTCCCTCGCCTTCCATCAGAATTTGGTGCCTGCTTTCTCCTAGCTCATTTGTCACTCTTATTCTTCAAAACGTTTCTTTTAAGTTCTCTCTGTCTTGTGCTTACATGTGGCTGGGTGATTGCAGCTATCCCTGGAGTTTGTCCCACATGGTTTATGGGAATTAGGGAAATTTCTCTGAATCCCCAACCCACCACCAATTACCCCCTGAAGATTGTTCTTCACAATATAAGATTTTATGACGATTCAAAAGGCATGAGACTGGAGCTTTCCATGCCTGGGGTTGTGTTTTTTGTGGTGTGGGTTTTTTTTTTTTTTTTGGGTGAGAGGGTTTTTCTGGAGGTGTTTGCCTTGTGCTGCTCTCATTCCTGCTGTGCTGAGCATCCCTTCTGTGGCTGTGGGATCTCCCCTCCATAAGGACAGTGCTTCAGAGTTTGGGTTCTTTTTTTTGGTTACAGCCAAAGGCAACATCACAACCACGGGATTCTGAGTGAAATTTCTAAAACAGGATGAGCAAGAGCATTTGAGAGCAAAAGCCCTGTGTTGTTTTGGTACCACAGAGTTAGTAAGGTTGGAAAAGATCTCCAGGGTCACAGAGTCCACCTTGTCCCCTGATGCCTTGAGAAGGCTGACCTAGAACAGAGGCCAGACGGAGTTAAAGAATAAAGCAGGGATTTATTAAAAGGATCTCCTCCATGGATCCACCTTGGGCAGCACAAGAGCCCAGCCAGGGCTGCACCCAAGGTGAACCAAAATGGGCACAAAATGAATGAGTGGTCACCAATGCAGTCCCATCTTGCTTATTTTTCTCTTTTCAGCCCACGTTGTTTGTGCTCCTGGGCCTGAGATTTGGATCATTTGTCCTTGGTCCCCAGCTACAGCAGGAATTGTTTTGTCTCCCTGCTCTGTGCACAGAGCTCACCATCCCTTAATGTGAAGCTCAGACCCACACACTAAAGCAGCACAGAATCTGAAAAATAGAAAAGCTAAACCTGAGGGCGTCATCCCAGCCCAGAGCACTGAGTGCCACCTCCAGCCCTGCCTGGGACACCTGCAGGGCTGGGCACTGCAAAGCTCCCTGGGCAGCCCCTGCCAAGGCCTGAGCACCCTTTGCATGCAGAAATTGCTGCTGCTGTCCCAGCTGAGCCTCCCCTGGCCCAGCCTGAGGCCCTTTCCCCTTGTCCTGTCCCTGTTGTTCCCTGCATTCCTATCAGAGTTGTGCAGAGCAGTTGTTGGCATATTCTTAAAAACTCGGTGGTATTGTCACGATCAATGCTCATGCAGTAGAAATAGGAACAAGAAAATAATATTTTGAGTGTGCCAGCCTCTCCCCCACCTGCCTTTGAGCAGAAGGAAGGCAGCAGCAGCTCTGCCCTGCTCCCAGCTCCATCCCCCTGCTTTTCCACAGACACCTCCTGAGCTTCCTTCCTGCTGCTGCTCTTTCTCCAGTTAAACGTTATCAGGTTGTGCGGCTGCTCAGAGTTCATCGTGCCGGCCACAAGGTGCTTGTCCAGCCCTAATCTGGTTTATTGGCAGGCTAGACAGAGCCTGCAGGATGTGCTCCCATGGCTGTAGCCTGGAGTGACCCTTCTTGCCCTTCTGTCCCCACTGGCTGCTCCTTGGTGCTTGTCAGTGGGGAGTTATTTGGGTAATGCCACGCATCTTGCAAATATTTATGTCCCAAAGCCTGCCTGCAAATGTCAGGCCTCCTGCTGACTCGTGGAGTAGGAAGAAATAGTTTTCCTTAAAATCCTCAGAGATATTTATTGGAAGACTGAGGCTCCAAGCACTGTCTGCATTCCACTGCCACACGCCTATGGCATTTCATCCAGGGACTTCTCCAGGCTGGAGAGAGCTGATGGAACTTCCCTGGTGACACTCCCATCCATCACAAGCTCTGGGTGAATCACAGTGAGGGATGTGCAGTCTCTGTCGCTGCTCCCCCCTCCCCATCCATCACAATTCCTGTGGATCCCCATGCTGAACTTTCACTGGAGCAGCTCTGTATTTCCCTGGCTGTGACAGCATTCCCTGTGGATGTGTTTGTCAGGGAGGAGCCAAGTGTTTCTGCAGAGCACATCCATCTCTCCTGGCCCACGGTGCACCTGGAGGAGCTCCTGACGTGTTCTCAGCCTCTAATCCAGGAGAGCAGAGTGAGCTGTCTCTGCTCAGAGCATCTCTAATTGGATTTCTGCATCTATGTAAATTAGGTTATCATCCCCTTGGCAGATTTCCTGCCCACTGCACCAGGGTGAAGCCATCTCCGTGGTGGCCATCAGTAACTCCCTTCTCCAGGGAATCTGGGTGCAGCTCGCTGCCCACTCCTTCATTTATCCCTAGGGAGCCACACAGGCCTCCAAAGGCACTGACAAACTTGGGGCAACTCTTGGAGCTGCCATTTAGCTCCACTCCTCATCCCTGCCTCCAGTCAGGGGAGCTGCCAGGACTGGAAGCCCTCATGGATAATGGTTTGATGGATGGAGAAACTCCTGCCTTTCAACTCCACGGTTCTTTCCAAGATCGCCATGACCTTCAGGATGTGTTGTCTGGGTCTCTGTGACTCTGTCTTGCTCACCGAGCTCCTTCTGGAGGAGTTTGGGTTGTTTCTGGGTTCCTGGGTGTGTAGACATATGGGGACATGTGTTTTCTCTGCTATTTTTGTAGGTGCAAGAAGGCTCCAGCACAGCTGTGCTGGATGTGAGCGCTGAAACTGTGAAATGCACGGGGTAACAACCCCCAGAAGTCTGCCTTAGAGACACCCATCCCCCTTCACCATGGCTTTGCCACGTGTTCTGGAGGAATTTCTGCATGCAAAGGGTGCTCAGGCCTTGGCAGGGGCTGCCCAGGGAGCTTTGCAGTGCCCAGCCCTGCAGGTGTCCCAGGAAGGGCTGGAGGTGGCACTCAGTGCTCTGGGCTGGGCACAAGGTGGGCACTGGGCACAGCTGGGACTCCATGGCCTTAGAGATCTTTCCCAACCCAGTTTTTTCCTCTGATTTTTGTGTTTTCACCTCTCATTAGCTGCCCAAAGCTTCTGCTGTTTGCTTCAGGTAATCAAGGAGCTGCTCAATCCTGCTCTGAGGGCTTGGTAGTGGTTTCTCAAAATGCAGCTCATGTGGGAGTTCCTCAGAGCTGTCAGGGAGTGCAGGAGGAGGCAAATTGTGCTGGCAAGAACCAAGAACTGCTTCTCCTGCCTGAGCCTGCCAACATTTCTGGGATCTAAACCTGGGGCTTTGAAGGATGCAAAATAGGAGCCTAAAAAAGGGCGGTAAATGAAGATCTGTGGGGTGAGACATGTTAAAATGCAAGTTAACCAACTCTTGCCTACAGTATTTTTATACCAACAACAATTTTCAGCGTAGGTGAAAGGGGATTTGAATTTTATTTTTTTTTTTTTTGCTGAAATGATTTTTCTTTTTAAATGTCGAATGCCAAAATATGATATAATGAACAGCAGTGTACTGATATATTTAGAAATCCTAAATGGAGCTGTCTGAGCAACATTCTCTGCAGAGCAACTCGGTTCTGCGACTCTGAGTTGTATTGAAGTGCAAGAAAACCTGGAAATGTGGAAGCTATTTTCCTGACTTACAGGTTTAGATCAGGGTAGAGTTGCTTAACCTCTTTTTAAATTGGCCTTTTGGGTTAAAAATTTGAGTGGACTCTTGCGAAGAACCTTCTTCCATCCAAGTATTCAGGAGCATTTTTAAATTAGCATTTTGGTTAAAAATTTGAATGAACTCTCGTTAAGAACATCCTTTTTAAATTGGCATTTTGGTTGAAAATCTGAGTGAACTCTCGTGAAGAACATCCTTTTTAAACTGGCATTTTGGTTAAAAATTTGAGTGGATGCTTGTGAAGAACGTTCTTCCGTCCAGCTCTTCAGGAGCATTTTAAAATTTGGTTGAAAATTTGAGTGGACTCTTGTGAAGAACCTTCTTCCATCCAGCTCTTTGGGAGCATTTTTAAAATTTGGCATTTTGGTTAAAAATTGGAGTGGACTATTGTGAAGAACATTCTTCCATCCAGCACTTCAGGAGCATTTTTAAATTGGCATTTTGGTTAAAAATTTGATTGGACTCTTGTAAATAACCTTTTTCCATCCAGCTCTTCAGAAGCATTTTTAAATTGACATTTTGGTTGAAAATTTGAGTGGACTCTTGTGAAGAACATTCTTTTTAAATTGGCATTTTGGTTAAAAAATTTGAGTGGACTCTTGTGAAGAACCTTCTTCCATCCAGCTCTTCAGGAGCATTTTTAAATTGGCATTTTGGTTGAAAATTTGAGTGGACTCTTGTGAAGAACCTTCCTCCATCCAGCTCTTCAGGAGCAGCCACGCTGAAGATGCTTAAGATCCTGCTCAGAAATTTCCCCTAAAACCTGAAGATGGGCTGTGGGTTGTGTGTTGTGGGAATGGGAAGCCTTGTAAATAAAATCCACAAGTGTATTTAAAGGCCTTCATGTTACTCGGTCCCAGACTTGAATCCTACTCTTATTCCCAGTTACTGAGACAAGAATAGCTCTCTGGAGTTATATTTAACATTCCCTTGAAGGAACATCCAGAGTGGGCTTTATCCAGAGCCAAAACAAACAGCTAATGCCGAGTTATCAGCTATTAATGGCCCCAGATCTTACCCAAAGGTTGGAGCTTTCCTCTCCTGCTCTGCTCCTCAGAGTGAGTTATGAAGAGATCCATTTGTTCCCTTGCAGGATTTAGGATTTGAAGGCATTATCCAGCATTTCACCCTTCAGGAATTGCCCTGTGCTGGGGTTTTTTTCCTGCTCTGGGAGCTTTGGCACTCAGGGAGGACCCTCCACCTTGCCTTGGCACCAAAAATTTCACTTTGCTTGCAAAAGCAGCTTTACTGAAGGGTTTGGGCTTCAGGATGGTGATTGGGGGATTAAATAATCATCTTGGAAGTTCTCCTTCCTACCTCTGGTTCTTTGATGGGAACCTGGAAACTGACAACAATCCATAATCCTGCTAAGGGTTTCGCTGGTAAGGGAGGAGTGCCAGGAACGGGTCTGGACTGCTGTCTCTTGGTGATGCTCATTTTGGTACCACTGAAGGCCTTGTGGGTCTCAGTAACCTCTGGATGTGTGGCCAGGCCACAGGAGATTGAGTTCTGCAGATATTTCAATGTGAGGAGGGCATGGAACTGTTGGAGCAACTCCTGAAATTGCTGAGGGGTCTGGAGCATCTTCCCTGTGGATCCAGGCTGGGAGAGCTGGGAATGCTCAGCCTGGAGAAGGGAAGGGTCTGTGGAGACCTCACAGCTCCTTGCAGGGCCTGAAGGGACACAGGGGAGCTGGAGAGGGACCCTGCATCAATAACTGGAGTGACAGGACACAGGGAATGGGTTCAGACTGACAGAGGGGAAATTCAGGTTCCACAGACAGAAGAAACTCTTCCCTGTGAGCCTGGAGAGGCCCCAGCACAGACACAGAGCAGCTGTGGCTGCCCCTGGATCCCTGGAAGCGTCCAAGGCCAGGTTGGACAGTGGGGCTTGGAGCACCCTGAGATAGTGGAAGGTGTCTGGGACAGCCCAAAGGGGGAGGAAGGAGGTGATTTTAAGGTCCTTTCCAACCCAAACCACTCTGGGGTTCTATTCCAGAGCAGAGCTGAGTGTTTTTAGTCTCGCCTACTCTTTGAACTGCATGAGGGCTTAAAGCAGAGTTAGAAGCTCTACAAAGGTGAGCTTTGAGCAAAAAGCTTCCCCAACCCTGCTGGAAACTTTGCTTTTTGTGCCGCTTGCAATGGACACCCCCTTTGGAAAGGGAGATACATCTGGAGACAGCTTTTAAAAAATCTGTCTGACACTTCTTGCTGTGTATTCGTATCCTGCTGGATGGTTTCTGGAAAGCTGGAGCAGGCTCAATCCTTGGCTGTGTTATCCCTTTTTAAGGAAGGGTTTTTTTTCTTTTTCCACGGCCACATTTTGTAGAGGTAAACACTTTTAAACATTTCACAGTGTGGATTTTAAACAGTTGTTGTAGGGATTGGCTGGGTTCTTTTATCCCTCCTCAGATTCAGGGACAGAGGCTGCACAGATTTTTTCCATACATCTTATCTCTGAAATCAGCTTAATTCCTTGGGCAGGGATATGGAATGTCCCAAAAAATAGCCCTTTAGGGCATGAGTTTCTACAAATAATTTGGATTTTTACAGCAGTGGTGACCCAGCCCAAAAAGGTGCCATGGTTGTAGTAGCTTTGAGCTGGGTTTATTCTATGAGTAAGTAACAAGTTCTCCTCTCCCAGGACCCTGTGTTTTTACTTCTGTAAACTTGAACTCTCTCTGTCTGCTTGGTCAAGTTCCTGTGGGTGTTTCCCTCCTAAATATGGAGATTTAGGTTATTAGTAGTAGTTGTTAATTCCTGATGGGGGAAACATCAGAAAGAAAAATACTCCTTCCTCCCTTTACTATTGGCATGTTGAAAAGTTTTGCTCAAAGTTGAGATGGAAACAGCTAAATGGTCTTGCTTAGCTTTGTAACTCCGAAGTGTGTTTTTTCTTCCCCTTTTTTGCAGGCATCTTTCAGCCTGTCCAACCATTACGTTGCTTTTAATTTTCCTTACTGATAGTTTCAAATGGTTTTGCTTCAAAGCTGTGGTGTTAAACACCCTAAATTTTAGAATTGTGTCACTAATGATCAGAATAAATTAGGAGTTCAGTTTATTTTTCCTGACCCACCTCTGTTTAATCTGCTATCAGCAGCACATTCCCTGGAGGGGGTTCCTGGGTAGCTCCCCTGGACCCTCAGGCTCCTGCAGGCTCCAAACTGGGGCTGCACCACTACAGGGAAGGCTTTGGTTTCTGGAAGCATCCCTGGAGAGGGGTCTGTCAGAAGTTTTTCCATCTGCTCCTAAATTCTTCCCTTCCCTAAGAGCCAGCGAGTGGCTTTTCCACATTGAGATGAGCCCTTCTGGGATGAAGAACAACTCTGTGTTTCAATGTTTACTGCGCGTGCCAGAAGGTACAAACCCAACGTGGGGAATGTGTTGCTCTGAGAGAAGAGCCTGGGATGAGCATTCCTTGTGTTCCTTGGAAAATGGGAATTCCTGTCAAGGATAACAACAGGGTTTGGTTATTTTACTGCAGGCATTGCAAAGCACCCCAGAAAGGACTGGGGTGGGAGGGACCTTAAAGCCCATCCAGTGCCACCCCTGCCAGGGCAGGGACACCTTCCACTGTCCCAGGTGGCTCTAAAGACCTGGACTTGGGCACTGCACAAGCAGGTTTTTAATGCATGAAGTGTATTTGTAGGCAACTTGTTAAGGTTCTTTTTGCATGACTTCTGCAAATTCGAACGCAATTAGCTTCTTCCTCCTGTTGCCTTATTAATTACTGTGATGGACCTAAAGTGATTTGGGACAGGATGTATCACGGAGGATTGTGCCCTCTTTTTAAACTCTTCATCAAGTCTCCAGCACATTTGGTCATTAATCTTGCAGGAAAACAGGGATGGCTTGGTGCCAGGCTTGCTCTGGAGGGGAAAGATGGCAATAACTGCTTTCTACTCTGAGTGACCCTCTGAAGGCAGAGACATCCACTCCAGTGCTGAGTAAATATTCATGGAAATCCTCTTCCTTCAGACAAACTCATTTAGAAGCAGTCCTCCTGCTGCCTTACAAATGTTGTAGGTTATTTTGTTTGTGCCTTGTTCCTATTAGAAACCTGAACCAGAAAGCACAGAAGAAATAAGAGCTAATGGAACAGCTGTATCTTGTTTAAAGCACTTCCTTGCCATGGCAGGAGTGTGATTTTTAACCATTTAAAATACTTTTTATTCTGTGTTACTGGGTAGATTCCTGTATTCACACATGTGGGATAGCTGCTGCTTTGAAATAATGGTGATGATTAAGGAATGCCGTGGTTTGGAGAAGCATTTGAATAATTTGTTATAATTTTTTATTTGAATAATTGGGAGCTAGGAGTTAATTCATGTGTTTCTGGGCTGGTGACAAGGTGGGGGATTGGACACAGGCTGGACTTGATGGTCTTGGGAGAGCTTTTCCCACCTGGGATTGGACATATGAATAAACACAATAGAAAAAAAATCCTGTTTATTTGAAATGGCTTCTGTGAATTACAGGGAAAGAAAAGATAATAATAATAATAATAATAAAATAATGTGGAAGTTGCTGAAAGCCTGGCATGTGTGAGTGTGTGGGACTGGCAAGCCACAGCAGTGCATGAATAATTTTTCTGAATTATTAAGAGTGATGAAGATTCTCTCACAGGGAACAATGGAGAAGCTGTCGTTATAGCTCTGATGTTGTATTTTTAGGACCAACTCATTTTCAAGTGTGTCAAACTCTGCTTTTTTCCTACTCTGTTCTGAAAGATGGATGGAATATTTCCTGCTGGAAAGGTTGGGAGCTCCCAGTCTTTGGAGGGTGGTTTAGTCTGTGGTGGGAAGGATGGAAGGAGTTGATTTTTAAGGTTTTTTCCAACCCAAAGCAGTCTGGGATTTTATGGAATATTCTCATAAATAAGCAGCTGCCTTGCAAGGTGGTTTTGCCCTGTTTAAGGGCAGCTAGAGGTGCTTTTCTCACAGGCTTTGTAGTGCAAGCCTCATCTTAACCAATTATCCCTGCTAATAAAGCCTATTTTGCTCACATTCAAGCATGACTGAGTTATTATCCAGCCCTTTCCTTGCGGGTATTTAATTTTAGGATGCTCAGATGTGGCAGAGATGAAGCTGTGTTTCATTGATGGCCCAGCCAACGTGTTTTCCTTCATGGTGATGTATTTTGTGGGGTGGTTAAAAGGGTTTGGATGACCTCTGAGCTCACTGTGATGTTCCTGTATTGAGGATAGAGACTGAATCAAGTGATTCAGATGTTCTCTTACACACCTGAGATCATATTATTATTAATATAATATTGATAATATTATTAAGCTTTTGAATTTCCTACATTTTTTCACATTGGGTCAGTTTTGCTGCTTCTCCCCTGACTAGAATCATAAAGGCTGGAAAAGACCTTTATGCTCATTGAGTCCAACTGTTGTTGTCCAACTGTTCCTTTGCTGTTGTTTGGACCAAATTTCCCAACTCCTCCTCAAATCCTTCCCCATGTTCAATTCCAACAAGGAGAGCTTTGTTTTGTGCTGAGGGTCTCTACATCCGGAGGGAAGATTGACTTGGGCCAGGAATTCTCCATTGTCTTTTTGGGTCTTTCGATTTTTGCAGCAACTCCACTTGAAATCCTGACTTTGTCAAGGAGAAATGAGATAAATTTGGAGCCTTGGAATGAAATAAAAGCCTGGAATTGGAATGCAGGTGGACGTGATGAACACAAAAGCTTTAATTAGGTTTTCTCTGGTGGCCAGTTGGGCACCACCAAGGTGCAGCTTTACCTGGGGGTTCTTATTTGCACACAGGGGGTGGCTGTGAGGGCAGATTCCAACTCTCAGGAATGGTTTTGTGGTGTCCTGAGCCCACCTTGTCCTTGGCAGCCCGGTCCTGTCCCCTCCTGCCCTTCAGCAGGGTCACTTCTGGTGGCTTCTGGTGCCCAGTGTTGAAATAACCTCCAAACTATCAAAGGAATAAAAAGAATCTTAAACATCACCGAGCTGGCAGTGTGGTGGGTGGAACCCTGTGCAAGGCTGGGCTGGTTTGGTGTCAGATTGAGCTCTTTTTGGATTTAGAGATGGTGTTTTAAAAAACTTTTATTCTGTTTTCAGTCTTAGGAAACGGGTGAGACAATTCAGATGTTGTAATTCGTGTCGTTACAATCAAAGCCGACTATTTTTTAATTTAATACGCTATAAGTGTTTATAGTTATAATACACTAAGTTACATTTTTCATAGTTCAATTTCTGTTAAGTATCCGGTCTTTTTTCAAGGCCATCCTTTGAAACTTGTTTCTAGTTCCATTTCTCTTTCCACAATGTCCGTCCTGTTCCATGGCATTTCTAAGCCAGCATTTCTTAACTCAGAGTTTACACACAGGTGCACACACTATGTGAGCCTTCAATCAGGCTTTGAGAATTCTCTACAAATCCACTTCCCACAGTTTGGGTGTCCCCAGTTCCCATTTAGGCTCCTTTTTCAAGAAGACACGACCCATTAAAATGTTTTTCTTTGAAAACCTTGTTTCATACTCATCTTTGCAGCAGTTAAATCCCTCCTGGCTGCTCCAGGGGTGAGGAGTGAAGGGCTCAGGAGCTGCTGTCCAGCCTGGATGTGTTTTAGGAGCTTCACTTTTGGTCTAGATCAGGATTTAACATTCTCAGTTGTCCACCTGCACAAGTGGGTTTAGGGATTTTGTGCCAAATGCCTCCTGTGGTGATTAGAATATAAATACTCAGAGAATCTCCATGCAGTGTCACCCTTTGGTGTGCTCCAGTTTGTATAATTAATAGAAAATATAATAAACCAAGTAATAAATCTGTTAGCTTCTTGTTTGTGCTTCCATTCAGTTTTGTGTACGGAAGATATTCCAAGAGCTGTGTTATTGTAGATGCGAAACTTGTAGCTAAAAGGGGATTTTGCAACTCCACAAAAATCTATTTTTATTGCAGGGCTGGATGTGTCTAAAGCTTATTTACAACAAATAATTGCAAGTTCACGTCTTTGTAATTTTTTTGTGTTCTCTGCATGTTTTTAGGGAAAACACTGATATATTTTTTAAAATACATTTATTTATTCCTCAGGTCCAAGGAGCTAATAAAGGAAGCAATCCTTGACAATGACTTCATGAAGAACCTGGAATTGTCCCAGATCCAGGAGATTGTGGATTGTATGTACCCTGTGGAGTATGGCAAGGACAGCTGCATCATCAAGGAGGGAGATGTGGGTTCCCTGGTCTACGTCATGGAAGGTAGGGTTGGGAAAAATCTTATTTATTCCTTTTTTTTTTTTTTTTAACACTTGGACACAAAACCTTTCGTGGAAAAAGCGGTTTCAGAGAAAGAGGTTGTCTAAATATGGTTGCTAAAAAATTGTGTGGATTGCTTTTGGCTGGAAAATTCAGCCTGGATTTGTGTGCCTGCCTGGCTAAAGAGAGGAGGTGAAAGCTGTTAACCCTGCACTGGAATAAACCTCCCCTAAGCAGAGCTGCTGTGCTTGGAGGTGATGGTTTGCTGGAAAAATGAGGATTTTAACAGAAGGAATGGAGATGGGAAGGGGTTGTGGAGCAGGGAGAAGGTGCTCACAGCCTCCTCCCAGGTGGAAATTTGGGCATTCATTTTTTTAGCCATTTTTTCATGGATAAATGAGGATTTTAGCAGAAGGAATGGAGATGGGAGGTGGCTGTGGGGCAGGGAGAAGGTGCTCAAAGCCTCCTCCCAGGTGGAAATGTGGGCATGCATTTTTTTAGCCATTTTTTGCATGAACACATGAGGATTTTTAGCCATTTTTATGACATTCATGACATTTTTAGCCATTTTTTTGCATGGACAAATGAGGATTTTAATAGAAGGAATGGAGATGGGAAGTGGCTGTGGAGCAGGGACAAAGTGCTCACATCTTCCTCCCAGGTGGAAATGTGGACACAGCATGGATAAATTAGGAATTTTACAGAAGGAATGGAGATGGGAAGTGGCTCACAGCTTCCTCCCAGGTGGAAATGTGGACATTCCTTTTTTTTTAGCCATTTTTTGCATGGAAAAATGAGGGTTTTAACAGAAAGAATGGAGATGGGAAGTGGCTGTGGAACAGGGAGAAGGTGCTCACAGCTTCCTCCCAGGTGGAAATGTGGACGCAGCATGGATAAATGAGGATTTTTTTTTTAGCCATTTTTGCATAGATAAATGAGGAAATTTTTTTAGCCATTTTTTTAATGGATAAATGAGGATTTTAGCAAAAGGAATGGAGATGGGAAGTGGCTGTAGAGCAGAGAGATGGTGGAAATGCTGGTACAGCACACAGGGCTCTCCACAGGAGAGATTAATTTTCATCCTTGGGAGGATGGAAAATGGTGTTGGTGCATCCTGGGCATCGGCTTGGTCCCAGGATGTGCTGAGGTTTCTCATTCAGCTTTGCAAAAATCTTCTGGCACTTGTTGCCAGTGTTTTGCCTTTCCAAAATCCCAGCTCCTTGTGCTTGGTGCTGTTTGCTTCCCAGGTTGTCTTGCTCTCCATGTGTCAAACTGAGCATATTTTGTGTGTATTTGTGCTTTTTATTGTTAAGGAAGTGCATGTCAGAGCTGTCAGAGTTACTGAGCTGGATCAAAGCTTGTGTGCATCCAGAGTGGCTGATCCTGAATTCTCAGGGAAATATCCCTGTTTTCCTTCCTGCTGTGATTTGGCACCACAATAGATAAAAGCTTATCAAATTCTTCTTGCTCCTCACCACAACTCAAACATTTTGGCCAGATAACGCCTTTTCACTTGCTCATCTATATTTTAATATCTTCAATTGTTCTTTTAAACAAAAAATCTTTCCAAGGCAGTAAGCCATCCTTTAAACAAGTTTTCCTGCCAAATTCCTCATGCTGTATAGTTGCAAATACTCCTCACTGCTTTCCCAAAACAACTTGAAACTTCTGTCCTTTTAAGGTTAAGTCCTTTCTCAAGGCACAGGTTTAATTCCTCTGGCTTTTCATAGTTTTGAATTTTGCACATTGAAATGTTTTTTTTCTGTGAATTATATGTTTCCATCCCCAGGTTTAAGGTTTGCATGGAAAGACTGGAGGTTTGCAGGGTAAGATTTAAGGGTTTCAGTCCTCTGAATACAGAGACTGCTTGGAGGTGCACAGTCTGTTTTGTTGATGATAAAAAACTGCTTTAAAATAATCCTTGAATGGTATTTTCTTCCTAGAGGAAATGTGGAGGATTTGCCCTGTGCAGTTTTGTGCTCATTTCCCAAATTTTCCCCCCACCAGAGGTTTGCTCATGGGGTTTTTGCTGCCCTGCTGTTTTTGGGATGTGGTGTTCAATGCTATCCCTTTAAAAAAACCCCAAAGAACAGGACATGTTGGAATCTGGGTGTATTTATCTCCTGCTCAGTCTCTTCCCACTCCCTGGAGAGGATTTTGGGGTGATTTAGGGGCAGAACTGTTTCCAGCATGGTTTGGGGTATTTAGCACTTCTTACTACTCAGATCACCCTTTACTGCTGATAGATTTTATCATATTTATGACAATTATTTAGCCTTGTGGTGATGAGTGTGCAAGAAATGTGTGTCAAAACCAAATTTTGTATTTTCTTGGCACTTGAGGTTTTCCGTGTACTCCTGGCAGCCCTGTGTGTGTGTGAGGGCACGACTTGGCTCTTCCCTTGGCTTTGTAACTTAATTTAAGAGTATTTAGATAGCTCCCTAAATATGCATAATGCCTTGCAAACCCAATTATGGAGAGTTTATAGTCTGTGTTTAGACATAATGCAATGAGTGATGAAGTCATGGAAATAGGAGAGGACATTATCAAATAGGTTGGGCTATGGTTATGAGAGCTCATTTTAGTTCATCATTCTGTGTCCTGTCAATTATTAACACAATCAACCCAAATGAAAACTCTGTTCTTTGCAAAACTCTTCTGGAGAGACCCATCTTTGAGTATTACTGAGAGGTGTTTTCTCAAAAATCAAATAAATTCTGTCCTCCTTCCATTAATTCCTTTTCCCTTCCTTACTTGGGGCTCTTGCTGTTCTTTGAGCTGGTAGTGACAAAAACCAGAGCTTTGAGTCAGGAGCTGAAGCTGAAATTTCTCAGCAAGCAGAATCCTGAATTTAGAGCTTCTTTGCTTTTAATAAGTCTAATAAACCTTTTTTTAAATTTTATTTTTTGATTTTTTTTTTTTTTTTGTATTCTGAAGTGACTTTAGCCACTGTGTCTTGCTGGCCAAATTCCCCCCTCTAGGGATAGGAGGGCTCCTGGTTCAGGCTTTCAGGTGCTGGTCCCACCACGTCCTATTCTTTAAAGCACTTTATTTCTCTGGCTTCACCCTCCCTGTGCTGTTCCTTCAGCCCTCTGAGAACGCCCCTTGATTCCCCTTTTGTTCCAAAAGTAGCAAGAAACCCCCTCACCTTTTCCTCATTAACTGAAATGGGTCAAGAGATGCCCTAAACCTTGAGCAACACCAAAAAATTTCCCTTACAGCTGTGCTTTGAAGGTGGGAAGGAATGTATTTGTGATGTGACAAATACCCATCAGGGGCTGAAATTGCTGGCAGCATTAAATATCCCTGCTGTGCCCACCTCCAGCAGGAATATTCCCCCAGGCTGTGAGACTGGGAATGAGAAAAGGGGCATCAGTGATGCTCTGCCTTAAACTATCCCCATTGAAACTCTCAGCTCTGCAGGGAAAACAATTGTGAGAGGAAAATAAATTTATTTATTGGATATATTCCCTTTCCTGGGAGAAAGTTTGCTGTTCTGAGAGGGGTTCAAATAGAAAGTTCTCAGAGCCAAAAAAAGTTCTTGTAAGTTGACCATAAATGAGTCTGCTACCTCATTTTTTTTTTTATTTAAGAGAAAAAACACTAAACATTTCCCTGGATGTGTTTAAAAAAAGACTGGATGTGGCACTTGGTAGTTAAATTGAGGTGTTGGGGCCTGGGTTGGGCTTGACTATCTTCAAATTCTCTTGCAACCCAGTGATTGTGTGAATTCCGCGAATTTCCCAAGTGATATTTTTGCAGGTTTGCAGCATTTGCTGACTTTGCAACATTCCTAACATTTTGCTGAAGGCACTTAAGGAAAGCGCAGGCTGGGGAGGTGTTTTCAGAGAGCTGCACCTTAGATCTGGGCTGTGCGTGGGTGTGCTGCCTCGCACTGACGAGGATAAATGTGAAATCTCACCTCCGACCCCAAATGTTTCCTCTGGCTGAGCCACCCAGCTGCAGCCTGTCAGGATGGATTAGGGCAGGAGGATCCTGTGCAGAAATCAGGTGGCAAGGTCCAGGTTTGAGACCTTCCTGTGAATAAACAGATTTTTTTAGAATAAATTTTAGAATAGAATAGATTTTTTTAGGTTTTTTAGAAATTTTAGTCATAGGCGTAAAGAATCCTCTCTGTAGGGTTGGTGTCATTCCCATGTAAGAAATAATTCAGTGACACAGGGGGAAAGGGGAATTCCTTGGATTAACTCTTTTGTGGCTCATGGTTTTGTAGGCTGTCAGGTTGTATTAGGGCAGGAAGATCGTGTGCAGAAATCAGGTGGCAAGGTCCAGGTTTGAGACTTTTCTGTGAATAAACAGCTATTTTTACAAAAAAAATTAGACTAGAATAGAATTTTTTTTTAGGTTTTTTAGGAACTTTAGTCAGAGGTGTGAATAGCCCTCCCTTAAGGATTGGTGGCATTCCCATGAAGAATAATTGGAAGAAATAATTCAGTGACACAGGGGAAAGAGGAATTCCTTGGATTAACTCTTTTGGGGCTCATGGTTTTGTAGGCTGTCAGGTTGTATTAGGGCAGGAGGATCCTGTGCAGAAATCAGGTGGCAAGGTCCAAGTTTGAGGCTTTCCTGTGAATAAACAGATTTTTTTAGAATAAATTTTAGAATAGAATAGATTTTTTTAGGTTTTTTAGAAATTTTAGTCATAGGCGTAAAGAGTCCTCTCTGTAGGGTTGGTGTCATTCCCATGTAAGAAATAATTCAGTGACAGAGGGGGAAAGGGGAATTCCTTGGATTAACTCTTTTGGGGCTCATGGTTTTGTAGGCTGTCAGGTTGTATTAGGGCAGGAGGATCCTGTGCAGAAATCAGGTGGCAAGGTCCAGTTTTGAGACTTTCCTGTGAATAAACAGCTATTTTTACAAAAAAAATTAGACTAGAATAGAATTTTTTTTTAGGTTTTTTAGGAACTTTAGTCAGAGGTGTGAATAGCCCTCCCTTAAGGATTGGTGGCATTCCCATGAAGAATAATTGGAAGAAATAATTCAGTGACACAGGGGGAAAGGGGAATTCCTTGCATTGACTCTTTTGTGGCTCATGGTTTTGCAGGCTGTCAGGTTGTATTAGGGCAGGAGGATCCTGTGCAGAAATCAGGTGGCAAGGTCCAGGTTTGAGGCTGTCCTGTGAATAAACAGACTTTTTTAGAATAAAATTTGGAATAGAATAGTTTTTTTTTTTAGGTTTTTTAGGAACTTTAGTCATAGGTGTGAAGAGTCCCCTCCCTTTAGGGCTGGTGCCATTCCCATGAAGCATGGAAGAAATAATTCAGTGACAGAGGGGGAAAGGGGAATTCCTTGGATTGACTCTTTTGTGGCTCATGGTTTTGTATTGTCAGTGGATGCTGCACATGAATTCTGAGGCTGCAGCTCTGCACGCACCTGGAGAACCTGAGGGAAGAAAAATCCCCTGTGTGCTCCTGCTTCCACAGGCATGGAGAGGGAAGAAGCAGCTTTTTGAGAACCAGCCCCTGTTTTAGTTATTTTCCCCTCTCCTCTTAAATTTCCTTTTATTTTTATCTTCAGTTTTGTGGATTTGCCTTTTATTTTTAAAGGTGACTTTGTCTCTTGCTTCCTTCTTGGTAGCTCCCCCAGAGGAAGGATCTGACTGAGATTTCCCATGGGAATGTGGGTTTCTGGGAGTCTTGGGAAGCAGTGTGTTCCTAGAAGCTGTGGCGTCTGCTGGGATGTGGAGCTGGGGGCTGATAAGGGAACACAAACAAATTCTGTGTGGCTGTTTGAAGTACGGAGATGAATAATGGGAGTCCTTCCATGGGGTGAAATGCTCCTCTGGGGTTTTTCTTGTTGAATCCAAAGCAAAGCAGGCACATGGATGTTGTCTGTGTTCCCCCAGGCATCACCTCAGTGCCTGCACAGCCTCTGCCCCAAGGATTCCTGCTCAGTGTGTTGGCACTGACATTTCTCACTCCCCACATCTCCCTCTTCCCTCCTGGGCAGTTCCCTGCTTTCCCCCCAGGGTCACTGCAGGCTCTGGGTACTCTGTGCAGTCATCCCTTTGTCACACCTTTGTGTCACCTCCCTGTGACCCTTCTTTCCTCTTTTTTTATGGATCTCATTGAACAGGACTAATTCCCTGGGAGGGTCTAGTGAGTCAGATCCTCCTCCTCTCAGGGAAAGGGATGGTGGGACTGGTACTTAAAAATGAGCAAATTGTGGAGAACAGAGACCTGTTTTGGATTTAAGGAGCATAAATGATCTGAAGGATGGAGCAGCTCTGCTGGGGGAGCTGGAATTGTTCATCCTGGAGAGGAGAAGGCTCCAGGGAGAGCTCAGAGCCCATTCCAGGGCCTGAAGGGGCTCCAGGAGAGCTGGAGAGGGACTGGGGACAAGGGATGGAGGGACAGGACACAGGGAATGGCTTCAAAATGACAGAGGGCAGGGCTGGGTGGGATATTGGGAATGAATTGTTCCCTGGGAAGGTGGGGAGGCCCTGGCACAGGTTTGGCTGTGCTGGGTTGTTCTGGGTCACTGTCATGCTCTGGGATCACACCTGTAGAGACAGAGCTGAGCCCCTGCAGGTGGGATTTTTCACAGTATGGTTTGTCCTGTGTGCCCAAATACTGTCCTTGCTAGGCTTCCTCTGGGAAATTCCTTCCTTTCTAGTCTAGGGCCAGGCAGCTTTGAGTGCTTTTCCCAAGGATATTCCTGATAACATTGCTAATTCCCACCTCTCTGCATCTCCCAGGGGCTCTGTGGAAGGTGATAGCAGCAGCATCCATTGCAGTCAGGGCTCTTCCAACACAATTGAGGCTGTTCTGCTTTCAGGACTTGTTCTGCCTCTCAGAGCAGCTCTTTTGGACCCTACCTGAGATTCCAAACTTCCTCTGGAGGGGTATGGAGCTGCTGTCCTAAGCAAAAAGTGCACAGGTTCTGGTTTTGAGACTGGGGAGCCTTCACTCAGTGTCCAGAGGAGCTCGGTCTCTTGGTTTGAAAGACAGGTGTCTGCTGAGGAAGGCAGGAGCCTCCCCTGAAACGGAAAATGTAAACTCCCTCCCTCTGAATTATTGTAATTTTGAAATTAAGGGGCTCTCAGGCAGAGATATGGGAATAGGAATAACAGTTCTTCACTAGGAAAATTAAAATACAGATGCAATAGTACAAAAAGATAAACAGAGCCAGACCATGCCCTGCCCCCTGTGTGCCAGGGCGGTGTCCCAGCCCCATCCATGGGGGCTCAGCCCTCCTGCAGTGCCAGCTGTGGCTCTGTGCAGCAGGGATCCTGCACAAGGGGGGAGTTTTCCTCTGCAGCTCCAGGGCTGCTGCAGATGGGCCTGGGCTCCCTCTGGCCATGCAGGGCAGCAGAAAGCTGCTCCTCTGGCAGTGCAGGGGGCAAAGGCTGCTGTGGGGTCCCAAAGCTCAGATTGGATCCAGGCAGGAATGCTTGGCTCCTCCCCTGGGCGGAGCATCTCCCCATGGGATGGTGGGATTGGATCAGCCCTGCAGGGACACTCACTGGCCATGGACAGGAGATAATTAATAATTAATGGCCCATGGACAGCAGATAATTAATAATTAATGGCCCATGAACAGCAGAGGTCTCCTGGAGGGAGGGTTGGTTGTAGAAGAGATAAACAAAACTGCCCAGTTAACAGCAGAGAACTGCCCCACCTCTGACAGATGGGGACAGAATCCACACCCTCATTTCCAGGCTCATGTGGCAAGGAATGAATTAGAAATTATGGCAATGTGGGAATTTCTGCACAGCCTGCCAACAAATCACTGTTTTCCAAGGAGCCTGCCTTTCCCAGGACTTCCCAAGAGGTTTGGGAAAATGTCCTGTGGCAGCAGCTTCTTCTTTGCTCTCCTGTTTGATGCTTTCATCTGCTTTTGTACTGTTCATTTTTGTTTCATTCATCCTGGTATTGCAGGGTTGGGCAGGAGTCAGATCAGGGTTTTTCCTCTGCAGGCTTCATGGGTTTCCTGCCTCTTGGAGAAACTGGGTTGTCCTGCCATACCCAGGGCAACGGAATGCAAATCTTCCACTGTTATCAGCTCGTTATTTTAATTTTACGGTGTCTTAATAATTAACTCTTCCAAGAGTATTATTTACCCATATTAGTGATGGGGAATTAAACATTTCTTGTACTTATTTCATGAAATGTTCATGAGATGAGATGGGATATGAAAGGATGATTGGGCTTGTGACAGATGTGGTTTGATATTCTGGATGGAGCAGTTATTTTTAAAGCTGCACTGCTAAACCTTAGCACTTAAAATGCAATCAGAAATAATGGTGAAGTCATCCCTTCTCAGCAAGGAAAAACCAAATCTTTGGTTAACTAAGCCAGTATTTGGTAGGGAGAAGAAAATGGGATCCAAGCTGGGACTGATGGCTTCAGACTTCCCAGATTTGTGAAGCGCCAGACCGGGAGAGGAGAGGAGGGACTGGAGGGTATTTGATGCTTTATACAGATATTTGATTATTTATACAGATATAAATGCCCCAAAGAGTGAAGTCTGGTGTCTCTGTGCTCAGCCAAGCCCTGCTGCCAGCACAAATTCCTGCTGGGATTGGATGAGAGGGGCCTGCTGGCAGTTCTTCTGCAGGGCTGTGGAAGTTTGAGTGTCGAGCTGACCTGAGAATTCCTTTCATTTCTCCAGTGAAAGCCCGGCTTTCTTTGGGATCTGCTCCTATTCACAGTGATTTACTCCTCTTGCCATTCCTCTAATCGTTACCTGAGCCTCTCTGAGTCTTTCTGCAGTGTGGTACTGACACAAAACTGGGGCAGCCTTGGAAAAAGCTGAAAGAATTCATCGTTGGGGAGGAGAACTCGGAGTTTTTCAAACAGATAAATCATTCTGTAAATGCTTTCCTACAACCTGCTTCATCCCCAGGCAGCCAGATATCCATCTATCCCTCTCCAGGGAAAACAGGGGATAGGTGTAACCTCTTCCAAAACAGTTCCCACTGGATGATAAATGTAATTATAATGAGTTTTTCCCTCACATAAGCTCATAGCTGATGTGCCATTTATTTTTGTACTGCTCAGCAGTTATTTGAAGGCTGCTTTGTGGTGGAGGGGGTTTTATTTACCAAAGAAATTGGGGAGATAAAGCCTCATTCATTTTATTAATAATAGCAGCTGGAAAGGGAGGCACAAATGTCTTTCTTGTCCCCCCTGCTGTTCCATGACTTCCTTTTGTTGCGGCTCCCACATGTGAAATGTGAAATAAAAGGACTTTTCAGTCCAGCAGTGGACATGGGGGAGCCTGGATTCTGACCTTTGGCTGTGCCCCTTCAGCTCCAGGTCTCTGTAACTCAGGCTGTGTGTGCAGATAGAAAAATTCCAGTGTTGGAATCCAAACTATCATTAAAGGACCAGTAAAAGGAAGGCTCCCTTTGTGTGGGCTCCGCTGGCTTTGGACTCCTTGTTTGCTTGGAAAACTCATCTACAAAAATAATCAGACCATGGGAGCTCTGTGCCCTTTGTTCCTGCTCTTGGTTGTGGGGAGAGAGCTCAAAATCACCAATTTTGGGAAGGGGAAGGAGAGAGAGGCTGGGTCAGAATTGTACAAACACAGAACAGCCTGAGCTGGAAGGGATCCCATCAGGATCAGCTCCTGCTTCTTCTGGAATCCTGCAGGGTTTCCTGGAGGAGCTCATCCCAAGGAGCTGCTGAGTAGTGAGTTCATCACTGCTGTTCCAGGCAGGAATGGGTGAAATGGGGGAAACCATTCCTCTTGGTCCCAGAGAGCTTTTCCATGTTCCTGAAATCTGTCCTTAAAAGTTTAAGGAGAGATTTCACCTTGGTTGAACATCTCTTCACCCCGGGGGAAGCTCATGAGAAGATTTCCTGCATTTTCTTCTCCTTCTTTTGGTGGGAAAAACCTCCCATAGATTTCTCTACTTTGGATTTTTGGCCAAGGCTTTGACAGAGACAGGTCTGAGGATAAATCCAAACAAAAGGATAAAACTGGGAGGGATGGTGGGGGGAGATGTTTGCATTGCATCATTTGGCAAAGTTTTCTGATTTTTTTCCCTGTGCTTTGATGTGCAGGGGTCCTGATCTGCAACTTCTTTGCAGCCCTGGCAGATGGGCTTGGGGGAAAAATGAGAATTCTGCTCTCAGGAAACAAATCAAAATGTCAGATCAATGTTTGCACTGTATTTATCTAAAATAATGGAAATTACAGTGTATCCCAGCAGCTGCTGCTCCTCGCACATCCAGGCACAGATGATAATTAAATGCAATCAGAACACGTTGCATTTAAGATGGAAAAACTAATAAAAATAAGATGTTTGCCATCCTTGTGCTAAATATTTTCATAGCCTCTCGGTTCTGACTGCAAAAGCTATTTTGTGGAGCTACCAGAACATGAAATAACAGTGGGTGAGCTTTCTCATATTCTAAATAGCAGCAGCAGGCAGGATTTGAGATGCTGCAGATCTGGAAAAGCAATAATCCTGGGGTGGTTCTGCAGCCCCATCCTTCCAGAGGAGCTCCACAAGGGACTCTTTATCACTGCTGAAACTCTGTAAACTCTTATCTTGGACTAGGAGGTAACTTGAAGTCATTTTCTGCCTGGATTGTGAGGCTTTTTTTTTTGATTTTTACTGGTAGAGATATATAACTTCACAGGCTCCCTGAAGTTAATTGTATTTTTTGTTGCTTGTTCTTCTGCTCCCAGCTCTTTCTTCTCATTACATTTTTGGGGGGGATGGAGAAGTCCGGGAGCTTTTATTTATAACTGGGTGAAATCTGACTGAAATGAGGGTTTGGTTTTTTTTTTCCCCAGAGTTTTCAGCCCAAAACATTGTGTTCTTTTGGCCTATTCTCTCGTGACAGTTAATTCCCTCAGAAAAGTGAAGTTCAGTTGTAATGTGGATTAAAGATGTGCAGTGGGGAGTGAGGAACTGCTGTGGAAAAGCCTTTAGGGACAAGTCGGGGTGGAAGGGACATGTGGTGCCACATCCCTGCTCCAACAGGGTCATCCCAGAGTACCTGGCACAGGATTGTGTGCACTGAGAATGGTGAATAACGTAGGAATTTACTGCAGAAGTCCCTGCAAAAATGTTCCTAAGGATTATGGAGCCATTTGTGCCCCTAAACCTGTAACCCATGGCAGGGCGTGGAGTGAGGTGAGCTTCAGAGTTCCTCCCAGCCCAAAGTTTAGGATTTATTTGGCAGAAGTAAGATGGAAAACTGATAGCAGCACTGAAATTTAAGTTTTCCAGTGATCCCTGGAGGTTTGTACTAACCCATGGGGTAAAAATTCCACAGTGGCTGAGGAAAATCCCCAAGTGTCAGGTGCCAGGATTGAGTTTTTTTAGAGCCAACTGGTCAACGTGGCCTGAAATGAGAACCAGCTCCAGAGATCTCCATTTAGCACTGTGCTCCTCTGTTCAAATTTGGACTGAAAAAGCCATGGAAGATCTTTTTTTTTTTTTTTTTTTTAAGCAAGGAATGTTTTTGTTCCTGGTTGTTACAAGATAAGAGAAGGAGATGTCCTTGGGAATGTTCATCTGGAGGGAACAAGTGGATCTGCTGCATGATGAATGAAAAGAAAGGAAGTTTATTTTCTGCTTTCCACCAGCAGCCTCTGCTTATTATCATTTGTCAGCTCTCTCCAGGACATTGCTTTCCTTCTTGGAAAAACCAGGCCTTTTTCACAGACCCCACTTGGCTGAACATATTTAACACTGCAGAACACATTTAACACTTCAGAACATATTTAACACTTCAGAACTTACTTTGCTCATCGTTGCTGCTGGGAGGATCATTTATATCCTGCTCTTGTGCTCTGTGGACTGGAACAAAAAGCGTTTGGGTTTCCTCAGGAGCTTTGGGTGGTAGATGGGAAGATCAAGGGTTTGGGGAGTGCTGAGAAGTCCCAACAGCTTCTTGTGCTGCTTTGCCTTGTAAATATTAATATTAATCTCAGTTTTCTGTCTTTGGCAAAATAAATCCTAGATGGTTTGGACTGGGAGGGACCTTAAGGAACATTTTATTCCCTGCCATGGGCAGGGACGCCTTCCACTGTCCCAGGCTGCTCGAACCTGCCCTTAAATACTTCCAGGGAAGCCTCTGATACAGCTGACAAAAAAAGCAGGGCTGGAGCTCTTTATCCCTCTTCCTGCTCCCCAGATTTGCTTCCCAGTTCTGCAGCTGTATGATTTCCATGTGTTAGCATTCCAAGCCAGGTCCTTGGGTGACACAAACCAGCACAGCCCCATCTGTCACCAAGCTGCTGTCTCCATGCTCTGTTTAATGTTGTTATTTAGCAGAGGGAGATGAGCAGTAAGTGAAACCTTTCCTTCGTGCTCTGGCCTCAAACAAGGCAGGCTGAAAAAGAGACTGAGAGCTGGGGCCAAAGCAGAACATAAAATCTCTCAGTAAATGAAAGCTGATGGGAGGCAATGGAGTGTGGGATGGGATGTGGATTTTGGGACTTCCACTGAGGACTGTTCAGTGCTGATGGGGCCAAGGCAGGAAGGAGTGTGGGGAGGGACCTCAAAGGGACACCTTCCACTGTCCCAGGCTGCTCCAAACCCTGTCCAGCCTGGCCTTGGGCACTGCCAGGGATCCAGGGGCAGCCACAGCTGCTCTGGGCACCCTGTGCCAGGGCCTGCCCACCCTGCCAGGGAACAATTCCTAATTCCCAATATCCCATCCAGCCCTGCCCTCTGGCACTGGGAAGCCATTCCCATTGTCCAAAATCTCTCTCCATGTTTCCTGCAGCTCCTTCAGGCCACAGTTTGGTCACCCCAGAGCTTCTCCTGTCCAGGTGAGCCCCCCCAGCTGTGCCAGCCTTTCCTCCCAGCAGAGCTGCTCCATCCCTCTGCCCATGCTGGTGCCTGCCCTGGGCTCTCTGCAGGTCCCTCCTGTGCTGGGCCCCATGGATTGGATAAATCCCATTCCTTAGGGTTCCCGATGTCTGCACAGGTTAAGGGTTAAAAAATCTCTCTGAGCTTTGGTTCCCCCTGAGTAGGTGATGAAAATTATCTGTTTCCTAATACAGGTTTAATTTTCTGAACCCTACGAGTCAGAATTGGCACTCAGGAGGCGTTTCCAGAGCTGTGCATTGTGCTGCAGCACAGAGCAAGAAGAGGTGCTGGAGATTTATTTGCCTGTCTGGAGATGAGTTATAAGTACATTCACCACATTATGCAGATCAGCTGTCAGACTGTGGGATATCTGCATCAGGAATGGCTCTGATGCCAGAATAGAAATCAGGGAGTATTCACTCCAATATTACAAATTAGTGATTTTAAGAGCTCCATAAGGAGTGGAAAGAATCAGGATTTTTAAAAGCTCAGAATAAACAAGTTAATGCAGTGACAGTGTTGTGGGAGTGCTGAGCATCAGTTTTAGGCTTTCTCTGAGTTCTGAGTCCTGTCAGCCTGATTTGGGTTGTCCTGTGTTTATTCAGGATGTTATTCCCAATAATGGGGAGATCCTGGCACGGGTTGCCAGAGAAGTTGTGGATTCCCAATCCCTGGAAGTGTTCAAGGCCAGTCTGGACAAGGCTTTAAAGCTTGGGAATTAGGAATCACCAGCAGACCCAAACAGGCAACAGGTCCTAAGAGCAAAAAAAGCTTTTTTTTTTTTTTGTTTTCTTTTATTTGTGGTTTTTTTTTTTTTTTTTGGTGTTTTTTTGTTTGGTTGATTTTTTTTTGTTGTTGTTGTTGTTATTGTTTTTGTTTTTGTTTTTTTTTTCCAGTGGTGAAAGACAGGATACACATTTGACATAAACAATTCCTTAGGAAATGTAGACAGTTTTACATTTCAAGTACGATTCCCTTCCTAAGGGAACGTGTAATTTTGTTAATTTGACTTAGCTATTTCCTTCCATGGCATTTGTTCTGTCAGCTTTGCTTATGTGCAGGATATTTGGAATATATCCCTGGTGGCCTGTGAGACCTTGTGCTCATTTATCCCTGGATGTCCTTCCTGATCCCTGGAAAGATTTGAAGCATGGAAAAGGTACCCTTTAAAGAACCAGAAGGATCCATGAATTTTGGTGTGCATTAACAGCTACCATGTTTCTTTAGAAAGAAATTCTTTCCCAACATCCCTGCTCTGGTTCAGCCTAGTGATTACCACAAAAACCTGGCCAGAACAGGTTGGGAGCAGCTGCAAACGGAGCTGCTCAACATCACAGATTCCTATCAGGCTCTAATGAGGCAAAAATTAGCTCTCCCCGTGGCAGATGATTGCTAATGTGCTGGAATATTGCTGCTGCTGCTGCTGCAGCCTGCTTGGAATTCTGACCTCATCCCCTCACACTGGGAGCTGGGAGCACACCCTGCTTCTCCCTGTGGGGCTCAAGTTCTTCAGGACACCAAAATCAGGCAGAGAAAAGAGAATGGGGTTTGTTAAATGACAAAATCAGGCACTGCTGCCTCGTGTCACAGCTCCAGTGGTTCAGTCCAATTCCCTGAGTGTGCTTCAATTGCTCCTTCCCTGTTCCCAGGGGTGAGCCGGGCACAAAGGTTTGCTGGGATGCCTTGAGGGTGTCTGGAGGAATGGACACCACAGCTCGGGGCACTTTCTTCTCTTTGGCTAAATGATCTCTCTGTGTATTTGAAAAGAAAAGGCTGCATTTTCCCCCTGCAGCCTTCCTGATTGATCACAGCTTGCCACACTTCCTTGGTGTCAAGATTCATCCCTGAAAACTGGTCTGTGCTGGGAGAAAACAGCGCCTAAATTTATTATCTGGTGAAGAAATCGAATGATTTAATGATTGTTTTGTTAATGAAGGTGATCAAAGCAAAGTGTCTCAGCTTTTTCCTTGCTTGTTCTGTGGTGGGAAAGGATGTTCAGGTGGAACATCTGGCTGGGAGAGCCTCGAGTCATCCAGGAGGGAAGCTGAGTGATTTTTCCTGCGGCTCACATTGGCTAAAAGTCCCACTCACAGGAATCTGGAGAGTTGCTGATGGAGTGTTGAGAACACTTGCACCCCTCAGGCCTCACACCCCCGTGGCTGACTAATGGCAGCATAAAAAAACCAAAAGGAACAACTGGGACACAAGAGCTCTTCCTGGTAAATGGGAATATAAACACTGTGCTTCTGTTACACTCCTGGACAGAAATGGTTCACTGTGTTCTTTTTGAACAGAACTTTCCCCCTTCAGTGCATTATTTAGGATTTGAGATTAAAACTTTGTGCTTTATAGAGCTAAGGGCCGCTTCTTGAAGCATAAGAAGTGCTTGCAGCTTGTCTTTGCTGTGGGAAGTTCAGCTGGAGGGACTCTGCCAGTTAAAAGTATTGATTATTTATTGATTGATTATTGAAATATTGGTAATGGAGTCATTAACAAGGCTTTGAAAATCCAAATGTGCCAGGCTGCTGTCCTGGAGCAAGCCTGGGTGGAAGCACCTCCAGCCCAACCATCACTGGGCATTTTCTTCTCTTTGGCTAAATGATCTCTCTGTGTCTTTGAAAAGATGTGTATTTTTCCCCTGCAGCCTTCCTGATCACAGTTTGCCACCCAGTCCTTCCTTTGTGGTTTGTCTTGATCTCAAGATACATCCCAAATTTCTTCATGTGATTAGGCTCTGCTTTGTTAAGCACTTTCCCCCTACAATAACTCAAGTACTCTGTGTGGAAATGAAATTATTTTAGCTGACAAAATGAGGGGTTTTTTTGTGGTCTTTACCAAAGTTAGACCTAATTCTTACAGGGGAAGAGCAGCCAGATTCTGTTGTTGACAAGCTTTAACAAAGGTCTTGCAGGAGTCTTTTTTCTTCCCAATCCTTCCAATTTTCTTCCTTCTGTCATTGTTACAAGTCACCCCCTGAGCTGTTGTTGCTAAGCTGCCCTAAGAATTTGCATTCCCAGGCAGTCTGAAAGTCTCCTAATTTCAAGAATAACCTCAGCAAGAAGCAATTCCACAACCTAAAACGTGGGCTGAAAACAGCCACTGGTGTGTTTGGCCTATTATTCGTGCCAGGGAACAGCTCCTTGGGCTGCTGTGCAATCCAGAGGAATCTGTTTTAGAGGATGTGTGGAATTCTCCCCTCAGCTCCCCTGTGCAGGTTAATAGCCTCAAAAATGGCTTTGTTTCACAGCCAAAGCTCCCAGGGAGGGGAGGAGAAGGGAATGCTGGCCTCAGGAAAAGGCAGTTGAGGTTTGTCTTTCAAAAGATATCGATTCCTGCACTGTGGGAACCTGGGGAATGGAGCAACAGCTTGTGGGATTTGTGTCTCAGTGAATGGGGAAAAACGATCAGCGAACAGATAAAGCCATTGAGGAACAGCAGCACAGACAGACAGAAAGGGATTTATTGACTGCTGCAATGGAATGGCAGAGGGGTTGTGCTAATAAAGTCATTTTACCTGCTTGGGGCAGAAACGAAGGCAGGGCTTGGAGGAGGAGAAATTCCCTGTTAGAGGAAGCATGGGGATGGAGCCTGTGCTCCATGTGGACACCGAGCCCTGGGATGAGCTGTAAAGCTGCCCAACCCATGGAGTAAACCCTGAGCAGGGTGAAAGAGGAGCACTCAGGGCTGTGAACAAGCCAGTGTCACCTTGGCAAGCAGGTTGGGGCTGAGTCTCAAGGCAGAGTCTGATAGGATTCAGCCAAGTGACAAAATCTGAGGGATTCTATTTTTTTGCGGGTCTCCCCAACGCTCTCAGCCTGGAAAAGCACAACACATTCCTAAAGAGCTGGGTTTCACCTCCAAAGGAACAAAACAAACCCCAATTGTCCTGGCTGGGAAGAGACATTTATTTTTAGAAGCCCTCAGGTTCCGTGCAGACATTAATTATGAATTAATCTGCTCAGGTGATCAGTATTCAAAGCAGCTGTTCCCAGCACACCAACAGTTAGGCAGCAGCTCCCTTTGTTGAATATTCCAAAATGAATCCATATTGGGCAATTCCATAATCACCAGTAATCCAGGGGAAAACCATCCTGTTTGTTTTGGTGTCCTTTACTGACCAAACCCTGCGGAAGGGATCAGTGACTAAAGGTTTTGTTGTACTTCCAAGTCTGATTTGCTTGGAAAGAAATCCCATTTTCTGCTCTGCAGAAATTCCATTTTCTGCCATTGTCTTGGCTTCCATTTCTGTGTGAAGGAGGGTGAGCCAGGTGCTGTTTGTGGGACATTTGGGTGCTGGAATACCCCTCTGGCAGTGTCGTGCTTTTCTCCTTCACCCTTCCTTCCCAACCCATTCCCTCATGGCTCTGCACCTGGGGTGTAACTCCTGAGGAGATGCAGCTTCTGGTTCTCCACAGCACACAAACAGATGCCAACATCTGCCTCCCTTTTTGGATACACCAATATTTCACATGATTGCTGCTCCAAGCTCGGGGAGATCGCTCAGCACCTCATTTATTTCAGATCCAGTCTGCCATCCCCTCTCCTCAGATGAATTACATTTGCCCACAGGAGTCCCTTTTTTCCTCAGCCTGAAAATATTTTCTGTCATTTTTGATCTGTTTCATAATTTTCAGTGGGTCACAAAACAACCCTTTCATTTAGGGGGAGAAAATACAGGTGCAGAAAGATATTTTCTCTTCTCCCAGCTATTTGGAGGCGATACAGGCTTTGAAAATATTGGCAGGCTTAAAAATGCCTCCATCTTTCATGTGTAGGAAATAAAACCTGTCTGTGACCTTTTAAGTGCCTTTGTTTACTTTTTTGGAAAGTACTTCAAAGAAAAAGCAAGATTTAAGAGGAATTTGCTACTTAATGGGTCGATAAAGTATCCAGTAAGGTGAGACTGCTGCTTTCCCAGCCCAAAATAAATCACAGCACACGCCAGCCTTGCACCTGAAAAAGCTCTGGAGAGCACCTAGGAAAAAATATGTCTTGGTGGGTGATTGTTTTGGGCCGTCTGGTGACGTCCCCAAGTCATGACTGTGTCCTTTCAAGCATGGCAGCCACGTCACTGCTGTGATTCATCCCAGAGCCTCCAATGTTTCTGGCTAGCATGGGCATGGCTCGTTTTTCCCGACATCAGGGTAATTTGTAGAGGTGTTTAATAGCTGATTCAGTTCTGATTTGGCAGCAATTGCAGCCTTTCAGACGTTCAGGATTGCTGGGTTTGTGTCCTTTCAACAAAAAACGCCCCGAACAAAACCGACCCCCCAACACTTGTGGCAAGAGTGTTTATGAGCTGTTGTTTTTAAATGGATTTGTGTGTATGATCTAGCAGAAAATCTGTGCTTTGCTTGTGTGTGATGGAGATAAAGCAGTCAGGCATTACCGGGCTGTTTATTATGGGTTTGTTTTTCTGGAGGATGCTCATTTTCAGCTTCTCAGAAACCACGGGCTCCTCTATTCTGTATTAACTGAAACTGAGTGGATTTTGCTGCCAGCAGGGAGGCTGCTGAGCTGCCTGCAGGTCTGGGGAGGAGAGATGGCAAACATCTCATCCTTGTGGAGATCACTCTGGCTGGAGGTCCTTGAGGAGGGCAGATGAAGCTGAGATCATGTTTGTACAGCGAGATCCTTATCCCTGAGATCCTTATCCCCTTTTTTCTTTATTGCTCTTAAATACCCACGACTTTGGAAGCATCATTTGGAGAAATATTTGTCTAGTGATGTGGACATGAGGCAAGAAGGTCAGCAGTCCTGCCAAACAGCTTCCCAGCATCCCTCAAAAAGGGAGGAACGGGAGTTTCCTTCTCAGCATCCCTCAAAAAGGGAGGAGCTGGCATTTCCTGCAGAACTTTGGATGTGTGTCCTGTCTGGAGGGCTTGATGGCATCTCCAGACCATGCTGGGTGTTTCTGGGCTCTGGGGAAGGGCTGGGGCAGCACAGCTGCACATCCCAGATATGGAGAACTCACTGCCCCTGGATCTCTGGAAGTGTCCAAGGGCAGGTTGGACAGGGCTTGGAGCAACCTGGGATAGTGGAAGGTGTCCCTGCCATGGCAGGGCTGGGGACAGGATGGACTTTGAAATCTCTTCCAACCCAAACCAGTCTGGGATTTTCTCCTAATTCTGTCATTCTGTACCAGGTTGGTAAAAAGTGACTGGAATTTGGAAGGAGGGATGTCAGGAATGCATTTGGGGCAAACAGCCTGAGTATGGTCAGAAGTGACCAGAGTTGATGTGCCGAGTTCATCAGCAGCGCTGGGCAGCTGGCAAACCTTGGCTTTACCAGGAATGAAATCCACACTTCTGTACAGGAGCAGAGCAGGGAGCTCTCTGATCTTGCTGATTGTGCCAACTTCTATCTTAACTTCTCTCTGAGTTATCCCAAGTTATCCCAAGCTGATGGAACCCAAAGTCGTGCTGGGACACTTGTGCCAGGTGCCTTTGCTGCACCCAGGGACAAGTGTGGGTTTTGGATCATCCTCACACTGCTGTGAATAACACCTCCTGTGTTAAATCGTATTTCACACTGTACTTGTGAAACCTCAGAGTTTCCAAACTTTGAGGCCAAGACATCCAAGGAGCAATTTCTCCTTCCTTCCTGCTGTTCCTAGCAACTTTTGGGCATGCTAGCTGCCATCCCCTGAGCCAGGCAGCCCTTAGCATGCAGGGCCAGCAGTCCTGGCTGGAAATTGGTGTGTGCTTCACTCCTCACAGCACTCAAGACAATGATCTCATCAAGCTCTGCGAGGATGGATGAGGCAGTGTGGAGAGATGGAGGCCAAAATAGCATCTTCATCCCGAAGGACACTCGGGAACGGACTGATAACCCTGCAGTGGGGAGAGCTGAGCAGCTGGAGAGCTGCACTGCAGAGGCTTTGTGCTGATGGAAGTCTCGCCCATTCACTTGTTTGGAGAGAAATGAGAGCCTTGCTATCTGCCTGAAATCCAGGTGTGGCTGGGCAGTGCCCAGGCAGAGAGGGACCTGGGGGTGCTGGTGACAGCCGGCTGAACGTGAGCCAGCAGTGTGTCCTGGTGGCCAGGAAGGCCAAGGGCTCCTGGCCTGGATCAGGAATGGTGTGGCCAGCAGGAGCAGGGAGGTCACTGTGCCCCTGTGCCTGGCCCTGGTGAGGCCACACCTGCAGTGCTGTGTCCAGCTCTGGCCCCTCAGCTTGGGAAGGACGTTGGGACGCTGGAGTGCGTCCAGAGGAGGCAACGAGGCTGGAGAGGGGCTGGGAACACAAACCCTGTGAGGAGCCCCTGAGGGAGCTGGGGGTGCTCAGCCTGGAGAAAAGGAGACTCAGGGGTGCCCTCATCACTCTGTACAGCTCCTGAACGGTGCCTGTGCTCAGGTGGGGCTGGGCTCTTTCTCCAGAATGAGAGGACACAGCCTTAAGCTGTGCCAAGGGAAATATAGGTTGGATATTAGGAAGAAGTTTTTTACAGAAAAGAGTGATGAAGAACTGAAATGCCCTGCCTAGGGAGGTGGTGGAGTCACCATCCCTGGATGTGTTTAACAAAGCCTGGGTGTGGCACTGAGTGCCAGGGTTTAGTTGAGGTGTTGGGGCTGGGTTGGACTCGATGATCTTGGAGGTCTCTTTCAGCCTGGTCATTCTGTGAATTCTGTGAAATGTTCCCAGTGAAAGATGCGCAGAAATTCCCTCTGTGGGGCACAGAGACAATTTTGTAACTGGGATAAACCCCAGGAGTGCCAGGGCATGGCCCCAGCCTTACATTTCACACCAGGTGTCTGGTGAAGCTTTCCATTAAATATTTAGTTCCTGATTATTTTGTAAAGCAGACCTTTTGAAATCTCTGCCATCGTGATTTGAACCAGGTTACTCCATTTTTTGTCTGGTCTGACACCTCTCCTAATGAATTTTTTGTTGTAACTCAGTGTCCATGTGTTGAGTTTCATTGTCTTTGCACTAAGCTGCTGGTATTTGCATTTGAATTGCTTTCCCAGGTCCGTCCAAAGTTTCTAATTTTCAATTTCTCAATTCCTTTGCAGTAAGAGCTAGTCAGATGAATAAAAGATGAAAAATTTCCTGGCTGTTTTGTACCCTTAGAGATACAGATTTCTGAGCACTCAAAGAAAGGTCAGTGCTCATGCACCTTCATTGGTGCACTTCAAATAACTCCAGAGTCCAGAAATGACAGGACCAGGCACAAAGTAATGGCCAGTGCTGAGGACAGCTGGGACTACCTAAGGAAAATCAGGAATTTGGGGGCAAGTGTCAGAACCCCCGACATCCCTCTGGCTGTCCTGAGCAGCCAAGACCCCTGCCAGGTGTCTCAGAAAGCCTGGCACAGAGCCCAAAATGCCTGTGTGGTTTTGATTATGACCTGTGGAGTAAGTTACCGACCTTAGATGAAGATCAGAAAGCCACAACAGTTTGAGTAGAATAATAGTGAAGTTATCGTGGGGTGGAAGAGTAGATTTTGGGGGTTTTGGTATGGGGGTTCAGGAGGCAAGATGGAGGGATCTGGGTGTGTCCAGCCCTTCTCCTTCTTGGCCTCCATCTTCTGCTGTGATGTTGGCACTTTTAGATTGGTTTAGAGTAGAAGCTCACTGTCTAACATAGGTGATGGGTATTGGGAAGTAATTGTAAACATTGTACATGTAGTTTTTAGTAGAAAGACATAACACTGCCCTGGGGCCTGGACAGTCTTGCTGAGTGAACCTCAGCAGGACAGGAGAAAGAATTTTATAGATAAAAAACAATAAACAACCTTGAGAATGAGAACAGAAGAGTTCTGACTCCTTCTTCGAGCGCCGGGCTGGGAAAAGAGACTTTCCAACTTTTCTTGGGGTTACTGTGACAACCCAAAGATCCCAACAGGGAAGGATCACTCTTCTGTCCATGTATCAGCCTGGGGTGTTGTGTACCACACAAACCTGAGTCAAACACCCTCTGCTTCCCTAAGTTCCAGAGGGTTTGAATGACACAACCCCTTTTGTTCCATTCCGTTATGATCCTGTCCAACTCGGCGGGGGACAGCCAAGGGAAGACATTGGTTGTGCTGAGTGAAAACATTTGTGCCACACTGCCCTGGTGCTTGGAGCTCTGGCCCTGCTGGAGCAGGGAGGGGACACCAGGTGCCCACTGAGCTCCCTCAGCCTCACACGCCCTGGCATCCTGTGACTGTGTTGGTGCCAGGCTCTGCCAGCTGGGCAGCTCTGGGAATTTCCAGGAAATGCAGCCCTGCAGTCAGTAATTGAGGTGGTTAAGGAGCACTAATGGGGTCTCCAATGGCCAGAGGGGCTGTTTGCTGAGGGAGCTTTGTGGATATGTCTCCCTCAGTGCTCCCATTACTTCTTGTATTGTTTCCCTTCATTCCAAATAACTTCTCATCTGACTTCCTTAAGTAAATGTGGCTGATTTAATCAGCTCCTCCCTGTGTCCGCCTTCTGCACCAACTGAGGTTACCTGTCGCAGTCCTATTAAGTTCAGCTTTTTAGAGCCTGTGCCTCCTACTTGGTTCTGCTGAGGCAAAGCTCAGTAATTCACAACTTAGAACTTCCTTTCCCTTCCATGGAAGATTTAATTTGGAAATTAGGGAAAAGTTCTTCCCCCAGGGAATGGGCACAGCCCTGAGGCTGCCAGAGCTCCAGGAGAGCTTGGACACTGCTCCAGGGATGCCCAGGGTGGGATTGTTGGGGTGTCTGTGCAGGAGTGGGACTGGATGATCCTTGGGGATCCCTTCCAGTGCAGGATATTCTGTTATTCCATAACCAGAAGAAAGCACAGGAAGGAACACAGAGAGACTCTATATCCTCACTTGACTTTTAAAAAAATCTTCCAGATCCTCAGGTTCTGGTTATCCTGTTATTGTGGCTGCAGGTTTTTTTTCCCCTTTAAAATTGGTTTCCTATCAATAAATTTTATTTCCCCAGGGGATGTGCTTTTTCTAGGCTCTGGAATTTGTGAAAGGTGTGATTCCATGCAGTATGGATGGAACATCCTTTTCACCTCTCCAGTTACCTTGTCCTGGAGAATTGGAGGGAACCCTGATGCCCATCAAACAGTGCCTGCATTTTTGGTTTTCATCTTTGGCATTTGGATTTTCCCCAGGAATAAATGGAATAACCTTTGGGCTGAGAGTGGTTTTCTTTCTGAAATGAAAGCAGGCTCATTTTCCACAGGACCTAAAATCATTTCCCCACGAGTTCTAATTAAGCAGTGTTTGCACTTGAAATCAGGACTGTTGATAGGAAATTAATGTTTTCAGATGTGATTAAAAAGCAAATAGTTGAATATAATCTCTGCAAACTGATGAAAAAGAATAAAGCAGAATGGTTTAAACCAGCTTTGTTTACACTCCAGGATCACTCTGTGTGCACATTCACTGCTGGCTACACTTTTCCAAATCTAATTGCTCCTTTTTTTTCCTGCTGGAATAGCTGATAATCAGATTTACGTGCGAAGAAACAGAATTTTTATACAAAAAGCCCCAAATTGTTTTATTTAACAGAAGAATATCACCATTATGTTGTGTCACTGAGTGTTTTAAGGGAAGCTGAGTGATTCCCACTTCTCCTGAAGCTCAGCCAGCTGCCTGAGTCTCCATCCCAACACTTGTCTTACCAGGGTTAATGCTCCAAAACCTTGCAAAGAAACTCTGCTGTTTCACTCACTCATGTTTTCCCTTCCTGGGACAGAAGGAGCAGCACTTTGGCCTCTTGCAGGGTGAAACCAGAGCCCTGCTCTTCTCCTGCAGTTGATATTTTTGTTTGGGGAAGGGGTCACTGACCGCCAGTGTTTGCTGCACTCCTCATTCCTCTGATTTTTTTCACCTCCTGGCAAAGCCCAAGCCTCAAATCCGAGGTGGATGGGGCCAATGAGATCTGATTCTTAGGGGAATTTGTGGCACAGAATTGTGTCTTTATTATCTTAGATTTATTTATTGGAGTGTGCTACATTCTCTGTCCTTGGGAGTGAGGGTTATGGTTGCTGGAAAAGGCAAGAACAATCCTTGAGTGATATTGGTTACAGCAGTGTTTCCTTGCTGAGAGTTCATTTTCCTCCACAAAAGGAGTTTAATTCTATCTCTTTGAAACCAATCTGCACTTGATGCCTCTTACTGGAAAAAGGGAAGCAGCCAGCAGTGGGAAGAGGGTATAGCTCCAGTGGTAATCCAGAGAAAATGGACTTTTTGGAGGGGGAATTGGCAGATAGTTCTGTTTTCTTCTGGAATTAAATAAAGCAGGAAAGGCCCCAGCAAGATGCAGCAGGTCCCCTGCAATTTTTGCAATAACAGTGACCATCTGCAAGCTGTAAGGTTCCATAACAATAAATAATTAACTCCAGCAAATTAGCTCAAATTCTCATTCATCAGAACAACAGGGAAGAGAAGAGTTATTGAATAATCCTGAAATCAATGTTTTCCAGCATCCTCTGTGCAGGGGCATATTGTGAATTTGTTGGCTTTGATATTTTAAGCACAAAAAAAAAAAAAAATCCTTAAGTTTCCAAGCTCTAAAGGAAAAGTTGTTTTTGTCTCTTGCTTGCCTGGGGTGTGTGTGCCAGGTCATCAGGCAGTGCTCTTCTCATCGCCTCATTGAGTCAGCCCTTTCTGAAAAGGTCTCCTTGCACTCAGTTTGGGCTGGACTCATTCTCTGCTCCTCAGGATGTGTCTGTGGTGCCTCCTGAGTGCTGGGCACAAGAAGTGGCACACGAGAGAGAGGCACTGACTCTGGGATGCAGGCAGCAGCCAGAGAGCTCCATCCTGTTGGGATCACAGAATCCCAGAGTGGTTTGGGTGCCAGGGGACTTAAATCCCATCCAGTGCCATGGGCAGGGACACCTTCCACTGTCCCAGCCTGGCCTTGGACACTTCTACAGACCCAGGGGCAGCCCCAGCTGCTCTGGGAAATCCATTCCACCCTGCCAGGGAACAATTCCTAATTCCCAATATCCCATCCAGCCCTGCCCTCTGGCTGTGGGAAGCCATTCCCTGTGTCCTGGCACCCCATCTCTTGTCGCAAGTCTCTCCATCTCTTTCCTGTAGCCTATTGAGGCACTGGAAGGCCACATTTGGGTCACCCAGAGCCTCTCCTCTCCAGGGTGAACAGTCAGGACCATTGCAAGGCCTGGCTGGAATGGGTTTGGAGCAGCCTGGGACAGTGGAAGGTGTTGCTGCCCATTGCAGGGATGTCTAGATGGGTTTTAAGGTCCCTTCCCACCCAAACCATTCTGGGATTTCCTCTGCTGGTTCTTCATTGAGCAGTAGCCTCTAAGTGCAAGTGGGAAAAAGGAAAAGATACTTTAAAAAAGAAAAAAGACAATAAAACCAAGCAATTATTTATTCTTCCAGAATGACAGGAGTGTTGGGATGTGTGTGGCAGAGAGAGCAAGAGCCAGGGCTGGGTTGGAGGAGCTGAAACGTGGCTGGAGGGTGTGCAGGAAGGATGGCTGCTGCCCACAGAGGAGAAATCCCTTTTGGGGAGGCAGTTCCTGCTGGGATCCCTGCTCTGGAATCCCTGCAGCCCTACTGCCTGCCACAGTGATGTTTCCCAGAGCCCCAAGACTTGTTTGAACAGAGCAGGAGTGTTTCCTGTGGGATTGGTCTGGGAATGCTCAGGCAGCAAAGGGGCTGCCCTGCTTGGAGGTTTGCAGAACTTCTGTTGGTTTTTTGGGGGAAAGTGAGGAGGAGCTGGACACAATCAGGCTGTGCCTGTGCTTTTCTGCCCAGCCCAGGTGTCATTTTGGCAGCACAACTTCTTATTATCCTCCTATAAATCAAAATAATTAACTGCTATCAGGTAAAATAATATTGGGGGAAACAAGTTGGCTCTTCTATTAAAAAACTCCCAGGGTTTGCTCTGCTTACAGCTCAGAAGAGTCAGAAACCCAGCAGGAATTGTGGCATTTCAGGTGATGATTGTGTCTGGATTGCACCAAATGGCAGCTTGAATTTCCTTGGATTTCTGTTTACCCCAGGCATTAGATAGCACAAGAATTTGTTTGCAAGTGGGATTTGACTTTGGCATTTTCTTCATGGCTTTTTCTGTCTTGGAGGTCTGGCAATCTTCTTTTTTTTTGGTGGGGGCAAAGATTTGAAAACCAGGCCTGGCAGTTGTGTGTGGTTTCTGACTGGGGGGTGAAATGGAGAAATGATGTGATGCCTTTTTGCCCTCTTTTTCCCGGGCAAGGACTGTTCTGTCAGGATAAGAGATGTCCTGTGTAGGAGGTGGAATTGTTTGCTCTTGATTTGTGCAGCATTTCTAGGAATAAATATTAAAAATGTCATTTTCTTTTCCACTGCTGCTGTGTACCACGAAATCCATGAAGTTCATCTCTCCCAGTGTCATCTTCTAACTAGAAATTTAACTGCTGTGTAGTACTGCAATGTTACAAGGTTGCTAAGATGTTGTATTTTTAGAAATTGGTGCTTATATCTTCCTGTGTGACAGGGGGCTGCTGTTAATACCAGAAAGGAAGAGCCCAGCCCAATGTTTTTATTTGCACTGTGTGAGTAATGCTGATGTTTTGAGAGGTGATCGCTTCTTCCCAAGGAGCTTTTTCCTGAGCCATCCTGGCTCCAAGCTCAGCCTGTGCCAGATCTAGGGAAGAAAGGAGCCCTGTCCCAGTGCAAACCAGAGCAGTGGGAACATTTCCTTGGGAAATGCTGATTTCTTTAGAACAGGAACAGCTGGGGAAACAGAAACCTCTTGCCAGGCAGCTCAGGGATGGGGGAACTCAGCTCCCTTTGTGTCTGCAGGATCTTCTCAGGCCCTGTGGGGTGGCACTGGTGGTACCAGGCCTGTCCCTGATGTGTCCCTTGTTCCTGGAAATGTTTCACTGCCGTGGGCTGGGCTCCCATTTTGACTTTTTCTGGCCATGAGCACCCTCAGGGCTGAGCCCACAGAAGTCCCTGCTGAGTCTGGAAAGTGGGCAAGGGGAGGGTGATCACTGATGGGATGGGATGGGATGGGATGGGATGGGATGGGATGGGATGGGATGGGATGGGATGGGATGGGATGGGATGGATAGGTGTCCATAGTCACCTCACCAACAGGGACAGAGCCCAGGCTCAGGTGTTCAATGCATTCTCTGCCTCCATCTCACATCCCTGCATGGATTGTGCCATGGGACACTGCAGAGTCCTTGAGGAGGGCAAGCCCTGCTCAGCAGCAGCCAGACCATCACAGCATTGGATGCACAGCTCTGCCAGGGTCTTTTGCTGTCACAGAATCCACTGCAGCCTGTCCCCACGATGTGCAGCTCCCAGCCAGAGGTTAGGACAGCAGCGGGTAAAGGGCAGAGTGTTTGTGTTCCCTTGCTGTCCCCTGGGGCCCTGGGTGCAGGGATTTGCTGTGACAAGCCCAGCTAGTTTATTCAGTGAGTGTGTGTTGCTGTTAAGATGAATTTTAGCTGGATTTTAGCCCTGGTTCCTGCCTGGCTCAGGGAGCTCTCCTGTTTGGGGTGAGCTGGGAGTTACACAAAATTATTGAGACAGGACGGGTAATGTTTAATAGTCTCCAAAGCAGTACAACTTTCTGCTAGTCTTGCTGTCTTCTTCCACCCACAAAGTGAGGTTTTGGTGAAAGGCTGCAAAGTAGCAGCTGCCTAGAAATGGGTTTGTTCAGGTAATCTGGAGGTCAGTAGGCTCTGAGGGACTTGGGGCTGTGGGAGAGGCAGAGGCCATCTCCAGATCTGCCAGGGTCAGGCAGAATGGACATGGCTGTTCTGCAGTGTTGGGAGAGCTCTTCCAGAGTTTCCACGTTCACCTGGACTGGAGGTGCTGTGTGTCCATGGTGGTGGCTCCATTGATGCCTTGAGAAGGCTGCCCTAGAACAGAGGCTGGACAGGGTTAAAGAATAAAGCAGGGATTTATTAAAAGGCCTCCATGGATCCACCTTGGGCAGCACAACAGCCCAGCCAGGGCTGCACCCAGGGTGAACCAAAATGGGCACAAAATGGACACCTGGTCACGGGGTCTGTCACTTTGATCAGTTCTGCTCCATTTGCACATTGGAGTTAATTGCCCAATTACAGCTTTAGGTTATGAAGCCCCATCCTGCTTGTTTTTCTCTCTTCAGCCCACATTGTTTGTGCTCTTGGGCCTGAGATCTGGATCGTTTGTCCTTGGTCCCCAGCTAGAGAAGGAATTGTTTTGTCTCCCTGCTCTGTGCAGAGAGCTCACCATCCCTTAATATGAATCTCAAACCCACACACTAAAGCAGCACAGAATCTGAAAAATATAAAAGCTAAAACCTGAGGCATCATTAGCACAGGTCAGGTTGGGGGTAGCAGTGAATAATTCATATCTGAGTAGTGAATATTCACAGGATGCCAGGGTGTGTGAGGCTGCAGGAGCTCAGTGGCACCTGGTGTCCCCTCCCTGCTCCAGCAGGGCCATCCCAGAGCCCAGGGCACAGCATTGTGTGCAGCCAGCTGTGCCCCAGCCCCAGGGAGGAGAGCCCCCAGGCCGTGTGGGCAATGTGCTCAGGGCTGGGCACTGCCCAGGGCACAAGTTGTGCCTCCTGTGCAGGGCAATTGCCGGGCTCAGGCCCTGCCCGTGGCTCTGGTGCCATGGCTGGGCCCCGGAGCAGAGCCTGGGCCCTGCTCTGCCCCTCCCTGCAGCCAGGCCCAGCCAGGCCTGAGGGCCCCTCTCAGCTGGGGCTCCTCTCCAGGCTGAGCAGCCCCAGCTCCCTCAGCCTGGCCTGGAAGGGCACCCACATGCTCCAGGCCCTTGCTCAGCTCCAGCAGCTCCTGCAGTGCTGAGGAGCCCAGAGTGTCTGGTTTTGGCTCAGCACAAGCACCCTGCTTCTAGATCTAGCCCCAGGATTAACCTCCTCTTTCTAATCCTTTCAATTGCTGAGCTATTACCAGACTTCAGGAGCTGGACTTCATTTTTATTGACCTGACTTAGCCTAAGCCAGGCCTGAATCCCCAGAGGACACAGTAAATATCAAACTCGGGGTCGTTCAGAGTAAGCCTTGCTTTGCCTCATGGTTGGATGGGCTGGCTCAGCCTGTCCTAAATCTGTTCCAGTTTGTGTAAATATTTGCAGGCAGACCTCCCCTTCCACCCACTCCAATCCCTTGTCTCTCTAATATGTGTCACCTTCGACTCTGTGCTGCTGATCCCTGTTGGTTTTTCTGGTATTTAAAAGCTCAGCTGGAGCAGAGTGACCTTCAGCCAGCACCACTCAGGGATGACCTTCCCTACACTTCCCCTTCTATTTGCAGTGAAGAGAAGTTTAAAATTTGATTTTTTTTGTGTGTGTGTATGTCAAGTGATCTTTTCAGGAAGAATCCTGCAAATGAAGATTCTGAGAAGGAGATGATTAGATTTTTGAACAGCAAAGAATTAACTTGAAATCTGAGAGCAGATAAAATAGAAGGTTCTGCTCTGGCCCTCACTTTCAGTAGCCCAGGGCAGTGGTGGAATCTCCATCACTGGAAGGGTTCAAAAACTGTTCCTATTCCCAGTGCCTCTGTCCCAGGCCTCTGTAAAGAATTACAGGTTAAGAAAAAACTTCAAACCCTAACCATTACTGTGAAGTGTTTCAGAAAGGTAGAAAAAGCTTAATTCAGGATAAACATGTGTTGTACAATAAAGTTTCAGCACCAAGTGGTTAAAAATGCCTTTTGGAGCCTGTTAAAATGAGGAGTGGATTTTCCCATCAGAAACTACATTTTGATTAAACATTCTCTACTCTGCTGCTGTGGTGCTGCACTTCCCGTGGTCAGTTCTAAAAGGGTCAAACAAAACTTCAAGACCAAAGTTCTCATTTTTGTGTCCCCTCTTTTGTAAAGAAAAGCTACTGTAAGTACAGTAGGCTGTGACACACAGCCAATTTGAAATATCTTGTTCTTCTTTAGGTCTCGTTTCCAGCTAAATATATTTATCCCAAGACATGAAGTATTCCCTAAGTGACTCTTGTTCTTAAAATACACTTCAGCAAAGGTCAGCTTAGCCCCTCACAGCACCATTTTAGAGGAGAACATGACCATGCATTTTTCAGCTTGTCTTCCCAAATCCATCTGGAAACCTCTCCAAGCAGATCATTGGCCAAACATGTGAAAATATGTCCCAAAGTTCCCTGAGGATTTTAACTGAGGCACTGAAACAAGGAAAAAAATGTTGCCTTGGTCTCTACAGCTGATAGAAATCAGCCTGGATTCCTCTGCTCCAGCCCAGCTCCTTGGATTTATCCTAGCTGGGAATGCAGGGGATGTGGAGGAAGTTATTTCACGGAATTGACTGCTTTGTCAAAAAGATTAACCTGAAACATTTCCTCCATTTCAGAGCAAATCTCTGTTGCCAGCACTAGAAAGGGTTTCATTCATCAGGACATGATTAATGAGGGCTGGCAGCTCCACACAGGAATTGGGGTTTTTTTTGGTACAAATCTGATATGATTTAAGTTGGGCTGAAAGTTGTTTTATACACACGTTTTGGGAGCTGAGAGCACTTTGAGTAACTAATTCCTTCAGCTGGAGATTGCCTCTTGGAATTTATGATGGGGCAGGTTTAACCTGAGCATTATTATGGATTGCACTGCAGAATAAATAAACACAAGGTAACCGATTTAAAAAGCTGTGGAGTTGCAGGATGGGTGAGGGAGTGCAGGGAATATGAATAATGGGATTGGATGGTCCTTAAGGTCCCTCCCCACCCAAACCATCCTGGGACTCCATGATCAGGGAAATCAAACCAAAAACCTTGCAGCAAAATAGAAATACACAATTTGAGTTCAGCTTTTTAGGGCCTTTTTTCCCCTGTAATGTTTAATGGTTCTGCATGGTTTTTATTCAACAATAAGTGGAGGGAGAATCGATTTTGCCTTCATTTATGTAGCAGGAGCTGTTTGTTCATATGATTCCTTCATGTGCTTTCTGGCATGCCATATGTGCTGAAGTGCAGGGTTTTTTAGCTGTGTAAAAAAAGATTTAAAGATATCTCAGCTGTATCTCACCACTTGTAAAGGAATTACTTAAATGTACAGGTTAGAAATGTGTATTTTCTGTCTGGAATTGATTTCCTCCTGACCTGTGCCCATTTATCAGCTGAAAGGGAACATTTTTATTCCTGTTAGCAGGAATCAGTCCAGGCTTGGTGCTGTCTCTGTCAAGCACTGAGTGGGAGGGGAGTGGGGACACAGTTTGTGAAATGTCACCGGTGTAAACACATCCTCCTGAGCCTCAGGCAGAGGAGCAGCAAACACATGGATTTTTTTCAGGCAGGGGTAGGCTGGCAGGTACTTCTTATAGAATTATCCAACCAGAAGAGTGTTTTCAATTCAGAGAGGCCAAAACATGGCAATATTTTCTTAAATTTGTAGCCATGTCTGGTTTATCTTGACTATTTAGCCACAGTTTGTTCTCCTGAATGTAATGACTTCTGACCCTTCATTAACTGCTTTAAATTCAGGCTTTTCCTGGCCTCTTCAACCCTGGCTTGTTTGACTCTTTCCTTGCTCTTACTTTAAAGTTTTGAAGTTTTTGGGTCACTTCAGTCCTGTTGCAAGCCCAGAGGCTGCTCAGGGTGGGTTGAGAAGATGCTCATGTAACAATGCCAGATATTTTGCTTTACCTATCAGCAAACAAAATGCAGGTGGAAGACCTGAGTGGTTTCAGCTTCTGCTGAGAGCTGGAAAACACTCAGAATTGTACAAGCAAAGAGAGCTGAGCTGGTTTCACAGCAGAATAAAATTGGAAAACACAGAGGAAGAAGCAGCAGAAGTTGGAAGCTCACATCTCCAAAAGCCACCAAGCAGATTGCAGCACGAGAGTTTGGATTTGTTAAAGGATTGTGTGAGGCTCTGGGAATTGTCTGCTTTAGACATTTGATATTTCTCTCAATATCATGTTAATGAAGCTGGGAAAGTGCCCGTTTCAAGGCTACTTTTCTTCAAAAGGGCTAAATAAAAGTCACCATCTGCTACCAAATCACTGCAGAAAAACAAGTCTCCCTCTAATCTCGATTCCTCTCTAAGCCTTGAGGTCACGCTGGTAATTGCTGACATTCCCTGAGCTCCTGTGTAAATTTTATCAGAATTTCAGCAGAACTTGTCCAAAATCCCTTGCCATGAGAAGCTGAAAAAGGTGGTTGAGGAGTTTAGCAGTGGGGGCACAGAGTGCTTTTACCTAAGGAAATCCCTTTTAAAAGCTGAACAGAGGAATAAGCTGTTTATCTGGGAGCAGGAATTGTGTGGCAGCTGTAGACCTGGGGCATCACAAGCATTCCAGGAGTTCCTGATGGAGTTTGTGACCATTTCTTGGAGCTCCTCCGCACTTGGGATTCTTGGTGGTGTCAAATCCCTCAGCCCCTGCCTTGGAGCACATTGAAACCCATCTTGGCTTGGGTTTGGACACAATTTTTCAGTATTTCCTGGTGTCTGCTGACCTTTCTCAGGGCTGCTTGAGAAGTCAATCCTGGGAAGCCAATGGGAATTCAATCCTGTCCCTCTCTGCTAGAAAATGAAATGGTTGTTTGCCTTAACTGGCAGGGATTTGCAGCTGGCACCGGGAGCCTGCCCGCTGCACGCAGATGATTTTTGCTGCTTCCCTGCTGGAAAGCAACTGGGTAACTGTCATCTCCTTAAACTCCTCCGTGCTTTGGAGAGCTGCTGTGCCAGCTGCCAAAGCCTGACTGCTGGTTTTAATGGAATTCTCTTCCCCTGGCATCCAGATTGATGCAGAAACAGGGCAGCAGCCACGCCTCAAAAACGCAGCGGCGTGAAAGGAAAGCTTTGTCCACTGCTGAGGCTTCAGAAGGTAAAACCGCAGAGTTTCCACTGTGAAAATCCCATTTTGGATGAGCTTTCAGCTGTTTTCGGAGCCAGTCGCACATCCATAGCAGAGCAGCTGTGGTGAGGAGCCTGTTTGAAGGGAGCAGAAGGAGTAATTGTGATGTGTCTGATATCACTGAAACACCGTGGGATGACTGCAGCAGCTCATGGAGATGACACATCCCATTGCTCTTTCAAAATGATGTTTATTAGTGCTGGAGAAAGGGAAGGGACAGCCCCTGGGAGGCTCAGAGCAGGCCCTGTCTGGGGTGCAGACGGTTCTGAGGGATGTGGGAGAGGAAATGATCAGCACTTTGGGGTGGTGAGAAGGGGCTGCTGAGCTCTGAGAAAATCCACGGCAGCCTAGAGGTTTTCCTTTTGTTAATTTTAGAATCTGTGTCTGTGTTTGCAGTCCTGAGGTTTCTTTTTTTATGTTTCACTCAAACTGGGGGTGATTCAGAGTTGTTGGTGAGCTTAGACTGAAGGAGGCTTTAGATAGAGACAAGAAATAATGAGGGATTTCCCCCTCTGTCCTTGCTAGGAGGCGTTGCTGTTGTGCCAGACTGCTGGGGTAGCTTGAGGAAAGGCTTGGGCTCCCAATATCTCCAGTGTTTGTCATCCATCTTGGACAAGGGGAAGAAAAATTCCTTTTCCTTCATCCCTCCAACCCCAGTACATCTCTGGTCCCCACAGTCACTAATTAGTGGAAAGGCAAATGAGGATTGGCCAAGTCAAGCAAGGTGAGGTGGATTTCCATCCCTTGCTCGCTGGGCTCTTGCTCCAGGCACAACCAGAGCAGGGATGTTTGGAGAGGCTGGGTTCTCTCCATCCCAGGGGTTTTCCAGGATTTAGCAGCTCAAAGCCAGCCCAAGTGAGGTGGTGTTTCGGAGTGCTGTTTTGGGAAGCACCTGCTGAAGGGCTCTGGATTCGGATTTTTCATAGTTCTATTTCTCCAAAGTCTTATTTGCAAGGCCATCCTTTGAAACTTGTTTCTAATTCCATTTCTCTCTCAACAATATCTGTCCTGTTCCATGGCATTTCTAAGTGAGCATTTCTTATCTCAAAATTTACATACAAATACACATTATGTAAACCTTCTGTCAAACTTTAAGAATTCTCTACAAATCCATTTCCCACACCTGCCCAAACTCCTTTGGAAGTTGGGATCCAGCCACAGACTGGGATAAAACATCACTGGTTCCCCATTCCATGGGGAATGCTGCAGAAACTGGATAACCCCTACAAAAGTAAATTTGGATGTATTATATTTCAGGGTTTCTTGGGAACATGTTATGTGAGACAGGAAAAAATTACGTTCAGAGTGGGAATTTTTTCCACGTCTCCTCTGTTGACATTTCTTCCAAAGTTTGGGTACTGCTAAGATCAGCAGTTTCCTATGGGAAAAAATGGGAACAGAACGTGGCTCTTGCATAAGAAAGAAAAATAACTTTTCAGAAGAACTGCCTTTACTTGTTACTTAATGCCTATGAAAGTGATTAGTGAGGGAGTACAAATCCAGAAAATAAATGTTCTGGAGCCTTCACAACTGAACTTACTTCAGACTGATTTAGGAATTCAGTGTAGTAGTTTCCAAGCCAGAAATCAAATATTCCACAGGAGTTTTGTCCCTGAGCTGAATTTACTGAGCACAATGTATTAAAAAGCTCTAGTCCAAGCATTATCTCACTCTCTGAGAAAAAAGCCTCCTATTCTCACTCCGTGCCTCCAAGGACCCCTTGCTTCAGTTCATTTTTAAGGTCACTGAGATTAATTCATTTGCATTCCCAGTCTGAAATGCCATAAATTGTTTGATCAAAACCCTGCTTTTTTATTTTTTTGTCAGTCTTCCCACTCGTTTTATGTAATCTCAATTTGGTATTTTTGGAAACCAGGCCTGCCTGGCCGTGTCTTGCACTGATAGCATCCCACGGTGGAAGTCTGCAGGGATTCAGGGTCTCAGAAACCCAAAAAGGCAGAGCCAGTGTCCCTAAAGGAACAATTTTTCTGTAGGGAGTGTCCCTATTTCCCTAAAGGTTACAGATTTTGATGCTAATTACCAGTCTTAGAGAAAGGCATTTAGGAATATTTCCTGTTGATCTCCCTTTCCCAGCAAAATGTGTGTTTTCCTGCAAACCTTAGAGACTGGGATTGGAAAAGAATTGCTTCAGTAATGGCTTTGCCCAGCACTGCTTGAAATATTATTGTAAATAATGTTGGCGTAATGAATTTTGTGAGGAGAAAAAAATCTCCTCAGAGGTCTGCAGCCGGAACAGAACTGCTGATGGTAAAGGTTATGGAATTATGGAATTGTGGAATTGTTTGGGTTGGAAGGAACCCTAAAGCCCATCCAGTTACAACCATGGGCAAGGACACCTTCCATGGACCTTCCTGGTCCAACCTGGCCTTGGACCCTTCCAGGGATCCAGGGGCAGCCACAGCTTCTCTGGGAAATCTATTCCAGGGTCTCCCAGGGAACAATTCCTTCCCAATATCCAATCCATCCCTGCCCTCTGGCAGTGGGAACCCATTCCCTGTGTCCTGGCACTCCAGGTCCTCATCCACACTCCCTCTTGATCTTCCTTGTAGGCTCCATTCAGACACTCTTTTCTCCTCCTTTTTTGGCATCCTAAAACGCTCATCCTGAGAGGACTCAATCCCCAGGAATCCCAGGTCCGGCTAATTGTAGAAATGCAATTGTAGAGGCAGAGAAAAGCAGCACAGCTGCTGGAACCATGGAAATCACCCCAGGAAATCCAGCCCTCCTCCCCAGAAAGGCAGCAGGAGCTCAAGGAGGTGCTGGATAAGGGTGAACCTCTCAGGTTTTCAGGCCCACACAGTGAAGGACAGGCTGCAGGGCTGGGTTACACACCCCAGGCAATGGGATATATTTAGGAACAGTGGTGTTGCTTTTCTCCACGCAGATCTGAAAAGTGTGGTCTTGCTGCTGCAGTCAGGAGACAATGGTTCATTCTCTCTTTTGTTTTGATGATGGAAGACTTGTCTGCAGTGGGAGCTGGCTGAGAGCAGGCTCTGCTCCTCCCCTGTGGCCTCTGGCTCTTGGCTGTTTTCTTTTATTACTTGTGGAGAGAAAAATCACAGTGGCCTTTCCAGTGAGAGTGAGGGCAGAACTCACTGCAGCCTTTCAGGGCCTGGAAAAACAGCAGGGGCACTTCTTACATGGCACAGAGAGACAGGACAGGGTTTTGAACTAAAGAGGGGAGATTCAGGTGAGATATGGGAAGGAATTGTTCCCTGGCAGGGTGGGCAGGCCCTGGCACAGGGTGCCCAGAGCAGCTGTGGCTGCCCCTGGATCCCTGGCAGTGTCATCAGGAGCACCCTGGCACAGTGGAAGGTGTCCCTGCCCATGGCAAAAGTGGCACTGGGTGGGTTTTAAGTCCCTTTCATCCCCAACCAGTGTGGGATTCTGTGTCTGCAGATTCCAGAAGTGGCAACATCAAAACCTTACACCTAAATCCAGTGTAATTAGGAATTAAAGACAATATCCTGCTAGGAGAGTGAGTGACACTGAGCCCGTGACTGCTGGAAGTGCCCAGGATTCACTTCCAACATCCCAGGCTCGTTTTATCTTGTTTTATCTTGTTTTTGAAGATGAGAAAGGAGCTGGGTTACCTTGGGCCATCCCTTCCCCGAGCACTGTCACAGCAAACACGGCTGCTCCTATTGCTGGGGCTCAAGCACCTCTTGTTTCTCCATTAAAGTTTAATAACAATGTGATTTAAGCAGGATTTCACCATGGATGTCTCAGCTGTCCTTGCCTCCTCTGCTTTTATATGGATTTTTTTTTCCATGACTTGTCCAGGGGAAGAACAGTTTGTCTGCAATGTGAATCCAGACAAAATGTTGGCAGGCAGCTCTGTAAAAAGGGCATTTGAAAACCTGATGCACTGGAAGCCTTTAGGTATGCAGCTTTTTAAAGTGATGGAATAGGTTGAGTAACAACTTCTGCTCACTGGTTTCTTGGCTTAAAAACAAATATTTTAAGCAAACTGGTTCAGAGACAATATTTTATTCTTGATTTTGCTCTCTTTTTTTGAAAAGAAATGATAGAATTTATTGTGCTTGTGCATTTATCTTGGTGAATTCTTTTGTCCTTAGTTAGTGTATTTCTAAATCTTGCCTTTCTTCTTATATTACATATGGAAGAATTCTCAGTTTGGAAGGAGGGCTATATATGGAATATACTCACCAAAAGGAAAATAAACCCAAACTGAAAATCCTTTTGGCTCCATGTTGAAAAAGTTTAAGGTCTGGATCCAAGAGAAACACGGCAGTTTCTGTATGAAGGGACTGCTGTAATGTGAATAATATAATAAATATAACATAACATACACATTTGGGGTTGCTTGGAGGATTCCTGCTGCAGAGGAACTCTAATGACAGACAGATGTTTTACCTCAAGTTCTTTCAGAGCTGGTTCAAAAGCTGAGTTTCCATTGTTGCTTCTCCTTCCCTGAACCAACAGAAATGTGTTTTACAGTGGTGCCAAAACTGGTTTCAAAGGCTGCTGGCAGCTCCCAGGATTCAGATCCCATTTGGCAATGACCTGTACACTTGCCATGGTACTTTTCACTGCCATGAAAGGATTTTTCTTAATTTTGATATAATCCCCTCATAACCTCTCCTTTAAGAGTGTGTGAAATGGGATATTTTAAATGAATGTGTGGGGTTTTCATCCAGCAGAGGTGCAGATGGCAGTATCAGACTGCAGCTGAGGGTATGAGGAGAACCACACTGAGCTGGAAGGGATTCACAGGGATCATTGATCCCACTCCTGATCCCAACAATTCCACCCTGGAGCAGTGTCCAAGCTCTCCTGGAGCTCAGGGCTGTGCCCATTCCCTGGGGAGCCTGGGCAGTGCCAGCACCCTCTGGGGGAAGAACCTTGCCCTAAAATCCAACCCAAACCTCCCCTGGCCCAGCTCCAGGAGCAGAGAGAATTCATTTGTGAAGTCCTTGTGCTGGAGAAACAGAGCAAAAATGCAGTGGCTCATTAAAATCCAGCGCTGGGACTGTTGGGTTTTATCAGGGCAGTGTTTCCCACCTGGGATTAACTTGCTGGGAGAAGATACAGGAGGAATAAAAGGAACTGGCAGCTCTCACAGGCGTGATTTTGAGGCTGCTTATGCAATCTGAGAGCTTCAGTGCAAAATCAATTATGGAGAAAAGAAGCAGGCACGGAGCAAGGCAAAAATTATTGCTTTAGAGCTGTTTCATTATGGATCGATTGCCCAACGTCTCTGCTGTCATCCTTTTCCTCTTCATACCCTGCTCTGATGAACATGGAGAAATCCAGGAAGGTTCCTGTGCCTGCTGGCAAGCTGGAATTTGCCTGGTTAAATCAAATTTATAATTAAAACACAGGATTTTCAATAGAGTTTTGTGCCATATCATAGAATTTTGTTTTTAAATAATAGAAACATCATTGCACCTTCATGGAGCTCTTGCTCTGTTCATTATTTGGGAATAATTCCAGATATTGGGCTGTTCCCTAAACCTTCAGGGAGGAGGACTCAAGAGCAGAGTTTTGTGTCCCACATCTGGATGGCTAAAGTGAATTTGCTTTCATTTCCCTGGATGATTTTAATTTTGACATTTCAGCCAGCAGAATAATTTCTGTCAAAGCCTCTCTGAGGATCAGGGAATCTGCGCCAAGGAGGTTGTGTGGAATTGTTTTGACTGGAGGTTCTCAGGGAAAATCCCAAATATTTTGGCTTGTCATTTCCAAGGGTTGAGGTAACTGCCCTCACCTTTTGGGTTTGGCTTTTATTTCATTGGGAATCCCTTAATATAAAGTGACTTTAATAAGGAACTTAAGGCTGGGTTAAGAGGCTCGGGTTTGTAGAAACATCCATTGATTTTTTAGATGGCTGAAGAAGAATTTGATTGGGGAAGGCGCCAGGGAGACCCTTTCAATATTGAAGGGTTTTAAGAAGGCTCCTGCTGGGTGTTTTCAGAAGGAGACAGGCTGAAAATCAGATTAATTTGGGAAGTCTTGGCACCAGCAGAGCATGGGACAGCAGAGCAGCTTGGGACTTGCCTGGTTTTCCCTGCTGCATGATGCCTTCAAGGCTTTTTATTCAGAATTCCAATGCCATCCTTCTCCTCCAGCCTGTTGTTTTTCATTTTTAATGGCATGTTGGAATGTCTTGTTGCTTTAATAAATTGCCTCAGCACAAAAGCAAGCCCTGCTTGGGTATTTCTGTTATCATTTCTCTGTGCTTCAGCAAACACACTTGCTTTAGTCCAAAAAATACGAGGTAATTGGCAAATACACTGAGAAATGCTATAGAAAGTGTTCATTTGTGTGACAGATACAAATGGTTTGAACATTTTGGTTCCTCATCATGGTGGTAGGAAATTATATCCTTGCATCTTATTGAAATAATTAAATACAGCTTGCCAGAGGAAGTGTGGATGAGTCTCTGCGAATGAGTCTCAGTCTCAATACCCCTGCGAAGGTATTGACGTTTTTAATGTGCTTTTATTGTCCTAAGAATGCAGCAAACAGGGAGAAAAACCCTCTCTTTAGTGTCTTTTGCATTCCGTGGAGGTAATTGAAAGAGTTGGAGAACTCTGGTTTTCATTAGAAGAGAAAGAAATTCCAATTTATTGAATCATTTCTGTTTGCAGGTTTATGAAATAGCTTATTTGTTCAGGCAAATGCCAAGAGGCATCTGCAGCTCTGATAACCCGAGACATTAACTCTGCTCAGACATTATTTTTGCTTACAGTCAGGAGAATAGAAAGTTGACAGGGAAATAATGTCTTTTAATGAAGTATTCACCGCTTCTCCCCATTTTTCATCATTAAAACATCCATTTCAATTTAGAAATGGACCTGGGAAGTCATGAAATCTCTCATGCAGAACAGATGGTTTGCAGTGCAGATTCAAGCTGTTCCTAAACATCAGTCTGTGTATTTTAAGCAATTAACTGCTTTTTTTTCTGGAGGTACAACAGGTCAATTCCTTTTTTTTCTTTTGGCATGGTAGAGGTGAGTTGCCCAAAGTGATTAAGCTCATATTTTGTTTTCAACCAGCTAAATGAAACTCATATTTAAAGCACTACATTTGATTAAACACAAGGGGTATTATTTTGCTAGATTTTGAGGTAGGTCAGAAGGATTTTGGGGGCACTTTTGTTGTTTTTTCCTAATCAACGAGGGCTTCTTGAGGTTCCTTTGTGGGCCACAGTCACAATGGAGTTTTCCACCCAAGTCCCTTGTTTCTCTAGATGAGATTCTCCTCCTGCTTCCTCTGGAGGTGGGAGGACAGGGTGTGATTGCTCAGTGTTTCTGTGCTGGTGTTAATTAGCTTGTTAATTTGTCGGCATGCTCGTTGTGCTTGCATTTAACATATGGCTGTGTTTGGCAGGGCTGTGACCTGGAGGAGCTGGTGTCTATGTATATCTATATTATCTATATTTGTATTTATTGCTTTTTTAGCCATCTCCTCTGATGGAGCACTTGAGGGTCACTAATGAGATTTCGTGAGGTGAACGGAGAGGGAATTTTAAATGGTCCAGTAGTGATAGGAGAAGGGGGAGTGGTTTTAAACAGAGGATTGGATGGGAATTAGGAATTGGGAATGAGGAATTGTTCCCTGGCAGGGTGGGCAGGCCCTGGCACAGGGTGCCCAGAGCAGCTGTGGCTGCCCCTGGATCCCTGGAAGTGTCCCAAAGCCCAAAGCAAGGACTGCCTGCACAAAATGAGATTTTCATGGAACTGGAGCAGGTGCCAGCCATTGCATTTGCTCCTGATTGGAACTTTTAAAGAGGGGGATTCCCTTTTCTCTTTGTGTGCTTGCTGTGGTCCAGCACACACCCTGGGAAACACCCAGCAGTGCATTTTATTCTCCAAGATAATCCTTTCAGGAACATTCCTAAACTTTCCTGTGAGGCTTTTAGAGCTTCCTGATAATATAGAATCATGGATTCCTTGGAGGGTTTGGGTTGGAAGGGACTTAAATCCCATCCATTCCCACCCCTGCCATGTCAGGGGCACCTTCCACTGTCCCAGGCTGCTCCAAGCTCCAAAGTCCAGCCTGGCCTTGGGCACTGCCAGGGATCCAGGGGCAGCCACAGCTGCTCTGGGCACCCTGTGCCAGGGAACGATTCCTAATTCCCAATATCCCATGCAGCCCTGTCCTCTGGCACTGGGAAGCTGTTCCCTGTGTCCTGGTGGGTCCTTGTGAAAAGTCCCTCTCCATCCTTCTTGTGAACCCCGTTTAGGTACTGGAAGGATCTGAGCTGCCTGGGATCTGCTTGGAATCTTTACATTTGTGAGAGCTTTATATCTTTGATCCATGACACCTTTGAAGTTTGCCACACTGCTTCACCTGATGTGTGGGTGAAACTTCATCACCACATCCAAGATGGGATTTGGCCCAAGAATGGTAAAATCCTGTATTTTGGGAGCATTGAGGATCAGCTCCAGCTTTCAAAGGTTTACATTGTGGATGCTGTGGCCAGAGCGATTTCAAAGCTTCCAACTCTGGTGATTTTTGAATTGAAAACCTCAAGAGGTGCTTTATATTCCATGTCCATCAGCTCCCAGGAGATTAAATGAGTTGGTGCAGTATTGCAGACAGGGTGACCTCACTGGATTGCAGGATCCATCTTGAGTGCAATACTGAACAGGGCCATGCCTTCACTGCAGGCTAGGAGCACCTTCCTGTGGATAAACCATGGACAAACCATTGATAAACCATGGATAAACCATGGACAAACCATGGACAAACCATAGACAAACCATGGATAAACCATGGACAAACCATTGATAAACCATGGAAAAACCATGGACAAACCATGGACAAACCATGGATAAACCATGGACAAACCATTGATAAACCATGGACAAACCATGAATAAACCATGGCTAAACCAAGGATAAATGCTGGTGCTGTGTTCTCCCATTGTCTGGGTGGGATCAGCCCTGCTTGAACCGCCTCTGGGAGCAGACACAGAGATGTGGCTTCAAAAGGAAGTTGTTTTGACATCCAGCTCTTGCCAAAAAGCCCAAACAGCTCTCTGTGAAATCCAAAGTTTAGGCAGGCTGGCATCTTTATACCCTAGAAAAGCCAACATTTCCCATGGTTTATTAGCCTTGTGTCTTTTCCCAGCACTGCTCCTGTCTCACAGGCTCCAAATCCAAGAGATTTTAAAGGATTTTTGCCATTTTTGCCCTCAGCAGTGCACCTCAGGCATGGTCAGGGTGGGGGCTCCAAAAGGGGGCTGCTCCCAGTGCTTCCCTGCTCCCTGCTTTCCTTTCAGGACCCCAAACATTTCCAGAATCAGCACCTGAATAAGTTACTAAATTTTAAAAAATCATATTAAATGAGGTTTTGTATTTGGTCCAGAGCTGTGGGGCCTGTAGTGAATGAAATCAAGAACATTGAGGAGCTCTAACCACAATGGAATCATGGAATGGTTTGGGTTGGAAGGGCCTTAAAGGTCATCTCCTTCCACCCCCTGCCATGGGCAGGGATGCTACTCACCAAATCAGGTGGCTCCAAGCCCCATCCAGCCTAGCTGTGGACACTTCCAGGGAAAAAGCATCCACAACTTTTCTGTACAACATCTTAGAGCAGCACTTGGTATCCCAGAGGAAATACAAAGGCCATTTGAAATGTTTTTCAATTGCACACAGAGAAATGTGAATGTGGGGAGAGTGTCAGATCAAATATTCCCATTCTGCTGGTGGAGGGAAGGAGCCCTTAAATTCCTCCACATGTCACATGTAATAAGTACAATAGTCAGAAATATCAGTGTGGACAGTGCCCACAGCTCAGAAGGAAAATCAAATTCAGCCTCCCCTTGAATTTTCAACTTCTTGAAAACCAGCGAGGCTTTTAAGCAAGAAAATGATGGATTGTTGGTTTAGTTGACACGTTGCTGGGACTATTTAAGGTGATTTTCTGGGTTTTTTCCTTGGCTTTGAGCATTTTGCTGCATTCCTGGGCTGGAAGAAGAGGCCCTGCTGAAGAAGAGCTGCAAATACAGCTCTGTAAAGATTGGACATACTGATGTGGCATCTCAGCAATTAGTCACAACCCAAATGAAATAAATACCAATTCCAGACCAGCCAGAAATAGGCACCAGGTAAAAAGCCACATTCACGTTCCGTTCCCATTCTTTAAATTGCTCCAAGGGGATTTAAAAAATCCTGGGAGCATTAGGCAGAAGGGTCAAAGACAGGCAAGAATGTCACATCATTTGTGGATATTTCTGTGCCAATCAGCCTTCATAGCTGAAATACTATCCCAGTACATCAAATATCCATTTCCCAGCTGAGGAAAAAAGGCATCTGCTCACCTTGGCTGCTGTCACCTTGTAGGCTTTGATAAACAGATGTAGAACAATCAGCACCAAAGAAAAGTGTGAGCACCAAAGCTCCTTCTCAACTTACTGCACTCAGAATTTCCAAATGTATCTCACTTTTCTAAGAAATACTTAAATAAATTTTATTTATTCCCCTGGTGGCCTCAAAGTGCACAGGGAAATGGTGGGGTCACCATCCCAAAGCTGTGGGGATGTGGCACTTGAGGACATGGTTTAGTGCTGGTGGTGCTGGTTGGACTTGATGATCTTGGAGATCTTTTCCAATCTTAAGAATTCTGGGATTCATTGCAGTTGTTTTTAATATTTTCACCTGGAAACCTAAAGCATTTCCACATTTTTCTTGGAAAAATAACCATGAGTTCAGAAATCACTGGACTTGCAAAAATAATTTGCTTTCTGAAGTCCAAACCTTACTAAATTACTCCCAAAATGGTATTTTGTGAGGGGCTGTGCTCAGAGACACTGAGCTGTCCTTTTCCATCCCTTCTCTTCCACAAGCTCCTGGCTTGGATGTTCCTCCTCCTTGGATTTTTGCCTGAAGACCTCAATCCTAAAAGTGATTATTTAATGGTTGAAAGCCCATGGATGTTAAATCTCAAAAATGCACACATATGCTCAAAAATACACACATAAAGCTGAAAAATACACACAAAAAAAAGTTGCAGAACTTATGGAGGGTGCAGACTGTGGGGTGGGAGAAGGTCCCTCCCCGTTGGGTCATGGCTTTGTGGGTTCCTGCAGGTTCCTGCTGTGTTTTTCTGCCCCTTTCTGATGGAACATTCCAGCTGCCTGAAGGGATCTCTGGTTTGGATGCAGCATTTCCAGCCTGAGGGAAGGTGGGACAGCAGGAGCTCTGCTCTGTGCTTAGGAAGGTTTGAAATCAGAGCTTGGAATGGAGAGAGAGAGAGGGATGGCAGCAATGCCAGCAGCAGCCCCAGACACACCAGTGTGAGAGAAAATAAGGTGAATTTTAAATATTTGTAGGCCTCCTGGCCAAAAGTATAAGGTGAATTTTAAGTATTTTTGGGCCTTGAGTCACAGAGTGCAGCAAAGATGAGGCAAACTCCAGCTGGCACAGCAGAGCCAAGAGGACATTTCAAAGTGGTGAGGGGTTTATTAAATTGTGGAGCCACTGAAGGGACAATGTTTGCACACCCCCAGTGGGATTATTTTGTTCAGATAAAAAAGGCAGTTTAAATAGCAAAAATTACAGGAATAATTTCTTTTAATGGTGAACTTTCTGGGTTAGAAAGTCATTATTTGTGTTGCATCTAAACACCCCTGCTATGAACACCTCTCTAATTAAAGCCTGGGAGAAGGGCAGTGTTCTCACTGAGGAGAAATGAGAAGGACAGGGATTGCTTTGGGGTAAATTCAGCAGCTTTGGCTACTTGGTGGCTGCCTCTGTTGCCCCCAGGCTGTGCCAGCTCCCACTAACACCCACCAGCTGAGAAATCTATCATGCCCATTAATGTGTTAACTCACAGCGAGTGTAGAACAGTAGAAAATGATTTAAAAAAAAAAATTTATTATAGTTGAAATTAGCTCTTGGAGTTGCCACTTCCTGTTCCTGCAAGGCAGCTCTGAGAAGGTTTGGATTTCCTCATTTCAGATCCATCTGAGGAATTTTGTGTCTTCTTGTACAGTAGGGAAAGCAGGGCTGAGCCCCACATGACAAATTCACAGAATGCCAGCCTGGTTTGGGTTGGAAGGGACCTTAAAGCCCATCCAGTGTTACCCCTGCCATGGGCAGGGACACCTTCCACTGTCCCAGGCTGCTCCAGCCTGGCCTTGGGCACTGCCAGGGATCCAGGGGCAGCCACAGCTGCTCTGAGCACCCTGTGCCAGGGTCAGGTTTGGGTTTCCTCATTCCAGATCCACCTGATGGATGGGATATTGTGAACAATTCCTTCCCAGTATCCTATCCAGCCCTGCCCTCTGGCAGTGGGAGCCATTCCCTGTGTCCTGTCCCTCCATCCCTTGTCCCCAATCCCTCTCCAGCTCTCCTGGAGCCCCTTCAGGCCCTGGCAGGGGCTCTGAGCTCTCCCTGGAGCCTTCTCCTCCCCGGGTGAGCACCCCCAGCTCTCCCAGCCTTCCCTGTTCCTGGTCACTGCAGGCAAAATCCCATGTTGGAGGTATGTGGGAAATTCCTCAGCACATGGAACGAGCAGGACCCACATCTGGCTGAGGTTTCATCCCCTGCTCTGTGCAGAGGTTTGGGTTTAGCTCATCCTCCTGCCTCTGGAGACGCCTGGATTCCCTTCCCCACCCCTTCCTGGAGAAGAGGACTGGGACACAAATTTCCTCCCTGCTTTGGAATGGGTGCAGCTTCTCCACTGTTTAATCGTGCAGGTCCAAGGGTGTCTCTGGCCTTCTGAGCCCATGCGTGACATTAATTAATGTGACATTGAGGCCCTGCTGTCCCCATCAGTGTGTTCAGAGGGTTGGTGGCCGCAGGGAGGAACCAGCAGGGCCTTTCCTAAGTTCTCCCTTCATTTCAGGAGCACACGGAATCCTGGCAGCAGAAATTGTGTTGCAGAGGAGGAATCCTCTCATTTTCAGGCTTTTTCTGCAAGTTTGGAAATGTTGATGCACAACACCTTGGTTTAACTCATGGTGGTGCAGCAGTAGCCAGGGCTGAAGAGCCTGAGGGTGGCTCTAGGCTTGGTATCAAATATTTACTTCTCACTCCTGTTTGATCTGAAGGTGTGAGCCTGTGCAAGGTCACCATCCTCAGACTGAGCTAATCCCTTTGCTCCTGGCTGCTTTAAGGAGGTTAAGCCCTGCTTTTTCCCAGCTTTTCCTAAAAGATCATTGTGCAAAGGAGTGTTTTTTTCTATGTATTTTCTATGTCCAAGCTGACTCTGAGTTGAATTCCTCCCTTGAAATTGTTCCTGTGTCTCGTTTTATTGGTGGCAATAAAAAGCAGTAAGTTGTTTACACCTTGGCAAAAAATTTAGAAGTAGAGGAAATCTTGCAGGAAAGCTTTTTTTCTCTTAGGGTTTCCAGTCTGGGGTGGAGATCAAAGGAGCCTTGAGCTCTTGGATGTTCATCTGTATGAAACTGGACCTCTGAACCAGCTGAGATTTTCAGAACGCTGCTTCACAGGAAATATTTATTGTTCTAAGGGGGGGAAAAAAATCCTCAGGAGTTTACTTGTAAGTGACTATTTTCCAAGAGAAATATTCCCCAGCTGAAAAAGTGGGGCATGAAAATGACTTCCACACTGAGGCATGATTTTCTTGGTTTTTCTCATCTTCTTAACCCCCCAGAGGCCTCATGAGCCAGTTACACACATATTTTTCCTTCCTTTAAAAGCTTTGCTAAAACCCAGGGTATTGTTGGGATGGGTAGGAGCTGCAGTTGGCTCTGGCAGTGAAAATGTGACTGGATTTGTTTGTTATCTTTAAAAAGCACTGAGAGTTGCAAGTTGGCTCCTCCCCTGCTGTGTTCCCTGAAGGGACATGATGGTCCCAGATGAAGAATCAGAGACTCCCAAACTGGGACTGGGAGTCCAGTGGGACTGGAAGGGACTGGAAGGACCTCAAAACCCATCCAGTGCCACCCCTGCCGTGGGCAGGGACACCTTCCATTGTTCCAGGCTGCTCCAAATGTCCAACCTGGCCTTGGACATTCCCAAGGATGGGAATCAGCTGCCTTTGTTGAGTTGATGGTTCAGGAAGGCTCTTGGAAGTGAGATGAGTTTCAGATGGAAGGACCTTAAAGCCCATCCACTGCCACCCCCTGCCATGGGCAGGGCCACCTTCCACTTTTCCAGGCTGCTCCAAATGTCCAGCCTGGCCTTGGGCACTGCCAGGGATGGGAATCGCCCACCTCGGCCGCGTTGAGGGTTCAGGGTGGCTCTAGGAATGGGATGAGTTCCAGATGTGAGGGACCTTAAAGCCCATCCAGTGCCACCCCTGCCATGGGCAGGGACACCTTCCACTGTCCCAGGCTGCTCCAAATGTCCAGCCTGGCCTTGGACATTCCCAAGGATGGGACTCACCCACCTTGGCTGAGTTGTGGGTTCAGGCTGGCTCTTGGAAGTGTGATGATTTCCAGATGCTGGCTGGGAGAGCAGAGCAGTGCAGCTGATAAGAATGAGGCTGATAAGGATGTCCTTTGCTCCCTAGTCCCAGGATAAGAGAGCAAATCCTGTGGATCCCTCTCGGTGCTGATCGGGAGCTCGGTACCCTTGCTCTGCTCACCTTCACTCTGAAACTCTGATTAAGTTATAACCTTGTGGAGGCAGGGAGGCTCAGGCAGGTGTTTAGATGTGACTGAGATTTCCCCTCTTGGGTTCCCTGCCCTGTGGCAATCCTGGCAGCCTTTCCCTGGCATCCCCTGTGTGCCCATATGCGGAGCAGAGCCTTTGATCCACACCGCTGGCGGGACCTGCGTGCATGAAATTCTTCATTTCCCTTCTCCTCCCAAAAAAACAAGAACCAGAGGCAAAGAGCTGGCCTTGGGCTGCTTAGGGATTTGAAGATATCAGACAGGATATGAATTTTCACGCAGGCAGTTTGCTGGAAGCCAGGGAAAGTGAGACAGGAGCATTAAATGCTGGAGCTCAGCTCCTCCTCTCTTCAGCACACTGTTGGAAATGAGTCCCTAGAAACCTGTTTGTATTTTTGTCTATTGGAGATGAGGAGTTGAGGTCCTGTTTTGAAAATGTGCAAATGGTCTGGGAGAGTGGGGGACTTTTAAAAACCCATTCGGTATGTCAGGGATCTTGTGGGGTGCAAGCAGCCCCTCCTGGGCTTTGTCACAGCTGCTGATTCCACAAAATGTGGGAATCCTTCCTTGCTGGGAACTGTGGTTTGCTTTTCCTATCAGAGCTGTCTCCCTGGGCTTTTTTAGGGGATGGAGCCTTCTCCATGGCCAGCAAATGGAGGTTGATTTCTTTCTGAAGTGAAAGAAGTTGTATTGAAGTATGAAGTTGTATTGATCTTGTATCTGAAGTTTGAAGTTGTATTGATGTTGGATTACAACCCTGGGATGGCTCAAGACTTGCAGAGTTTGGTGCTGTGACCTAACATGTATGGTTAGGTTGAGTTTATCGTTCAAGACACATCTCAAAGGACTCAAGTGCTTGGGGGAGCCTTTTCAAGACTCACTTGGGCCATCTGGAATTTTTTTTTCCATGGAGCTTGCTGTGGTTCATGCTCTCTGGTCCTTCCAAGCTGCATGAGGTGACACCAGGCTGAGAAGCTGTGCAGGTGTTTTAGTGAAAAATTTGGGTTCCTGCATCAACTTCAGCCATGTGGTGTTTCTTAGGGATACTTCAGGCTGACCTGGGCAGATCCATCTGAGGAAGAACTGAGAGAATCCCCTGGAAATATCTGTGGGAAATGCTGCAGGAGTATGGGGCAGGAAGGGAGCAGTGAGCATGGAAACAATGAGTTTAACACAAAATTGATGGCAAACAGCTCAGATATCAGGATGTCTAATTGAATAAATACCTGGGAGCTGCACAGGCAGCATCCCTTGGAACAAAGCTGAGTGTTTAATGATAAACTTTAGAAAGCTCATTAATGCACAGAGGGTAGGAGTGTCCCAGGAGAAGGCTGTTCCTGTGGATTCAGCTTTTCTTGCCATGAATATGCATTGCCACAGAGTCAGCTCTGCCAAGAGATCCTCCTTAGGGAGCTCCCCAAGGTTCCTGGGCTGGAATTGCACCTTTCTGCCTGTGCTCCCTGGAGCTGCTGAGTGCAGGAGTCTCCCTGGCTGGGATTTTGGCAAGGGGGGAACTGGAGCAAATGGGGTGTCTGGCTGTGATGTTGTTGATGGGAAGGATGAAAGTTTGACAAGAAAGTCTCACAGATATGTATGCTTAGCAGAAAGAATTTTGAATGTCGAGTCTGATGAAGGAATAGAGATGGAAGCAGGTTTTGATATAAAATAAAAGAATTGCTGAGCCAGTCTCACTGGATAACCAAAAAGGCAAAGGGTGTGTTAGTTAGAAGGGGTTTTTATGACTTAGAGCAAAGGATAAACCCACCTCAGACAAGATGATGTTTTTACCAGGCAAACAAGTCAGCAAATGTTGCAAGTAGAGAGTTGTGCTGTTGTGCCTGTTTGTGTCATGATTTTCTGTGGCACTGCCACATTGTGGGGGTATGCTGGAGTCCTGGAGGCTGAGAATTTTAAATTTCTGTGCTGAAAGGCACGGACCCTCAAAAGAATACTACATATGACCTGAGGCTGTGGAGAAGGCTTCCAAAATTGATAGATAACACTGGGATTACCAGTGTGTAATCTGAATAGAAGTGTGTAATATCACGTGGTAGAAAACTTAAGAGTTGAAGGTTTTAGAATCTAGTAATATCTATAAAGTTAAGATAGAAGTTTTAAGGCAGTGGCTGGTCCCTCTTCTCCACCTTCTTCTCCATGAGTTTGGGTGGTGTTTTGTAATTAGACAGAAGAGTCCACACTGTGAGGCACAAAAGATTATTATTGAGTTAAAAGTGAAAATAATTTAGGTGTCATTTCTTAATTACATAGTTTAGCCTTAAAAGACCTTGTAGAGAAAGACAGCCTTTTTGTAGCTTGTTAGTGAAATGCTGTAGAACTCATAACCTGTAAGACTGTAATTTAATAAGAAATAATAAACATTTGAGCCCAAACATGTCTCTAGCACTTCAATACCAACCTTAGCAGAAGCAGAAAAGAAGATAAGGAATCAACAGGGGTGGAATGTGGGTGGGATATTCCCTCCAAGGTGAGGTTTGTAGTGCTGCTACTGCAGCACAGCTCAGTTGTACCAAATACTTTTCACACAAATTGCCCAGATTTGCCACCTGTCACCCCTTCCTGAGCTCATTAAAACAATTCCCTTCACTGAGCTGGAAATCTGCCCCTAAAGGTCCCCCAAGGCTTTGTTTCTACACTTGGGGACATTCCCAGCAGCGTGTGAGAGAGATGTGTGGGATGAGCCTGGAAGGTGAAGAAGAAGGATTAGTTTCTGTTTTATAACTTTTGTTTTATATATAAAATATATTTATATATTTATATATTATATATTATATACTAAATATTATATATTATATATTATATATTATGTATTATATATTATATATTATACATTATATATTATATACTATAATACATATAATATATATTTTATATATAATATATATAATATATTATATATTATATACAATTATGGTAATATAATAATTATATTTTATAATTTATATAATATATATATTTAATATGTAATTTATACTGTATATTCTATCTAATATAATACAATCTAATAATAATAATAAAATATATATTTATATAAATATATAATATATATTTATAATTTAGATACATTATATATTATTGTATTTTAAAATTTTAAATGTAAAGCTTTTTATTATGTGATATATATTTTTATTTGAATTCTATATTTATAACTTTAGTTTTATTATTTAATTTTTAAAGTTTTTTTTAAGGTTTTAGGTTAAATGTAGCATTTTTGGGGGAGTTAGTGTTTGTTAGTATAGAAAGTTAAAAATTTTCAGTTTCCACCAGTAGGAGATGACAGCAGGAATATTTACCAGTGTGGGGATTTACACAGAGGCTCTGTCCTAGGGGTGCCAGGGAATTGCATTTTGGATTTCACGGAGCTCTTCCCTTTTCTTTTCTCCTCAGGAAATAGCCAATTGCAATGCAAATTGCCTGGCAATTGATTCTCAGCCAAATCAATTTCTGAAGGGAATTTTGTTATTCTAACAGTCTCTAATGCACAGCCACTATTAAAGGTTAAGAACTTGAGGGGAAAAAAAGAAAAAACAGGAAAATTGAGAGCAGAACTCCATTACTGAGGTATTCACCTCCTTCCGAGCAGGAAAAGCACAAGGCCTGAAGCTTTCACACGGAGCTGTTGATGATTTCCAGTAGATCAGAATGTAATTAAATCAATTTTCTATTAATGTGCTTTAATTGTTAAGAAAAGCTCATTAGGCAGCTTTTCATCCTGTGTCAGCAGCATCTTGTTTGCGGTAAGACCTGAGGATCCAAGGCTTACAACAGATGATGATAATCAGCCTGTAATCCAGCTCTGAGCTGTGTTAAGGTATTGATTTGTTACAAAAACAACCCCAAAACACGTTCTACAATTGAAACATCCCCACTATTGGCTGCAATTGCTGAAACAGAGCTCCTGTTAAAAAATCTGAGCTCCCCAGGCTGCTCCTGGACCCTTTCTCTGAGATTTTTTGGCCCTGGCAGGACACTGAGTGACCCAGGATCGGTGGTAGGGGTGACCTGGGGGTGAAACGAGACTTTTACTGAACATTCTCTTTCTCTGGATCGTTGGTGTGCAAAAATTCAGTGTGAAAATGGTTTCTCTGGCTGAGGAATGGCTGATTTTCCACTCTGCTCTGGGGTGGTTTGCTCTGTGCCTGTGGACTAGGGGCTGACTAGTGCTGTTAAGGTGTTGATTTGTTACAAAAACAACCCCAAAACACGTTCTGCAATTGAAACATCCACACTATTGGCTGCAATTGCTGAAACAGAGCTCCTGTTAAAAAATCTGAGCTCCCCAGGCTGCTCCTGGATCCTTTCTCTGAGATTTTTTGGCCCTGGCAGGACACTGAGTGACCCAGGATCAGTGACAGGGGATGGTCACGGTGACCTGGGGGTGAAAACAGATTTTACTGAACGTTCCCTTCCTCTGAAGCATTGCTGTGCAAAAATTCAGTGTGAAAATGGTTTCTCTGGCTGAGGAACGGCTGATTTTCCACTCTGCCTTTGTTCTGTGCCTATGGACTAGGGCTGATTTTTAAGGAGGTTTAAGAGTTAACCACCCAGTCCCAAGGCAATTTGGGAGGGGAGATTTTAGGCAAAGTCCACGTGGAGTTGGAATTGTAAAAAGAAATATTTAGAGCTTGATTTTATAATGTTCCAGTACAAATTTGCAGGTTGAAAGCAGCTGTTGGTTGGCTGAGGAGGGGCAGGACAGGCAGGATGGAGCTGTTTCCCTGGAAAAGACGGAGAGGAGGGGGATAAGCCACATGTGGAAGGGGAAAACAAATCAGATGGAGCTGCTGGAATGATGATGAGGATGGAGCAGCAGTCTGGGAAGGCTGGGGAATCAGGAACAGCCTCAGGGGGTGGAGCAGGGACACCAGGAGCAATAGGAGAATGGGGATGTGGGGCACAGTTTTGGGCAGCCTGGGAAAAAAGTCTCCTCTGTTAATTACAGCTGGAGTTGACAAGGCAAGAGTTCATGTTTTTATCTCCCCTTGCCTCTGAAGGCCTGAATTCAGAGGAGAGTGTCCAAAAGGGAACTCTTTGTGTCCAAAGGGGAATTCTCTGTGCATATTCTGCAGAAATGAATTCACTGGGAACTCTTTGTTCTGGGAAAAAGGAAGGGACAGGTCACAAGTGAACAGACTTCAAATAGGAAAATGCAGAGAGCCATTTCAGCAGGACAGGCAGGTGGCCAGGGGACAGTCAGAGCACCTCAGGGTACAAAAGCCTCTCTGAGCTGGACAGGTCATGGGCTGGCTGCAGACACACAAAAGAAGGTCCTGAGTTACCTGTGCCAGCAAGAATGACTGGATTTAATACAAAATAAGCTCTGCAGTGAGCTCAGGAGAAGGGAGCAGGGAGGGCAGAGAACACAGAGCAAGTGTTCACAAAGCAAGGAGATGTGGCACTGGGATATGTGGTTTAGTGGGCAAGATGCTGTTCTGTCAAAGGCTGGACTTGGTCATCTTGGAGATCCTTTCCAGCCTTGCTGATTCCATGGTTCTGGGGAATAACTGGTTCAGTGGGAATAACTGATGATTTCCCAGTGTTTTTAACCCAGAGGAGGTACCTGAGCTCACTCCCTCACCCTGCCAGTCTGGGCAGTGGCAGCAGTGGTTTAATTTATTCAATTCAATTCACTTTGCTGCTGCTGGCTCGGGTCCTGCCTTCCCTCAGACAGCACTGCAGGAACCCAGCTCTGCAAACACCAATTAAGAGGACAGTGGAAGGCACAGTAATTACAGGACTGCTGTAAAACCCCAGTGCTGGGCTTGGCTGTTTGCTACTTGTTGCTCCCTCTACCCTGCAGACAAATGCCAGGGTTGCTGCTGAAGCAGGGTGGGATGTTAAGAGCTCATTAAAATGAAGCAGGGTCACAGCTCCTGTGCTCCCATCTGTCTGTGGGCTCCTTTCCCCCTCCACTTTCCCCAGCAGCAGCCCTGACCTCCCTGTGCCTCCCTGGGAAGGTTCACTTGAAAAAGCAGCTCCCCAAACCCCCCTGGCAGAGCATTTTGTGCCATTTAACACTTGGCCCACGTTGTTTGCAGAGTTAAATGTTTGTGTGGCATTGCTGGGGATGGGCTCAGTGCTGCAGCACAGAATCCCTGGATGATTTGGGATGGAAAACACCTTAAAAGCTCATCCCATCCCATAGGCAGGGACACCTTCCACTGTCCCAGGGTGCTCCAGCCTGGCCTTGGGCACTGCCAGGGATCCAGGGGCAGCCACAGCTGCTCTGGGCACCCTGTGCCAGGGCCTGCCCACCCTGCCAGGGAACAATTCATAATTCCCAATATCCCATCTATCCCTGCCCTCTGGCAGCGGAAGCCATTCCCTGTGTCCTGTCCCTCCATCCTTTGTACAGAGTCCCTCTCCATGTTTCCTGCAGCTCCTTCAGGCCACAGTTTGGTCACCCCAGAGCTTCTCCTGTCCAGGTGAGCCCCCCAGCTGTGCCAGCCTTTCCTCCCAGCAGAGCTGCTCCATCCTTCCGCTCATCCTGGTGTCTCCCCTGGGCTCTCTACAGCAGCTCCAGGTCCTTTCCAAATCAAAGCGCTGCAGGGTTTGATTTCTTTCTTCAGGAGGAGAAATTGGGATCTGTTAACAGCCTTAAATGAACCTTTCTTATCATTAAAGACATAACAACATAACTCAGCTCTAAATTAGGGGTTCAAGGGTGTTTAGGATCCCAGACTGGTTTGGGTTGCAAGGGACCAGTCCCAAAAAAAGGCTTTACAACTTGTAGAACTCTCAGACTTTTCCTACAATGGATTGGAAGCATTTTATTGTATCTTAAAGGATGCAATTAATGGGTTGTGGAGACACAGATCAGCCTTTTTTTTTTTACTCAGGTGGTTTAAAAGAAAGGATCCTTTGAAGAAAAATGTCAGGTTAATTGCCAGACATAATTGCATTATGGCTGAGAAAAGAGTTGTAACAAGGCCCTGAATTCAAGGTCACTATTTCTGATGTCTGCAGTGCCTGGGATTGTTTTAATTTAGTTTAAAGTTTTATTCAGCTTCCAAGAGCTCTCATTTTCAGGCAACTTTCTTTAGTGAGGAATGCAAGACTCAGATATTTCCAGCTTAGCCAGCAGAGATGGGGATTTGTGTGCTGCTCAAGGACAGCTTTTTCACTGCAATGAGAGGAGATAAGATCCAGCTGGTAGCACCAATAATAGCAATTTTTTAATTTCAGAGAGCCAGGCCTATCTCTCTGCTTCATTAATGGTCTGTGCTGCTTAAATCCAGTGAGGGCAATGAGAAAAAAGGGCACATTATGGCTGCCATCTCTGGTTTTGGGCTGCAGTTCCCCAGCTGCTGTCCTGACATGGAGAATCATTGAATATCCTGCCTGGGAAGGGATCCATACTGTCACAAGTATCAGCAAACTCAAGCTTTAATATTAAAGCTGTTACTAATAATACTTAAAATAATGATAATAGCGTTAATATTAATATTAAAACTATTCTTATTAATATTTAAATTAATTTGCAAAAGCACAGCCATGTTGGATGGCAAGGATTGCTCTGCTCCTTCCTGTGTGGATAATGCACATAAAGGAAAATCAAATTAGAGTCGAGTTGTGCTGGTGGATACAGAGCTCAAAGGGTGAGGGGAGATGGTCTCAAGCTGGGCCAGGGGAGGCTCAGCTGGGACAGCAGCAGCAATTTCTGCATGGAAAGGGTGCTCAGGCCTTGGCAGGGGCTGCCCAGGGAGCTTTGCAGTGCCCAGCCCTGGAGACACTCAAAAAATCAGTAAATGCAGCACTCAGTGCTCTGGGCGTGCAGGGGCTTGGTTAAAAATAAGACTTTGTGATCTTGAAGGGCTTTTCCACCCTTGGTGATTCTGGGATTTTATGATCTTTTCTTCCCACTGAGTTTGACCTGTGTGTGGATTGCAGCACTTAGTGGAGCAACATCCACAATGTCTCCCCCAGGAATCTACAGGATAATTTCACTACTGAGGACATTTCCTGGCCCAGTGTCCTTTACTGTGATTCATTTCCATTGGTGAACACTGCATTTAAAATCACAGGATGCCAGGGTGTGTGAGGCTGCAGGAGCTGAGTGGGCACCTGGTGTCCCCTCCCTGCTCCAGCAGGGAAAATCAGATTAGAGTCGAGTTCTGCTGGTGGATACAGAGCTCAAAGGGTGAGGGGAGATGGCCTTAAGCTGGGCCAGGGGAGGCTCAGCTTGGACAGCAGCAGCAATTTCTGCATGCAAAGGGTGCTCAGGCCTCGGCAGGGGCTGCCCAGGGAGCTTTGGAGTGCCCAGCCCTGGAGACACTCAAAAAATGAGTGAATGCAGCACTCAGTGCTCTGAGGGATTGGGTCAAAAGTTAGACTTGGTGATCTTGGAGGGCTTTTCCAACCTCAGTGATTCTGGGCTTTTATGATTTCTTCACACTGAGAAATTTGAGTTTGACCTGTGTGTGGATTGCAGCACTTACTGGAGCAACATCCAGAATCTCTCTCCCAGGAATCTGCAGGATAATTTCACTTCTGAGGATGTTTTCTGGTGATACTGAGAGCCCCAGTGTCCTTTACTGTGATTCATTTCCATTGCTGAACACTTTGAATTTAAAATCACAGGATGCCAGGGTGTGTGAGGCTGCAGGAGCTGAGTAGGTACCCCTGGTGTCCCCTCCCTGCCCCAGCAGGGCCATCCCAGAGCCCAGGGCACAGCATTGTGTGCAGCCAGCTGTGCCCCAGCCCCAGGGAGGAGAGCCCCCAGGCCGTGTGGGCAATGTGCTCAGGGCTGGGCACTGCCCAGGGCACAAGTTGTGCCTCCTGTGCAGGGCAATTGCCGGGCTCAGGCCCTGCCCGTGGCTCTGGTGCCATGGCTGGGCCCCGGAGCAGAGCCTGGGCCCTGCTCTGCCCCTCCCTGCAGCCAGGCCCAGCCAGGCCTGAGGGCCCCTCTCAGCTGGGGCTCCTCTCCAGGCTGAGCAGCCCCAGCTCCCTCAGCCTGGCCTGGAAGGGCACCCACATGCTCCAGGCCCTTGCTCAGCACAGGCCCTTGTGCCTCCTGTGAGGGAGAATTGCTGGTCTTAGTCCTTGCCCATTGCTCAGTGTTGGCTCAGCTGGTGAAAACCATCAGTGATGCCTGTTGGTATTTTGAGTGTTTTATGATCATCCTTTGCCATCTGAGTGAGTTCTATCAATGCTTCAGTTCTGTTCAGCTTAGTTAAAGCTCTGTACCCTATTTTAATCTTGTTTTTCATCACAAAGCCAAGCAGTTTTGCTAATCTGGGCCTGGAGCACGGCGGGGAGATGGGAGCCTGGTGGTGTTCTGTGCAAAAGTCGGCCCAAAGGAACATTGCTCTGTTTAAAAATTCCCTCACGCTCCCCTGGCCTGGAATGCTAATGAGGACCCGAGATAATGGCAGGAGATAATGTTCCTGCCTGGGCTGGGGAATTTGCTGGAGGGAAGGAGGAAAACATCGGTGTGGAAAATTGCACAGTGGCAGCCAGGGCTGAGCGTTCCTCACTCTGCACTTAACACAAGCTAAGCACAGATTTTAGGGCTCTTGCATGCCCTCAGTGCAGCTTTGGTGTAAATACAAACCTCACTCTGGAAAGGGCATTTCCCCTGCTGCTTTGTGGTGCAGGAGTGTTTTCAGCAAGGAAAAGAAAGATAAGGATTCTGAAAGGAGATTGGGCAAGGAAGGGAGAGCAGAAAATCCCCAGGGATGGTGTGAGGGAGAGGAGGGAACCAACTTGTTTTTACAGAGTAAACATTGGAGTCATAGAATCGTTAAGGTTGGAAAAGACCTTTAAACCATTAAGGTTGGAAAATGTTGGTTTCTCGGCTGTTTAGGTGACCTGGAAAGGCCCGGGGTGGCCTTGGACAGCCCGCGCTTCAAAGGACGAGAAGAGGCTTCAGATCTTTCCTCGGTCTCGGTGTTTATTAATTGTTTATCTAAAAGATTTTCTCTTGGCCTGACAGAGGTCTGCACAGCAGCCAGCCATGAGCACACTGCGAGCCCCCGGGGCGGTCACCTATCTTCATACTCGAAATTACGTATACAATATTTATCATTTTTCCCCAATACCTTTTACCCTTATTAACCAGTGCACTTTTAGTAATAACCAATCCCAAAGTGCCAACATCACCACAGAAGATGGAGGCCAAGAAGAAGAAGAAGAAGAAGGACAGGACACGCCCCAATTCCTCCATCTTACTTCTTTAGACCCCCCCGTACAGAAATCTTAAACCCTGTGTTTCACTCTCTAATTAACTTATCCCTTCACCATTCACCCAGTGAGATCCTCCTATCCTCATACAGGTGTCGTCTCCTGTGTAGGATCAAAGTCCAGCCACCAGACACTTCTGGCAACATTCCAGGACTCCCGAGCCCCCCAAGGGTGGTCTCGGCCACTCTGCACCTCAGTCCTGAGGCGCTGAGATCCCACAGGAAAAGACCTTTAAAATCATTGAGTCCAGCACCAGCACTGTGTTCACCACTAACCCACTTGTGTCCCCAAGTGTCACATCCCCAAGTCCTGTGAACCCACCACTGCCCTGGGCACAAATATCCAGGTTTCCCTCTTGGCCAGGAGGAAGCTTTGGACAAAGCTTTACAGGTTGGGCTTGGAATGCTGCCTTCAAGTTTGTTTAATTAAAGACTGGACAAATGAGCTGGATTTTCCTGTGCTGGTGTGTTTGTGCCCTTTGTATTTGTTCAGTTCACACTGTCCTAGGCCAGAGTCCATCCTGCAGCCTTGTCTCTTCTGTCCCTGTTCTGGTGAAGGAAGAGGTGCCTGGCACTACATTTGATTCATTCCTATTTTCCAAGGCTTGGACAGTGCTGATGTTCCTACTAAAACAGTTTTGGTTGGGGCAAAGCCCCTTTTTTCCTCACCCTCCATCCATGCCCCTTGGCTGGAACAAAGCTGAGGGCATGATTTTAAATCCAGAGTGCAAAACATTTTGGTTTTTTTGCTTGGCTCAGCCACAGCTCCTGGTGAGTCCAGACTCCAAAGGGTGATGCTGGAATTTCATGCTGCAGGGGCCTCAATATTCATCTGCATTCATTTTTCCAAGCATTCCACTCTAGAAGCTGAGGTTTAAATCCCCAGGTGTGTGTATTTGTGCAAAGTGATCACTGAGATAAGAGGATACAAGGGAAGAAAGCCTCAGCTACATCACTGATAAGGGATTTTTTTGCCCTTTAACTCATCCCATTCAGCCAGAATTTGCTTTGAGTTACCAAGCAAAGCATTTTCTTTTCTATAATTGCTGTGTAGGGATCAGAGGGGGAGATTTTTTCTGCAGATGAGTGGAGGAGCTTTTCTGCAGCTCCTTAGCTCCCCTGACATCAGCTGTGGATTTGTATTTGAGGTATTTCAAAGCTGAATCCATGGGGTGGCAGGGATGAAGGTGTCCTTCCAAAGCAGGAAGATGATTTTTGCTTCTTGGCTGTGCTGCTCCATGGAAGTTCTCCTCCAGAGCAGCCTCCTTGCACAGGTGTTTTTTAGTGAATTTTAGTGGATTTTAGTGATTTTAGTGGCACTGAGTTGGATTTAATCTGGAAAACTGCTGAGTGGAACCTGGAGGTGAACTAGTGACACTTTGGCCTCAAACCTTGGGAATACTTATAGATATCTAGAAATCCATAAACCCTCTCCAAAGAATTCTTCCATGGATGAATTTCCTTTGGTTTTGGCTCCCTGCTAAAGGAGGGAGTGCTTTGGTTGTTCTTTCAGGGGATGGGGCTCCTGCTTCCAGCTGTGGAACACACCTGGGGTGGAGAACACATCTGGTGAGGGATGGAGAAGAACACACCTGGTGAGGGATGTTGGGGTTTGGGATGGATGGGAACACACTGAGTGAGGGATGTTGGGGTGAGGGATGGTGAAGAATACACCTGGTGAGGGATGTTGGGGTGAGGGATGGAGAGGAACACACCTGGTGGGGGATGTTGGGATGATGGGGAACACACCTGGTGAGGGATGGAGAACACATCTGGTGAGGGATGGAGGAGAACACACCTGGTGAGAGATATTGGGGTGTGGGATGGAGGGGAACACACCTGGTGAGAGATGTTGGGATGATGGGGAACACACCTGGTGTGAGATGTTGGGGTTTGGGATGACGAAGAACACACCTGGTGTGGGATGTTGGGATGATGTGGAACACACCTGGTGAGGGATGTTGGGGTTTGGGATGATGGGGAACACACCTGGTGAGGGATCTTGGGATTTGGGTTGATGGGGAACACACCTGGTGAGGGGTGGAGGAGAACACACCTGGTGAGGGATGGAGGAGAACACACCTGGTGTGAGATGTTGGGGTGTGGGATGGAGAGGAACACACCTGGTGTGAGATGTTGGGATGATGGGGAACACACCTGGTGTGAGATGTTGGGATGATGGGGAACACACCTGGTGAGGGATGGAGGAGAACACACCTGGTGAGGGATGGAGGAGAACACACCTGGTGGGGGATGTTGGGGTTTGGATTGATGGGGAACACACCTGGTGAGGGGTGGAGGAGAAGACACCTGGTGAGGGATGTTGGGGTTTGGGATGGATGGGAACACACCTAGTGAGGGATGTTGGGGTTTGGGATGGTGAAGAATACACCTGATGAGAGATGTTGGGGTGAGGGATGGAGAGGAACACACCTGGTGAGGGATGTTGGGATGATGGGGAACACACCTGGTGAGGGATGGAGGAGAACACACCTGGTGAGAGATATTGGGGTGTGGGATGGAGGGGAACACACCTGGTGAGAGATGTTGGGGTGTGGGATGGAGGGGAACACACCTGGTGAGAGATGTTGGGGTGTGGGATGGAGAGGAACACACCTGGTGTGAGATGTTGGGATGATGGGGAACACACCTGGTGTGAGATGTTGGGATGATGTGGAACACACCTGGTGAGGGATGGAGGAGAACACACCTGGTGAAGGATGTTGGGGTTTGGGATGGTGAAGAATACACCTGGTGAGAGATGTTGGGATGATGTGGAACACACCTGGTGGGGGATGTTGGGGTTTGGGATGATGAAGAACACACCTGGTGGGGGATGTTGGGATTTGGGTTGATGGGGAACACACCTGGTGAGGGGTGGAGGAGAACACACCTGGTGAGGGATGGAGGAGAACACACCTGGTGAGGGATGTTGGGGTTTGGGATGGATGGGAACACACCTAGTGAGGGATGTTGGGGTGAGGGATGGTGAAGAATACACCTGGTGAGAGATGTTGGGATGATGTGGAACACACCTGGTGGGGGATGTTGGGATGATGGGGAACACACCTGGTGGGGGATGTTGGGGTTTGGGATGATGGGGAACACACCTGGTGAGGGATCTTGGGATTTGGGTTGATGGGGAACACACCTGGTGAGGGGTGGAGGAGAACACACCTGGTGAGGGATGTTGGGGTTTGGGATGGTGAAGAATACACCTGGTGAGGGATGTTGGGGTTTGGGATGGTGAAGAATACACCTGGTGAGAGATGTTGGGGTGAGGGATGGTGAAGAATACACCTGGTGAGAGATGTTGGGGTGAGGGATGGAGAGGAACACACCTGGTGGGGGATGTTGGGATGATGGGGAACACACCTGGTGAGGGATGGAGAACACACCTGGTGAGGGATGTTGGGGAGTGGGATGGAGGGGAACACACCTGGTGAGAGATGTTGGGGTGTGGGATGGTGAAGAACACACCTGGTGAGGGATGTTGGGGTGTGGGATGGTGAAGAACACACCTGGTGAGGGATGTTGGGGTGTGGGATGGTGAAGAACACACCTGGTGAGGGATGTTGGGGTTTGGGATGATGGGGAACACACCTGGTGTGAGATGTTGGGGTGTGAGATGGAGGGGAACACACCTGGTGTGAGATGTTGGGATGATGGGGAACACACCTGGTGAGGGATGGAGGAGAACACACCTGGTGAGGGATGTTGGGGTGTGGGATGATGAAGAACACACCTGGTGAGGGATGTTGGGGTGTGGGATGATGAAGAACACACCTGGTGAGGGATGTTGAGCAGCAAACACCTTTCCTGTATGCTGTGGAAGCCACCTTTAGCACTAGGAGGAAGGAAAAGTTCATTTCAAAGATGTTTTTTGGGTTTTTTTTGCTGCTGCTGTCTGGGAATTGCATTTTTTTTTTCTCTTTTTTTTTTTTTTTTTTTTTTTTTTTTTGCGTGGGCTCACAAAATAGGAGTTCATTACCACGGGCTCAGAAAATAAAAACTCATTGGGTAGTGATGCTGTTATAAAACATTTTATTTTCATCTTTTGCTTTGTTTGGCTTCATGTTCAGAGGGAAACAAGCAGGTGCTGCTCCTCTGGCCCTGCAGTCACGGTGTTGTGGTGTGGTTTTCTCACTCCTCCACACTGCTCTGCTGCCCACCCACTCTGAAAACATGGAATGGATGATTTCCAACGTTTTGCATTTTGTGGAGACTTAAATGATCCAAAGTATTTGCTTACAGTCTGAAGGGATCTGTAGGGAACACGGAGAGGGACTGTGTGTCAGGGACTGGAGTGACAGGATAAGGGGAATGGCTTCAGATAGGAAGAGGGGAAATTTGGGTGGGATATTGGGAATTAGGAATTTTTCCCTGGCAGGGTGGGCAGGCCAGAGCAGCTGTGGCTGCCCCTGGATCCCTGGCAGGACTTTGGGGCTTGGAGCAGCCTGGGACAGTGCAAGGTGTCCCTGCCATGGCAGGGGTGGCACTGGATGAGCTTTAAGGTCCCTTCCCAAACCACTTTGGGATTCCAAGTTGCTCCCTGCTGGATATGAGCTTCTCCCATGATGATTTCAAACACCAAAGAGGTTTAAGCTGTATTTTGTGAGGATTTGGAGGGAACAAAAGTTGGCATCTGGTGTAACTTTGCACCCACCCACCTGCCTGAGCACAGACAGGCTGGGGGATGGCAGGGATCTCGTCTGGAGGCTCTGCCTCGCTTTTTCCAAAAATATTCACTGGCTTTGGCCTCTCCATGGAGCAGAGTTGCATTTCTGCTTTCCTTACACACAGGGGGGTTTGTGTGCCCCTGTCCCTGGGTGAGCTGGGAAATCTCCATGTCTGTTAATTTCCTGCAGAAATGCTTGTGCTGTTCATAAATCCTGTTCATGAATTTAATCTGGTGAAGCTGCACCTCCAGGGCTGTGTCCAGTCCTGAGCCCTCCTGGCCAGAGAACCCTGGAGGGGCTGGAGTGTGTTTTACTTGCCTGCTGAAGCTCTTCCAGTGAATTTCCTGTTTGTTTTATTTTTCTAATTTTGCTGAAGCCTCTTTTTTTATAGCAGCACCTGTAAGACCATTTTGTTGCACATCTCCTGAGGACTAATGGCCAAACTTGTTGATTTTCCTTCAAATCAGAGCACTGCATGAGTTTAGTGTTGGTGTGGAAGCCAAATAGCCTGAAAAGCTGTGCCCTGTCACCCAAATCAGCTGGTTTGGAGCTGCCTTGTTTTAAAAATCATACCCCTTTGTGGGACATAAAGCATCAAAACATGCTTTAGGTCCCACAAAACATGCTTCAGATCCCATTCATCTTTGTATCTGGATCTGAGGATTTTCTGCCTCTGCTGTATCCAGTTCTGGGTCCCCAATCCAGGAAGGACATGGAGGGGCTGGAGCGTGTCCAGGGCAGGGAATGGAGCCCCAGGAGGGGCTGAGGGAGCTGGCAAGGGGCTGAGCCTGGAGCAAAGGAGGCTCAGGGGGCCCTTGTGGCTCTGCACAACTCCCTGCCAGGAGGGGACAGCCAGGGGGGGTCGGGCTGTGCTGCCAGGGAACAGGGACAGGACAAGGGGAAAGGGCCTCAGGCTGGGCCAGGGGAGGCTCAGCTGGGACAGCAGCAGCAATTTCTGCATGCAAAGGGTGCTCAGGCCTTGGCAGGGGCTGCCCAGGGAGCTTTGCAGTGCCCAGCCCTGCAGGTGTCCCAGGCAGGGCTGGAGGTGGCACTCAGTGCTCTGGGCTGGGCACAAGGTGGGCACTGGGCACAGCTGGGACTCCAGGGGCTGGCAGGGATTTTCCAGCCTCAATAATTCTGGGATTCTGTCACTCCTGTGGCTCTGATGTGTGGGAAATCTGTGTGGGAGTCCCCTGTGCACATCCATCCACACTGAGCGCAGCCCTGCCTTTGGGATGTTTATTCCACCTCTATTAAATCCATTTATTCCCCAAGGAAATGACCTGAGGTTGTCCTTAGGCATGGAGAAGTCTCCAACCACGCTGTGCATCCCCAGAAGGATGGATGCAATCACATCAGGTGCCTCTGAAGTGATCAGGAAGGAGCTCACACAGCAGTTCTGCACTTCTGGGGGCTCTTTGGCTGATCAGGACATCAGCCAGCCTGGTGCCAGGCAGCAGCACAGCAAAGGATGTTCAGGGCTGATTAAAGAGGGAAAAAAATATTTAAAGAGGGAAAAAAATATTTAAGCTCATTATGTGAACTAGGGAAAGGATTTATTCCATGGAAATGCAGAGCAAGCCTTCAGAAATGTTGATTGCTCAGTTTTGAATAGGAACAAGAGGGTTCTTCATTATTTGTGAAAACAAAACAAAACCCTCCAGTCAAAAGTTGATTTTTTTGAATCATACAAATCAGCGATCGTTCCTGCAGCTTTGTACTTCTGTCATGTAATGTTTTTTGGTTGTTTTTTTTGTAAACCCCCAAAACAAGGCAATGTTTTCATAGCTTTGTTGGCCTCCCAGGCAAACCCTTCAGTGGCCCAGGTCTGATCAGCTCCCATCCACCCCAGCTCTGTGGGGAGAGGCAAACCTTGTGTTCCTTCTGACCATTCTCCTTTTTTCCCATTGAAGTGATTCACTAACACAACACAAAAAAGCCTGAATTCTTCAAAAAGCTTTTAAAAAAGGAGCTGGAGTGCTTGAGCAGTGGCTGGGGCAGGAGTTTCAGTGCTTAATTTCTGTTTTCTCTGGGTGTGCAGTGAGCCCTGTGCCCTGGGGGTTCCTGAGCAGAGGTGTGAAGTGCTTGGTGGCTGTACAAGGCTTCTCCTTGCACACCCCGGAGCCCTTTTCCCACCAGCACTGTTTCAACCATGTGCATTTCTGGTTTGGAATAATTTTGCAGCACAAGGCATCTGTTCTACTTGAAGGAAAGCTCACATACAAGGGATTAGAGACAAAGGTCAAATCTAGATTAATTTTCCCCAGATTCTGGAGGGAAAAAAGTAATTTTCCTCCTGTTTTCTCCCTGGGGGAGAGTGGAAATCAAATTGCATCATGGAGAAGCTGTTTGCTTTTCCCTGGCTCAGGGGAGAGCAGGCTCCTGCTGAGGGCAGAGGGTTTTCCTTGGCCTTGAGCTCTGGGCTTGGAGCTTTGGGGAGCCTCTGGTCCCTCTTGGTGCCATCCTGAGTGTCCCTACACTCTGTGCTGGCTCACCCTCATTTTCCTCCTCCAGGAGTCACAGAATTCCAGAATGGTTTGGGAATGGATCTTAAATCTGTCTCCACCCCTGCCATGGCAAGGACGCCTTCCACTGTCCCTGGTGCTCCAAGCCCTGTCCAGCCTGGCCTTGGGCACTGCCAGGGATCCAGGGGCAGCCACAGCTGCTCTGGGCACCCTGTGCCAGGGCCTGCCCACCCTGCCAGGGAACAATTCCTAATGCCCAATATCCCATCCAGCCCTGCCCTCTGGCACTGGGAAGCCATTCCCTGTGTCCTGTCCCTCCATCCCTTGTCCAAAGCCTCTCTCCATGTTTCTTGTAGCTCCTCCAAGGCCACAATTTGGTCACCCCAAAGCTTCTCCTCTCCAGGCTGAACACCCCCAGCTCTCCCAGCTCCATCCCTCAGATCACCTTGCCCAAATGTGATCCTTCAAACCCCAGCAATCAGAGGCTTTGCTCCATCCTTGCTGTCCAGAAGAGATATTTTCCTTGTGATGTTCAACCTGCAGAGATGTCCACCTGTTTCACTGCTCTGCTCTGTGCCCAGCAATGTGTTCCTGCTGTTGTCCCTGTGCTGGAGGAGCTGCTGGTGTCACAGCATGTGGCTGTGGCCCTGATTGTCCCTCACTCCTGTTTCCAGCCCCTGCATTGGGAGCACCAGGCACTGAGACAGCTGAGAGGACACGCTCCATTAGCAGCTGAGATTTGCTGATCCTCCTTAAATTGTTTTTTAAGGAGTTTTCATTTCACTGTTTTTGTTTTCGTCAGCAAAGGGGCACAGCGAGAAAAATCCTTCCCGTTGGCATTTCCCACTGGTTTTCATAGAATTCACAGAAGTCACAGAATTCACAGAATCACTGGATTGGAAGAGGCCTCCAAGATCATCGAGTCCAACCCAGCCCCAACACCTCAACTAAACCCTGGCACTCAGTGCCACACCCAGGCTTTGTTAAACACATCCAGGGATGGTGACTCCACCATCTCCCTGGGCAGAACATTCCAGAATTTTATCAGCCTTTTTGTAAAAAACTTTTTCCTAATATCCAACCTATATTTCCCTTGGTCCAGCTTAAGGCTGTGTCCTCTGGTTCTGGAGAAAGAGCCCAACCCCACCTGAGCACAGCCACCGTTCAGGGAGTGTAGAGAGTGACAAGGTGACTCCTGAGTCTCCTTTGAGAGAGTTTTTTCTGCTCACTTGGGCAGGGATTGGGAAAGGGCCTTCAGAGCACAACAAGGCTTAGTTTGGGCTGCAGTTCCAACTGGGAAGTTTCAACACCAACCTGGGGAAGGTTGGTCTTTCCCCTCCTTGTTCATGCTGAATCTCAGTGACTCTTGAGGTGATGGCACCCAACCTTTGGTTTTGTCAAACCACCAGGGAGTGTTCAAGAGGCGGGTGGATGTGGCACTTGGGGATGTTGGTTAGTGGTGGCCTTGGAATTGCTGGGAGAATGGTTGGACTTGATGATTTTAGAGTGGTTTTCCAACCAAGATGATTCTATTTAGCCTCTAGGTTTTTTGGGGTTTTTTTTTTGTAGTTAAGTGGTGCTGGATTTGCTCTCCTGCTCTGGCAGAGGTGGCTGGAGATTGGTAGGATCAATAGCAGCCGAACATCTGTGGGAACTGAATTATCATGAGGGTCACAGTAGATACTTGAGGGTCTGTGGTGCTGGAAACTGTTGTGCTGCCACACAGAAGGTTCTGGCTGAATTCTGAATGAGTGTAAGAGAGCTGGAGAGGGACTGGGGACAGGACACAGGGAACGGGTTCCCAGTGCCAGAGGGCAGGGCTGGATGGGATATTGGGCATTAGGAATTGTTCCTTGGCAGGGTGGGCAGGCCCTGGCACAGGGTGCCCAGAGCAGCTGTGGCTGCCCCTGCATCCCTGGCAGTGCCCAAGGCCAGGCTGGACTTTGGGGCTTGGAGCAGCCTGGGACAGTGGAAGGTGTCAGGGATTATTGGAATATGAATCCCAATATTCCCAGTTAGATTGTGCCTGGGCCAGTCTGACCCTCGCTGCTGGGCCAAAGGCAGCAACTGCGGTGTATCACCCCAGAGATACCTTGGCTTGCTGGTGGTTGCAGCTGGGCACTGAACAAGTCCAGGCTTGTTAGGAACCCTGTTTACCTCAGGAGGAATAGCTTCAGGCGATGGTGAAGAGAAAAAGGAGAGGATTCTGCTGGAGGGTTTAATGTCCAGAGGTTTATTCCATGGTTACAGAGGTCTGAACGTGAGCAACTGCTCCAACAGAACCTCGGCCGCATGCTCTGATCACCTTTTAAGCTCAGGGACAGGGGAAGGGGAGGTACAGGTGAGCACCAACCAGGTGAGAGGGGCAGGGTCTCAGGGGAAGATGACACCCAGACAGGCCAATGACCCCTGGGCATAGGGGCATCCTTTGAACTTGACCAACCACAGGACGCCTTGCTGGAATGTTCAGCCTGATTGACAGGACTCACTCAGCAAGGGGGCAAGGGGGAAGGGAGAGACGTACAGGCACACCTGGGGAAGGAAGATTACAACACACTGCAACAAGGGATGGGACTGGATCATCTTTGTATGTCCATCCCACCCCAAACCATTCCATGATTCTGTGTTTTTATGGATGTGTGAGATGAGGTGGAGACCACCTTCACTTGATAGGATCTCACAGTCCATCCCTTAGCACTAGGGGTGTCCTCCTGGCTGCATCTTCTCTGTTTGTTTCTTTTCATGACCTCTCCCCTTCTCTAAACAATTGGAATGTCATTGGTGACCCACATGTCCCCTCCTGTCTCTGTCCATCCTCTGGTTACATTGAGGGAGTGCATGAATCCAGAATAAAACAAGCTATAAAAGAGATTTCTGATTTCTGTTCCATCAAGTGCAGCTTCTACAAGAAAAATCCCATTTTTCCTAGATTTCTCCTCATTTTTCAAGTAGTTCTGAACATGTGTGCAAGAGCACGAGGAGTCTCTTGTCCCATCACTCTTCCTCGTTGCTTAGATCCAGGGCAAAAAAACCCAAAACAACATTTTTGCAGCTCTGCTGCTTTGCTTTTATTTTTCAACATTTTCAGACAGGAATATTGCATCCTTAGCTGGCGTGTGAAGGTGAGGGAAATAAACTCAGAGAGGAGCGTGAGGGGAATTCAGAATTTTTGGGCTGTAAAAGGTTTGTGTGGCTCTGCCCTCACCTTTTGGAAGACTGAAGAAAATCCTGGAGAAGTCCTGGCTTTAGTGCTGGACACGGAGGAGCTGCTGGAGGGGTGTGAGATGGGGGCAGGGATCCACAGAAATCTAAGGATTTTTTATTTTTTAAATTTTTATTACTGCTTCCTGATTTTTGGGTGTTGCTTCTTACATGTGCCTAAAATTGATGCTTTTCCAAGCAAAATCACAAAATTCCTGAGGCTGGAAAAGACCTCCCAAAGTCCAACATGTGCCTGATCCCCACCTTTTATTTTTGGTGGGGTTTTTGGAGGAATGAGCTGAATCCATGTGGGAATTGTACTCAAAGAAATGCCAGGCTGGATGAAAAATTAACCAGAAATAATTCTATATAATTTATTAATGAGTTGAACCAGCAGCGAGAATCCCTTGAGGGAGTATTTTGACCACAGGTTTGTGTAAATCCAAACCTACTCCCACAATATCCCCAGGAAAAGCAGCTGTAATTTGGAATTATTGTAGTTATTTTTCCATTAATACAGCCAGGGAATTATTTGATCATTTGACAAAGGAAAATATGCTTGGCAAAATGATTTGGAGATGGAAATACACTGGCATTTTTTTTTTATTCTTTGGAGATAAGTGGCTCATGCTCTTGTTTCCACCTCAGCTTTTGTTGGAGGTGCTGTGGAACGTGGAGAAAAACAACCCCAAAATCCTTTCATTTCCCAGGGCTGATTTCCTGAAGTGTTGCTGCAAAGATTTTTTTTTTTCCTCTTTTCATCTCTTTTCTTAAAAACCTGAGGTAGCCAAGCCTTTGTCATCTTCTCTGTTTTCCTGCAAATGACAGCAGCACTGAGGTTGGGTTTTTTTTTTTCTTGAAAGTGAATTTCTTTGTCTACACTCAGAGATGAAGAGTCAAGGAAAGGCCAGAACTCCATCTGAGAAAGAGCCACAAGAAATTTATTGTTGCAGGATCAAAAAATTCCCTTTGTCTATAAATAATAAACAGCCAGAAAAGTAACAGAGATTTCTATAGGATCTTTAAATATCTCTAGGAAAGTCCTGGCAAGTTTTCTAATGCGTTTTCCTTTTTGAAATTGAAATAAATGCATTTTTATACTTGCAAGCTCTGTGCCAGAACTGCATAAAAATGTGAAGGAAACCACGATCACAGCTTTCAGTTTGTTGTAGGTTCTTAATTCCTGTGGAATGAGGCAACAAATTCCATGGAATGCGTGTTCCATATAGCAGAGACATCCATGGTAATTCGTGTTTTTAATTCAATTCATGTTTAATCAAGGCTATTAAAACTTTTTTGGGAATTAAATTGGAAAAACCCAATTCAATTCATGTTTAATCAAGGCTATTAAAACTTTTTTGGGAATTAAATTGGAAAAACCCACAGCAATACCCACCTTGTTTTAAACTGGATAATTATAATTATGGTGAATCTGAGGAATTTGAGAAGATCCCTCTTTTTCACGAGCTGGATGGAACAGCAACAGTCAGAAATATTGAGGAATGTTTCCTAAATCCTGTGGGAAGGAAGCTGATCCCAGAGACAGGAAACCCCTGGAAAGGCTGGAGCTGAATGGTCAGGGCTGAGATGTTCCCCCCAGAATTCCCAGCTGTTCTTCCATTTTCATTCTGGAATATTTTCATCCTGATAACTTCTGTGCCCTTATTCCAGCTGGAATGGGAATCAGCTTTTGGAATTTGGGATTTGTCAGCCTCATTCCTTGGAGGAGATGCTGCTGCTGTTGAACAGATTTGGGTTAATTTGGCCTGAACCAAGCAAAATGTGCAGAGCTCTGGGCAAGCCCTGAGGGAAGAGCCTTGTTCTTCCCACCTGTGGCTTTTCCATCTTTTGGGAGTTTTCATCCCAAAGTGCAGTTGGTTATTTTAAATGCGCTCTTTGATAATTATAAAATTCATTTTTGACAGGACTTGGTAAAATATGGTCAGACTAAGCAAGGAATGGTTTCAGGCTGGAAGAAGGGAGGGATGGATGGGACATTGGGAAGGAATTGTCCCCTGGGAGGGTGGGGAGCCCACAATGGAATTCCCAGAGCAGCTGTGGGTGCCCCTGGATCCCTGGCAGTGCCCACGGCCAGGCTGGAGCAGCCTGGGACAGTGGGAGGTGGAAAATCTCCAAGGTCTCTTCCAACCCAAACCTTCCATGATTCCAGGATTTAGGTCCTGGAATCTCATTTTCCAAGCTCTCATTTTCCAAGCTTTTCCAAGCTCATTTTCCAAGCAGGATTTAGGTCCTGGAATCTCATTTTCCAAGCTCTCACAGAAGTGACTTGTTAAAACCTTAAATACTGAGAATTTCAGACTTTCTGTGCTGACAAACACTGACCCTCAAGAGAACGCTGCATTTGACCTGAGGCTGTGGAAAAGCTTCCAAAATTGAATAATAGAATTCAATTCTATCTGAATGGATGATAGAATTAAATTCTTACCATAATCTGGGATTGTGGGTGTGGAGTTTTGAATAGAAGTGTGTAATATCACATGGTGGAAAACTTGGAGTTTAAGATTTTAGAATATTGTAATATCTATAAACAAAATGGAGGTTTTAAGATGAAGGCTGGTCCTTATTCTTGACCTTCTTCTTCATGAGTTTAATTAGTATTGCGTAATTAGCTAAAAAGTCCACAAGTAATTAGTTATTAGAAGTAAAAATAATTTTTGTCATTTTGTAATTAGTCAATTTATCCTTAAAAATCCTTGTAGAAAGAAAGACACAGCTCCATTTTTAACTAATTACTGTAAAACTCAGAGACTGAGTGATAGTCAGACTTTAATTTATCAGACTGTAATATAAATAAGAACTAATAAACATCTAAGTCCAAGCAAGAAATACCATCTCACACTTTTAATCCCAATCTTGGCAGAAAAAAGAAAGAAAAAATCCACAGTTACTGGGTATGAACTGCCCAAATCTTCCTTCCTGTTGCACCAGGGGGGTTGGGAATTTATTTCTGCCTGAGCTTGAAGTGGCTTTCCTTGGAGATTTTTGCTTTTCCTCTCCTTCTCTGACCAAGCCCCAGGCAAGGTGAGGTGGAATTGCCTTCTTGAGACACATTTGGAGACTGTAAAAATCCTAATTTTTTTTATCCCTGTGAGACTCATTAGACACAGATGGGAATTTTTTCCTATTTTTTGAGTCATTGCTGCACTTGTTTCAAGACCACCAGCCTTGGATTTAATAAATAATTGAGAGCAATTAATGAAATTAATTAAAGCAGAAGATATTTGGGATATATAATTGTTTGAATGATTATTGGGACAGGAAGAGTCCAGGATTTAAAATATTGTAATGATTTCTGTTGCTGGGATTCTCTGTTTAGAGAAGGGAAAGTGCAGCAACATTTGGATTCTCCTTTTTGATTCTTTTGCTTTCAGTAACAGCAGATATGGAAAAGCAAAGCTCCAACTTCCAGGGCAGAATTCTAATTTTCTATTAAACAGGAATTGAAATAATCAAATTAAAATGCTTTTCCTTGAAAAGCAGCTCTTATTGCTGAAATAAAAGTTTCTAATTTATTTTCCTGAGGGCAAATGCAGAGCTTTTACTTTGATCTTTGGGTCTGCAAGTCTTTTTCCTGGAGATTTTTTTTAAAATTTAATAACATTTTTTTCCCCACACCACTTTAGAAGAAAAAAAAAAGGGGGAAGGAAAAATCCTGAATTTTAGAGTAGAGCTTTCCATTTTTAATGGGATATCCCAGGGGCTGTGGAAGGGATGGAGGAAAGAAAAGGGATGGAGGAAAGAAAACATGGAAATATTTTTCAGAGTCATTGCAATAGGTTTGCAATTAAACAAAATGAAGTTGTTGGTGAGCTGACAACACACAGAGGATTTTTTTGGGGTTTAATTCTATGTATTCTACAAATTTCAGGGATTTGGGCTGTGTTTTGGATAGCTCCTCACCTGGAATTTAATGGATAACCTCAGGAATATGTCTCAGGAGTAGAAGTTCACCCCTGTCTCAGATTTCCCTGTCAGTTGGGGTTTTTTCCTCGTTTATTTGTTGGCAACATTCATTAAAATGTCATTTTTTCAGGTCCCTCAGTGGTGGGAATTGAAGGATGGGAATGTAAGGGTGGGATGGGGCGTGCAGGGAAAAGCTGGGGAGGTGGAATCTGACAGGAAATAACAGGGTTGGGAGAGATTTTGCTTTTATATTTTAGAATTTCTCACAAAAGTTTCTGAAGGAAACAAATGCCAATCTGCAGATCAGCGCTGACAGTGTGAATAACCAGCTTTTCCAAGAAAAAAGGAATTTATTTGTTTGTTCCAAACTATTTGGGAGTAATTGCTGCACGTGACCACAACAGAAAATAGTTTTCATTCCACTCGTGTAAATAACAGCTTCTGAAATTGGAGTTTTTCTGGGTTTTCATGGCAATCAATATTCCTGGGATGCCTTTTAGCTGGGCCATATGAGGAATATCCATCAATATAGGGAATATTCTCAGATGTGGAGTTGCTGTGTGATAGGAAAGGAAGCTGCTCCCTGGCAGGAGGGGTTTGGCATCTCCCCTTATAAAAAACAACAAATAATAAATATTTTCTGGGATGAATCCGAAAATGTGTATGGAACCCACGGATAGCCCAAAGGTCATCCCAATCCCATCATTTTTCACCAAAACACAGCAAGAAGCACAAATCAAAATCTCTCTTTTGGGCCCTTTCTCCCTGTGTTGTTCTGAGCTCTGTTTGATGGGGATTGTGGCAAAGTTGCCTTTCCCAATAAATCATTTACCAGGGGCACAAACACTCCCAAAAACCCTGAATTTGCCTCTCTGCATGAGAGGTGAAATCTGATGAAAGCCACAGTTTCACTTGTTCTTTTTTCCCCTTCGCTCAAATGTGTAGGAATTAATTGGAAGTGGGAAGTTTTGCTGGGAGCTAAACCACAATTGGGTTCTTAATTATGATTTTTTTCTCCCCTCTCTCCATTTTGCTGCTGAACAGCCCTCAGTGCTCTGGTAGGTGGTTGTAAAGAGGCTTTCAAAGATGCTTTCTCCTCCTTCATTTGCTCAGGAATCATTTTCCTCTGCTCCTCAGGTGCCTGGGATTGGTTTTGAACAGCCTGGGATCCGTGGGAACGTGTTGGATTATTCCCACTGTGTTCCCCCTAACATTCCTTTTGCTTTTTGTGTTCTGTTGTGTGGTGGGAAAGGGGATTAACCCCAAATATTCTCCTTTTCAATAAATCCCATGCTGGATCTGCATATCCATTGGAATCCTTCCTTTAGCTGGGCAGTCAAGGTAGGGAGCATGAGCTCAGCTTGTGCCTGGTTTTTGGGAATTCTCCCTGATTTCCCTTTTCCCTGGTCTTTGTGAATTCCTAATGGCAGCACTTGGCAGCAAAGATGAAAGCTCTGCAGGTAGGAGCACACAGCAAGTGCTCCCACATTGTTTGACACCGGCACAGCACTGCTGGGAATTTAGTCCAAGTGTGTTCCTTGTCAAAAGTGTCAAGAGCCTCCCTTTTTTCCACTGAGGAGCAGGGGGATGCTTGGTTTATTGAAAAATAAGAATAAAAAATAAGAATATAGAATTCTTTCTGGAAGGTAAAGCTGCAGAGCAGAAGCCCACGTTGGTTTTACAGAATGGAACTGTTCTGCTGTGATGGAAATTAGGTTAAACATTTGGTTTCAGTTCTGCACTGAAAATTTGGGGCAGCTCCTGCTCAGTTTGTCCAGCTGGAGAGAAATTCCCAATCCCACCCAGTGCTGGAAATACATTAGGAATACTCCTGTGCTTTTTGTTCACATAAGAATTTATCTGATTTCCACCTCCAAAATGTCACTTGATCATCAAACCCTGGGATGCTCAGCCAAAAGAAGCTGGACATTTGTTTTATTTTCATGGTGACAGCCACTGTCACTGCAGCTAAAGTTTGTCTTGCACAACCTCCACCTCCACATGAGGAAGAATTTCTTCCCATGAGGGTGGCAGAGCCCTGGAACAGCTGCCCAGGGAGGCTGTGGAGTGTCCCTCTCTGATTTGGGACTATTCTGGTTTGCTCTGTTGTGGTGGAAATGAGGATAAACCTTTGGTTTCAGTTCTGCACTGAAAATGTGGGGGCAGCTCCTGCCCAGTTTGTCCAGTTGGAGAGAAATTCCTGGAAATACACTGGGAATACTCCTGTGGTTTTTGTTCAAGGGAGCAACAGAGCATGTAAGAATTTATCTGATTTCTACCTCCAAAATGTCACTTGCACATCAAATCCTGGGATGTTCAACCAGAAGAAGCTGGAATTTTTTTTTTACTTGCCTGGTGACAGCCACTGTCACTGCAGCTAAAGCCAATCCAGCTGCTTTGTCTTGCACAATCTCCACCTCCACATGAGGAACTTCTTTTCCATGAGCCCTGGAACAGCTGCCCAGTGAGGTTTGGAGTCTCTCTCTCTGATCAGGAACTGTTCTGGTTTGCTCTGCTGTGATGGAATTTAGATTTCAGTTCTGCACTGAAAATTTGGGGCAGCTCCTGCCCAGTTTGTTCAGTTGGAGAGAAATTGCCAATCCCACCCAGTGCTGGAAATACACTGGGAATACTCCTGTGGTTTTTGTTCAAGGGAGCAACAGAGCATGTAAGAATTTATCTGATTTCCACCTCCAAAATGTCACTTGCACATCAAACCCTGGGATGTTCAGCCAAAAGAAACTGGGAATTTGTTTTATTTGCCTGGTGACAGCCACTGTCACTGCAGCTAAAGTCAATCCAGCTGCTTTGTCTTGCACAATCTCCACCTCCACATGAGGAACTTCTTTTCCATGAGCCCTGGAACAGCTGCCCAGTGAGGTTTGGAGTGTCTCTCTCTGATCTGGAACTGTTCTGGTTTGCTCTGCTGTGATGGAATTTAGGGTTCAGTTCTGCACTGAAAATTTGGGGCAGCTCCTGCCCAGTTTGTCCAGCTGGAGAGAAATTCCCAATCCCACCCAGTGCTGGAAATACACTGGGAATACTCCTGTGCTTTTTGTTCAAGGGAGCAACAGAGCATGTAAGAATTTATCTGATTTCCACCTCGAAAATGTCACTTGATCATCAAACCCTGGGATGTTCAGCCAAAAGAAGCTGGGAATTTGTTTTATTTGCCTGGTGACAGCCACTGTCACTGCAGCTAAAGTTTGTCTTGTACAACCTCCACCTCCACATGAGGAACTTCTTTTCCATGAGCCCTGGAACAGCTGCCTGGGCAGGGTGTGGAGTCTCTGGATTTATTCCCCACCTGGAAGTGCTGCTGTGTCACCTCTCCAGGTGACCCTGTCTGCACTGGATCATCTCCAGAGGTCCCTTCCAAGCCACCTCTCCTGTGATTCTGGGGAATTAAGCATAGATGAAGCCACATTCCTTTTAAACCCAAGAAAATCCAGCTCTCCCGAGGTGACCATTTCATAAAATCCAAGTCTTTAATCCTGTGATGATTCCCAGGGTTTCCAGTCCTTCATCTTGGTCTCAGTACAAGATTTTTGCCCTCAGTTCCTGCTGGTGAATTTCCTTATCACAGACTCCAGGAAAAGAAATCCCACAGTTTCATTTCCTGCATCTTTGGCAACTGTTGATGCAACCCATGTGGGTTTTTTTTTTGCCATGAGGAATTACCAGAGCAGACTTTTCCTTCCTTTGCTATGGAAATACTGATTTTTCCCCCAAGATGTCTGGTGTGGTTCTCATTGCAGCAGCACCTGGGCATGTGAAAGGGCTTTTGGTTGTAGAATCCTACAATGACTGCACTGTTCAAACCTGCTCTGGCTGCTGAATCCAGGCCTTGTTCAGGAAAGGCTGCAGCAGCCTCCTGGAGAGCCTGAATAAAACCCTTTTTGCTTGACTGTGAAATAGGCAGAGCAAATTTCAGAAATGCCCTTCAGCCCTATTTGTTTTTGCTCTAAAGTTGATTTAGGTGTATAACTACTGGAGACCAGATCATTCATTTGCCAGTAAACACCCCATAAACCAGCCCTGTTGGAAAGCTTTGCTGGTTTGTGTGAGTGTCTCAGTGTGGGTGGAAAAAAGTCTGGACTTAAATATATAATTAGTTCAAGAAGAAGGGATGATTATTTCTGGCAAGAGGTAAATAAGGGCCTTGTTATTTCAAGATATCTTTCTTTGGAAGAAATAAAATTGTTTTTAGGTGTTTTGGGGTAAAGGCAATGATGAATTGTGTTGGAAATATGTGGGTTTATAACAGCAGCAATCCCAGACTGGTTTGGGTTGGAAGGGACCTTAAATCCCATCCATTCCACCCCTGCCATGGGCAGGGACACCTTCCACCGTCCCAGGCTGCTCCAGCCTGGCCTTGGGCACTGCCAGGGATCCAGGGGCAGCCACAGCTGTGCCAGGGCCTGCCCACCCTGCCAGGGAGCAGTTCCTAATTCCCAATATCCCATCTAAACCTCCTCTCTGTCAGCACGAAGCCATTCCCTGTGTGTCCTGTCCCTCCATCCCTTGTCCCCAGTCCCTCTCCATCTTTCCTTTCTCCTCCTGGCACTGGAAAGCCACAATCATCTCACTCAAACCAGGAATGTCTTGTGTAAAATGTGGGCTACAGAGCTGCTTTTTTTTCCTCCTCTCCCTTTCTCTGAGAGGCCTCAGGCTGCTTGGGAAACCAGCAAAGCTTTCCAACTTTGTGTTTGCTGAGAAGGAAACTGAGGGCTCTAAAAGTGTCTGGGTGTGGCCAGGAAACCCTTGGAAGCTGCACTGCTGGTGAAAGGAGCGTTAGGCAGCTATTTCCCTCAAGTGTGATCTCAATTTGCCTCAAGTGCTCTTTTTCCTCTCTCTGCCAGAAAAAGTTCATTATCAGAGGCAGTGTGAGCCCTCAGAGGTGTTTGAAACTTGTTGTCCCTGCTCTCTGGTGCCCAGATCTATTTTAGGTCTGTTCATTCTCTTAAAGGCTCCATTTCCACGAGGACAGTTGTGCTGGGAGGTGTGTGCAGAGCACACCTCGTTAATTGGTCTAAATGCTTTTATTTTAACGAGGATCAGCAGTTCTGAGGGCTGGAGCTCTCTTCCCTTCTCTTCTGAAGGCACTGGGAGTGCTCCAGCTCCTCAGGGATGGTGCTCTCCATGCTCTTAAACCACCCACAGCTCTCTGAAAGGAATAAAATAAAAATAATAATAATAATAAATCTCATCTCTTCAGCTGCACCAACATCTTCCCTGCAGTGTTTTAGGAACAAAAGGGTGCTAGCATTTCCCACAGCTCTGATCCCCCTTTCCCCACTGCCTGGTGGAGATGGTTTGCCAGGCTTTGGCCTCCGTTTGGGGCTCTGCAGAACCACAGAGATTTTAGAGGTATGGGATTGTTAATTTGGGTGTGTTTTGGGAGCTGGATCAGTTGGGCACATGGGAAAATAAAGGTGTGAAAAACACGTTCACTCTCTTGTGAAAATTAAAAAAGTTTAATAAAAGATAATGGGAAATAAAGACAATAAAGCAAAATTGCTGTGGTTGGGTGCATCTTGGCACTCATCCAAGAGCACATTTTGGAAACAAAACTTATATATTTTGTTCCTTTATATATTTAATATATTTATATATATTAAATATATATAAAATATAATATAATTAATTATAATTAATAATAATTAATATAATATATTTAATATATATCAATATAATATAATATAATATAATATAATATAATATAATATAATATAATATAATATAATATAATATAATATATATAATATATTATACTATATATAATACCGTATATATTACATTATATATATTAATATATATTATATATTATATATATTGGCTTTATATCTTATTTCTTTATATATTATTTAATATTTAATCTGCAATCTTTAGATATTATTTCTATTACATCAGCCTGTTACATATTCATAGACAATAAGCATGGTAAAGTTTTTCTCTAAACTAGTTTATATATTCTAAGAACTGTTTAGTATGGCTCTCCTTTGGTTTCACATTTTTAGAGCATGTATATTCTTTGGTTGTGGTTTTATTTCACTTTTATTACCTTTAGTTTTTGGGCTTTGGTCTGTATTGTCTTCAGAGGGTGAGTGTTGATACAGTTGGTCTATCTCTAGTAGGTGTCTTCATCATATCTTCATTGGTTATTATCTAAATAGGCATTTTAATATAAACATCCTTATATCAGCTATTTTACTGCCCTATCTAAGCTTAATTAACAACAGAGATAAAAACTGTATTTTTATAACAGAGATACTTCAACACTACACATATAAAGTTAATTTTAATCTTTGTGAAAAGCCAATATTATAATATATTTCTATAACGAAGGTGCAGGAAGATATCTCCAGGCAATGTGTTTGAATCACTTCTCAGTAGCTGAGATATCATGTTTGGGGGCAGCTTCCCAAATGTTTAGCATCAGAAGGATGCTGATCTGCTTTTTCCTAGGAGATCATTGTTGCAAGGAAGAAAAACATTAATGCAAAATGTCAGTTTAAAGTACAGTTTTACTCTATAAAAATAATACGCAGAATGGAAATTTTCTGGGGGTAATTTGTTTGTTCTGGCTGTGGAGAAATGGAAAATTCCTGTGTGTGGATGTCCAGGAGTGGAGTGTGTAAGTGAAATCCAGAGGCTGTGTGGAAACCCAGGGCATTGGGAATATTTCTCTGACCCTGACCCCCAGGGCAGCACTGACTCTGACCCTCATTCATGGAGAAAGTTTCCTGGACTTCAAGATAGACTGGAACCCACAAAAGTGTGAAACAGATTATAGAGAGCAGTGCAGGTGTATCACTTGGTGAGAAATTGAGGGTTTGGGATTTTTAGTGTGTTGTGGATGGAAGCAAGATGGAGGGCACAGGGTGTCACCCTGGGTTTCTTCTTCAAGCCTCTTCTTCCTCCTTCTCCATGGGTTTGGGTGGCATTTTGTAATTGGGCAGAAAAGTCCCCATGGCAGCTCTGTGGGATCAGTTATTGGGTTAAAAGGGAAAATAATCCAGGTGTCAGCTCTTAATTGGACAGTTTAGCTTTGAAAGACCTTGTTCCAAGAGATTGTTGGCCATTTTTGTGATGTTTTTCCAGTGTGCTGAGCCTGGTGTGGACAGTGTGCAAAACTTTAGATAAGGTAATAATAAACAAGAACCTTTCTCGGGTGAGAAACTGAGGAAGCTTCAATTTCCATCCCAAACTTGCTCGCAGCTCCTGGGGCTGCTGTGCAGGGCATTCCCACAGGGAAATCTGGGAGCAGCTCTGAGCCCCCAGCAGTGGGAGTGGGGTAGGAAACAGCCTTAGCAATTACCAGTTCTGAATCAGCCAAGGAATGAGAGTTAACACCATCTATATTTCAAAAAAGTACCAAGGGACCCTTAATGAGACTTCAAGCTCTTCTCTCATCCTGCAAACAGCTCTTCCCAGCCCTGCTGCTGCTTCCCAGCAGATTCAAAGGGAGAAATCCAATTTGCTGGGTTACAAACGCCATCCCCTGCAAGAACAGAGAGGTTTGAAAGGCACCACCTTTGAGATTTGAGATTTGAGATTTGTATCTGTGGAACTTTTGCTTTGGAGTGGCTGGTGTGAATAATAAATAAATCAATCAGTGGCAAAGACCTAAAAAACCTTAATATTGGGCTGTTTGGGTTGATTGGTGTGTTCCCAAACATTTTGGAGGTGCTGTTTGAGCCTGCTGGGTTTGAGATGTGCTTTTAATTCCTACTCAGCTTTGCAGCAGCAGCCAATTCCCATTTTTTGCTCCTCTTCCCATGCCTGCAGGCAGGGCTGGATGTGCTCCTTGGGCTCATTCCCACAGGCAGCAATGTTGCCTGCAGGTTTTTATGGCACTTCAGCTAAAAGCTGGTGGAAAAGCACAAGGGAGAGACTCTCCCAGATCACAAGTGCCATTGAAATTGCATTTCCCACTCCTTTTTGTCCTACTCTCTTCCAGCAGGGCTGGAGAGGCATTCCTGAGCCCTGCTGGAGGCTGCAGATGTCCAAACCCACTGCCATGAGGGTGTGTTTAGGTGCTATCATTCTTCTCTCCTTTCCTGTCACTTTGCCTCCATAATAATCTTTTTTTTTTTTGTTGGACAGAGCAGGTGAGATATTTTCCCTCTGGCTTGTGCCACAGACCAAGGGCAATTTTTGGTGCACTTGGCACCTGCCATGGGATCAACGTGACCTGGAGGGAATCCATAATTTATTAACACATCTTTGACATTCCCACTCTTTTTCAGTCTTTTATTTTTTGTTGTTGTTTGTGTGATTTCTGTGAGTTGATCTCGTTGGTTCTTTGCTAAAATATCTCCTCACTGGATGGGGACTGGGATTGACACTTGACAACCAAACCCAGCAGGGTTGTAGGCAGGTTTTGCCCCTCGGTCATAATTAATTTCATGTTCAGCCACAATGAAAGTGGAATTACAGAAAGCCTTTGGATGAAGGCTGGAGTGTTTGCTTCTTCTAGCTGGCATTACAATAAAATAATAATTGAAAACAGGTAAATCCCCCTGGATAAATAGAATAAAACATGATCCATCACCTTTCATTCACCTGTGCTTAAGCACACACGGGCTTCAAATCAAAATCCTTTGTATTTGCAAATGCTTCCAGCAGTGATACAGAAATTTTGGAAGAAACCCAGCAAATTGTGATTATTTCAAAGCAGATTTCTGTATTTCTGCAGTGTTATTCTCACAGAATTAAGTCTGAAAACATTTCAAGTCTTAAAATCCGTGGAGTACCCAGGATGAGGTTTGGATGGACCTGTTTGATTTTTCATTGACTCAAACCCCAAACATTGATATTCCTGGAAAAAAGGAGGAGCACCCCAGGAACAATGCCTGGTGATTTTTGGGAATGTTTTCCACTAAAAATACCTCAGAGACCCAAGGAGGTCACTGAGAGACTCCCATGTTATGTGGATCATTTATGGAAATCAAGAAAGGGAGAAGCTGAAGGGTTCTTGACCAGCCTCTGGAACAAGCACTGAGCAAAATACTCAGTGTTGCAGAATTTACTGCCCAAAGTTCAAGGGAAGAGAAAAATGTTTGTTCTGAGCCCTGAAAAAAGCTGGGGAAGGCTCTGTGTGTCCATGGGGAGGGCAGGTCCAGCTCTGCCTGATGAGGAAATTAAAGGGGAGATGCCTGCAAAGATCTGCAGAGGGGTGGTTGGGTGCTGCTGAGCTTCTGGGCCAGTATTTAATACAAAAATAGGATGAAAATAATCACCAGAGGTGACTTTTCCACACACTTGATGATGGTTTTTCCTTTCATTTCACTGCTGAAAGCTTTTCCATGAGGGTTTTATGTAGAATGACAGATCCTGTTTGGATTTACTGTTTAGTGCATGCTTAAATTAATAGCAGCCTGGTGACACAAGTTAATTACATTTTAAGCCATTATTAATGTCCTCTAAAGAGAACCATCTCCTCTGCATTAAATTCTGCTGCTTAACTGTTCCTTGGCTGGTGGAGATGGGCTCCTCCAGCAAGTCCAAGTTTGGGATGCTATAAATTGGAATTTTGTTGTTTCCTATTGTTTTTTTCTTCCATTGATATCCAGTGGGTGTTTGGACTGCTCAGCTTTTAGCAGGCAAGGAACTTCTGCCATGATCTGCTGGCATGGGATTTTTAGTTCAGATTTCCACCACTGGGTTTTCTTTGAAAAACAGTTTGTTCCCATCAGCATGTGATAAATAAGATAAGGAAGCACCTGGCAGGTTTTACCATCTTCTATTTTCTGCTCAGAGGTGACTGATACACTTTTCCTTTCCTTATTTTCCCCCTTTTCTTCACTGTCCTGCAGTAAATTACTGTAATCCAATTTTGGGCTGTATTGAATCACAGCCCTGTAAGGAACTGGGTAAGGCAGAGGAGGAGAGGAGTACTTTGAGTTCCATAACTTATAAATCCCTGGGGAAAAAAGATCCCTGAGCTCCAGTGAGGAATGGTTTTGTTGCTTTAACAGAGTAAAACTGCCTGGAAAATCATCCCAAAAATGGCTCAAGGGAAGGGTTATTTTCAGGGAAATAGCCTGCTTGAAGTACTTCTTCACTCATTTTTTTTTTTTTTACCAAGAGAAAAGAGGATTCCTCAGCTGTAAGGAAATATCTAAACTTGGGATCATTTTGGTCCTCACAAATTCCTACACCTCAGGAATTTCCTTGCTGCTGCTCCAGCCTGTTCCTCACCTGGAGGCTTTGATATCTGCCATCTGTCAGCGTGCTTCGCTCTGATTTCTGTTAAATGAGGAGAAAAAGGCAGCACCCAAAAGGATCAGTGGCTTTTATTGTTATTAATCACATCTGTGCAGGCAAAAACAACAGAGGAGCTGCTGTGCAGGGGGGCTGGGGGAGAGCCAGGCAGCTGCAGGTGGGAGAGGGAATGGGGGACTGGGAGAGGGAATTTGGGACTGTGAGGGGGAATATGGGACTGGGAATGTGGGAATGAGAGAGAATACGGGACTGGGAGAGGGAATTTGGGACTGGGAGATGGAATTTGGAACTGGGAGAGGGAATGTGGAACTGACAGAGGGAATGTGGGAATGAGAGAGGGAATATGGGACTGGGAGACAGAATGTAGCATTGGGAGAGGGAATATGGGACTGACAGGGAATATGGGAATGACAGGAAATGTGGGACTGAGAGGGGGAATGTGGGACTGGGAGAGGGAATGTGGGACTGGGAGAGGGAATATGGGACTGGGAGAGGAAATATGGGACTGACAGGGAATGTGGGACTGGGAGAGGGAATATGGGACTGGGAGAGGGAATATGGGACTGGGAGAGGAAATATGGGACTGACAGGGAATATGGGAATGAGAGGGAATGTGGGACTGAGAGGGGGAATGTGGGACTCGGAGAAGGAATGTGGGACTGGTAGAGGGAATGTGGGGAATGAGAGGGAATGTAGAATTGAGAGAGGGAATATGGGAATGAGAGGGAAAATGGGACTGGAAGAGGGAATATAGGACTGAGGGAATACATGACTGAGAGAGGAAATATGGACTGGGAGAGAATATATGACTGATAAAAGGAATATGGGACTGAGAGAGAGAATACAGGACATTTTTGGCACTTTGGGCACTGGATGATGTTTGAAGGCTGCAGATTCTAGTGTTGGCCTGACCTAGTGTGTCAGGAAAAGGACGGTGCAAGGCAGAGAGTCATCCCAGCTCTTGGAAGGACATGGTGTCCATCACCTCCCACTGCAGTCTCTCAACATCCTGGCACACTGCAGTGAGAAGAAGGTGAGAGAAGAAGAGTGAGGAGAAGGAGTTTGGGATCCACTGCAAACTCTGGCCAGAGGATCTGATGCAATTCCCCAGCTCTGGCCATTTCCCAGGCAACCAGCACAGGGTTCCACACTAAACACCAACATACCCTGCACCCTGCCCCTCAAAATACTGGCAGAGGGCATGGGGCATGTGAGAAATGGTGTGGCAGGAATAGTTTATTATGGGCTGCTTGAGTCAGAGCTGGTGGGAGGTGCAGCACTGATGTCCCTGTGCCATGGGACAGAAATGGGCTGGGATGTCACCCGTGGGAGCCACAGGCCACCCAGCCATGTCCCTGTGGGCATGAAAGGTTCTGCTGAGTTGTTTTCCTAGCCTGTGTATGGTATTTGTAAGTATTTGGATATATTTAAGGTAAAGATAATAATCTCAAGCAGTTGGAGGGAGAACAGATGGCAGTGGCTGCTTTCTTGGGTGGTGTTTCCTGGCACTTCCAAAGTGGCCAATGCTGACCTTTGTCAGCAGCTTCTGCTCAGGGCACTGGCACGTGGGAGGGTTGTTGCTGTTCCCACAGCTTGGAATGGGACATTTCACCATGGTTTTATTCCTCTGGCACTCTCTGTCCTGCTGGCTGAGTGAGTTTGGGGTGCTAGGAGTAGCCCAGTAGTGGCATCTCTTGTTTAGTTCTCAGGGTGTTACTGCAGCTCTTCCCCATGTGGGTAGGAAGAGCCAGCTCTTGTCTTCCTCACAGGATGCCAGGATGGCTGAGGCTGCAGGAGCTCAGTGGGCACCGGGTGTCACCTCCCTGCTCCAGCAGGGAAAATCAGATTAGAGTCGAGTTCTGCTGGTGGATACAGAGCTCAAAGGGTGAGGGGAGATGGCCTTAAGCTGGGCCAGGGGAGGCTCAGCTTGGACAGCAGCAGCAATTTCTGCATGCAAAGGGTGCTCAGGGCTCGGCAGGGGCTGCCCAGGGAGCTTTGGAGTGCCCATCCCTGGAGACACTCAAAAAATGAGTGAATGCAGCACTCAGTGCTCTGAGGGATTGGGTCAAAAGTTGGACTTGGTGATCTTGGAGGGCTTTTCCAACCTCAGTGATTCTGGGCTTTTATGATTTCTTCACACTGAGTTTGACCTGTGTGTGGATTGCAGCACTTACTGGAGCAACATCCAGAATCTCTCTCCCAGGAATCTGCAGGATAATTTCACTTCTGAGGATGTTTTCTGGTGATACTGAGAGCCCCAGTGTCCTTTACTGTGATTCATTTCCATTGTTGAACACTTTGAATTTAAAATCACAGGATGCCAGGGTGTGTGAGGCTGCAGGAGCTGAGTGGGCACCTGGTGTCCCCTCCCTGCCCCAGCAGGGCCATCCCAGAGCCCAGGGCACAGCATTGTGTGCAGCCAGCTGTGCCCCAGCCCCAGGGAGGAGAGCCCCCAGGCCGTGTGGGCAATGTGCTCAGGGCTGGGCACTGCCCAGGGCACAAGTTGTGCCTCCTGTGCAGGGCAATTGCTGGGCTCAGGCCCTGCCCGTGGCTCTGGTGCCATGGCTGGGCCCCGGAGCAGAGCCTGGGCCCTGCTCTGCCCCTCCCTGCAGCCAGGCCCAGCCAGGCCTGAGGGCCCCTCTCAGCTGGGGCTCCTCTCCAGGCTGAGCAGCCCCAGCTCCCTCAGCCTGGCCTGGAAGGGCACCCACACGCTCCAGGCCCTTGCTCAGCTCCAGAAATTGTATTCCTATGGTAGCATCGGATGTAGGAAATAACTCCCATCTTTTAAGGGTAACATTTCCTCTAGCAGTGAATTAAGCCTCATCTCCTGAGCAATTTGTCTTTGTCACAGGGCAAGGTCCTGTGCTGATGTCCTGCCTGGACAGGTGATGAATCACTGCAGGCCCAGCAGCATCTCAGGGATGTCGGTGCCTGTGCTCAGAGCCCTCAGGAGTGAATGGAAGACTCATTTATCCCTGGATTCTGAGCGTGCCCCCTGCTGCCTCCAGCTGTGTGAGTCGGATTGGTGGCAGCATAGGGAGGCCATGAGTGATCTGTGGCATGGCAGTGAGGGGACAGAGGGGACAGTATCTGTCCTGCTGCTGTGACACCTCAGGACAGGCTGCCATCAGCAGGGCCTGGGTGAGGGACACATGGAAACATCCAGCTTGGAATCTCAGAATCCCAGTTTGGCTTGGCAGGGATTTAAAGCTCATCCAGTGCCACCACCCCTGCCATGTCAGGGACACCTTCCACTGTCCCAGGCTGCTCCAAGCCTCCATGTCCAACCTGGTCTTGGGCACTGCCACGGATCCAGGGGCAGCCACAGCTGCTCTGGGCACCCTGTGCCAGGGCCTACCCACCCTCTCAGGAGGAATTTCTTCCATATATCTTACCTAAAGCTGCCCTCCTTCAGCTTAAAGCCATTCCAGCTTTCTCCAGGCCCTGGCCTTCCTGGCCTAGGACACTTCCAGGGATAAGGAGTCTGAAAGTTCTCAGGAGCATTGGCTTTTCTCCCTTCCAGCTTTTCTGTCTCCCTGGAGAAGAGGCCTGCTCAGATCCACCCGAAGAGACTCCAAAGGAAGGGGATCATGCAAGCACTTATTCCAAGAGATATTTTAATTTATTTATTCCTCCTAGAGAGCTCCAGTAAAATCTACGGAGGGTAATGGTTCCCCAGAGCACTAATGAAGGCCATCAGTGAGACTCTGGGCTCTGTAACTGCTGCTTTTTGTCTGCCTGAGCTTGTGCTCAGCAGCAGGGGGTGGATTGCCTTTAAACACATGATCGATCAACTTAAGCAGCCTCCTTGACAGCACCTTCATTATTTTTTCTCAGCCAGATCATTTTCTGTTATTAAAAAGAAGAGTAACAAGTGGGTTGGAAGACGTTTACTCATAGCTCCTCTTTTTGTGTGGTTTTTGCCTTAAATGGCTAATATTTGTGTTTTCTGTGATTTGCTGGTTGGTGGTGTTTGATACCTGTATTTGCTTAGAGTCCCAGGATGGTTTGGGTTGGATTGGACCTCAAAACCATCCAGTGCCAGCCCTGCCATGGGCAGGGACACCTTCCACTGTCCCAGGGAGCTCCTAGCCTTGGACACTTCCAGGTCAGGCTGGAGACTCTGACATGAGATAATATTTGATATTTATTAGCCTGTTTTCCTATGTTACTGAATCTATTTTCCCTTTTTATTAATTTTCTTTAGATTTCCTATGAAAACTTATCACTTTCTGGGGCTGTAGCTCTGTGGGAAGGTGGAGGGTGGAGATTCCTGTCTGGGCCTGAGGAGGGTGGAGATAAATGGGATTGAGAGGCCCCAGAGCTGGTTTCCTTCATCTCCAGAGTGGGGGAATGCTTTGTTTCCAGAGGAATTGCACACAGGAGAGGGCAGGGCTAGGTTTTGGGAGTGATGCTGTTCTGAGGCTTAGCCCTTTGCTCTCCAGGTGTGCCCATCAGTCCCTGTGGGTTTCCCAAATGCAGCAAGAGGCAGCAGTGGGAGGCAGGGCTGTGTTTGTCCCTCTGGCAAAGGCCAGGTCAGAGTGAGGATTAGTGCTGTCAGTCTCAGGCAGCTGCTGTGCTCTACAGTGGCTTTTTGGAAATGAAAAGGTCCCTGGCCACTCTCTCCTGCAGAGATTTCCCATTTCCCTCTGCCTCATCCAGTGGGGAATTAACCTTGGGAGAAATTGAAGTAGCAGGTGAGTGATTTGGGGAAGAGAATTTGGCAGGGGGAATGACTGGCAGGACACAGGAACCAAAAGTGAAGCAAGTTGACAACACAGGCACTGAAGTTTTTGTTTGCTTAATTCAGCTTCTCCTTTTCCAATTTTGCTTCAAGGATTCACTGGCATTTCCCTCACACATCCCTGGCTGGCTCTTGCCATCCTCCCCTGTGCTGTCTGGCAGGTGCTGGGATGGATTTTCCTTTGGAAAGCTGCAGCCAGTGTCCCTCCAAAGCCTGTGGCTCCCTGACAGTGAGGGATCTTGGCTTGCTGACATCCCTGAAAGCCTGGCTTGATGGAGCAGCCAGGATTGGCAAGTTCGTGTCCCCAGAGCTGAAGGGCAGCTATTGTGCTTTAAAAAGGCCTTTTACAAATGCTCAGGACCCCGGTGCCAGCTGGAGAACTCAAACATCAGTTTCTAGGTAAATTATTTCTGCTCCCCGAGTCTTCCCAGCGGCCTCTTGGCAGGCAATTAACCTGACAACGGGATGTGGGAGAGATACGGCACAGGCAGCGAGAATTGGAGAGCAGCGAGATTTTTAAATTGCTTTTCAAACCAGCGCCTTCCCGTTCCCTGCTCTGCAGTGGCTGTTGTCATACAGCCAGGGGAGGGGGTGTTTGGCACCCCTCATGTCCCCAGATAGACTTTGAGGTACATCTCAGCCTTTTAAACCGCACACTTTGAGCCAAAGGGCTTCCCGTGCCTGTGGCCACAGAGAGCAGCAGGCACAGATTTCCCAAAGATTTCTCCGAGGGAAAGGCAGTGAGAAGCTCAGAGAAAAAGAGAAAACAATTCTTATCTCTATTCACTGCTCCTGTTGTTTGGCACATGTGGAATGTGTTATGGGGATTGTTTACCCAGAGTGGTTTGTTAATTGCTTTCTGCTGAGGGTTGTTTGGATTCTTTGGCCAGTTTGGTCAAAGCTGTGTCCCGTCTTAGACAGTCACAGGTTTTTCTTTAGTATGTAATTTAGTGTAATGTTAGTGTAATATCGTATAGCTTAATAAAGCATTTATTCAGCCTCCTGAATCATGGACTTAGAGCACATTATTCCCTACAATGTTGCCTGTTTCCACAATACTGTGCCAACGTGCCAGCTCTCAGGGCTTGCCTGGAAAGCCCTTCCAGCTTCAGGCAGCTCTGGGGGAAGGGGGGTTTGGATCCCTCCCAGTCTGGGAGTGGGTTTGGAGGAGCAGGTAATTTGTACCTGCTGTCCTTACCTGCTGCATGGAGCTTCTGGAGCAGCAGCTCCATCGTTCTTTGGAGAGCTGAGGCAGGGATGTTAGGAAAATTAATCCACAAACACCAGAGGTTTATGTCCAAAAAGGAGACAGAGGGAGTCCTTTTTCTTTATTCCAATAAAGGGAGAGGCCATGGGGCATTCCCTTGGGCCCTCTCCAATTTTTGGAGGATGCAGCCTCCCTTTTTATCCCAATTTCCCAGCCATGTTTCCCTTCTCTCTTTCCCAATTGGCTGAGGTTCTTGAGAAGTTCAGACTCCCCAATACACCTGATACCAAAGATTTCCCTCTAATGCATAACCGTGCCCTTTTAATGTTTAATTCTTATGGAATTTAGGGGGTTTTCCCCATTTCTGAGGTACTTGAGAGGTTCAGACTTCCCGATACATCTGATACCAAAGATTTCTCTCTAATGTACAACCCTCCCTTTTAACTTTTAATTCTCATGGAATTTAGGGCTTTTTCTTCCCCATTGTTTCTTTCATCTTTGAATGTCTAATTTCGTTTATCAGCAAAGCTACAGTTTATTTGTAAAAGCAAATATCTTTTTCCATTCATCAATCAGTGGAATCCTTCCCATTATTTCTTTTATCTTCCAATGCTGGTTTTATCTACCAGCAGACCCACAGCTTGTTTGGAAAGACAAATCCTATTCCTCTCAGGGATGCTGGAGCAGGCTCTGGGTGCTGCTGAGCCAGGGATCGCCAGGGATTGGGGCAGGAGCTGGGTACAACTATGTAGGTCTGACCATGGCATCATGGAATGGTTTGGGGTGGAAGAGATTTAAAGTTCATCCCATTCCATGGGCAGGGACACCTTCCACTGTCCCAGGCTGCTCCAAGCCCTGTCCAACCTGGCCTTGGGCACTGCCAGGGATCCAGGGGCAGCCCCAGCTGCTCTGGGCACCCTGTGCCAGGGCCTGCCCACCCTGCCAGGGAACAATTCCTTCCTTACATCTCCTCTGATATCTTAATTTTTGTCCCATTATCCTAATTTTGGGTTTTCCCTTCCCTCTAAAGCTGAGCAGGGAGGGGTTTGTGCCCGCAGCACCCTCAGTCAGTGCTGCCTCAAGGATCTCGCGTGTTGTGTTTGTTCCTTTGTGGGCTTGTTTTGAAGTCGAGGAGATGACAAGGTAGGCAGATCTGGGGCTGGCAAACCTCTGATCTTGCTCTTGCATCCAGTCAAAAATCAGAGAGGTTGACTTATCCTGAGGGATTTGGGTTGGAATCGGAGTGTTTTTTCCTTGTGAGCCCCGCAGAAATGAAAGGTTTCTGACGAGGGAGGCTGGTTCCAGCTCAACTGAAGTTCAAAGCACTGAGTGGGAGTTGTGCATACTGTGAGCCCTGTGAATACAGGATCCCTGCTTGTGCTTTGACAGCTCATTTCTTATATCCTAAAGGAATGTCACCTGCTTCCCAGGAACCTGGTTTGCCGAAGCTGGAACACCTGCAGTAGATGTGACAGTGAATGGCAGTGTTGTAATAAGCTACAAACGGCTTTTTGATGTGGGCACTGGAGAGCATGTGCCAAAATGGCAAGAAATTTTCTGGAATGGGCTTGGGGGAGGCTTGGAAGGGCAAATCCTGCAGCTGTGTCCATCCTTGGAAGTTTTCAAGGCCAGGCTGGATGGGGCTTGGAGCAGCCTGGGATGGTGGAAGGTGTCCCTAGGGGTGGAATGGGATGGACTTTAAGGTCCTTCCCACCCAAACCACACTGGGATTCTGAGACTCAATCAGCTTTTTGTCAGCTGGGTGGTGTGGCTGGAAAAAGGCTGTGTGATTCCCTGGGCTGTATCTGTGTGTGGCACTGGTCCGTGCTGGGATTTTCCCTACACCAGTTATAGTAAAATGGAGTTTGGAATTGAAGGTTTTATTTCCCTGCTCAATTTCCCTAAGCTCAAGGAGAGAAATCATCATTTTATTTCTTTCTGTTGAACCTGCCCTCTCTCCAGCCCATGACCTTTGTTCGTGGGTGAAGCCCATCTGTGTTTTGGTGCTTCTCCTGTGGCCACCTTGAAATCCAAAGGTCATTCAGACACACTGAACAGCACCTCAAGCATTTTGTTTGATGGAGTCAGGTTAAAATGCTTGATTTATCACAGCTGTATGAAAAAAAAAAGAGCTAAAAGATGTTGCTGCTCTTGGCTTTGGCTGAATGTGTTGGGTTTAATGCTTGTAGTTTTAAGGACCTGGTTCATGACAACATTTGAAAAAGCTGCTGGGTGCTCTGCAGTAATAAAAGAAGACAGACAATGAGTAATTTTTAGGTAATTTGAGGGCTGGTTTAATTGTCTTTTCACTTTTCCATGTGTTTTGGGGTTGGAGAACTTTTTGCTGCCCTGAGCTCTGGGTACCACTGACACAGGGTCTCTGTGAAGTGGCAGCAGCCACTATCCCCTGAACACCCAGGAGTTCCTCAGCTGGGTGTAATTGCCTGTAATTAGCTGGGCTAAAATTAATCAGGGCCAAAAAAGAGATTGTTTTTGTCTTTCTGTATCTACCTGTTACTTTCTAAGGCTGTATATTGGGTTTAAGCGCAGCAATTAAAAGAGGAATAATTTAAATCTTTTGTTTGATGAAGATGAAAATAAATCAAAGAGATATGATGAGTTAAATCAGCATTTACAGCAATAAAGAAGTCCTTGCACTGTTTGATCAACTCATCAGTGCATCAATCATGAGGAACCCACTTGGAATTTTAGCATTTTTATGTTCCACTCTTCAGAACACAAGGAAAGAAGTGTTCCATAGATTCCTTCCCCCAGGCTTCATCACTGAGCTCATTTTGGGGGGTTTTGCCCAAATACAAACAAATCCCTGTGGCTGGAGCTGGGATGGGGCTCCTGAAGGTGGGGCAGAGCTGGAGTCTCCAAGCTCCCTGTCCCAACAAATGGGAGTTCATGGGCAGGAATTCCTGGTTCCAGGTGTGCCCATGCCCAGCAGAAGCAGAGCTGGAGTTCCTACAGGAATCCCTCTGGTTTGCCGACCCCAGGGAGGGATTCCCTTAGGGGATTGTGGAGTGCAGACCTGGATTTCTGTGCTCTTGTACCCTCCCAGGAGATTTTCCTCTCTCCCTTTATTTATGGCTCCTGCCTCCCTCCCACACTGAGTTTTCTCTCATCAATCTCTGGGAGTAAATTCATCCATCTCATTTCAGGGGGCAGCTTCTGTCTGTTAAAAAATACTACTTTATTTTTCCCCTGCAAGGGCAGCCATGTAGGTGCCCACCTTTGTTTCCCACATGGGTCCTTCACCACTTTAAATCCAGAGGAAAATTGGGTGTGAGACAGCAGGGAAGCAGCTTGGCAAGGGATGGAACAGGATGGGGTTTAAAGTCCCTTCCAACCCAAACCATTCTGGAATTCTGTGATTCAAGGAAAACTCTTGGTTCTGTTCATTAAGAGGGGAAATAAAAGACTTCCCAGGTGTTGGGTTGGGATGTGCTTGGCTCCAAAAATAGCAATTTTGATCAAATTCCTTGAGCTCATTTCTCAGATGCCCTGTGGAGTGACAAACAGCCTTAGGAAAAGAAAAGCTGGCAGGGTTTTATTGCAGACACTGCTTTTTTCCTTTTCCTCATGGGGCTGTTTGTCAGCAGCCAAAGGAAGAAATGGCAGAGCCTTGATTTGTGGGCACCTCTTTGCCTGAATTCCCAGAGGTTTCATTACCTGGGAAAAGTGAGAGGATGGGGAGGGAGGTGAGAGGATCCCTGCGTGGTGCGGGGAACGTCTCAGCCAGCCTGAGGCAGTTGCAGTGCTCACAAAATCCTTCAGGAAGATGAAAGATGTGTTCTTTAATTACTGCTTGTGACCTGAGTGCTGGTTTGGAGTCTGAAAAACAACAATTCTCTGTCAGGCTGGGCTTGGAGCAATCTGGGATAGGGGAAGGTGTCCCTGCCCATGGCAAGAGGTGGAGTGAGGTGAGCTTTAAAGTCCCTTCCAACCCAAAATAATCTGTGATTTTTCAGTTCTAATGGGGTTAAAAACCATGGGAAGGTTCTGGGAGGTTTGGCCAAGATTTGGGTCTTCTGCTGTATTTGGTTCCTTCTGTATTTAATACACAATTTAAAAAATTCCTCTTGTATCCATGAATCAGCCTTGTCATGCAGGGCTGTTCACTGGGGAGCTGGGATTTGTGAGTTATTATTAATGTGTACTTAACAAAATAAAGCACAAATAGGATTTTTTTCAAATTAAAACTTCTCTCTTTTAATCATATGTTGGAAGAAATTTAGGTCAAATAGCTTAGCTGGGAAACAATCTGGAGTGCTCTGCAGTGGTCTTTGGTGCTCTAAGATGGCAAAACCTTTCACAGCTGGGGATGGAGGATGAAATTTTGGCATTGCAGGAGATGAAATTCCACCTCAGGCAGCAGAATAACAAAGCAGTCATTAATGTGTGCTCTCCTTTAATGTATATCCTGGTGTTTATTACAACATATGTTCTGCACACACAATATTTACAGAGCTGGCAGCTTCTCCAAATGGGGCTTTGGAAAATTCTCCAAATGGGAAAGCAACAAAAGCAAAAAACATCATTTAGCTGTCGTGTTGGCTAAAACACACTTGATTGGCAAACAGAGGTAGGGATTGCCAGGGAAAACCAGCCCAGGCTCTGAAGGTTGGTGCTGCCTGCCAGCAAAAGAAAAAGGAGGGTTAAAGGAAACAGAGAATCAAGACAAGACAAAATATTCCCTCAGCTTTCAGAACTGCTTCAAATTAATACCAGCAAGTTTTTCCACACAAGCTGTGGCTGCCTCTGGATCCCTGGCAGTGCCCAAGGCCAGGTTGGACAGGGTTTGGAGGAGCCTGGGATAGTTGAAGGTGCCCCTGACATGGCAGGGGTGGTGGCATCTCCCCAACATGATTTTACCCCTGGAGATGGAAAATTAAAACCAGCATTATTGTAACTGATGGGCTTTGAGGTCCCTTCCACCCCAAACCACTTCATGATTTTTTTTTCCCCTCCTTTTTCTCTGAGCTGGTTTGCAGCACTGAAAAGCATCCTGGGGCTCGTCCCAAAAGATCTGGAGATCTCTGTGGACTATTAAAGCATCAGTGAAACCTGGAGCTGTCGGAGCCTGCTGCCCCTGGCTCCTCATTGCTGCCAAGGCAGCTCTTGCTCACTTCAGTTCTTCCTGTGCCTCCCACTGGCAAGCCCAGCAGGAGTTCTGGCAATGGAAAACCAGCAAAATAACGAAATGTGAGGGCTCAGGAATTTGTGTTTCATCGATAATGGTGCAGAACCAACCCCCAGTGAAGGGCTGCCTACGAAGGATTCCCTAATTTCCCTCTCCTTTAAAGGATGTGTGCAGCTCCAGCTCTGACTTTTAAGAATCTGCACACACAAATCGGGAAAGATGAACTGGTAATTGTGGTTGTTAATGTGCCACTTAGATGTGGATTGATTGCATCACTTCACAACCACCCCGCCTTGGTTTTTTATTTATTTTTTTTTTTTTCTGTCAAGGAGAGCTATTGCATGGAATTAGTGTTTGGTAGGAATTGAGCTCCTTGCTTTTCTCCTTAAATTGTGATTTGTCATCAGCTGGAGCAGGCAGAGCTCTTGGGGTTTGGGAGCTGATCTTTGTGAAACTTGTGTCTCCTATTGGCCCTCATACTTCCATGGGTTCTCCTTCCAGGATAACTCCTGCCTTTCAAGCTCAGTCATCAAAAATGTCCCTTGTGGTGATATTTTCTGTGTCTGAACTTGGCATTGTGGTTGTTAATGTGCCACTTAGATGTGGATTGATTGCATCACTTCACAACCACCCCGCCTTGGTTTTTACTTCTTTTTTCTTCTGTCAGGGAGAGCTATTGCATGGAATTAGTGTTTGGTATAAATGGAATGCCTTGCTTTTCTCCTTAAATTGTGATTTGTCATCAGCTGGAGCAGGCAGAGCTCTTGGGATTTGGGAATTTCTCTGTGTGAAACTTGTGTCTCCTATTGGCCCTCATACTTCCATGGGTTCTCCTTCCAGGATAACTCCTGCCTTTCAAGCTCAAATCATCAAAAATGTTCCTTGTGGTGATATTTTCTGTGTCTGAACTTGGCAGAGCAGCTATTTTGCAAATCCCACTCCCATCCTTTCTCACTTGGTGCTGTGACAGAGGTTCAAATCTGTCGCACAGTTCCCATCCTTGTGACTGTGGTTGGGGAAGGAAAACCCACAGGAAAAGCTCAGTACGCCTGCAGCTCCTCATACCACTTTGTGCTGGGGTTTATTTGATGTGGTGGTGTTCAGTCAGGATTCTGATGTTCTTGGAGGTCTTTTGGAATCACCTGAATGGTGATTCCCTTGGAAAAATGAGGCACTGCCATTGTGTGGGCAGCAGTGGGAGGCACAGGGAAAGAAGGGCTCAAATGCAGCCATGGCTCTGTGTCAGTGTGGTTTAGTGCTGGCACTGGGCAGGGCTAAAACCCAAACCTTCTCCAAACTCTGTGCCTGGCCCTTTTCCCCCTCCTCAGGGCCCTAATCTCATATTTCGATGCTTTCCTGCCACAGCAGCCCCTGTGTGTAAATGCTCCCAGACAGCAGAGATCACCCTGCAGCCTAAACTTCCTTTTTTCCTGCTCTTCCATGGATAGGGAAATACAAAGCCTGTCAGGATCCTTTCCTTAAGAGCAGCTTTTAACCAGAAGCCCCCTCAAACTGCACGAATTCAGCTTTGATTTTCACCCTCCACTATCAGCAGCGTTTTCTGTCCTGCAGGGCCGTGCTGCAGGATTAGCTGGGGGATCAGTGACTCTCTAAGTGCCACGGGAATCATGGCAAATTGGAGTGTGCCTGAAGAGCCACGTTCCAGCTCTGAGCAGGGCTTGGAGAGTGCTGCATTAACCTCTGAGTGGTGGAGGGCAGGCTGGAAAAACAGCTCCCTGTGTGGCCATGTGCTCTTTTTTTTGTTGCTATGATTTCCCTCTGCTCCAGATAGGCTCCATGAGTCAAAAAACGTGGTTATCCTGGTTCCTCGTTGATAATCCAAAGAGCTTGGCTCTGGAAGGTAAAGAATTTGGCACTGGTAGCCTTTAAAGTGAGAGCTGGGTGTGATTAGACCCATCACACCATAGCAAGGGCTGTGCCTGAGGCCTCAGAAAGGATCCCAAGCTCTCAAATCCATTCCTCTGGCTGAATTTCTCCCAAAGTTTGCCTTGAGTGGAAGCTGCTGAGTTTTAACTTTTTTTTTTTTTTTTTTGTTAGGGTCAGAATTAAATGTGTGAGAGCGTATTTCTTGTTTGGACTCAGATGTTTATTAGGTCTTATCTATATTACAGTCTCACAAACTGTGAGTTCTACAGCACTTCCCTCTAACAAACTAAAAAATTAGAGTCATATGTCTTTCTTTACAAGGCTTTTTAAGGATAAACTGTTTAATTAAGAAATTCTATCTAAATTATTTTTACTTTTAACCCAATAACCAACCACTCATGGCCCACAATGCAGACTTCTTTATTTAATTACAAAAAAGCATGCAATCCCATGGAGAAGAAGGTGAAGAAGGTAAAGAAGATGGTAAAGAAGAAGGACCAACCAGCCTCTGCCCTAAAACCTCCATCTTGTATATATGTATTACTACATCTTTAAGTTTTTTACTTTGTGATGTTGCACACTTCTATTCAAACTCCACACCCACAATCCCAGATTATGGCAAGAATTGAATTCTATCATTCAGTCAGATAGAACTGAATTCTCTTATTCAATTTTGGAAGCTTTTCCACGGCCTCAGGTCAAATGCAGTGTTCTCTTGGGGGTCAGTGCCTGGCAGCACAGAAAGTCTGAAATTCTCAGCAACCAAGGTTCCAACATTGCTGCACCTTCCGCTATCCCAGGCTGCTCCAAGCCCCATCCAACCTGGCCTTGGACACTTCCAGGGATCCAGGAGCAGCCACAGCTTCTCTGAGCACCCTCCTACCCTGCCAGGGAAGGATTCCTTCCCAACATTCCCAAATTTCTCTGTGTCACCTCTGGGGGCTGCCCTGTGTCCTCTCTTATGCTTCTGATCAAGGAACTCCTTGTGCTTCCCAGCTGCTGGGATGACAGTGCCACATTTGTAGCTGTTCCTATTAAACTGTGACTGGCTGACTGTATTTGGAGCTGCTGAGTTTGTGTGGAAGTGGGACTGAGATTTCCCTGCTCAATTGCCTGGGAAAAGTAAATGTTAAGTGCTCGTGCTCAATTAAACTGGGACAACAAACTGTTAGCAGAGCGCTGGTAAAGTTCTCAAGTCAAACACAAATCCCTGGCTTTGGGCTCTGGGTGGCCTCACCTGCAGGAGAAATCTCCTCTGCCCTGGTGCTGCCTCTGGTCAAAGCTGAAATCCAGAAATCCTGTGTCCCAGTTTGACCCAAAATTCCATGTTTCAGGTTGATTATGATTGGGATGCAACTCCTGTGACTTGCCAGCAGGACAGTCCCCCAGCAGCACACCCATCAGGGTGGGAGAGATGGCCTGGGATAGATCCAACAAGTCCAGATCTTACATTTCTCTTTTCAAACCTCTCTGTCCAAGCAGTCCCAGCCCTCTGGGACTTGCTGCTTCCATCTGCAGCTTTCCACCCTTTCCCACAGCCTGAGGGAGAATATCCTCAGTGGGGCTGGACAGGGCTTAGCTCCTGCTTGGCCCTGAGCAGCTCCATCACCCCCTTTCCATGTGGATCTGCTGCTCCTGAATGTGGAATTTGGGTTCCAGTGGCTCCTCAGCTTCCATTAACTGAATCAAATTGGTCCTTTTGGAATTTTTGGTGCCCAAAAGCTGTGATGTCCCCAAAATTATGGACAGATTTAGTGGCTGAATGTCCAATCTTTGGGTTAAATCTTTGGGATTAACCAGGCCAGAAATGACCAAACCCCTCAAAATTATGGACAGATTAAGAGGTTGTATGTCTAATCCATGGGTTAAATCTCTGGGATGAATCAGGCCAGAAATGAACCAAACCCCTCAAAATATGGACAGATTAAGGGGTTGAATGACAAATCCATGGGTTAAATCTCTGGAATGAGCCAGGCTGATAAATGAACCCAAAAACCTCGGGAGAAAATGCAGGTTTGTTTTCCAATGCAACAATTCCAGTAGGAAATGGGTTAAGTAAAAATCAATGGTAGGTTACAACTCTGCAGTGTTGTTCCAACAAATTCAGGTGCTCTGAAGAGCTGCTTGTAGAAAGGAAATGCAGGGACAAACTGTGAGTAAACAGTGTGTAAATAGTGAGTTAATGTGCTCCCCCCCCTGCCAGCAGCTTCGTGGCAATCCTCAGAAATGACCTGTAATAAATTACTCCTAATTGGTTCCTAAATGTAAGGAAATTGTCAGCCCTCATTTGCCATTTTAAGTCATAAATAAAAAGTGTAATAGTGACCTTGATTCTCTAACCCATCCGTGCCCTTGGAGTTATGTGCTCAACACAAATAAAAGATAGAAAAAGAAAAGATAGAAAAAGAAAAGATAGAAAAATCAGGGTGGTCTGGGATGAAGTTGGGCTCCTTGGAATGCATTGATGTTTACAAATCTTGGCTGAGCAGCTCCGCGATCAAGAGAGGTAAGACAATCTGTGCCTGCTGCTGTGGAAATATTTGTTATTTTCTCCCTCAATGGGGTTGATGTTGCTGATGCTGATCAGGAGTTCGTAGCTCTTGTTCTGCAATGGAGTTTCAGTTATTTCCTAATTCTGCTCCTGTCAGTGTGTGTGGGGGAGATAAGAGTCCATGGAGTTTGAGCAGTAAATCTTCCATGACTTCTTTCTGGAAAAGAGCAAAGATGGCCACTTGTACCAAAATCTTCCAGGTTTCAAATTTTAATGCAAATTTACTTTTGTTATAAGCCCTTCCAGACAACTCCTTGTTCGGCCTTTTGGTCCCCCAGCTCTTGCCTGTTTTTCCCTGAAGTGGAAATTAAGGGTATTGGATATGTCCATGTGTGGTTTTTAATGGATTTAATTGCACAAAGGGAATTGCAGTTGTGGGAACAACTGGAGCCACTGCAATCAAGGAGAGGCCTTTCCTCCTTGCTGGGAAATAGGGATGGGACAGGTACATCAAATTAAGCAAATTAAGTCTTTATTTCACAACATTCCTCTTTCCCAAATTGCCCAGGAACAGAATTATCCAACTAAGGAAAATAAGGAAAATGTAAACAATGACATTTAATTGTTTAATGTGGATGGATGGATGGATGGATGGATGGATGGATGGATGGATGGATGGATGGATGGATGGATGGATGGATGGATGGATGGATGGATGGATGGATGGATTGCTATCAGTGCTGGCTCCCTGCTAGCTGAGCTCCAGGGTTTCTGAGGCAGCTGAGGGTTCCATGGGCCAGGGACCTGGCAGATCCTGCAGATCCTCCTTGTGCCATTCCCCACAGGAATAAATCACCAGGTTCCCTGCAGCTCTGGCAGTCACTCATCTCTGCCTTCTGGAGCCCTTGGGGTTTGATCTTGCATTCTTGCATTCTGGGGTATTTTACACACCAGCCTGCTCAGACTGGCATTTCTAGGTGTGTTGTGGTTTGCATGACCTCCTCCTCCCAGGGCATGGTTTAGCTGCACCATCCATACATGTGTCTATACTTTACTTTTCTCTTTCTGATTTTATTTTCTATTTGAATCTTGCCATCTAAAGGTATCCAAAGTAATGTTTCCTCTCCAAATAGAAATCTAAATCCAGCAGGCAGGCTGGCAAACTGCTGACAGGAAGGACTATCTTCCATTTCTTTAATTGTGAAGCCCTCAAATATATGAGGTTGTACTTTTGAGTTGCTAAAGTGCCTGTTGGATGGGATTTTTTCTCTCCTCCCAGTGAAAGTGAGTAGTTAACACAAGAAAGCAGCTTGTCTTCTGGATAGGCTGGGCCTAAATCTTGGTGCTTAATCCCAGGCTTTGGGTACATTTTGTATCTGTTGTCACAGCCATCTTTTGCTGTCCATGAGGGACGAGAGAGAAGAATCCTGGTGCTTTCTGCTGTCGGCAAAATGCCTGCTGAGCAACACAAGGAACACGTCCTCCCTGTGGGACATCCTTCCCTGTGGGATTTTTTCTCTCCTCCCAGTGGAAGTGGGTAGTTAACACAAGAAAGCAGCTTGTCTTTTGGATAGACCGGGCCTAAATCTTTGGTGCTTAATCCCAGACTTTGGGTACATTTTGTATTTGTTGTCACAGCCATCTTTTGCTGTTCCCAGCCTTTCCATGAGGGATGAGAGGGAAGAATCCTGGTGCTTTCTGCAAAGTGCCTGCTGAGCAACACAATGAACAATGTCCTCCCTGTGGGACACCAGAGGTTTATGGGATCTGTGCCCTGTTAGAACATTCTCCAGGTGATCCTTTCCTCAATCCTGATCCCTGGGATGGATTATCTGCTGAGGAACAATGCCTTGGTGATGTCCCCTGTCCTCAGTGGCAGATGGGCAGCCAGCATCTTTGGGAGTGCTGCTCCAGGCTCAGGTGGACCCCCAGGTAGCTCCTGGCACTGTCAGGTCCTCTGATAAGTGCCAGTCAGGCAGGTGGATTAAAAACCTTATTTAGCAGCTGCAAATCCCTCAATCCCTGAGGTGCTGGTGCCACACATTTCCCTGTGGTGGCTGTGGGGAAGGTCAGAGGGGACTGAGGGAGGCTGGAGGAGCAGCTGAGAGCGGGTTTGTGCTGTCAGCCAGCTCTGTCTCCTCGTTAATGGCTCAGCAGGACGTGGCTGGCTTGGCTCAGACCTGGCAGCACAAGGAGCTCCCTCCCTGCAGCTCCTCTGGCACTGAACCTGTCCTTAGTGACAGCCAGAACTTGAGAGCAGGAGCCATCCAGACCCTTGTCCTGCTCAGGGCATGGAGTCACTGTCCTGCTTTCCTTGTGGGAATTGGGAAATGTGTGATGCACCTCTGCCCGTTCAGAGGAGCCATCCAGACCCTTGTCCTGCTCAGGGCACGGAGCCACTGTCCTGCTTTCCTTGTGGGAATTGGGAAATGTGTGATGCACCTCTGCCCGTTCAGGCTCCATCTCTGTGGTGCTGCAGATTGCCCACAGAGCCTGGGGGCTCTCCTCCCTGGGGCAGGAGGGTTTCTGCTTGGTTAGCCTTGGTTATAACCTGTTTAACCCAGCAAAATTTTTCAACTTCATTTGAGGTTTCTTACTGTTGGAATCCAACATGCAAGGAGCGCTCAGAACTTTGGGCCTGGAAGCCAAAGCTTAGAATTAAACACAGGATTTGATCTGAGACCTTGGAAAAGGCTTCCAGACTTAGGTGCTAGAAGTGAGAATGTGGATTTGTAGTTCAAGCAGAAACGTGTTAAGCTAAAACTCTAAACATGAAAGTTTAGAGTTTTAGAGTTCAAGATATAAAAATAAAAGTAATTAAAGGGTAAACAAGAAGTTTAGAATGCAGTACTGGGAGTTTGTGTGTCATAACATGACTGGCTAAGAAAGCTTACACTGTAACATGAGTCCATAAGATGAAATATTTAAGGATTGGGTCAAAAGCATTAATATCCTTGTTAGCAGTGTTTTATTGGTCAATAAATCCTTAAAAGGTCTTGTAACTAGGAGTCCTGTGACCTTCTAAACCATGTGGTGAAGATGTGAGCTGAACTCACCCTTCCTGCCTGTGTAGAAGATAAGGAAAACAAATCCCATGATCTGAAACACCTCAGAAGTCCCATTCTCGAATTCTTTCAAAATTCCTCACATTTACAGTCAAATTTGCCAAGGCTGAAACTTAAGGATGGATCAGCAACTCATCAACTACAATAGTGCTGTTTTTCATTTTCCATCTCTGGGGGTAAATCATGTTGGGGAGGTGATGATATTCAATCATGAGACCATCACTTGGAAAGGGGTTTGCTCATCCAGAGCATGATGAATTGATTTTTGGGGAGGACAGCTTTCTCCCATGGATGAGTTTGGAGTATCCTCACAGGGTTTCTCTTTGAGAGACTTTGCACCTTTTTGATGACAAATACAAAGTACCTGTAATGATCATCTGAATTTATGGCTCTGCAGTGTTGTGCAAGGCACAGTTTCACTGTCCTTTAGGGTTCAATAGAATATTATGTGCTTGATATTAAAAACCTGCAGAAATGTCAGGGCAATTCCAGGTTGTAGAAAAAAGGCAGTCACTTGGAGGAGTAGACAAAAAAAAAAGCTTTATGTAAACTGCACAATGCAAGAGAACTTAATATGTCCTCTTGGGAAAGAGTTGGTTCTTGAAAATACAATGAAAAGGAGTAAATCACCTCCCTCAGAGGAGAAATCCATGTGAAAGTTCAGTGTTGGGACCCTCTTTGACTTGATGTCTTCCTCTTCTCATCTCCCTCTGCACTCAGAGAGAAAAGAAAACAAAGCAGGTGAGCTTTGTGGGTGGTTCTGTGTTTCTTTTCAGAAGCTCTCATCTGTAACCTTTCCAGCTCTTTTGTGGATGTTTCTCCCGAAGTGTTGTTCCCTTCTGCAATTCCAGACTTCAGTCTCCTGTGAACAGGATTTGTACACTTGTGTGCATTCACCCAGCCCTGCAGCCCTGATGGGTTTGGTAGAAATTAATTAGGGATCACTTCATGCAGCTCTCCTGATTTTCACACCCAAACCACTCTCTGAGTGAGCCCTGCTCTTCCTCTCCTTCCTCTTCTCATGCCTTTTAAAAAATGGATGGTGGAGACTGTGAAAAGTTTAACAAGGAAAGGAATAAAAAAGGTTTATGTTTGAGTGTTTGCATCCATGCTGGGGACAAATCCCTGCTGGGCAGGAATGGGGCAGGAATGGGGCAGGAATGGGGCAGGAATGGGGCAGGAGTGGGACAGGAATGAGACAGGAATGAGGAGCAGCTCTCCTGTGGGGAAAGGCTGGGGGTGCTCACCTGGGGAGGAGAAGGCTCCAGGGAGAGCTCAGAGCCCCTGCCAGGGCCTGAAGGGGCTCCAGGAGAGCTGGAGAGGGACTGGGGACAAGGGATGGAGGGACAGGACACAGGGAATGGCTCCCAGTGCCAGAGGGCAGGGCTGGATGGGATATTGGGAATTAGGAATTGTTCTCTGGCAGGGTGGGCAGGCCCTGGCACAGCTGTGGCTGCCCCTGGATCCCTGGCAGTGCCCAAGGCCAGGCTGGAGCAGCCTGGGACAGTGGAAGGTGTCCCTGCCATGGCAGGGGTGGCACTGGATGGGCTTTAAGGTCCTTTCCAACCCAGGACTGTGTTGGATTGTGTGATTTTTGGGATTCAGCTTCTCAGGAAGCAGCCAGTGTGGGAATGGAGGAGGCAGGAGTGCTCCAGCCCTGTGGGCATGAAAACAGGTGTTTGCTATGGGAAAATAATCCCAAACAGCCAGACCTGTTTCCCATCCAAACTCCAAACTCCTACCCTGATTTTGTTGGCCAGGGCACTGGCACTTGATGAGTTTGGCTTTAATCTTTGGCCCTTGCACTTTTGCTGTTCCAGGATTACCAAAACTTCCTGACCTGCTGAAGGAAATGTGTCTTCAGGGCACCTTGTCACACAAAGCCACTGCCTGTGAGCTGAGAAATTGTTTGCAGGCAGATGATCAGATCTGGGCGCTTTGTTTTCTGCTCTCCCAGAAAGAGCAATATCAGATTTTTCCCCCCCCCTTTCCCACAGTGACAGAGCTCAGGAGCAAATGGGACTTGTCACTCTGTATTCCCTCCATCATCAGGAGCTGCTTCCTGCTGCTCTCTCATGTCCCAGACAGTAATAAATCACATTTTCTGAGCCCAGCCAACGTGCTGATTTGCAAACATGAAGTAGCAGCTCATAAGAGAATGCATTTCACATTTGTAGGGAGCAGACATTGCATTAACCTGGAGTGGTGCAAATTGCAGCAGCAGTGAGTGAAGTGAAGCTTTGCTACTTCAAAGTTCAGTGCAGACTTGATGTATGCAAAAGTAATTAAAACTCAATTTGTTGTGTTTTCAGAGGAGACTTCAAACACATTTGACAGAGAAATCACGTTCCTTTATATCACCAGGTGTTTCCAATCTTGTCATTTGCCCATTTGTCACCTTGGATTTAGAATGAGAGCTCGTACTTCCTAGGAGTTTTTTGCTCAGGCAGTGATCACCCAGCAAACTTTGTAAAAATAAATAATTTTATTTATTAACACCATTAAATTTATTATAATAATTTCATGTATTAAAATGATATATTTAATTTATAATTTATTATAAATAATATATTTTATTATTATATATAGATTTAATTATATAAAATTTATATAATATACAAAATTATATATAATAAACATATAGATTTAATTTATTATTTAATTTATAATTCATTAAGTATGAATTTAATAATTGATAAAGAATTTTTCTTTATTTTTAGAATTCGAAATAATTTTATAAATTTATTAATTTGTTTGTTTGTTTGTTTGTTTGTTTGTTTGTTTGTTTGTTTGTTTGAATGCAGATCCCTACCTGCATTTTCCAGGATTGTATAAAATGGGTCCAAACTTCCTTACAGCTCTTTGTGTTGTGTTTGAACAAAGCAAAGAGCTCCTACTATGCTGATTTCCATCCTTGGGGATATCTATTCCCAAAAATGCCACTTCCTCCTGCACCAGGGTTTCTTTTCTGAATTCTCTTTGTGCTTCAGAAATCCTCAGCTGCCTCCTGGGCTGCTCCATCCCTGCCAGCACAGGGCAGGCTTTGCTGGGCTGTGTTTTACACCCTGCTGTGGGGTCAGCAGTGCTGGCTTTTCCAGAGAAGAGCAGAAGTGAGCAGCAGATCTGGTGAAATCAAGATTTGAAGTTGGATTTTTGTGTGCTCACAGCTGGCCTGCTGCTGCCCTGCCTGAGGCAGGAATGAGATGATCTTTAAGGGCTCTTCCACCCAAACCATCCTGGGGTTCTCTGATTTACTGTGGTTTAAACCCTGGTTTCTTGCCTCAGAACTGCCACCCTCATTCTCAGCTCAAAGCATTTGACTATTGGAACAAACAGCCCTGGGATGATAAATTGTCCTTTTCTCTCTCTCTCAGAAGCAAGACTCGATTTTAGATATTTAGTTTCTCTCCCTCTCTTCCTGTTTTTTATTCTTTGAATCAAATAACCTCCTACAGTTCATAGTAGAGGTTTTTTTTTTCCCCAAATTACTGATTCCCAATGTTTTCCTAACCACTTTCACCATTCTCTTTCTCTGCTGTTTGCAGTGAGATTATCCCTACATGGCTTCCAGGAAAACTCAGCTCCATATTTTAGCAGAGGCAAGGCAGAACAATTCTGTTTACTCCAACCTGTCTCACATCCTTTCCCTGTTTCCCAGTGAAATCTGGATTTTTGGAGTTCTGTGGAAGGAAGCAGCCTTTGAAAAGCTCTGGGAGAAACCACAAAGAATCATTTGTGAGACCAACAGAGAAGGAATTGGGGCAATAAAGGAGCAGAGTCTTTTAGAGCAATGAAATCATTATTTCATAGGTGTCATTGTTCCCATGTTGTGGTGGAGCCTGAACCCTCCAGGCATGTGAAGGTCTCCAGAGATTCCCAATTTTGTTTGCTGCTGACACTTTTCTCCTATTCCTGCTTCTCTTCTTGGTTGTTCTGGATGCTTTATGATCCATTTTTTAATAAAACTCAGGTTGAGCCACTGATGTTATTTTGCCATCTCTTCCTAGAAGGAAACAGCTCTGGACTGTCCTTCCTTTTCCCACAGGATGCTTTGAAAGTCTTAAATCAGAGATAGGTGCAAAGTGGACTAAATATTGGGGTGAAATAAGGAAATTACAGGCATCCATCTCCCTGGGAGGCTGCAGGATAAAATGGGAAAGGGAGCAGCTCCTCAGGGCCCTGCCTGCACCTTTCTCTCCCAGTGGAGAAGCTTAAATAGAGTTTTTCACTGTGCTGTGAAGGTGGTTGGGAATCTGAGCTGAGCAGAATTATTTTTGTTAAATGAGAAAGGATTTGTTTTCTCAAGAAATCCTTCCCATCCTGCCTTCAGGGGAGAAAAAGCACAGTGAAATCCTGCAGCACCTGTTCTGTCAGGAGCACTTTGCTGTCAGAAACCTGCCAAGTTTTATTGACCAGCAATCCCAAACCCCTCGTGCCTGGACGAGGAGTGAAGGCACCAAAGTGCTGCTGCTGCTTTTGTGTAACTCAGAGCTGAGCTCATTGCAGGTGTCAGGTGAAAATATTGATTTAGTGCAGATCTCCTGCTGCACCTGAGTTGAGAGCTCTGCCTGCCCAGCCCCTTCAGCCTCACCCCAGGTGTTTATTTACCAGGAAAATGTGGAAAATAGGGAAGAAAAGAGCTGTGCTGTGTGAACATGAGACCTGGATGGGAAATGTGGACTTGCAGTCACTGAGCACTCAGAGCTGTTTGGTTCTTTGGTCAAACCCTGTGGGCTGGAAGGAACAAATAAATCCTAATCTCAGGTGTCCCTCAGGTGGATTTAGCCATTTCCTCACATTATTTACCACAGGTAGGAGTTGTGAGCATGTGCAACATCACTAAGGCTGCAGTGGCTTTAAAAAGTATTATGGCTGTGAAAAACGCCAATCAGCTGTTTTTAAAATTTTAGAAGTTTAATAGTAATAAAATGGTTATAAAAATAGTAATACAGTTAGAGTAATAATAATTTGGACAATTTGAATTAGGACAATATGAGACAATAAAAGCAAAGAGTCATGGACAGTTCAGGTACCTTTTCTGGACAGCACGGGCCTGAAAAAGGACCCATGTTAACAAAGGATTAACCCTTAAAAACAACAGCCTGTTGCATATTCCTACATCTCATACATGATGCATGAATTCCATTCAAACACAGGGTTCTGTCTGGTCATCATCAGCTTCTTCCTCTGAATCCTGACAGCACCTTTGAGGTGGGAAGAAGTTTGTTTCTCCTGATAATGGAGCAATAAATTCTCTTTCTCTCACACATTTGGGTGTCCTGTGGCTGCTATCTCAGTGCAAGTCCTTTCTTTAAAAAAAGTATCCTACACAGCATAGTTTCTATTTTAACATTTTTTATAACTTAAAAGTATATTTAACACAGTACTTAAGAGAATTAATACATCATTACTTTCTAACACAACACATATAATATTCATTTTAATATTTGCAAAAAGCCAATCATAAAATACAGACATTTTTCACAATGGCATTGGAGCATTTGGGCTAAATAAACCCCCCCAACCCCACACAATAATAATTGTGCTTTGAGTATGGAGAAAATAGCATTTTTCCTTTTCCCTGGGAAAAGCCAAATAAATTCTGATAGCGTTTTCTAGACTTATTTGGTTTTAAGCTCCTGCAGCAGCTGTTTAAAGCTCAGTCTTTCAGAGCTGGGCAAATGAAGAGGAACTGAACAGGGGCAGCTGGGCAGCCTGGAGACCAATGACCCTGCAGAGCCTCATCCATATCCCATTCCCTAAAACCCTCCAGGGAGCTTTTCCCTTGTTGGATAAACCCCAAGAGGAAGGGAAATGGAGCCAGACCTGAATTCTGGCTCTCAAACCTCCTGCTGTGAGTGGGGACAAGCTCCAAGTCCCTTCAGCAAATGCATTTGGAGTTGAACAAACTGATTTTAGCTCCCTTCAAACCCTCTGGGGTGAGGAGTTTTTGTAGGATTTCCTTGCAGAGCTCTCAGTGTTTGGCACTGGGATTTGTTCCAGGCAGATTGATTGTGCACCTGCAGAACATTGTCAAATATTATGGGTGTGTAAATTTTTATCAATATTAATTTTTTATTTCTGTGAGTTACAGCTTCTCTAGGAAGTGGCTGTCTCAGGGATTTTAAATATATTTGTTCTTTTAGTGCTGCCTTTCAAGTGCAAGATTTTCCTGGGTAAAAAGGGAAAGAAGGGAATGAATTTGTGCTGTTTTTAGGGATCTCAGCCTCTGGTTTTGATGTGTTATCTTTGACATGAGACTGCAGTGACTGCATGTCACAGTATCACTTATCAATCACATTTCAAAAGTTATTTTCAGTTTGATTGAAGGATAAATTAAAACAGACTCCTCAGTTCCTCTTTTTTAATTTCTTTATACCTTCAACTTTTGATTTTGGTGGTTTTTTTTTTGTTTGTTTTTTTTTTTTTGTTAACATTTTGACATAGAATCATTTAGGTTGGAAAAGCCCTCCAAGATGGAGTCCATTAACCCACCACTGCCATGGCACCTCTAATCCATGTCCCCAAATGCCACATCCACGTGGCTTTCCAACACTTCCAGGGATGCTGATTCCACCTCTTCCAGCAGCCCCTTCCAATGCCTGACCACCCTTCCTGTGAAGAAATACTTCCCAAAATCCAATTTAAACCTTCCTTGGGGCTGTTTTCTCCCATGCTGAAATGTTTCCAAGGTATTTTGAAAAGCCAAGAAATGAAAATGAGAGCTCTGAAAAGTAAGGGAGGAGGTTTGCAACTAGGAAATAAATTTGGATTGCAGGATCTAAGAGCTGTTTGAGGCAGGTGAGCAAAATATCTTTTTTCAGAGTATTCCACAGGGAACATCTCAGTGTTTTAAGGGGGATTATTTTAACCAAGTGTCTTAGAAGGGCTGTGAAAATGAAACAAATCAGGGTTTTGCTCACAAAAGGCTTTGAGTACCGAAAAAGGGTAATTTTGCACTACTGGAATTGGAGCTGTAATTCCAGGTTAAGAGGTGCTGAAGCAAAATTTGGGACAAACATTGCAGCTCAGCAGGGCAGGCTGTGTCCTTCCACAGAATGCTTGGGGGAAATGCAGTTTGCATTTGGGTTTGTTTGCTTTTGAGATTGAAACTTGTTATTTATCCAGGTAAGAGTGATGGAAATTAGTCAGGCGTCCCCTGAAGGGTATTTGAGCTTTTCAGTATTTTATCCAGGGGAAATATGAGACTCATCCCTTCTCTCTGGTCACTTTTTGCTCACATCTGGGCTTCAGAAGGATTGGGATAAGGGAAGGTGTGTGAGGATAAACTCCAACATCTCCTACTCTTTGCAGATCTTCTTGAGTTTCAGCTTAACTCCTTGAGTTCCTCAAAAATCCAGCTGAGCAAACCACACCTTCTGTTGCTTTCCCCAAGCATCCCAGACTTTTCTTTCCCTCCTTTTTTTCAGCCTCCTGATGGAGGAATCAGGCAGAGCTGTTCATTTCCTGGGAGCTGTCCAGCTGAGGGGCAGAGTGTGGGATCAGTGCTCGTTCTGGGCTGGCACATCCCAGTTCCAGGGATGCTGCTGATTCCACCTCTTCCAGCAGCCCCTTCCTGTGAAGAAACACTTCCCAAAATCCAATTTAAACCTTCCTTGGGGCGGCTTAAGGCTGTTTTCTGTGTGCCTTGGTGCTTACATCAGACAAAATATCTGTGAGTCCCACAAGAACCAAGGTTGTGCTGGAGCTCTGGAGCTCACCTCTCCATAACCCTGAGCAGGGATCTGTATTACAGTTGGAAAGATCTTGGAAAACCAGGTTAAATATATGTCTGTGGGTATAGTTTTATATGGTTTTTGAGGATGTGCATCTCCCTTTGGGAGTGGGTCCATTCCAGCTATGTGGAAGAGGTTTTACAGCAATTTCTGTGAGCCAAAGTTTGATAAGAGGATCCAAGCTCACCCCTGAGAGAATTTTCTACCAAGGTCACTGACATAGAAACCAAGAAAGAAAGAAGGATAAATAAGAGAAACTTGCAATTGTCAATTCCAATGATCACTTTGTGACCAATGAGTGGAGTGCAAACTTATGAGCTTTGTCAGAATGTAGAAAAAGCATGCATGTTAGAAAAAAACCAGTTTGAAGCCTTCTGAAAATGGAGTGTGTTGCTTTGTATTGCCTCCATCTCAACTATGACACACCTGCAACAAAAAAATCATCATCATCATCATCTGTGACCGTGTTCACAGGGGTTCTTGGATGAGGGAAGAGACCAGGATCTGACTCCATGTTTCAGAAGGCCTTATTTATTATTTTATGATATATATTACATGAAAACTATACTAAAAGAATAGAAGAAAGGATTTCATCAGAAGATTAGCTAAGAATAGAATAGGAAAGAATGATAACAAAGGTTTGTGGCTCGGGCTCTGTGTCTGAGCCAGCTGGGCTGTGATTGGCCATTAATTCCAAACAACCACATGAGACCAATCACAGATGCACCTGTTGCATTCCACAGCAGCAGATAATCAATGTTTACATTTTGTTCCTGAGGCCTCTCAGCTTCTCAGGAGGAAAAAATCCTAAGGAAAGGATTTTTCATAAAAGTTGTCTGCGACAATCACCATCATCATCATCATCGTCGGCATCATCTTAACAGAAAAAAATTCCAAACTAGTTTTCTGTTCTCCCAGAGTGGAGGAACCTGGAAAAAGCCATTTATTTTGCTTTGGCTGCAGAGTTTTGTGTGGGTTACAGGAAGAGATAGTTGGGAGTGCACGCAGAGTGGTTTTTATGGGATAACTCATTAGGCTCTCTCCACTTCTCCTTTCAAGCGGAATGTTGGCAGTTTGGTGTGGATCAGGCACAGCTTGGATTGGAAGATCCTGGAGGGTTTTTTCCAACCTCAGTGACTCTGGGATCTCCGCAGGCTCTCAGTGCTGTGCCTTCCTCTCATCTGCCTTTTAGTCCCTATCTTTAAAGCCCTGGGGAAGTTCCTTTATCCCTTTTTCAGCCGCTCTCAGTTCTCCCAGCCCCTCTCTGCCCCCGGGCTGCTGTTACACATTTCGGCAATCACCTCCTTTCTTTCCACTCCTGCTTTTTCAAAACGCTCCTGCAGCCGGGCTGGAAACGGGGATGGAGCTGAGCATTATCCCCAGTAATCCTTCCTCTGGAGTGTGCCTTGATTTAAATCCAAGAGGTGTTACTGAAGTCACAGCTCCAGGCTGCAGACACGGTACACGTTGATTCATGGCTTCAAGCTCAGGTTCTAAAGGATTTCTTTAAAAGCCAGTGTTAAAAAGCAGTTTTAGGATGTCATTTTTTTTGGTCCCTGCCAGGGAGGTGGGGCCAGCTTGGTAAATACTTTCTGGTTTTGGGTTTGTGCTGCTGTCAGGTTCTCCTAAATAAACTTTGTGTGAAAAATGCATGCGTTTTATGATTGGCTTTTCGCAAATATTAAAATGAATATTATATGTGTTGTGTTAGAAAGTAATGCTGTATTAATTCTCTTAAGTAGCGTGGTAAATATAGTTTTAGGTTATAAAAAATGTTAAAATACAAACTATGCTATGTAGGATACTTTTTTAAAGAAAGGACTCACAATGAGTTAGCAGCCACAGGACACCTAAAACTTTCAGAGAAAGAGAATTTATTGCCCCATTATCAGAAGAAACGAACTTCTTCCCACCTCAAAGGCACTGTCAGGATTGAGAGGCAGAAGCTGACACTGCCCAGACAGAATCCTGTGTTTGAATGGAATTTATGCATCATATATAAAGTGTATTAATATGCAACAGGCTGTTGCTTTTAAGGGTTAATCCTATGTTTACGTGGGTTCTTTTTCGGGCTCATGATGCCCAGAAAAAGGTACCTGGACTGTCCTTAACTCTTTGTTTTTATTGTCTCATACTGCCCTAATCCAAATTGTCCAAATTATTATTACTCTAATTGCGTTACTATTTTTTTAAACCATTTTATTACTACTAAACTTTTAAAAATTTTAAAATCAAATGATTGGCGTTTTTCACATTTGGCACTGGAAATCCCTCCCAAAAAAAGAGGATTTCCAGGGTCTGGTTTTATGGAGGTTGTCCCAGTGACTGCCCCAGTTCCATCACACTGGGACTGCCTCCCCCAGAGGGTTTGAAGGGAGCTAAAATCAGTTTGTTCAAGTCCAAATGCATTTGCTGAAGGGACTTGGAGCTTGTCCCCACTCACAGCTGGAGGTTTGAGAGCCAGAATTCAGGTCTGGCTCCATTTCCCTTCCTCTTGGGGTTTATCCAACAAGGGAAAAGCTCCCTGGAGGGTTTTAGGGAATGGGATATGGATGAGGCTCTGCAGGGTCATTGGTCTCCAGGCTGCCCAGCTGCCCCTGTTCAGTTCCTCTTCATTTGCCCAGCTCTGAAAGACTGAGCTTTAAACGGCTGCTGCAGGAGCTTAAAACCAAATAAGTCTAGAAAATGCTATCAGAATTTATTTGGCTTTTCCCATGGAAAAAGAATAATGCTATTTTTTTCCATACTCAAAGCACTCTCTCAAGTATTTGCAGTGGGAAAACGATTTGAAATTTGGCAAAATATGCATTATTTATTTTTTTCCCTCACTGATTTTGTAGTTATTCTGTCAGACCTTTCTTGAATTTGAGTAAAGGGGAAACCTGTCAGGGCTTGTACCCTTACTGTGACAAGTTATCCTTGTCACTGTAAGGGTAACTTGTGCTTTGTCTCAAGTGCCATTTTTTGCAATATATTCAGCCTTGTTCAGGAAAATCTGCAGCTCCAGAGTGCCATTTCCTAAAGAAAACTTTCTGCAAACAATCATTCCTCGGTTTTCAGAGCAGAGCTTGAATAGCATCCAACAAACCAAGCTGCAGTCCAAGTGTGAAACAGGCACAGATGAAATCAAATATTGAATAGTCATTCATGAATGCTGCACACTGAATTGAGGGAATCCTCCTCCCACCCCTCCTGGCATTTCTGGAGTTGTGGGATGAAATTTATATCTTAGGAATACATGAGCTCTTGCTGAACCCTGCTTTTCAACATTCTTCATTTTTCACTAGCAGTGCTTGTATTTTTCAACCTGGCATAGGAACGGGATGAATAATTAGTGTCTTCATGGGTGAAACAGCCTTTTTTTTTTTTTTTTTTTTTTTATTTCCTGAGGGTCCAGGACTTGAAGGGGGCCCAGGAATGTGAATTATACTAAAATCCATTGCTCTTATCCCTGTTCCAAAGGCACTGCAGGGACAGAGAACTGAAAATAAGGAATTAGGTCTTCCAGGTGTCTGCTGGGTATGGAGCAATACAAGGTAGGAATGTCCCTGGATCATTACTGCTTTTAAAGGACAACAGGAGAAACTCTCTAATTCAAAAATCCACCTGGGATTCTCAGATACTCTCCTGGATATTCTTGTGTCTTTAAAATTCAGATTTATTTGGATTTTGGAGTCATGGAAGGTTTTGGCTTGAAGCAGCAAGTGCCCTTTCCTCAGAGCTGGGAAGAAAAAGGAAGAGCTGATAATGCATTGCAAAAATTTAGTCTATTATATAAATTACACACAGGCTGACAAGTTCCTCAGGTCAACTTAATCTGTTTTCTCCTGTGCCTGGAAAGAGAAAACGACCATTTAATTACTGGGGAGAAAAAAATGATCCTCCTGATTGAGAGAGTCACATGAGTGCAATTTACCCTATCCTTCCATTCATTTGAGGGACATGGATGCAGTTCAGCCAGAGATTTCAAGTTTAATTTCAAGCCGGTTATTTCACATTTAATTGGGTGGACACAGAGTGACAAAACCCCCAACGTCCCCATCCAAACAAAACCTTTGTGCTTTGTTGGTGGTGCTGTAGGTGACAGAGTTGATCCTGCTTTGTTCTTATGTGCTTCATTCATGTTTTTCCTCTTCTGTGGTTAAAATGATCCGTGTTTAACTTGGCATTCTGGGAGGTTATTCAGGAATTTACCAGAGCACAGGTTCCCCATCCCTGGAAGTGTCCAAGGATCACCCTGGGACAGTGGAAGGTGTCCTTGCCCATGGCAGGGATGGCACTGGACGAGCTTAAAGGTCCCTTCCAAACCATTCTATGATTTTCCATGTATATATGATTTTCCAGGAACTATTTCCACGATTCCTGAAGCTGGGACAGAGGTGCAGCAGGGTGCACTATCCCAGGGTGATCCAAAACCTGGCCAGGAGTGGAGAACCTGTGCCAGGGTTTGTGCTCTGGTAAATTCCTGAATAACCTCCCAGAATGCCAAGTGGATGGATCATTTGAACCACGAAAGAGGAAATTCAGTGTCAGCCTAGTTTAAACCTATTTTATTCAGTGTCGGCCTGGTTTTCGTTCTCAGTCTGGAATCCCAGGATGATTTGGGTTGGAAGGGACCTCAAAGCTCATCCTGTTCCATCCCTTGCCATGGCCAGGGACACCTTCCACTATTTTAAGAAGGCCTGTGACAAAAAAAAAAAAAAAAAAATACCCTAAATCCTGTCTTTAGTTTTAATATTGGGAATATTCCTTCTGGTGAAGTAGGGAGGATTCCCAGTGCCCGGGGCACAAACCCGTGAATTATTCAATGAATAATTCATGAGGAATGGGGACCATTATCGGGTTTGTGTTCCCAAACAAACACCAGCCTTAGCACATCTTCATCGGACCGGCTCTGAAGTCAGGCAGCCACTTAGCAATTAAAACTTTAATTGCTCCACAATTAAATTGGCAACTACAATGTAATTAGCACGCAGGGTTTAATTTGGGAAAGCCAGGCTGTGGTTGAGAGGCCCAAGGAATGTGTGCTGGGGATCAGGGCAGCAAGGGAAGCTGTTCCCTCTTGGATTTCATGGAATATCCCCCAGCGTCGTTCAGCTCCAACTCCTAGGACCGTTTTTTCATAAGAAAAGCTTAATTTCATGAAGCTTTAGTGAACCTCCCAGAAATCCTCACAGGATGAGGTGGAGCTCTGGTTGCCCAGAGCAGCTGTGGATGCCCCTGGATCCCTGGAAGTGTCCAAGGATAAAGAACCAAAGAACTGGGACTTGGGGGCCTGCAGAACCCAAAATATTTTGAGTTCTCTGTGGTTAAAGGGATTTTTGGAGCTATTTCTGTTGGGAGCAGGCTGGTGGGTTGTGAAGCTGTCCCCTCTTGGATTTCATGGAATATCCCCAAGCGTCGTTCAGCTCCAACCCCTAGGACCAGTTTTTCATAAGAAAAGCTTAATTTCATGTAGTTTTAGTGAACTTCCCAGAAATCCTCACAGGGTGGGGTGAAGCTCTGGTTGCCCAGAGCAGCTGTGGATGCCCCTGGATCCCTGGGAGTATCCAAGGATAAAGAACCAAAGAACTGGGACTTGGGGGCCTGCAGAACCCAAAATATTTTGTGTTTTGCGTGGTTAAAGGGAATGTTGGAGCTATTTCTGTTGGGAGCAGGCTGGTGGGTTGTGGAGGCATCGATCTCTTTTATTGACCCTTAACTCTGGTCACCTTCTCATGTTCATCCTGGGAAGGGAATGGCTGGAGCCCTTGGAACTGAGGAACTGAAGGCACTGAGATTTTTATTTTATACTCTGTTTGAAAAATCATACACATTGTTATGGAATAGCTTCTTACAGCTGACAGAAAACTGCATTGTTTGTATGCCAGCTAATGCTCCCCCAAAATCAGCTCAAGCTGTAAATTAAAACTAATGTTGAATTCAATAATGCTCAATATTTGGACTGAAACGCAGCATTTTCTGATTCTCCTGCCTGGAGAGAAGCATCTCTTGCATTATTTAGTGTTTGTCTGGTGGAGATGCCAAGGCAAGCTGCAGATGTATCTCCATTAATTGATCAATATTGTGTTGTGTTCCATTTGGTTCCTTTGTCTGCTTGATACAGCAGAACAATTTGTTTGCTCCATGGAAAACTGCACTGTATGTACAGGCTGCCAGGTAGGAAAAGAAAATGGGAAAAATCCTACAGCAGTCCCTTGAACTTTTAATTCCATAAAAGGTGAATTTTTCTCATGGTCTGGGCATCTTATGGTGAGGTGTTTAATGTTCCAGATTGCTCAGTTACACAGCAGGGGAATGGGAGGCTTTCTCCAGGATAATAAATTGTAATTAAAGAGCACATTAATTACCGAACCACAGAGCATTGTTTTATCTAATCTCACTAATACCTGCAATATCATGCTGGGAAATCTTCTCTTTACTTTTAAAACAAGTATTTAAGTTTCATCAGCAGTGTGTTTCTTGTGCTCCCCAACGCTTGGGAATAATGTGATCCTATTCCTGCTCAGAATTGCCCATCTTTCTTTGGAACCCATGAGCCAAAAGGCAGGTAAAGTAATTTCCTTTGCAGGTTTTTGTTGTAGAGGTTTTTGCAGAAAAAGCTGCTGAAACTCAGTTCTATTAAACAAAAAATGACATTCTTCAAAATGATTTAGGAATCTCTGAAGCGCGGGAAGCTCCACTAAAGGCTGATATTGCTCATTCTTGAGATAAACACCTATTTTTGTTCTTCTTGTTAGATTGATACTTAATATGAAGAAATGAATCAAACATTTATAAAAATAGTAATAAAATTAACTTGCAGCGAAGATATTTGAATCCCCCCAACTCTGCTTCTGTATCACAGAAAGCACTGCTGCCATTTTACACTCGCACAGCCCAGGTAACTTTTAGGCCATAATATTTGCCAAACACCCGTTTTCAGCTTGATAAATAATCACCTTTTCTGACCTAAATGAGTCTGTGTTTCAGTTCTCTGATTGTATTCTGTGAACCCTGAAGCTGTTTCCCAGTTTTGGGTGCCAGGGGAGGTCTTGTAGTGACTGCTATGATTTGAAACCTTTGCTCTTTTTCCCAATTTTTTTCTTTTGTGGGAATAATCCCATCATGTCTGTCCCCTCTTCCTTCTCTTCTCCTGGCTCTTGTTTTTCAAATCTTGCCTTTCAAACCCTCCAATATTTAAAAGATGGGTCACTTCCAACCTCCCAGGTTGGTCCTGAGCTCCTTTCTTTCCATCCAACCTGGGATTTTAACTCTTCCTCACACATCCCAGCATGATGCAGATAAGCTGATAAAGCAGATTTCCCCTCATAAAACCAGATATTCAGAAAGGCAAGGGGTGGAGAGATGGGGATTAAATAATAGCCACGGGTCAGAGTGATTTTATTTTCTATGATAGTTCTGTTACTCATGGATGAGTGTTCTCAGGGAAAATGACCAAAATTACATCTCACCGCCGTTTTTGTATGGGGTGTAAAAGACCTAAATCTTTTCTTTTATGAACACAAAAAATTGGGGGAAATTTCACCAGGAAGTCTAAAAGGTGAAACAAAGTTCACACTGAGTTTGGTGTACTGTATGTCCTGGCTGTGCAGATGCTCTGTAGGCACAGAGTTTTTGGGAATTGGGAGTGGACCCTTATCCCCAATGTCTCCAGCCTCATCCCACAGTCTCAAGCTGTGCCAAGGGAAATATAGGTTGGATATTAGGAAAAAGCTCTTTACACAAAGGGTGAAAAAATTCTGGAATGGCTGCCCAGGGAGGTGGTGGAGTCACCATCCCTGGATGTGTTTAAAACCAGACTGGATGTGGCACTGGGTGCCAGGGTTTATTTGAGGTATTGGGGCTGGGTTGGACTCGATGATCTTGGAGGTCTCTTGTGACCCAACCCAGAGATTCTGTGAATTCTAATGGGCTGCAGCTGTGCAGGACAGGTGAGTGCTATCATTAAAGATAATGAGCCACTAATGAGCCCAGGGGCACTGACCAATCCCCCAGGAGCAGAGGGCACACAGGTGCAGTGCATCAACATGAGGGGATGAAAGGTTGGGCTGCAGCACAGGAGGGGCAGTTGCTGGCAGCCTTCTGGGGTGTTGGGGTGTCACTCTGTGTGAGCAGATGCCTGAAGCCTTCTGACCTGGTAAGGTGTTACTGTGTGTGGGGTGAAGCTTTCTGATATTGTTTGGTGACACTCTGTGTATTGTGGCCCTCTCAACTGTGACAATGCTCCGCTAAAAAATGCTCAAGCGTTAAAAGTTTCTGCATGCAGTAGTTGGTTTTAACCTTTTTCTGAATTTATGTGCTCTTCTTCATAATATAATTAGTTTCTTTTGAAATTGTAGGGCTCTGGTGTTTTTTTGTTCACAGTATGGAATCCCAGGATGGTTTGGATGGGAAGGGACCATAAATCCCATCCAGTTCTACCCCTGCTATGGGCAGGGACACCTTCCATTATCCCAAGCTGCTCCAAGCCCTATCCAACCTTGCCTGAAATCAAATAAATTTTAGAAGTTAAATCTCAAAAAACATTTGCCTTCCTTTTAAAGTGTCTGCAATTATTTAATTGCCCTTTTAAAATGGTTGTTCTCTCTTCTTTTTCTCACAGATGGGAAGGTTGAAGTGACAAAAGAGGGAGTGAAGCTCTGCACCATGGGACCTGGCAAAGTTTTTGGGGAGTTAGCCATCCTCTACAACTGCACCCGGACAGCTACTGTCAAAAGTAAGAGCATTTTAGATGTTTTTCTCAATCTCTTCACTTGGAAGCTACAGCCTATTTTATGTGTTTCCCTTTCTCAGTGATTTCAGCTCTTTAGGGCATGGATTTTGATATGGGATTTATGTGAAGGAGATGCAGAGGAAATGCATCATTCAGTCTCTCAGGCTGGTCCTACCCCATCCAGAGCAGCCTGAAGCTTGCACCACAGTTTTCCTTGCAATTCCTGCTGGATCTCATGATAACTATTTTCTTATTGCCTAGAAGAACCTTTCTGACCTGTGCAAGTCTTTAAGGGAAAATCAGTAAGCCAAGCTAAGCTTTTGTTCAGGACAAGTCATTGTTTTCCCACTAAAATAAATCAGGAAAAAATAATCTGGAATGTACTTGACCCCCTGCTCTAAACTCCTCAGCACTTCTCCTGTTACCTGTTTTCTTTTATGAATGTTCTGGGCAAAAGCTTAGCTTGCACAATTAAGCAGGGGAAATAAATCACATTGCTATGCATGACTTAAATGGGTTTTTGTTTGCATTCAGATGCAGATATAGGATATCACAGCTCTCCTTGATCTTGAGAACAAGAGTTTATGGTGGTGTCTGAAGCAGAGAGAATAAATAGTTGTGTGGTTTTAAGGTGCTGTGGGGGAGGAGTTAAAAGAGCACAGATGGTGCAGAAAAATCCAAACAAGAGGTACAAACTTGAATAATGCAAACTTGAATAATACAAACCAGTGGTATTTTTGTGCCAGAATAATGAGCCATGCGAGTCCCTGCTCAGAAGAAAGCTTTTTCCAAATATCTAATTGTGCTTTAAAAAAAGAGAGACGAAAAGAACAAATGGGCAGGAATGAGAGAGCAGGAACAGTAAGTGGATTATTTTCTGCAGGATGTGCTGTTCTCTGTAGGGCTCAAGGACATGACTGATGTTCTCTGTTCTCACCTGTGCAAACCTTGCCTTTTCACAAGTGCTGGGGACCTCAGGTGAGGGTGGAAATTCAGGGAAGCAGCAGGTTTGTGTGATAAATACAGCTGGGGAAGGTTGGGCAGAGCAGAGAGAAATGTCACATCCTAGAAAAGGCAGTGAGGGGCTGGCTGTTGTTTAGTTCCCCTTAGGAATGCAGAACTGGAGGGCAGCTGAGTGGAATCCCACAGAACCACTCTGTTCCTGTGCTATTCCCACCTGCTTGTGCAAGGCCCTCCCACTGCAGGTTTCCTGTATTTTTGTCCGTTACTGCCTTTTCCACACCCTTCTTGAACAAACCTCCAGCCTGGCATGTGGCATTGTTGTCCCAAATCCCTTTGTCCTGGCTAAACTGGGGGCAGGAGTAAAGTCACTACTTAGAATCCTTGCCTCAAGGAAAAGGAGTCTGTGTCCCTTGCTCCTTTCTTAGCAGCATTGTGAGTTCTGCTGGGTTTTAATCCCTTTCCCAGGGCCAGCAAGGGACCTGGAGGAATTTTCTCTGTGGTTAGTGCACAGATCAATGAAGTTTGGGGTGTAATGAGCTTGGGGAGCTGCTGCAGCTCACTGTCACTGAGCTGAGGGTGTGGAGGTGCTCACATCCCCTCTGGGCATGGTGTTGCCTTAGCTGGTCCTACACAGCTTCAAACAGCTGCTTGTTCCTTTGGGAAATGAGCAATAAATGTGCTAAATCCCTAGAAAGGTGAGTGCTGGTGGTAAATACTCCATTAAGCCCTGGATCATTCCAAGGTTTACTTTGGGAGAAATAAAATTGGTGATTGTAGTGAGGACAGACACTCAGCGCTGGTGGTGAAGAACTGTTAGGGAGCAGCATCCATTTGGAGGAACTCTCAGGGCTTCCCAATTTTGAGGAGAGAGCTTTCCATCATCTCCAGGGTGTCAGGAGTGCGTTTTGATGGGCTTGCCTGTACTTCATTAGGAGGACATTAAGTGCTGCTTTCTGAGGATGAAGCTGCAGCAAAGGCTGAGTGAAGGATGGATTTATGTGGGTGTGGAGCTCTGTGTTACAGCTGGGCCATAATGAGGTGTCAGCTGAGTTGACATCTCCAGCTGGAACTGGGTTTTATGTGTACCCTGGCTTTGGTTTGTAAATAATAAAGATTTTAGTGTCATTACTCACTGTTAGTGTACACGGGCTCTTCAGCTTGTGCTCACTCTGCAGGAGCAAACTTCAGCTATAAATCACTGGAGGAAGGGCTTTGTCTTTGCAACAGAATTTAGGAGGCATTAAAATTTCATCATTCTGATCTGACTCCTGTCTCATAATGACCTCTTAATTAAGGCAATCCAGGGCTTTATAAAGCCTGCCCCAGGAGCACTATTAATACTTTTTTCCCCTGTCATTGCAGTTTTAAATAAAAGCAGGGTGAAGTTTGAGTTCAGGCAGGGCATGGGAAGAACCCAAACCCTTGGGTGTTGAGGAGCACCAGAAAACACAGGGACACATCTCCTGACATGTGGCCTTATTTTTAAGATAAATATGCAATTTTGACATCTGTTTGGTTATTCTGCAGTGTTTGCTTTACATTTCCAGATATCTGTAGAGGGTTTGGGGGGTTTTTTTGTTTGCTTTTTCTTCTTCTGGTAGAAACTGGTCAGTCTGCTCCAAGTGTGGAATTGTCAAGGCCTTCTGACTCCTTCATGTTCACAGATCCCCTTCCATTGTACACTCAGTGAAATCCAAATCAGCAGTAATTCCTCCCTCTCTTTGTATTGATTATCCAGAGATCTCAAGTGCCTGCATGCAAACCTGGATGCTGCTTGTAATTCAAAGCAGAACCACAGACTTTTCTCCCTGATTCCAACAAATGATTAGGTTCAGAATGAGGAAAACACCACTTTTTGTGGCTACACATAAAATGATGTCTGTGATCCTCTGTTTTTTAGAGACATGGTTGGATAAAAGGGCTATGAGAGGTCAGCAAAAAAAGATAAAGACAGAAATCCTCTCAGATGAATTTGGGTTGTGTTTAAACATTGTGATTCTTCATTTTGCTAACAAGATGTGGGAGGAAGTGAAATTAATCTGCTGTTAATACTGGGCAGGAATGCTCATTCCTCTTACAGAATGTGTGGAACAGATTTTTGCAGGTGATTTGTGGAAGGAGCAGATTCTCCATCCTCTAAGGATGTTCTGCTGATTTTAGAAGTGGTGTAACACCTGAAATAGATTCTCTTGTGGGCAAAATTCGAACGAAACCATCCCTTAGAAACATCTCTGTGCGAGGCTGACGATTTCAGGGGAGTTACACTCCACACCAGCTTGTGCTTTCAGCAGAAATACTAGCAAAGGAAAAAAAAAAATAAAAAGCAAGCAGAGGCTGAAGTTATTAAACTCTAAATTATGTAAATCCTTCTGCTGGCCCTCAAAAGGCAGCACAAGAGTCCCTCAAGCTGCTGTGCTTGCCAGCTGCACTAATTGTACAAAACCCTGTGCAGCACAGAGGGATTAAGGCGGGAGCTCGGCTTCTCCTTGCCAAGCCTGGATGAGTTTGAATTTTCATCTGCTGGTTTTTGTTTTAATGGAGAGCTCTGCACTGCTTGCTGCAGCCCCAGGAATGACAGAACCTTCTGAGGAGCTTGGTAACACGGATAATTTGTGGGGGAAAATGAGGCAGCAGCGAGTTGCCAATTAAAACTGCAGAGACTCGTTAAAAACCTTGCAGAAGGATTTTGGAGGAGAATACCTGAAAGCAACAATTACAGGAGCCAGGGTAAAGTTTGTTCAGCTCTCCTTAAAACACACTTTGCAAGGAAGTTGACTTTTAGATACTCAACTGTTTGATTAAAATCTCTGTGATATTACATGGAGATAAGAAACCCGGGCGGGCCCAGCCAGTCTGGTGTGCCTGGTGGGAGATAAATGGAATATAAATGGATATATCCTGGAAGAAAGTAATTTAAACTCACCCCTCCACTGCCTGTATTTTACTGTGACCTTTACAGGTCTCGCAAGTAATGTGACAAAATGGGATTGGATTATTCCTCCAAGGGGATGATAATGAGAAAATGATGTTGAGGACAATGGACAAGGTGTAGCAGGAGTTTTTTTTTTCCCCCCTCTCTTCTTCAGGGTGACTTTTCTCTGGCTCCTCATTTCCATCTGGAAGTTCTGGCATCATGAGCAGCTTTAAGACTGGGTATTTATTTATGGGAAAAACTTTCAGTCTTAAATCCATGTGTAAAAACCCCATAGACCTGTATGGCCAAGCAGATAGGTTAACAATAAATAACAAAGGCCTGTTTGTTGTGTCTGATACAGAAGGAGGGCGATCACCATTCCAGAGAAATGAAGTGTTTCTGTTGTTCTGGAGTACTTGTGGAAATAATTTTGTTGATATTTTTCACATTGATTTAATTGTAGAGTGGACTGAGCTGAGTTCTCATCACTTAACCATGGTTATAAGGAGATGATGGCTTTCTCTGTGCAACCCTTGAAGAATTAGTTAATATTAATAGCAGATGTCAGATAATTAGTTCATAAAAGCTCCCATTTCATCCCTTTTTATCGATGTCACTGAAAACGTTGCTGATGTTTGAAATATGGCCAGAGCAGCTGTGAGAAATGAGGTGACTGAACTTTGCTGTTGACAGTGAAGCTTTGCTTTGGGCAGAGTTTGACAAACAAGGGGGTGCGATGGAATGTTTGCCATAAATATTAATTTATGGGCTCAGTGACATGTGATTAAAATGCAACAGACAACACATGGGCTGGGTTTGCCCCACATTATTTGAAATTTCTCATTCTAGACTATTTTCTGGTGGTAATTGGGGAACAAAAGGCCTCTTGGCACCAAGACAGGCCCAGAACTGATCAAGTTGTGTTTCAGAACCAAAGCCACCACTGCCTTCTGTTTTGTTGGGCCACTTTTAGAAGCTCCTTGCTGACATGAAGCCACCCCAAGCTGCCTTTCCTGCTGTCCATAAAAGCAGAGATCTCCTCCATGGTATTCACTGTGTGACCTTAAATCCCATTTGCACGTGAAAATGATGCAGCAATAACCAAATTGATGGAATAATAATAGTTCCAATAATAATGGAATGATGGGATTCCTATGATGGAATCATTGAGGCTGGAAAAGACCTTCAGGATCATCAAATCCAAGCTGTGCCCACTTTGTCCCCAGCCCAGAGCACTGAGTGCCACCTCCAGCCCTTCCTTGGACACCTGCTAAGAGTGCCAGTATTTCCCCAGTTTGGGATGCTGAAGAGGGCTGGAGTTTACTTGCATTTATCTGAAGTTCCCTGATCAAGATGGATTTCATATTATTGAAGTGCCAGTGTTAAAAGCATTTGGATACCAAATAAATTGACAGAACTGCAGATAGGCTTTTTAATTAAAAAAGAAGGCACCAAACAAGTTCTCTGTATTGCACGTTTGAAAAACTCATTATATTTCATGAATTGTATCTTCTCTGGGAATGGACTGGGAATGGAAGCTTTTATTTATCTTTAGGCTGCAATAAAACCCATCCAGACAACAGCAATGTTGACAACTGCATTCCCTCCTCTGAAGTTATTTGCAAAAGCCTTTACTCCACAATATCAAAGGCAGTAGTGTTTGAAATGGGTTTGCTGAAGCTCTGCCCTTTGCAGCCTGTGCCTGACACCCAGCTGGAGGAAATGAGATTTAAATAGTGTCTCTTTTTTAATTAACTGCAGCAATGAGGAGCCTGGGGAGAGGCTCAGCTATGTTTTGTTAGTTCATTGTTTTTCTTAGGGTAGTCCATGCAGACAGCAGAAGGTGCAGGTGCCACCTTAAAGCTGCCTTGTCTTTTCCTCTGACATGGCCTGGACACCCTGGATTGGTGTTTTTTGATGGGAATTGAGGTGAGCTCCAGACATCTGAAGAGATCTGAACAAGGCAAAACCCTGGCTGCCTTTGAAGAAATAGGATTGCCTTGATTTCTTGTGTTTGCTTTTCAGCTCTGAGGTCACTCTGCATGGCTTGTCTGTAGCAGAGGGCAGGAGCAGAGGCTGATTGGATTCACACAGTGCACCCGACTCACAGCCTGCCTGTTAAACTTGGGTTTTCTTTGGCTGATGAGGGTCACAGGAGCTGCCTGCAGTGGGATGGATTGTCTGAGTGGGTGTGAAAATGCCACGTGGTGGGTTTGTCGGTGTCCCTGTTGCCCGATTGATAAATGACACAAAACTCGGATAAGTTTTGTGGGTGCTTTATTAAGGGCCCAGGGAGCTTGGGGGACTCACGCCCCAAAGTCCGAGCCCCCAAATTCACTTATGGGTGCTTCCCTCTTATACATGCAATTCACAACAAAGTCTCCAAGAAACAGTTCCCCGTTCCCCTTGCCTGGTCACAGACCCCTTGTGATACATTCCTTGGTTCACAAACAAGATCATGAATCCTCTGCTTATCTTATTCTAAGAGCATTGTATGCTGCCTCCAGACAGGTTAGCATTCTTACTTTCCTGCACTAGTTTAATTATTTGTTAAATCCCTAAGACTACCTGCTAGGTTACACACAAAACCCAACACACACTTTCAACGGCTACAAAACTACTTTTTAACAAACCAGTTCACACACAACTCACTATAGTTAAATATTTTGCTAAATTTCATTTCTTTTCCAATATCCCCAGCCCCATTTCTGATGTCCCCAGCCCCAGATACACCCGAGTGCCCACAGCACAGACACTGCTGGGATGTTCCTTTCCCCCATCCCCTCCTTGGGCAGGCACGTTCTCCACTTAAACGCTGTTTAGATCTGCTTGGATCCTGTATCCCCTGTTTGAGGAGTCTCTCGAACCTCTTCAGAGTCCTTTTTGTGCTTCAAATTTCTTCTGCCTCTGTTTTTGTGATCCTTCACCATTTCTGAGCACTGCTGTGATTCTTCCATTGCAAGAGATCCCAAAACCAGATTTATTTTTGTCAGATACTCTGTGCTAGTGCAGCACAGTTAGCTTTATTCTTGGGGAAACAGAGGGAATTCAGGTGTTGAGCTGATTTAAGGAAACAACTTTGTGTGTGAAGGGGAAACTCAGGAACTCGGGTGCTCTGCTTGTGGTAATCAGACACTTCCCTGATTTTTTTTTTTTTTTTTTTTTTTTTTTTTGAGGTTGGGATTGAATGTGTGATATGGTTTTGGTTTTTTTTATTTTTATTTAGATGTTTATTAGTTTGTATTTATATTGCAGTTTCATGAACTGTGAGGTCTACAATAATTTGCTCTCACAAGTTAAAAAAGGAGACTTATCTCCTTATACACAAGGTTTTTTAAGGATAAATTGTTTAATTAAGAAATTACACATATTATTTTTACTTTTAACTTAATATCTAGCTACTTGTGCTCTGTGATGCTGACTTTATCTAATTACACAAAACCCCCCAAACCCAGGAAGAAGGAGGATTAGCTTCTGCCTTAAAACTTCTGCCTTGCTATATATATAGAATATATATTATTGTATTCTAAAACCTTAAACTCAAAGTTTCCCACCATGTGATATTACACACTTCTATTCAAACTCCACACCCACAATCCCAGTTCTATAATTTAATTTTGGAAGCTTCTCCATGGCCTCAGTCTTCTCTTGGGGATCAGTGTTTGTTAACACAGAAAGTCCAAAATTCTCAGCAACCAGGCTTCCAACAGGACACCTGCTTGGAAAAGAAATTTTCCTTCCTGTCCAACCTGAACCTCTCCAAGAGCATCTCCTGGGATGGAGCAGTGTCTGTGTCCTGTTATTCCGGAGCACACCTCTGTGCCCAGGGACACAGGAGCTGCTTTGGGAAGGACTCTGGGTCAACCATTAACCCCCCCATAAATGCTAAACCCTCCTTTGGGTGATATTTTTCCCTACAGCTGGATAAACACGTGCTGGGAGAAGGGAGGGGAGCACATGGAGAGGGGAGAGTGCTCAGGGCTGCTGCAGCTGACAGAAGAGGGAAAAGTGTTTAAAATCCTCTTTATTCTGTGTTGTGGTGTTTGGGGAAGATTTAGCAGCTCTCAAGGGCTCTCCTGCTTCAGACTGGGAGCTTTTTGGACGTGGTCCATTTGGGTGGGGACATCAGGGGCCCTGCAGAGCTTATCCCCATTGTCCCACCTTTCCCAGGGGATGGAAATTTCCTTTTATTGGAGGGAAAAATACACCTGGAGTGAAGCTCACAGCTTCAGGTTGAGTTGAGATTTCTGCTTTGTTCTGGAAGCTTGACTTTGGATAAGCCCTTCCTATCCTTTAGCACAGGTGTCTGAAAAATTGGGATAATTTGGATTTACGTGCCTGAGATTGGCAACTTCCTGGGAAGGGGCTGGTTTATCCCATACCATCAGCACTGTATGGCTGTAAATACAAGTAATAATTATTTATTTGCCATTGCTGATGACAGCTTTGTGATTGAACAAAAAAAATCTGTGCCTGCCCCATCCCTGGAAATATCCCAAGGCCAGGTTGGACAGCCTTGGAGTCTTAAAGGGCGTTTTAAAAAATCCATTTTCAAAAGGAAGGATTTTCAATCTTCAGAGAGACGAATACTTCAGTGTTAGTTCTTTGATTGGGATTTTTTTTTTTTTAATTTGGCTGCACAAATATTTGCCTGCTTCAAATGAATTGTAAAAGCTTTATGGTGTTTGCTTAATCGCTGGTGCGTTTTTAATTGTTGCTTGACAAACATTGTAATATCTAAAAAGACTCAGTAATTCCCCAGCTTTATGGAGCACTGGGAAAGGAGATAATCTTGTTTTGGCTGCTGCTACTGCAGAGTTTTTTGGGGGTTTAAAAGAAATCCTCCTTGCAAGTCCAGGAAGATGATGATGGTTGTATTTAATAGCTGATATTCAACTCCTGCTTCATTACTAAAATAATCCCCCTTAATTGTGGGTGAATAAAATGCTTCATCACTCCATCAGCCACTGCAAGAAACTGTGAGGCTCCCAGGCTTTGCTGTGCCCTCATTTCCTCCTGGTTATTAACAAAAGCCATCAGTGATAATGTATTTTTTCTTTCCTGATTAACCCCTTGCAAACTTATTTGCTTCCAGGTTTGCCATAAATATTTGTGTGGAATGAGCTTGCAGGCAGGTCTGGGATGGGATACACTGCACAGGATGATCACACCCTGGTAATCCAGAGCCCCAGGGGCAGCTGGCATGGCAGGCTCTCCTTCAGCTGCTTTTGGCATTTAGGCAGGAGAAAAGCAGGGATGTGCTGCATTCCCAGTGGGAATGGGAATATATTCGATATCTCTTCAAGGGGAATGTATAAAAAAATAGCTGTAAAGCCAGGCATGGAAGCAAGCAGGCTCATTAGCACAGTGCCCCTTGGGGTTGCTTTAATGTGTGTTTTAATGACTTTCTCATTAGTGCCTGGAAAACAGTGGTTCCATTCTTGCTGGATTCATGGTGGGTGCTCCTGAATCCTGCGCTCCTGGGGTCACTTGTCACAGACATCCTTTATGAAAAATCCTTTCCTTAGGATTTTTCCTCCTGAGAAGCTGGGAGGCCTCAGGAACAAAATGTAATCATTGATTATCTGCTGCTGTGGAATGCAACAGGTGGGTCTGTGATGGGCCCATGTTGTTTTTTTGTAATTAATGGCCAACCACAGTCAGCTGGCTTGGACAGAGTCTGAGCCACAAACCTTTGTTATCATTCCTTCCTCTTCTATTCTTAGCTAGACTTCTGATGATACCTTTTCTTCTGTTCTTTTAGTATAGTTTTAATGTAATATGTATCATAAAATAATAAATCAGCCTTCTGAAACATGGAGTCAGATCCTTGTCTCTTCCCTCAACGTGAGACCTCTGTGAACACAGTCACAGTCACTTCCCAGATAAACTGGAGTAACTCCAGCACATGGATGTGTTCATCACAGAGATGCTCTGGTGCCAGTCTATCACCCAGTAAAGCCCCAGAATCAATGGGTTTGTGATGGATGTGGCTTTTTTAAACATTTTAATAAAATCCCAGACTGATTTGGGTTTGAAGGGACCTTAAATCCCATCCAGTGCCACGGGCAGGGACATCTTCCACTATCCCAGGCTGCTCCAAGCCCTGTCCAGCCTGGCCTTGGACACTGCCAGGGATCCAGGGACTGTGGGTACCCTGTGCCAGGGAACAGTTCCTCCCCAATATCCCAAAAATCTCATTTTTTTAAATTCAAGACCCTTCCCCTCATCCCATCACTATCTAACCATGGAAATAGCCCCTCTCTCTCTTTTTTACCATCTCCCGTTTGCCACTGGAAGGTGCTTTAAGGTTTCCCTGGGGCCTCCTCTTTGTGCTGGGAAGATGGAGAGGTGGCAGAGACCCATTGAAAATGTGCACTTTTTAATTCCTCTGGGGAAGGTTTGCAGCTGAGATCTACCAGGAAGACTGAGCAGTTTGTCAGGCAGTGAGGTTTTTTTGGAGGATGGTAAATTTGGAGGAGCTAATCTTAATTTTCCAGCTTAGTTTGCAAATTAAGTCTTCTTTTTCTGAGAACAAAACTAATGTTATGAAAGCATCTTTATAAACAGTTTGTAATTGCTTTAATTTGATAAAGGCAAAGTGTTCCCAGCTTTGTCCTCTAATATCAGTTTATCCTTCAACAGCATAACTTGGGGAAGAAATGATTCCTTGTGGAAAGAAACACTCATTTCCATGTTCTTTCTCTCTTTTTTAAAATGTTCTGTTGTAGCTAATGAACTGCTGTGGGTTTGTGTGGGCCATGAGCATTGTGAAATCATTGTGTGTCTGCTCTCAGCCCTCACATTAGGACTGGAACAACGTTAATGTCTTTTAATCACCTCTGGAATCCCTGCTGCTCTGGGGTGTGCTGGGAGCAGAGAGCTGACACACATTGCTGTGGATTCCTCAAACCCAAGTGCTCCAGGCTTTGGACATCTGCACAAATAGTCCCCCACAAGTAAAATGTCCTTGTTGATCTAATTCTGGAGTCCCCAGTGCTTTGGTGCTGGGACAGGAACAGGCATTGGTGGTTTTGGGAGCTTCAGAGCTGCATCCCCATCTAGGAGGATTTAATTTTGGTAAAATGTTATTTATTCTCTGCCTGCTGCTGAGGTTTGAGGCTGGTGTCACATCCACACGAGTATCACGGAATCCCAGAATGGTTTGGGTGGGAAGGGACCTTAAAGATCCGCTCATTCCCACCCCTGCCATGGCAGAGACACCTTCCACTGTCCCACACTGCTCCAAAATCCAACCTGGCCTTGGGCACTGCCAGGGATCCAGGGAACAATTCCTTCCCAATATCCCATCTAAATTTCCCCTCTGTCAGTTTGAAGCCATTCTCCCTTATCACTCCATCCTTGTAGAGTCTCCATCTTTCTTGTTGTCTCCTTCAGGCCCAAATTTGGTCACCCCAGAGCTTCTCCTGTCCAGGTGAGCCCCCCCAGCTGTGCCAGCCTTTCCTCCCAGCAGAGCTGCTCCATCCCTCTGCCCATGCTGGTGCCTGCCCTGGGCTCTCTGCAGCAGCTCCAGGTCCCTCCTGTGCTGGGGACAGCTGGGTGTCACAGGGTGTTGGCACTGAGGGACCAGCAGGCCGCACGTTCCACGCTGGCAAGACCACAAGAGTGATTTGTTGTTGGGATCTCTGTCTCCAAAAGGTTTGATTAGTGAAAGAGGGGGAAATATTCCTAATCCCAGAGGTTCTACCGAGTTGAGGAATGTGCTGGTCTTGTTACACCCCAAATTCCCTCAAGCTGCCTGATGCCATTTAGAGATTCCACCACCTGATCCATTCCAGAGTCCACTGGAAACACCCCAGAAATCCTGGAGCTGGAAGTCACAGCCATTCAAGTCCACATTTTTTAAAATCAGGAATTTTAGAAGCCTGTAAAGGTTAACTACATTAATAGTCAGCCCCCTGCCAGCCCTCCTGAGGAGAGTGGCCTGTCTGGGAGACCTTTTGTGGATGAATTGTGTTGTAATGTGGAGTTATTTTGCAGCTTCTCTAACTTATTTTCCTGGAATATTTGTCAGGTTGCATGTAATATTTCCGGAATAGGAGAGGCATTAACCTTTATTAACCACTGCAGAGACTGAAACTCCTAAAGACTGACGGGATAATTAAGGCAACATCTCGGGGTGACTTCACTGCTCCTCAAACTCCATTAATTCTGATGACAGTGATGAATTTCAGTGCAGTTATAATTAGTTTTTCTCACTGTATAGCAAAACATCCTGTGAATCACTGCTGTAAATTCTCTTTTTCTGAGTCCAAAGACATCTGAACTCGTCAGTGATCCTGCTGTTATTTCCATGTCCCCAAGACTGGAATGGCAAAGATTCCACAGCTGGATGTACAAACTCCTCCTGTCATGACACCGGTGAGGGAATTCTGAATGATTTGGGATAGGCTGGGCTTTTCTCCCTTGCATTTATATCCTGCTGGAGTTAATCCTGCCTACTTATTGCGTGTTCAGGCCTTGAATAACAAAGGGGTGATTTCCAGGTGAGGCTTTGGGAATAGATCCATTGGGAAAGGCTTGTGAAGCTTTGGGAATAAATCCATTGGGAAAGGCTTGTTTAGCTTCTCTCTGCTGTCCTTGGTTTCTGTTCCGATCAGCATTAAAAGCTGATTGTCACATCCATGCAATAAATTCTTTTGTGGAATTGGAATATCTTGAGCTGGAATGACCCACAGGATGATCCAGTCCAACTCCTGCTCCTGCCCAGACACCCCAACAGTCTCACTCTGTCCAAACTCTCCTTGATAACTTCTGGCTTTGCATCCACCTTTTCCTCTTGCTCCTTTTGCCCTTGTGAGGTGTGTGCTGGAAACAGAAGGGATGGGTGTCACCGTCATATTTTCTGGAAAAATCCCTTCACCCAGGATTTCTCTCCTGGGAAGCTGAGAAGCTTCAGAGAAAAAGGAAAACAGTAATTATCTAATTTGCTTCTCCTGTGTTGTGCTGCTTTGGAATGTGTTTGGAGATTGTTTCATTGGTTTCATGTGAATTGTTTTGCCTTATTGGTCAATTGGGGTCAAGCTGTGTTGGGACTCTGGAGAGAGTCAGGAGTTTTCATTATTATCTTTTTAACCTTCTGTAAGTATCCTTTCTCTGTTCTTTAGTCTAGCTTAGTTTAGTATTCTTTAATATAATGCTGTATCATAAAATAATAAATTATCTTTCTGAGAACATGGAGTCAGATTTATCATTCCTCCCTTCATTGGGGCACCCCACAAATACAATGAATGGGGATTTTAAGGCCTGTGGAGAGGTTCCATGTGTGGGCAGGAAGTTTGAGCACACACCAACAAAGGGCTTTTGCCTGTCTGGAGTACACCTATGAAGCTCCAAGGTGATGCAATGCAGTTCCAGGTTGTATTTGTCAGAGGAAAGAATTCCTTGCTGATAAAACCCTATGGATGGTTTATCTTGGCCAACAGGGAGAGGACGGTCCCATTTGAAATCCTGTGCATTGATGTTGTGTGGAGATTGTTTTATGTTTGGTTCTGAGAAATTTAGATTTGTTGGGGTTGGTGGAGATTGTTTTATGCTTGGTGCTGAGAAATTTAGATTTGTTGGGGTTGTTCAGCCTGGGCAAGAGAAGCCCTGGGTCCCTGGAAGTGTCCAAGGCTGGGTTGGATGGGGCTTGGAGCAGCCTGGGACAGTGGAAGGGGTCCCTTGGCAAGGGTGGGATGAGATGGACTTTAAGGTTCCTTCCTACTTCAGCCTTTCCCTGATTCAATAATTTATATATAATACAAACTCATACCTTTTTGCCTATGAGCTCTGTTTGATAAAAACAATTTTCCAGCCTGAATTGCTTTTCTTAAACTCTCTGCAAAGCCTGTGTGTTTATAAAGTGGATATTAAAATGGGCTGAAAATTGTCTGGTCACAAAGTCAATGCTCTCAATTCCCATGCAAATGGTTCATTTTGTTCTTGAAACTGTTATTTACACACAGTGGTCTGTGAGTGTTTATATGCAATGGCAATTCAACAAGTCCCGGGAAGGAACTGGAATCCAAGAGGCTTCAGTAAAATTGTGTGGTGCAGATTTCACAGCAGATTTGGTTAAAACCATTTTTCCCCATTTAGTTTGTTGCTAATCGCTGCTTTCACTAATTACTTTTTTTGTCTTGAACAACTGCTTGGAACAGCTCCACAAAAGCCAATTTGTTGTGTTCATCATGCAAAATACGCCACGACCAATTACACTGCATGAGCCTGTATATTTAAAATACAACAAATCATCAGAACACAGCCCAGAATTTATTTCTCTGAGTGCACAGAGAAATTAATCCACAGCTTTCCTTAAGGTGATTTTATGGCTATGCTAACTTCTTGTGTCATAGCATTGTTTCCTGGTAAGGGGAATGGATTTAAATTGGATATGTTTAATGTGTTTAATTTGGATATTGGGAATCAGGAATTGTTCCCTGGGAGGGTGTGCAGGCCCTGGATCCCTGGCAGTGCCCAAGGCCAGGTTGGAGCAGCCTGGGACAGTGGGAGGTGTCCCTGTCCATGATAGGGGTGACACTGACTGAGCTTTAAGGTCCTTCCCAACCCAAACCATTCTGGGGTTCCATGATTCTGAATCTGCTTGTGCCCTATATTTGCATCAATGGGAATGGTGTCTTGTGAGGCAACAGGAAAATGAAGATGTGAGAGGGGAAAAAAGGAGCAGAGGGTGTCATGTGGATGAGTTTGTTAATGAGAGATGGATTTTCCCTGTGCTCTTTGTCAAGGTTGCAAACCCGACCCTCTCTGTGCTCATGTGCAGAGCTGTGCCTGCCTTCATGCTTTAATTCTTTAGCTTTGCATTCAGCATCTTTCCAAATGATTCCAGTGATTCATTTTGGGATGACAAATCCTGTATTTTTAGCTGTTTTACCCCAGCTGCTGGGATAACTGCTGGGAGCAGCAGAGGCTGCAGCCAGTGATGCACAAAGGGGGGGAGCCCAGCCCGGCTGCCAGACCCCCCAAGTGACTTTGCTGGTTTTGTGCTGTTGGCAGATAAATTGCAAACTGATCCCAATGACACAGCACTGACTGGCCAGCTCCTGATACCAGGACAAACAATATTCTGGGCTGTGGGAGCTTACCTGCTTTTATCTCTCCCTTTTACACGTGGTTTTAACAGATTTTTAATTTCCCAGAGCATCTGGAGGCCTGCAGCTGGTTTGGCACGTGGTGGGAAGCCCAGTTTGTTTAGCCAGTGGGTTATTTAGTAATAATAATTAGTTTATTTCATTTTGTCTGTCCTTCTGTTGGAGATCTGTGCGTGGGAAGGAAGCAGTGGAAATTGGACTACCCAGACCTGGAGTCACTGAAAAGACCAAGCAGTTCCCCAAGAGCTTTCAGGAGAAAGCAGGGCAAGAAGTTTTTTGGGAAGGAGACCTAAATATGAGTGTTTTTCATACATTTAGGTCAAGAAGCTCAAAAATCCTGAATAGGAGTGTGGATCTGAATCCCCTTTGGAGACTGGCATTCCCCCAGGGAATTCCTGCATGTGGGCTCTGAGGGTCCCTGGTGCACTGAGTGGGATGTGTGGGAAGTGATGGGAATGAGCCACAGATCAGCCTCTCCAGTGGGGTGTTACAGCAAAATTACCACAAAGAAAAGGTGGGATGGAGCAGAATTCCTGCTTCAGCTGATGTTGTCCTTCTGTCCCAGTGGAATGTCCCAGATTTTGCTCCCTAGCCACCCACAGGTTCCTCTGTGGCTTCATCCTTGTGTTTGAGTGTGGCACGTTCAGCTCCATCTGCCACAAGGGACTCCAGAGGGATGGAGCAGCTCTGCTGGGAGGAAAGGCTGGGAGAGCTGGAATTGTTCACCTGGATAGGAGAAGCTTTGAGGTGACCAAATTGTGGCCTTGCAGAGCCTGAAGGAGCCAACAAGAAAGATGGAGAGAGACTCTGTACAAGGGGGAATGGCTTCCCAGTGCCAGAGGGCAGGGCTGGATGGGATATTGGGAATTAGGAATTGTTCCCTGGCAGGGTGGGCAGGCCCTGGCACAGGGTGCCCAGAGCAGCTGTGGCTGCCCCTGGATCCCTGGCAGTGCCCAAGGCCAGGCTGGACTTTGGGGCTTGGAGCAGCCTGGGACAGTGGAAGGTGTCCCTGCCATGGCAGGGGTAGCACTGGATGGGCTTTAAAGGTCCATTCCCACCCAAACCATTCCAAGATTCCATGACATTTCTGTGGCTGAGGCTGGTGGTGGGTGGCCGAGTGTCCCACTGGGATTTGGTGACAATGTGACCTGTTTGGATCCTTGGCGACCAGCACAAATGATCCGCCCTGGAACAAAGTTGATTTGCACAGAGAATCAGCTGCTTCCTGGTGGAACCCAGTGATCCGTGGTGGTTGATGGTGATCCATGGTGATTGACAGTGACCCATGGTGATCCATTGTGATTGACGGTGATTGATGGTGATGGATGATAATCCATGGTGATCCATCATGATTGGTGATGATCCATGGTGGTCCATCATGGTTGACAGTGATCCATGGTGATTGATGGTGATTTATGATGACCCATGGTGATCCATCATGATTGGTGATGATCCATGGTGGTCCATCGTGGTTGACAGTGATCCATGGTGATTGATGGTGATTTATGATGATCCATGGTGATCCTTCATGTCTGATGGTGATCCATGATGACCCATGGTGATTGACAGTGATCTTTGGTGATCCATCATGATTGATGGTGATCCATGGTGACCCGTGGCGATTCATCATGACTGACTGTGATCCATGGTGATTGAAAGTGATCCATTGTGATTGATGGTAATCCATGGTGATCCATCATGACTGACTGTGATCCATGATGATCCAGGTGACTTATGATCCATGATGGTCCAGGGTGATTGACAGTGAATCATGGTGATCCATCATGATTGACAGTGATTGATGGTGATTTATGATGATCCACGGTGATCTATCGTGATTGACAGTGATTGATGGTGATTGATGATAATCCATGGTGATCCATCGTGATTGGTGATGATCCATGGTGGTCCATCGTGGTTGACAGTGATCCATGGTGATTGATGGTGATTTATGATGACCCATGGTGATCCATCATGTCTGATGGTGATCCATGATGACCCATGGTGATTGACAGTGATCTTTGGTGATCCATCATGATAGATGGTGATCCATGGTGACCCGTGGCGATTCATCATGATTGACTGTGATCCATGGTGATTTAAAGTGATCCATTGTGATTGATGGTAATCCATGGTGATCCATCATGACTGACTGTGATCCATGATGATCCAGGTGACTTATGATCCATGATGGTCCAGGGTGATTGATAGTGATCCATGGTGATCCATCATGATTGACAGTGATTGATGGTGATTTATGATGATCCAACGTGATCTATCGTGATTGACAGTGATTGATGGTGACTGATGATAATCCATGGTGATCCATCGTGATTGGTGATGATCCATGGTGGTCCATTGTGGTTGACAGTGATCCATGGTGATTGATGGTGATTTATGATGACCCATGGTGATCCATCATGATTGGTGATGATCCATGGTGGTCCATCGTGGTTGACAGTGATCCATGATGACCCATGGTGATTGACAGTGATCTTTGGTGATCCATCGTGATAGATGGTGATCCATGGTGACCTGTGGCGATTCATCATGACTGACTGTGATCCATGGTGATTGAAAGTGATCCATTGTGATTGATGGTAATCCATGGTGATCCATCATGACTGACTGTGATCCATGATGATCCAGGTGACTTATGATCCATGATGGTCCAGGGTGATTGATAGTGATCCATGGTGATCCATCATGATTGACAGTGATTGATGGTGATTTATGATGATCCACGGTGATCTATCATGATTGACAGTGATTGATGGTGATTGATGATAATCCATGGTGATCCATCGTGATTGGTGATGATCCATGGTGGTCCATTGTGGTTGACAGTGATCCATGGTGATTGATGGTGATTTATGATGATCCATGGTGGTCCATCGTGATTGGTGATGATCCATGGTGGTCCATCGTGGTTGACAGTGATCCATGGTGATTGATGTTGATTTATGATGATCCATGGTGATCCTTCATGTGTGATGGTGATCCATGATGACCCATGGTGATTGACAGTGATCCATGGTGATCCATCATGATAGATGGCGATCCATGGTGACCCGTGGCGATTCATCATGACTGACAGTGATCCATCATGATTGATGGTGATCCATGGTGATCCAGGGTGATTGACAGTGACCCATGGTGATCCATCATGACTGACTGTGATCCATGGTGATTTATGATGACCCATGGTGATCATTGTGACTGATGATGATCCCTGATGATCCATGGTGATTGATGGTGATTTATGATGATCCATGGTGATCCATCATGATCGATGATGATCCATCATGATCCATTGTGTTTGACAGTGATCCATGATGATCCATGGAGATCCAAGCTCTGGTGGCCTCTGGAAGCCCTGATCTTGGCATGCAGCACAGCAATGAGGTTTCAGGGGCATGAAGCAGCAGATCCAGGATCTCCCCAGCTGACAAAGCTCTGTCCACCATCCTGTGGTCACCTCAGTCTGGGGATTGAATTTCCACGGGGAAAATAAGCAAAATTTCCATTCCTGTTCAGTACATCTCCAGTGGCTTTGGTTCACCTGATTCTTTTTCCTTTTTTTTGCCTCCGCTCTTTTAATCCTGTTCATTAAGTATTTCATTAGTTGCCCTGATCCCTCAGTTAATCTGTTATCAAAAAAAGATAATTGAATTTAACTTCCTAACACAACCCAGTTTAGATGGACAAAATTCTAGGCTAATGACTTGGTTTGTTTCTATTAATTGTAAGAATTCCTGTAATTAGGCTGAAAATATTATTCTGTTGACATGAGATCTAAAATATTGCTCATCCCAGGGAAACATTTTTCAAACAGTGCAAATAAATGTGGTGGTAGAAAACAGAACAGTGTTGAAATAGGAGGGGTTCTGCTTGGCTTGAAGACACCTTGGGAAGAGAAAGCATTTATGGAATATTTTGGGTGTTCCATCCCTGTATTGCTGAGAAACAGTGTTGTATTTAGAGATTTTGCAGTAAATATAAATCTTTATAAGGAATTCCCTCCAAACCACTGCTTCCAGCAATAAAAGGCTTTGGGAATACAACATCCTTTGGTGTGTGGAGACTTTATATTGCTCAAAATATTTCCATTGCAGGCAGATAACAAGAGATGATGGGTTTCTGATGAGAAAATGTGCTGATAAGTGAGTGATGGACTAATAATTAACTTTGTGTTAGTCCCTAAAGGGTGACCCAGATGATTTGGGGGAGCAGGTCAGCATCCTGCAGCTTGGATTTTGTGGAGCTGTGTGGAGTTGTTTGGCTGGGAAGAACTGTTAAAATCCCTCACAAGCTGAATATTTGCAAATAATTTCAGCTTCCCCAGCAGCTGGCTGCTCAAATCCCTCATGGAAGCTTCAGAATTCTCATTTAGGATATTTAGTGGGTTGTTGTGTAAGATCAGTGGAGTTGCACAGAATAGAACATGAAGTGTTGTATAATCCCTTCTGCTGAGGGGAGGGCAAAACCCAAAGCCTAAAGCAGTCCAAGTACAGACCTGGGCTCCTTTTGTTGTCTCCCATCTCCAATAACAATTGCAATTTCTGTTTTATCCCAGAAATTTGGAATGGTTTATGTTGGAAAGGACCATGAATTTTATCCAATCCCACTCCCTGCCATGAACAGAGACATTTTCCACTATCCCAGGTTACCCCAAGCCCCATCCAACCTGGCCTTGAACTTTTTTATGTTGGAAAGGAGATGAAAGAGATGGGGAAAACCTCCTAAAGGTTTTGTTGGTTAATACAGGTTTCAATTCCCACTCCCAATGTGCTTTTCCCTTTCCACAGCCTTTTTCAAGGCACATCCTCCTGGATGGGCTTCCATTTCTCTGCAGCGCTCAGGGAATAGGAATCACTTGCCATCCTAAATTTGATGGGCTTGCTCCATCTGTGCATGATGGTTTTTTAGAGGAAAAACGACAGTTTGGGGATTTCCCAGAGTTTCCAAGCTCACTGTTCTGAAAGAAAAAGTCTTGGGCAGGACTTCTCCACTGAGGTTACTTGTTTTTAGGAAAGAATTCCTTGTATCCTACTGGAAGGCAGCGGTGAGGACAGAAATCTTTGATTTCTTATTTCCCAGGAAGCAGGTGGGCAAAACAATTCCTAAATGTGAAAGATGAACATTTTTGAAATGGAAGGAGTTCAGTAGGAAGGGTGATAGATGTATTTTTTGGGCAAATAATACGTGTATTTTTTGGCAAATATCCCCTGGCTCATTCATTCAAATGCCCTGGACAGGTGTGGATGAGTCAATCCCTTACGTCAGAAATGGGCTTTAAAATGGAAAGGCAGCTTTGCCACAGGAATATCACCCTCAGGGGGGAACATTGCTTTTCCCTGGAGGAAATGAATCCCAAATTAAAAAAAAAGCCAGGAGCAGAGAAAATCCACCCCTGGTTTAGCACCCCTGGGCCATTTTAGCAGTGGTTGTGCAGAGCAATATTCATAAATCAGGATTTGCAGCAGGAAGTACCAAGCTCAGATGGGGTTTTTATTTGCAGTCGTGCCTTGGTCCAAGTGGTGTCTGGAAATAAATGCAATTTTCTTGCGGAGCTTGCAGCTCACAGCTCATTTGTGCTGCTGTGGGAGAAGTTCCACCTCTTCTGCCATGGGCAGGGACAGTGACAGCAGCCCTGGGGACACCTCATTCCTCCCACAGCTCTGGACAAGGGATGGAGGGACAGGACACAGGGAATGGCTTCCCACCTCCAAAGGCAGGGTTAGATGGGATATTGGGAATTAGGAATTGTTCCCTGGCAGGGTGGGCAGGCCCTGGCACAGCTGTGGCTGCCCCTGGATCCCTGGCAGTGCCCAAGGCCAGGCTGGACTTTGGGGCTTGGAGCAGCCTGGGACAGTGGAAGGTGTCCCTGCCATGGCAGGGGCAGGAATAGATGATCTTTAATTCCTTTTCAACCCAAACTAGCCCGGGAGTCTCAGTTACACCTTGAAAACACCCAAGGTGCATTCATGGTTCTCCCAGGTGGCATTGTCCGCTTAACATTAAATAGTGGGATGTGTGGAGTAGGAAGAGCCCATCTCCTCTTGTATTTTTGCTTGCACTGAGGCACCTCCTGTCCCTGTCAGTGTCTTTCAGTCACCAGGGATGATAAATGCAATATTGGTGCCTTTCACATGAAAATTGGATCATTCCCAGGGAGGTCTGGAGACTCCTTTATTAGAAAGTGTCCTTCATTAGAAAGCATCTCAATGGGGGAATGGGGAATGGGAGGACATCTCTATTTATGCCATTCACTATTTTCTTTGATCATTAGATGCTCTGTAACTCCATCTCCAGCCCTCTCAAGTGGCACCATAAAATTAATTGGTTACCTCTGGAAAGAGGCAGAGCTCAGGCACGGAGGGTTTGACAGCTGGGATCTCCGATGCAGAGGGAATGCAAACCAATTCTGCTTTCCATCCCTGAGCAGGCTCTGGGGGTGTGGGATCCAGAAGGGATGGCAGGGATGCCTGGAGCCCCAGGAGGGGCTGAGGGAGCTGGCAAGGGGCTGAGCCTGGAGCAAAGGAGGCTCAGGGGGCCCTTGTGGCTCTGCACAACTCCCTGCCAGGAGGGGACAGCCAGGGGGGGTCGGGCTGTGCTGCCAGGGAACAGGGACAGGACAAGGGGAAAGGGCCTCAGGCTGGGCCAGGGGAGGCTCAGCTGGGACAGCAGCAGCAATTTCTGCATGCAAAGGGTGCTCAGGCCTTGGCAGGGGCTGCCCAGGGAGCTTTGCAGTGCCCAGCCCTGCAGGTGTCCCAGGCAGGGCTGGAGGTGGCACTTGGGGACATGGCTTAGCCCCCTCCAAACACTCCTGGAGGATCTCACACTGAACTTAGTAAAACAATCCAGGCTTGACCTGGAAGTGCCATTTCCAGAGGTTAATCCCTTGGGGAATTTGTGCTGGCTGGTTCTGCCCTGGGATGTTGATGTCACTATTAAATCAAACCACTTAGTTTGATCAGGTCGAATGTGCTCCTCTTCCCATGGAAGCAGGAGAAAGGGAAAAGCCCTCTCATTGTCTACACAAGAGATGTCAGGAAAATATTCCCGAGTGGTTTGTTTTCCTTTAAAAATAGATATAATTTCCCCTGTTACTTGTGGCACAGGGGTGACCCCCCTGTGCTCACATTAACAAATTAATTAGAGGAGCCCCAGCGATGCCAGTTGTCACAATTACACTGAGGAGCTTAAAACGTGCAAACCTCCCCAAATTAATTGCAAAGCTGTTTCATATATGAGCAGCTCAAATTAATCATTAACCTAATCATTTTTATCCCAACATTATTTCTTTGTTAATAGCAAGCCATTTTAATTGGATAATGAGGTGCCAGTGCCACTCAGGAATTGAGCATTCCCCAAGCTGATGGGAAGTTATGCAAGGAGCAGGGTGGATGCTGCTCCAAATGCCTCCACATTGTATTCTTATAAATTCATTTATTTCTAGCTGGTTTTGGAGCTTCTGCAGCGGTTCCTGTGTGCTGTCATTTCCCCATTTGATGTTGCCCTCACCTCATTCTTGTGAGCCCAAAAGTGATGCTCACACCCCTGGGCAAGACCCAGCCTCTGGTTCCAGGTGTCCCAGCCCTCCTCTGGCAGCAAAGGGAAATGAGCAAGGTGTGCATGAGGGATTACTGGATTAGCACCAAATCCTGAGGATGGGAATAACTGGATTTTTCCAGAAGAAACAAAGGCTTTTGTGGCATTCACATTTTTCTGGAAATATCCCTTTGCCCAGGATTTTTCTCCTGGGAAGCTGAAAAGCCTCAGAGAAAAAGGAAACCAATAATTATCTGATTTGCTTCTGTTGTGTTTTGCTCCTTTGGAATGAGTTTGGAGATTGTTTCATGTAAATTGTTTTGACTCAATGACCAATCAATGCCAAGCTGTGTTGGGACCCTGTAAAGACTCATGAGTTTTCATTATTATCTTTTTAGCCTTCTGTAAGTATCCTTTCTGTATTCTTTAATATAGTTCAGTATTCTTTAATAGAATATAGATAATAAAACAATAAATTAGCCTTCTGAGAACATGGAGTCAGAATCATCGTTCCTCTCTTCATCAGAGCACCCCAAAAATACAATAGGCTTTCACCTCAGAAACCTAGAAAATATTATTGGAAGTATAGTCAGAAAAAAAAGTATTTAACAGAGTTGTCAGATGTCTTATTTATAGGAGCCTGCTTTTCCATAAAATAATTTTATTTTTTTAAAAGAGAGCGTGACAAGAGGAAGAATACTCTGGTGTTTTCTGCCCTTGCAGGAGAAGAATTCATAGAAATAAAGTAGCCTCCACAACATGAACTGTGCCATGCTGCCCAAAATGGGAGCTTTTTAAAGGAAAACAAACCCCCCAAATCCTCTGTGCTGCCACTTCCAACCTGGCCTTGCCTCCCCTCCTGCTCCTGGTGCAGTCACTGCCCTCTGGAGCTCATAAGAAATGAGTTAATTAAGTGGGTAATTATTTCCCTGTGTAGGTTAAATGGATGAACTCGCTCCCCAAGCAAAGTCTTCACATACCTGATAAGTGGAAAGGGATATCCACTCTCCCAAGGCATTCCCACGTGGCTTTGTGTGATCTTTTCTGCCAGGTGATAACTCATTTTGATAGAAAATCAGCCCAAATCTCTGCAGCATGTCAAAATATTGTCGGAGAGGAGAAGCAGGAAATTTGTGGGATTTATTAGGAGTTTGAAGGGTTAAATAGGGCTTTTAAAAAATTCAGTGTCCTGTCCTGGTGGTTTGGGCGCTGAGCAGGTGCTGTTGTAATCCCCACCCTTACCCTTTGCTCTGGGAGGAGAGGAGGGAATATCACTGCAAAGCAGTTTGTGTCAGCTGCTCACACTTGGAGTGAAAGAAATCAGGATTTCCTTGAATGCCTACATCACTGACACCTCTGTGGGGCTGCCTATTAAATTTCAGCACCATAAATCCAAAACCTGACACTTTTGTCATGGAAAGAGGGATTTTCCAGGCTGTTTTTAGGTTTCCCAGAGCTCCAGGAGTCACAGACAGGATGTGCAGGGTTTGAGGTGATATTTTCTTGGTGTTGAAGGGTTTTCCTTCCCCTCACACTCTCAGTGGTTGTGTCCTCCCTCTGAAGAGCGTCCTGCGCATGATGATTTGTGTGTCCTGGGGTGGGACATGTGTGATGTGCTTTATTATTGAATTTCCTTAATATAACGTGATATTAACCCAAATTCTCTGCACTGAGGCATCACTGCTGTAGCAGTGACTTTTCCCTTCACATCATCTCCACTCCTAATTAGAAACAGGGGTTGTTAATTAAATATTTCCCCAGTGTTGAATTAAATATTTGTCGGGTGCCTGTGAGCAAAGCGCGAAGCTGCTCTGAGCTACCAGGGTTTGGTTTTGCTCAGTGCTTGTGTCTCCCCAGGAAACCTAGGGATATTTGGAAGCTGCTGCTGTGTGTGTGCATGGGAAGCAGCTGTGGATCGTGCACAAACATCCAGAGGAGCTGGGTGTGGGGCTGAGATCAGCTGGGAGGGAGTCACAGGGAGGGGGAACCTGGAGTTCTTCTGTGGAGGTGGGCACAGCATCCATGGAGAGCTCAACTCCTGGGAAAACATCCTTTGCTTCTGAAGGAAACCTCCTTCCCATCTTTGGGATCACAGAATCCCAGAATGGTTTGAGGTGGAAGGGAGTTGAAATCTCATCTCATTGCACCCCTGCCATGTCAGGTCCACTGTCCCAGGCTGCTCCAAGCCCCAAAGTCCAGCCTGGCCTTGGGCACTGCCAGGGATCCAGGGGCAGCCACAGCTGCTCTGGGAATTCCATTCCAGCCCCTCCTCACCCTGCCAGGGAACAATTCCTAATTCCCAATATCCCATCCAGCCCTGCCTTCTGGCAGTCGGGACCATTCTCTGTGTCCTGTCCCTCCATCCCTTCTCCCAAATCTCTCTCCATGTTTCCTGCAGCTCCTTCAGGCCACAGTTTGGTCACCCCAGAGCTTCTCCTGTCCAGGTGAGCCCCCCCAGCTGTGCCAGCCTTTCCTCCCAGCAGAGCTGCTCCATCCCTCTGCCCATGCTGGTGCCTGCCCTGGGCTCTCCCTCCTGTGCTGGGGCAGCTCTGCAGGTGGGGTCTCACCTGAGCCCAGGTGCCCACGCTGCTTTGGGTGCATTCCCTGCAGTTCCCTCCTGTGCTGCTGCAGGACAGCTCTCAGGAGCTCTGGGATTGGGGTTAATCAGGATTGTTGGTAGAAACAGGGATTACAAATCCAAGCATTTCTGCCCCAAGGTGCTTAACAAGAGGTCGAACAGTCTGGAGCTCCCCCAGGTCCCCAACCCCTTTTTACTCCTCCAATCCCCTCTGTATTTACTGCTTTGCTCCTTCAAGTTGCCTTTCCAGATTTTTCCTGTTTTAGAAGGATTACTGAGGTTTAGCCACTGCTTTGCACACCAGATGGCTTTTTTTGTGATTAATTCCAGTAATTTTGCCGTTGTTGCTCCTCACTGCTCTACTGCTGCCACACGACACTTTTCTGGTGTTATTAAGTTTTGCAGAAGGAACAGTGGGGAGGAAATCCACAACTTAAGGAGTTGAAAATAAACAAACAAACAAAAAAATCCCAGTAAAATTAAAAACTCCAGAACATATTTTCTTTTCCAATACAGTCTCATTTTTAAAAGTATTGCAGAAAATGTTCTCTCTTCTCTTTCCACTCTGTGACTTCATGGGTGGAGCTCTGACATATAAAATAATTTTGTATTTTTCTCTTTTCTGAAGAGAAGGGACAATTGATTACATGGGGGCAGGACTTTGATAGCACTGCTGGTGGTGGAAGTGTTTGGAAAGAGGTTTGAGAAGACAATCCAAAATTTTTCCAATGGTTTACCTGGGGTGCCTTTCCAGGCACGCCCAGGGAGTATCTGGCTCCCTGGCCCTGCCCAGCATCACTTGCAATGGAAATGGAATGGAAAAGTCTTTGCTTGGAAAAGGGAAATCTTCCTTAGACCTTTTCTTCTGCATCCCTAAATGAACTCCCCAACTGTATCTCAATTTTTTACTGGTTGTAACTCAGGAAAAAAACAAAGAAATCCAATTTCTGAACGTTTTCAAACAGCTCAAGGGTATAGTGACAAGAAGATGTGGCTTTATATTTATATTTATATTTCTCTGTTTTTGATTATTTAGGTATTTTTTCCAATATAAAATATTATATTCTAATATAATATTCAATGTTATATTATATTCTAATATAATATTTTACTTTATATTATATTAGAATATTTATTTTTATATTCTCCAGAGGAGCTGTTTCCAAGGCCCATTTGTGATTTCTCCAGGTTGTGAGGATGGAATCAGCATGGAGCAAGATGCTAAATGTCATTTTTGCAGTGGCTGGGGGGTCTCTGTGCTGCAGTTCCCAGGGCTCTGTGTGTGACCCACAAACCACATCCCTGCTCTCTCTGGGGCTGTTTCCACTTCTCTGCCTGGAAGGAGTGGGAGCTGGAGGAATGGGAGCTCATAAATCAGTGTCACTGGGAGCATTCTGGGTGATAATTCACTTGTGGGGAGTTTGAATGAGTTAGAGACAGGACTTTTGAGCTGTTCTTGATGATGTGGTTTATATTCTTATTTTCTACAAAGACAGGAAGGGTGAATTCAGCTCACATGATTACAGCATGGTTTAGAAGGTCACAAGACCTTTACTTACAAGCCCTTTTAAAGATTTATTGACCAATAAAACACTGCCAACAAGGATATTTTTGTTTTTGACCTAATCCTTAAATAGTTCATCTTATGGACCCATGTTACAGTGCAAGCTTTCTTAAACAATCATGTTATGACACACAGACCTACAGTGCTGCATTCTAAACTTCGTGTTTACCCTTGTAACTATTATTTTTTCTATATCTTCAAGGAAAGTTTGGTTTTAGAGTTTATTTAGTTTAACATGTCTCTGTTTTAAACTACAAATCCACATTCTCTCTTCTAGCACCTAAGTTTTGGAGCCTTTTCCAAGGTCTCAGATCAAATCCTGGGTTTAATTCCAAACTTTGGCTTCCAGGCCCAAAGTTCTGGGAGTTCCCTGCATTTTGGGTTCCTGCATTTCTGTTTGCTGCTGTTTCACCCAGGCACTGCTGGAGGCAGAGAGTGGCTTTTGCTCTGTGGCTCTGCAGCATTTTCAGCGCCATTCCTGGCTTTTTTCGGCAACCAAAGTTATGGAATGTGCTGAGTTGGGAAGGATCCACAGGGATCAGGGATCCAGCTCCTGTTCCTGCCCATACACCCCAACAATGCCACCCTGGAGCAGTGTACAACTCTCCTGGAGCTCTGGCAGCCTCAGGGCTATGCCCATTCCCTGGGCAGTGCCCAGCACCCTCTGGGGAAGAACCTTTCCCTAAAATCCAACCTGAGCCTCCCCTGGAACACCTCCAGCCCTGTTCCTGTCACAGAGAGCAGAGTTGGGAGCTGTAGCTCCCAGTGAATCTCCCCTCAGCCTCCCTCTGCTCCAGGGAGCTCAGCAAGAGCCCTTTGGGTGCTCCAGAGTGGTTTTGGGTATGGAATAACATACACAAACTGGGATAGGTAATCCCTGGTGTGAGGCAAGAATTCTCTGGCAGTGCCTGGGGGATGAGCAGGGCAGAGGTGCAGCCCCACAGGGGTTGCTGTGACTTGAAGGCAGCACAGGGCTCATTCCTTATATCCTGTGCCCAAAGCAGCTGTGGCTGCCCATGGATCCCTGGAAGTGCCCAAGGCCAGGTCAGAGGGGATTTGGAGCAGCCTGGGATGGTGGGAGGTGTCCCATGTTGGAACAAGATGGAATTTTAAAATTCTTTTTAATCCAAACCGTTCCGATCAGTTCAGCTCTGAAGAATTCAGAATATCAGGCAGTGACTGTGTCCCTCCTCCTTCACTCCCTGAGAATTTCAGTGCCAAACCACAGAGCTGGGGATATTTTTATGCAGCATGAGGCAGGAATTTACCCAGGAATTGTGGTGTTTGTGAGGGTCCCTAGGGTGAGGTGAGAGATGAGAACCTGACTCCTTGTTCTCAGAAGGCTGATTTATTATTTTATTATATGATATATCATATGATGTATCATACGATATATCATATGATATATTATATGATATATTATATATGAGATATAATATGATCTATATAATATGATATATAGTATGATATATAATATAAGATATAATAGGATATATAATAGAAGATGTAATGTAATATATATTATATAGTAAATATATATGATATATCATATAATTATAATTATATATATTATATATATTATATAATATATATGAGAATGTATTTTCATAAAAGCACTAGCATTGTACCAATGTCAAACCATAACTATTACATATTAATTATATATTATATATTATATAATGCTATACTAAACTATACAAAATAGAGAGGATACAGACAGAATGCTTAACAGCAATGATAATGAAATCTCAGAACTGAGTCCTCAGAGTCCGACACAGCTGGCTGTGATTGGCCATTAATTGAAAAAAATTCACATGGAACCCATCAAACATTCACCTGTTGGTAAACAATGTCCAAGCCACATTCCCAAGCAGCAAACACAGCAGCAGCAATCAGATAATTATTGTTTTCATTCCTTTCTGAGGCTTCTCAGCTTCTCAGGAGAAAATCCTGGGCAAAGAGGGGTTTTCAGAAAATATCAGGCTGCCACATTCCTTGTCGCCATTTAGTGGATCTCTTCCTGTGTCTATTCAAGCTTGGAAAGCTGCTGGCAGGGAGGACTTTGCGCGGTTGTGTTTTAGGTGGGAGCAGCTTTCCAAGCAGTGATTCCTTACAAAATGATGAAGGATGATCCCTTGGACTGCCTGGCAGCCTCTTAAGCTCCTCTCCTGGCTCTCACTGTGGTTGCCTTTGGCAAAACCCCTCCTCCCTGGGCTGTTTTGATAAAATGAGATAATTTGTCAGCGTTTGTACAGCGCTTCAGGGACTTCAATTTTCATGCCTCAGCGACTGGCTGAGGTGACTTCAGTCAAAAGTGGGTTTATCTGAGGAGTATTAAACTAAATTTGTCTCATTAAGCCAAGCCTTTCTCTTGTTTTTCCCAAAAACGATGCTGGCAACTGCAGCTTTATCTCGTCACCAGTGCAGGGCAATAATTGCTTCGAAAATGATACTTGTCCTCCTTTTAGTGCCAGTTTCTTCATGGTTTCTGGGAGAAATCCTTCCTCTTCCCCACATAATACCTCTCCCTGGTTCTACATGGAGCAGCCACTTCTGTTCCAGCCCACAAAATTTTCCAAACGTCCTCGGGAATCCTCCGTCCTTCCCCCCAAGGCAGATGAAATTGAATTTTTTTAGATGTACAAGAGCCTATCCCTGTGTTTTGAAGCTTCTCACTGCCATTTGGGCAGATGAAATTGAATTTTTTTTAGATGTACAAGAACCTATCCCTGTTTTTTGAAGCTTCCCACTGCCATTTGGGCAGAGCTTGGGAGGTATCCCAGAGAGGAAACCTCCGGCTGAAGATGTCAAGTCCTTCTGATAAAGTTTGAGCATTTTAAATAACTCAATTTTTCATTAGCCATGAGAGTCCCATTGGCTAAAACCTTCCTTGAAAAGATGATGGTGATGGAGCTTAGTGGGAAAAAGGTGATTTTCCACAAATGGGGCAAAGAGGATCTTTAAAGTTTAGTGGGTTTTTTTTTTTTTTTGGTGGGCTTGGTTTTTTGATGTTTTCATTTTTAATCTATTAACAGTTTTTCTGAGTCAGAACGCAATATTTTGTGCTGGAAACACTTTAAAAACCTCTGCCTTGATTTTGTTCCCAATTGAAACGCTTGTGGCCCTGCACAAAAGGCTCCTGTGGGTGATAAAAGGGATTATCTGCAGAAATGTGCTTATTGTGTTGGTAATTATGCTGTCATCAAAGCCTTGTCACGCTCCAGCAGGTGTGAATTCAAGATTCATGTCCAGAACTCGTTGCTTTTCCACTCCTGCTCTGGGGAGGTTGTTATTACTTTGGATATCTCAGTGCTCATCTCAAACCCTTCTGTCACCAGACCCTACAATGAAGTTACAGAACCTTAGGGCTGCACAGTCTGGGGTTAAGGACATAATTTGGTCTTCCCTGGGCAAGAAAACAAAAAAAAAAATCCTTCTTGGCCACCTCTTCTCTCTTGGTGCCACCTCCATTCCCAAGGATAAACAGAGGGAACCCAAGATCCAGCCTTAACCCTTGCCTGCTTCCTTTGGCATCATCCCACAGGAGTTTTTAAGGGTTTTTGGGCTTTCCATGAGGTGTTGGAGGGTGTTAAGTCACATATTAGGAAATATTTACTCCTGGAAAACGTGGCCAGACATTGGGAGGTGATGGATGGGATTGAACAATTCCCCATCCCTGGAATTGTTCAAAAGCCACGTGGGATGTGGCACTTGGGGGCATGGATTAGAGGTGGCCTTGGCAGTGCTGATCTCAGAGGGTTTTTCCATCCTAAAGGGTTCTGCCATTCCCTGGTGTGGTGAGGGAGTTTCTTTAATCTTGGCATCCACCTGAAAGAAAATCCTGGGGTTGTTTTGGCTCCTTAAACCATCCTGAAATGGGATTTTTTTAGGAAGTGAATTTCTGAATTTCTCCCTTCATAATTCCCATGAAGGGAGGATGGGGTAAGTAAGAAATCTTTATTAAAAATCCAGAGGAGTTGAGATGATTTTTCAACTCCTGCTTTTCAATTCCCAGGGCCTTCCCTAAGTGCCTGGATGCTTCATCACAGCACAAAAATTTATAGGATTTAGCCCTGTTGTAATGACAACATGGTTTGTGCTTCCTCCTAAATGGAAGCAGGAATTTATTCCTTGGGGTGAGGGGAAAACCAAACAATCCAGGAAGAAAATAACAGGTTAAAGGCTAAAAATCATATTTTTGTGTGCATCAGCCTCAAATAGATGGGTTTATAAGAGGTGTAATGTTCCATGGATAGTTTTGTGTTTTGTCCTGCAGCTTCCACAGAATCAGCTGGGCCTGCAGTTGGTTCAGCAGCTGAAAAACTGGAAAGCTCAAAGGAAAAAGAGAAGGAGGAAAAAAGCAGATTAACACAATTTTTATTTGAATAAACCCAAGATTATTCCTTGAACCCCCTGTTTTCATGCTGGATTTCAAAGGCAGGAATAACACAGCCACTCCTCTGAAGCAGCAAGGAACCCCTCAGCTTCATCCTCCGATAAATGTCTGTTTTTGGATGCCATTAAATAGAATTCTTAAAACAGAAATAGATTTTTTCTGCCTTTGTTTGAAGCTTGCAGGGAATTTTGGGGGATCCATTTCTCAGAAAGGAAATGGCGCAACCGCAAATGATTCTTTACATTTTGGGTGACCCGTTACCAAAAAATGTGGAAGCAGCATCCTCTAAACAGTTTTCCAAATGTCAATTTGTAGGATTTTGTGGAGGAAATTCCATTTGTAAATCTTAAAAACTCTTTTTTTTCTCTCTGCTGCATGTAGGTGAGTTTGCACCAGTAGAGAAAATTGCCTCAAAATCATCCTTGGTCTCTGGTGTGGCCTGTGTCAAGTGCCAAATTAGTGAAGAAACCTAATTATGCCTCTGCTCTAATTACATCAGCACAACTTCCCCATGTCCTCAGAATCCCAAATCCCATCTCCAGAGTGAGTCTGGCAGCTTATCCAGGCTTTTGGCACTCCCAGTGGGGATGTTCATTCCAGATCTTTCTCAGCTGGAGGTGGGAGGACAAACTAGCCAAGGTTAGAAAAAAAGAAAGCCGTAAAATCCCCAGTTTTTTTAATTGATTATCCCAGTGGAAATCTCAGCTTTTTATTGATTATCCCCGTGGAGCAGGTTGGGATGTCCATGTCTGACAGAGCCAGGAGTGACCACGAGAGCTTTGTGAGGTACCCTCATCCCAAACCATTCTGGGATCCTCTCACTGAACTCATCTAAACAGAAATATATTATTATATCTATTTCTAAAACAGAAATATATTATTATATCTATTGTTTATTGTCAATAATATGACGATTTCCCAAGTTCCTGCAGGGTTTTCCTTTCTGCTGCTGGAAATCCATAGCAGCCCTGGGTTGTTCAGCCAAGCCCAGGTGAAAATCTCACCTGGCTTTGATGGGTGTTAATATTTAGGAGAAAGAAAGAGGGAATGCACCTGGCGTGCAAATGAGGGAATGAATTGATGAATTTCTGGGATGGAAAGGAGAAGGTGTCAGGTGAGGTTGCCAGGATCCATCAGCATTCCCTGAACTGCTTTGCAGAATTAACAACAGCTTCAGATGAAAGTGGCTGCTTGAAATGAAGACAAATCTGGATTAAATACGCAAATCAGCTGCAACAGCTGGCGAGACCTTTGTGGGGGCACTGCAGTGATGCTCAGAAATTCCTGCACATCTGGAGGAGGACGTGTGGCAGATGGTGTTGCTCAAGGCTTGGGAGCAATTTCTGGCTAAAATAGTGGTTATTTTATTGAATTCCCAGCTGATCCTAGCACAAAACAGACTGTGGGATCATCAGAGCATGCCAAAGGAATAAAGGATTTGGGAAAAAAAAGGGGGAAAAGTCAGCCTGGGAAGTGGATAATGCATCCACACAGGGGGTGTGGGAAGTTTGGCATTTGAGCCACAGCACTTGGTTAAATTCTAAAGCAAAGCCCAGCCCATGGCTCAGGCATGGAGCTCAATAAATAGATTTAATTAGAAATCCAGGTTTTTATGGTCAGACACTTATGCTGCTTCTGGGAATAAGATGGGGAGGAATTTCTGTAGCCAAAAGAAAAAATAGGGTGGCCAAACTTCTGGTATCTCCTACAGCCACCAAAATACCTTTCATCTCCAAATAAATTTATGGAATATCCTGAGCTGGGACGGACCCACAGGGATCATCATAGCCAACCCTGGCCCTGCACAGACACCCCAAAATCCCACCCTGTGCATCCTTGGAAGTGTTGTCCAAACTTAATTCCTCTGGATCTGATTAACCAGGAGCATTGCAAACCAAGAGGGATGAGTTATTTTAGCTTTTAAATGCATTTTCTGTCACTATTTCAACATCTTTGTTCCTGGAAAATGATATTGCAGGGTTATCCTTAATTTTAGAAGCAGTAGCAATAAAAACATTCCTCATGCAATACTGAAATTTCCTTGCCATTCATTGGGAAAGCAGGACGTTCCAGTGGGAAATTTTAATTTCCTGTGCTGGCACCAAACTTCATCTGTCATTTGCTGCTTTGTGTTTTCCAGAGATTGGGTAAGGTTTTTAGGGACTGGGGGTAGTTTTTTATTTTTTAAAATTCTCTCTTTAATTATTAAAATAGTATGATGCATGTGAAGATAATTTGAATGTTCATGAGCCTTTTAAGATTTAATTACAAATAATGGCCCAGCTTTGTAGCTGTCAGTTTAGTGAGAGGTTAAAGGTATGAACTGTAAAAATTGGCATAATAATAATATTTTATTATTCTTGTGAAAGAACAGCTAGACCTGACTCAATGCTAATATTTATAACTTAAATATTTGTAACTTAACTAGGAGTGGATTGGAATATAAAAATAATATGAGATAAATGCTAAAACTAGAAATACTGTTCCATAAAATTAGCAATTGCTGTTCCATTTTAGGTTGCCCATTTGTTCTCCCTGTCGCAGAGCTTCTCCCTGTCGTTTTCCTTTCTCTTTTTGGCAAACACAGGTGGTTTGCACCTTGTGGGGCTTGAGTACAAAGCCTCTTCCTTGAGTGATTTATCAGTCAGGCCTATCCCTGCTTTCCATGCTTTTAATTCCTGTCTCACATCAGAGCTGCATTTGGGTCAGGATTTTGAGTTGTCAGAGAAGAAGGTGAGGAGCACATGAAAGAGAAGCCTGGGAATCCTTTTAGGCATGGGAAGATTTGTCCTTTTAGGGCAGGAGTGGGATAAGTTCATAACCCATGAACTGGTTTTTCCTGTTGTCTCCACAAGAACCTGAGGGTGGGATCCTTTCTCCTGTTATCTCTTCCTGGGGATGCAGCATCCATGGACAGGCACCTTCTGAGCTCCTGTTCAGAGTTTTACAGGTCCTGGAAAGTGCATGTTAATTCCAACTTGGACAAAAGCAGAGGAAATAATAACTCCAATGCAATTTCTTTTCCCTTGTGGGCGTTGGGAATGGGGGCTGCTGGAAATCTTGCTTCTCCTGGTTCTAAATGAGATTTCCCTCCCTTCAGCCCTGATTTTTTGATTAAAAACTGATGTCAGTTCTCTTCAAATATTGCTGGCCATGGCCAGCATCACCACAATCCCTGCCCATGAGCTGCCCTGATGGATTTTTTGGGGCTGGTGGAGTTGATATCTTTGAAGGCTGCCCTAAAACAGAGGCTGGACAGAGTTAAAGAATAAAGCAGGGATTTATTATCAGGATCTCCTCCATGGATCCACCTTGGGCAGCACAAGAGCCCAGCCAGGACTGCACCCAAGGTGAACCAAAATGGGCACAAAATGGACACTCGGGCTACAGGGTCTGTCACTTTGATCAGTTCTGGTCCATTTGCATATTGGAGTTAATTGTGCAATTACAGCTTTAGAATATGAAGTCCCAACCTTCTTCTTTTTCTCTCTTCATCCTGCTGTTGTTTGTGCTCTTGGGCCTGAGGTTTGGATCATTTGTCCTTGGTCCCCAGCTGGAGCAGGAATTGTTTTGTCTCCCTGCTCTGTGCACAGAGCTCACCGTCCCTTAATGTGAAGCTCAGAACTGCACACTAAAGCAGCACAGAGTCTGAAAAATATAAAAGCTGAAGCAGTTAGAGAAGGAAAAAACACCTTCTGTTTATAAATCAGTTAGACATGAAAATATTGCCTTTTTTTTTTTTTTTTTTTTTTTTTTGTTTTGTTTTGTTTTCCCTCACTGGGGTGGTGACATATATTTTCTTGGATTTGGAATGGAAAAGAAACCAACCCCAAGCCACTAGTTTGGGGTAATTTTGATACAGAGGGAGCTGGCAAGGGGCTGAGCCTGGAGCAAAGGAGGCTCAGGGGGCCCTTGTGGCTCTGCACAACTCGCTGCCATGAGGGGACAGCCAGGGGGGGTCGGGCTGTGCTGCCAGGGAACAGGGACAGGACAGGGGAAAAGGGCCTCAGGCTGGGCCAGGGGAGGCTCAGCTGGGACAGCAGCAGCAATTTCTGCATGCAAAGGGTGCTCAGGCCTTGGAACAGGGTGTCCAGGGCTGCATGGAAGTGTGTGGATGTAGCACTGGGGGACAGTTGTTGATGTCCTTGGAGGCCTTTTTTAACCTCAGCAGTTCTATGATCCTCAGATCCTGTGGGTGAGCTCTGCTCACCTGCCCAGCTCTGGGCTCCACCTGGATTGAACACAGCAGCACACACAGATCAGTCTGGCATTTTTCCTTTTCCCAAAGTGAAGTCCCTCAGGGGAGGCAGCAGAGCTGCAGGATATGTGTGTCACTGCAGGACAATGACGTGAAGATGAGCTGATGTGTCAAGTGAGGTGACTCAAACAAACCTCATCCCTCCTCTGCTGTCCTTGCTGTTGGGACATCCTTTGCGTTCCAAATGCCACCCGGCCAAGGAGTCCAGGAGAGGAATGGGATGGTGTGAACCCATCAAACAGCAGCTCTGGCCACAGCTGCCAGGGATTGGGGAGCAGTTAAGGGACAGGGTTCCTGTGGGAAGCTGCAGCCTGCTGGGAATGCTCAGGAGCACAGCTGGTCTGGGGTTGTCTCATCACAGGGACAGGAAAGGGTTATTTCCCTGATGCCTTGTGAAGGCTGCCCTAGAGCAGAGGCCAGACAGAGCTAAAGAATAAAGCAGGGATTTATTAGAAGGATCTCCTCCATGGATCCACCTTGGGCAGCACAAGAGCCCAGCCAGGGCTGCACCCAAGGTGAACCAAAATGGGCACAAAATGGACACCTGGTCACAGGGTCAGTCACTTGTATCAGTTCTGCTCCATTTGCATATTGGAGTTAATTGTGCAATTACAGCTTTAGAATATGAAGTCCCAACCTTCTTCTTTTTCTCTCTTCATCCTGCTGTTGTTTGTGCTCTTGGGCCTGAAATTTGGATCATTTGTCCTTGGTCCCCAGCTAGAGCAGGAATTGTTTTGTCTCCCTGCTCTGTGCACAGAGCTCACCATCCTTCAATGTGAAGCTCAGACCCACACACTAAAGCAGCACAGAATGTGAAAAATATAAAAGCTAAAATTTAAGGGATCACCCCTCTGGATGCTGTTTATCCGCAAAGAGCAATAAATAGGGATTGCTTCTCCCAGGAAGCAAAGCCAAGGAGGAGTTTTGGCATGAAAATGTGTTGGTGCTGTTCTTGTTGTAGTGGTTATTAATGCACCTCAGTCTGGGTGGGGCATCATCCCTGGTTGTTCCATGTTTTTGTGATGAAGTGCCTTTCCCTCTTGGAAGGACCAACAGCAAGCTTTGGGGATGTTTGTGGGTTTCCCATGAGTGCCAGGGTGGAGATTGTTGTTCCATGTTTTTGTGATGAAGTGCCTTTCCCTCTTGGAAGGACCAACAGCAAGCTTTGGGGATGTTTGTGGGTTTCCCATGAGTGCCAGGGTGGAGATTCCTGAGGGAGATCAGGAGAATGAAGGGTAGGCAGGCCCTGGCAGTGCCCAAGGCCAGGTTGGAGCAGCCTGGGACAGTGCAAGGTGTCCCTGCCATGGCAGGGGTGGCACAATGGGATTTAAGGTTCCTTCCCACCCCAACCTGGTGTTCTGTGAATGTGGTGTTGACCAAACTCCTCAAATTTCAACATTAAAAAGCAGCAAATGGAGCTGGCTGAGACTCCCCACCATAAACTCAGCCTGCAATAGTGGTAACACACTGCCTTGCAGTTTCTTGTGTTTCAAACAGCTTTAGAAATGCTTTGACAATATTTGCCTCAAATTAGAGACTTAAATGATTTGGAACATGAGACAAATTTAATTTAGTTTAGGTTTTTTTTTTTTTCCTCCCGAGTTGCTTTTGCCCTAACAAGTTCTCGCAGTGCATGAAGAGTTTTTCATTTACATGGTGCTTTTCTGTTTCATCAAGTGCTTTGCTCCCACTCTGATGGTGCCTGCAGCAATCCTGAAATGTGCCAATAATGGTGTTTTAGCAGAATAATGAAAAGCAGATAAATAAAGGGACTCCTGCAGGACACAGATCCAGGCAGTGATGAAGGGCTTGGGGTGGGACTGGTGCCTTTTGTTGTCCTGGAAGATTTGGGACCATCAGAACAGGCTTTGTGTTCCTCTAAACATGTGCTGGTTTGGAATCCAAATCCTGGAGGTCCCTGGGCCTTTTTAATTCACTAAAATTACACTAAAAATTAATTAATTAAGCGCCTCCCTCGACTCCAGTTCATTACCAAAAGAATGGTTTGATGCTCAGTGCAGTGTGGTGGTTAAAGAGCTGATTTTCCACATGTACAAAAAATTCTGTATATGGACTTCCAGAAGATAATTTGGAATTGTCATAAATTCAGGAAAAATCCTTTTCCCTGCCTGAAGTGAAGCCAGTGGCATGGTGGGATCCTGTGATATTTTCTGCAGGAATATACAGCTCCTCTGCTGCAGAATTCCCCCGCAAAGAGACATTTCTTTTATTTGGTGATATTTTTAGGGGAATAATGGGGCTGCTTCAGCCCTTGCTTTTTTACTCCCTGAAGCCAAACCCTCTTGAGGAGGGAAATTCAGTGGAAAGTGGGTTTAGAAGTAGAGATTGGAATGCAAAATTTGCTTTTTGGCTCGTGGAAAATGCAGTCCCTGGAAGTGTTCAGGAACAGGCTGGATGGGGCTTGGAGCAGCCTGGGACAGTGGAAGGTGTCCCTGCCCATGGCAGGGCCCTTTCCAACCAAAATCTTCCCATGATTCTATGAAAAATTACTATATTTTCATGATTCTTTGAAAAACTACTGTATTTTTACAAGCCTGAAGCTGCACTGCCTCAGTTTCCCTTGATTTTCCATACTTGGAAAATGCATTTCCATGAACTCATGTTTCCAGATTAAAGCCTCTCTCCTTTTTGGCATTTCCACAGGCCCTACCAATATTTCAGCTGTTTCCTGGCACTCCAAAATCACCTGATCTCCTCTTCACCTTGGCAGAAGGCTGAGCTGATTCATTGCTTTTGAGCATTGTTTCATTATACCCCCATTATTCCCCCCCAAAAAAGAGATTTATTTGGGATCCCTGGCTATTGGAGAGGGATGCAGGCAGGCCCTGAGCCTGCTTGGCTGTGATTCCTTTGGAAAAGGGACCAAAAATAGAATTTCCATTTCAAACAGCTCCAGGCAGTTGTGCTAATTTTAAGCATTTCAAAATATCCATCAGTTCATGGAGTTAAATGGTTTTTGGTTTTTTTGTTTTTTTGCTCCTCACATACAGAGAGGCACAGTGGCAGTTTTGGAGAATCTGCTGATGCTTAGTCCAAATAAAAATGGGAAAATTGCTGGAATTTGTGGAGGAAAAAAAAAAGAAAGAACCACTGTGTAAACCCTTCCTTATTCCAGAGCTATCCCTAAATGAACCCCCTGCATCCCACACCTGAATTGAGGCTGAAATCCCAGATATTCAGGGGAATTTTTGGGGAGGGAAAAGTGAAATTGGAATATCCTGGAGGTGTCACCCAGTCACCAGCAGCAATAAATCCCTGCCAGTGCATCCCCTTACCCATCTGCAGGGGCCACAGTTGGGTTTTATTCCTGATTATTTCATCATCCTGGACTTTGGGGCACTGTTGCCGTCTTTATGATGCAGCCTTGCAGTAAAATCCTGACTGCAACTTGTCGATTTTTGTTTCTTTTGTGTTAAGGTTGGGATTAAACGTGTGAGATGGTATTTCTTGTTTGGACTCAGATGTTTATTAGCTCTTATTTATATTTAGTCTCCCAAACTGTGAGACTATAATACAAATTTGTATTATACAATTCGTAGCACACAAATACAAGTTTGTATTATTTTATACAAATAATATATATTTTATTATTATATTTCGATAATATAATATAATATAATATAATATAATATAATATAATATAATATAATATAATATAATATAATATAATATAATATAATATAATATAATATAATATAATATAATACAATACAATATAATATAATACAATAAATATAATATAATATAATATAATATAATATAATATAATATAATATAATATAATATAATATAATATAATATATAATAAATATAATATAATATAATATAATATAATATAATATAATATAATATAATATAATATAATATAATATAATATAATATAATATAATATAATATAATATAATATAATATATATAATATAATAATGTTTTACTAACTTTATATTAAGTTTACATTATTTTATATTATTTATATATATTTGTATTAAAAGTTTCTTTAAGTTTATATATAGAAGCATATATAGAATCTTATTCAATATAGAAGCTTATATTTACATTATAAGTTTCTATATAAGTGTATATATATGTATGTTTCTATATAAGTTTATATATATGTTATTATAAACTTATAAGTTTCTATATTATTTCTACAATACTTAACTCTAATAAGCTAAAAATTGAGCTGTATTTCTTTTTCTACAAGGCTTTTTAAGTATAATTATGAAATTCATCTAATTATGAAATGGCACTTAAATTATTCTTATTTTTAACTTAATTAACTAGTGTCTCACAATGAGTACTTTTGAATCATACAATATTACTTAAGCTCATGGAGAAGAAGGTGAAGAAGAAGGAATAGCTTGTCTTAAATTTTCTATTTTGTTTTATATATATTACTATATTCTAAAACTTTAAGTTTTTTACCATGTGATATTACACCCTTCTATTCAAACTGCACACCTATAATCCCAGTTCTATAATTTAATTTTGGAAGCTTCTCCACAGCCTCAGGTCAAATGCAGTGTTCTCTTGGGGGTCAGTGTTAGCACAGAAAAAATTCTCAATATTTAGGGTTCCAACAACAACTGACTGTTCTCCATCCAAATTTTGGCTCTGGCTGCAAATTTTTCCCAGCCCTGAGATTCCTGAGGAGTTCTCCAGCAGTGCTTTGGGGTTGGTGTCACCAGCACCCCTTTCCCTGGATCCACACTCATTCCACAGATGAGTCCCACAATAATTGCCTCGTTAAATCCCTGCCAGTGTTTCTTGCTTTGCCAAAAGGCAAGAAGCTCCTTCCTTTTAATAAGAGCTCGTTATTGTATCGGGGTGTTTATAAAAATGCAAAGGAGACAGGGAAAGCTTTAAAAGCAATTACTGGGAACGTTTTTGTTGCTATAACAACGAGAGGCAGCTCTTGATGAGCCATCAGATCCTTAATGTTGTTAAAAAGTTTTGTTGCCACGACAACAGAATGCAGTTTTTATTTCCTGGACTGATACTTTTGCTTTTTTTCCCCCCCTGTTTTTGGAGCAGCAGCCTGAGTTGGATTTTTAGAGGGTGAAATATTTAACAAACACAAATAGGAAGTAGGAAGTGGAGCACATAGGGATGGATCCTGTGCTTTGCCTTGTGCTTTAAATTTGGTTTTTAACAACTGCTGGGAACAGGGAAACTTCTGGGAGTCTTAAAGGAGACAAGCTTTGATCTCTAGGGATGTTCTTTAAAATGGCAGGGCTGGATGGGATATTGGGAATTGGGAATTGTTCCCTGGCAGGGTGGGCAGGCCCTGGCACAGGGTGCCCAGAGCAGCTGTGGCTGCCCCTGGATCCCTGGCAGTGCCCAAGGCCAGGCTGGAACAGACAGTGGAAGGTGTCCCTGACATGGCAGGGGTGGGATGAGAGTGAGAAAAGAGGAAAAGCAGATCCTGGGAAAACCCTCGGTGCTGTAGGAATGTTTATGCCAGTGTGGGACAGCTTTGCCCAGCCAACCCTGAGAAACCTGCAGCAAATAAATGAATAAGGCCAAGAAAATCATCTTTTCCAATTGCTTGTGTTCAATCCCCACATGGAGATGCTGCTGCTGCATCCTGGGCCTGGCTGGATTTTCCCATCCCAATTTCCCCATCCCCTCTCTCTCTGCCAGTTCTTGTTTTCCAGCTGCTGCATCATGCCAGGCTCTGGGATTGCTGTGGCACCCAGGGAAGGATGCTCAGGCTTGTTCCTTAATGGGCTGTCACCCCTCATCACTGTTAGCAGGGAAGTATAGGGAAGGCTTGGGGTAAGCCCTGGGGCTGGGGATGTGTTCCAGGCTTGCTCATCCTGGAATTTCAGCCTTCTCATGGCGAGGGGAAAGCAGCTGGAATTAGGAATGAGTTACTGAGAGAGGGAGATTCACCCCAAAAATGGTGTAAGGAAACAAAGATCAATTTTTCTGTGTCTGAAGTAAAAATGTAAATGGGTAGATACAATATTTTAATGTTATAATAATATCAAAATAAAAGCATATATAAATGGAGAGAAGCTTTGGATGAAAGCCTGGGGTACCAGGACACAGGGAGTGGCTTCCCAGTGCTAGAGGGCAGGGCTGGATGGGATATTGGGAATTAGGAATTGTTCCCCGGTAGGGTGGGCAGGCCCTGGAATGAATTTCCAGAGAAGCTGTGGCTGCCCCTGGATCCCTGGCAGTGCCCAAGGCCAGGCGGTGCATTTGGAATAAAGACAAATTTAATGGAAAGTGGTGAAAATTGCAGGAACTTTCCTTTACCCTGTTCCAGTGTTCATTTGCAAAGCAGCATTTGGATTAAAAACCCCAGTGCTGAACTGTCCTTGCTGCTGTTCCTGATTTCTCCCAAGTTTTGGAGAGCCCCATCCCTGCTCCCCCTGCCAGGAGTAGGATTTTGCCAAAGCAAACCTCCAGTGGTGCAGCCCAGAGGCCACAAACAGATTTTTTGGGGTGTGTGGATGAGAGAAGGATGAAAGGAGCTCTCTACAACAAAACTGGGGAGGGTCTTGGTCTGCTTTGAGCCTTGAGGAGAGATCCCAAGGAAGACAAGGAGCAGCAATTATTCCATATCAGCTCCAGGGAGAAGACAGATGATAACTCAGAGTTGTTCCTGAGTGATTCCCCCAGTGCGGGAGAACAATGGAGCTCTGGAGCTTGAGGAATATCCAGCCCTGTCTCCTTCTCCACCTGTGATTATCTGGGATGTGCTCAGGGAGGAGAGCTCCAGGAGCAGCTCTCCAGCTCCCCTTTCCAGCCTCTCCTGGAGCACAGTGATACCTCAGGTTTTAGCTTTTCTATTTTTCAGATTCTGTGCTGGTTTAGTGTGTAGTTCTGAGCTTCGTTTTAGGGGATGGGGAGTTCTGTGCACAAAGCAGGGAGACAAAACAATTCCTTCTCTGGCTGGGGACCAAGGACAAATGATCCAAATTTCAGACCCAAGAGCACAAACAATGTGGGCTGGAGAGAGAGAAACAAGGATGGGACTGCATGGGCTAAAGCTGTAATTGCACAATTAACTGCAATATGCAAATGGAGCAGAACTGATCAAAGTGACAGACCCCATAACCTGGAATCCATTTTTGTGTCCATTTTAAGTTCACCTGAGGTACAGCCCTGGCTGGGCTCTTGTAGTACCCAAGGTGGATCCATGGAGACCTCCTAATAAATCCCTACTTCATTCTTTAGCTCTGCCTGGTCCCTGTTCTAGGGCAGCCCTCACAAGGCATCAACTCCACCAGCCCCAAAAATTCCATCAAGGCAGCTCATGGGAAGGGCTTGTGGTGATGGTGGGCATTGCCAGCAATATTCAAAGAGAACTGACATCAATTTTTAATCAAAAACTCAGGGCTGAAGGGGGAAATCACATTTAGAGACCCCATGACCGGGTGTCCATTTTGTGTCCATTTTGGTTCACCTTGGGTGCAGCCCTGGCTGGGCTCTTGTGCTGCCCAAGGTGGATCCATTGAAGAGATCCTTTTAATAAATCCCTGCTTTATTCTTTAACTCTGTCTGGCCTCTTTTCCAGGCCAGCCTTCTGGAGGCACCACCAGGGCCATGTAAGCTGGGAAATGAATCCCGTTTGGAAATGAATCCCGTTTGGAAATGAATCTGTTTAATTCATGCTGCAGTTTAAGATCACTCTGCTCATTAACTCAGTGCCTGTGATTAGTGCTTGTTACCTACACTGAATTCTCTGAACCTTCTCCCTCTTCTTCCCTTTTTCCATCTGATTTCCTGGTAGTTTGGATTATTGCTTTGTTTTATTAAAGCACTGAGGAGAACAGAGCGATGAGAGAGGACCAGCACATCTGAGTCGCCCAAAACCAGACCAGAATTTCTCCTGAAATTCAATTGCCAATGTCCCAGCCCCACCTTTCCCAAAATGTCACACTGGGGAGCAAAAAACAGAGTGTCCAAGTGCCTGCCTGCATCCATCTCCTCTCCCTCTCAGGTGTGGGGTTTTACAGCATTTTCTGCTATAAAATAGCTAAACTCTCTATTTGCAGCTGGGCTTGAGGTTTTTAATTTTTTTTCCTTCTTAAAGTTACATTTAGCTGGGCTGCAGAGTCTGCTTTGGAGATTTACTGAGTAGTAGAAATTATTTTAGGCATTTCTTTCTTTAGTATTTCCTCTTTACAACAAACACTTTGCCCTGAGTAAATTCTGCTACGTTTCCTTGGTAGTGAAATATTTTACCTCCATATGTAGATTTTGTTGAATTCAGCCTGGCTGCTGTTCCAAGAAAACTTCCAGGGGAGAAAAAGTTCATTTGTGACAATTTTTTTTGCTGTAGTTTGTTTAAATTGGGGAATTGAAGAATTATTCTCTTCACCAAACTGCCAAACAAGAAATTCGGTGTATCTGCTCTGTTTGCATTAATCAGTTAGTCCATAATTGAGGTGTGAGGAAGACATTCCATAGTGATAATCCTCATTTTCTCTCCCCTTCCTGGTGATGCTGAATTGCTCTTGGATCCGTTGTGGATTGTTGATGGAGCAGGAATATTTTGGGATAGATTGTGGGATTTAGGGAATGACCTGAAACAGCTTCAGAAGCCCCCCTGGGAATCACTGAATAATTTCTACCTGCTTTTATGATCACTAGGCTGCACTTCAGCCCTGATAAATTCCAGTTGGGAATTTCCAATTGGGATTTATCATGGCTGAAGTGTGGCAGCACATTGGTGTTCCTGGAGGAGCAGGAGAACAGGGGTGAAGCAAGGGAGGTGGGATTTATGCTGGGTGGAAGGAGGTTGAGATAATTTTGCTAACTCCAGTGTCCATGCTAAGGTCATTCTCACCAGGAAAGGTTTTCCATGATAAACTTTGCCTGCTGGAGATCTGTACCAAAATCCCTCACAGGGGTGGTGTGGTGGATAAATCCCTTGTCCTGCAGCTGGTGTTTGATGCAGGGAACTTGTGGCTTCCTGAAAAGGCCAATCTGAGTGAAATCCCTTCTCCACTTCAGGGTGTTCTGCTGAGTTCTTCCCTCTGGACAGGTGGGAGTGGAAATGGTCAATTTTCTCTGCAGCGTGAAAAAATCCCACCAAAATTCACCAAGGCATGGAGGTGCTGAGAGTGAGGAGGGGCTGAGGGAGCTGGCAAGGGTCTGGAGCCCCAGGAGGGGCTGAGGGAGCTGGCAAGGGGCTGAGCCTGGAGCAAAGGAGGCTCAGGGGGCCCTTGTGGCTCTGCACAACTCCCTGCCAGGAGGGGACAGCCAGGGGGGGTCGGGCTGTGCTGCCAGGGAACAGGGACAGGACAAGGGGAAAGGGCCTCAGGCTGGGCCAGGGGAGGCTCAGCTGGGACAGCAGCAGCAATTTCTGCATGCAAAGGGTGCTCAGGCCTTGGCAGGGGCTGCCCAGGGAGCTTTGCAGTGCCCAGCCCTGCAGGTGTCCCAGGAATGTGGCACTTGGGGACAGGAATTAGGGCTTGGCAGTGCTGGGGAGCAGTTGGTTCCTAAAGGATTTCCTTTTCCAAGGAAAAAGATTGCACTCTGTAATCAAAGAAAACACAGGACCTTGAATTAAGAAAGGATTTTTCCCCACAAAAAAAGGGTGTAATAATCTGAGATCAAAGGAATGCAAAGCTTTAGAGACATTTCAGTGGAACTGTTCCCGGTTAAACCCCGGTGAGGAACGGGGCAGCTCCCTTGCAGAGCATCCCCCACTCCAGGAGGGACAAACCCCTGCCCCATCTGGGAATTGTGATTTATTTCTTGCTGGGAATTTCTCCCAGTCGCTTCCCAAGCTGCTGGGAACAGATGCTTGTCCACATCCCCCCTCTCTGCTGGCAGCTTGTCAGCAGATGTTCATCCTTCCCCCCACCACGAATGATTCATTTTCATCTAAACAATAGAAAAAACTCAGGAGTAAAGCATTGCTAGGACCCATGAATTATTTAAAAAATCATTTCAGATGTCAAAACTCCAGTTACAGTTCCTTGCAGCTCCCTGGTGACTCTGGAGTCATTGCTCTTGAAAAATAACCCAAATTATATTTAATAATTGAATATCATCTACTTTGGTGCTTCTCTGTCAACCTTATGGAGTGACATTTAATGCTTGTTGGAAGGGGCTTGGGGTTGTTTAATTCTCTGTCATGCCAAGAGTTCTGTACAGGAACATGTTGATTTTAATTGCATTTAGATTTGATTACAAAAAAGAGTAAATCACTCAGAAAGGGTCAGATTGTTCCATTTGGCCTCAAGCTGTTTTGCTTTTCACAGCAGATATTTTATGTGGAAATCTGGTTCTGTGCGTAAGACGAGTTCTGAAACAGAATTAATGCAAGGTGAAAATGATAGCAGAATTGTGGAGTTTGTGACAAAACATTTTCAGAGCAAGTTTCAAATTTTTCTTTCCTTTCATGACATAAAATAAATCTTACTGAGCCCTCTCTACTGTCAAAAATGTACCACATCCCATATTGTATGGATAGAAAATAATTCCTATATTCTTCTGTGTGATTTCCTTCCCTCTTTTCTCTCTGGGATTCAGTAGTGGAACATTTTATTTTCTGTTAATTTGAGCCAGAACCTCAAATACTGCTTAATTGGGTGGAAATTCATGACCCAGAGAGGACCTAAATGCCCTCTGCTGTTCTTCCCTGTGGAATGGTGAGGCCTTGGGATGGATTTCTTAGAGCAGCTGTGGCTGCCTCTGGATCCCTGGAAATATTCCAGGCCGGGTTGGACAGGGCTTGGAGCAGCCTGGGACAGTGGAAATGTCCCTGCCCATGGCAGGGGTGGGATGAGATGAGCTTTGGGGTCCTTTCCATCCCCAAATCCAAGGCAAAATTCAGCATTTTTCAAGGCAAAGATGCCCTGAGCGGTCGAGCATCACGTGAGATCCTGGCATTTTATATCCCAGGTTTTGATGGGTTTAGGATGTAGAGGAGTAATGCAGGAGTGTCCATAATTCTGTAGTTCCTTTTATCTCCAGCTGGAGTGGAATTATTTAGAATTTTTGGCTTGAAATCCTTGCCTTTAGACCTTTCAGCTGAAAAAATGACTGCCTGCAGTGAGTGTAAATCCCACTAACAAACCAGTGCCAGAGGAAGGGAGAAGCATGAAAATTCCATGTAAATTCAGTTGTGTTTGCACAGGGAGGTGCTTCATGGGCTGAAAACTGGAAATCAAGAGCTGGGACAACAAACCAACTCTTTGGAATCAGTGCTAATCATATTTACATTTAATCTTCCCAGGACTTTAATGGATTTGGGAGGTTTTGCAAGAAAGGTTCCGACTAATCCTGAACCTTCAGAGATTTGTTATTTTCAGTGCAGGCTTTTAATAAGTCAGGTTAGAGTTATAAAATCCCAGAGTGGTTTGGGTTGGAGGGACCTTAAATCCCATCCCATCCCATCCCATCCCATCCCATCCCATCCCATCCCATCCCATCCCATCCCATCCCATCCCATCCCATCCCATCCCATCCCAATCACCTCCTGCCATAGGTAGGGACACCTTCCCCTCTCCCAGGTGGCTCCAAGCCCTGTCTAGGTTTGGGAATATGGGCATGGAGTGAAATTAGTGGCAGAATTGAGCAGTGACTGATACCAAACCCTTGAGTTTGCCTCAAGGCAGGAAAACTCAGCTCCAACTATTTCCGCGCCCTAAACATTCCATGTTTTTTGCTGCCTGTGGGGTGGATGGGATTCCCTTCTGTCCTTCATGGATTTGATGTGTTTGAGAGGCTCAGTGTGGCTCAGTGCCCACCCTTTGCAGAGGTTTTTGGAAACACTTTTGGCGGGTGTGGGTTCCAAAGGCACAGGGAGGACAATCCGTGGGCGAGGTGCTAATCTGGAGAGATGGAGCTGCTGACCTGGAAAACAGGCTGGGATTAGGGAATGACAGCTTGGTGGGCTGTCCTGAAGGCAGAGGGAGAGGAAAACGGAGCTGTTTGATGGCAGCACAAACAGGGTGAGGATGGATCAGTCTGGACGCCTTTAGATGTGGGACATTGGAGGAAAATCAGGAGATGTGGGATGGGCGTTCCTTGGAGGAGGTGTGGGGAGAAAACAGATATTTTTGTGATTATAGAAGAGCAATTGATGTCCAGAAGGTGCTCCAAAAATCCCTTTATCTTCTCCACAAGTCCCAGGAAGGGGGATGGACAAAACCTTTTATTGTTTGGAGGCAGGAAAATGTGAGTCCTGAGAAATTTGTGTGAGGGAATTTTGGAGTCACTCTGACTGGATTTACATTAATAATTGAATAGCATCTACTTTGGTGCTTCTCTGTCAACTCTGAGAGTGACATTTAACGTCACTCCATTTAATGGACATTTAATGTCACTCCAACCCTAACCCCAAACCCTCACCCAGCCCAGTGTGACCTTGGCATTAAAATCAGATCATCAGGAAAGAGAAAGATTTTGGCATCATCTGTAGATATTTATTAAAAAACCTCTTAAACAGAATTGAAATACGAACACAGGAGTGGAGGAAAGGGTGAGACTAAAAATAGAGTATATTTAACAAAGTGTAAAAATTAATTCATCATTTTGGTCACACCTTCACCTGCAGAACAGGGGAAAGCATAAACAATTAATTACTTTATATCTCCTGATTTAATTGGCTGTTGAGCACAAATTTCACCTTTAAAATGAGGAGTCCTATGTTGTTGATTTTTAATAATTTTTTGGCTGTTATTTTATAACAAATGCTATCTGTTGGTTGGCTGGGTTGAGGTTTGAGCCTTCAGCCCTGAGGTGTGGGAGGGCTGCCTGAGGGATCCAGCCTGGATTTGTCATGGATATTTCAGGACAGAGGCAGAGCCCTCGCTCTGATTTAAAGGAGTCTGTGCTGCAATTGGATTATGGGTCCCATTTAAGTTAATAAAATCAGGGAAATGCAGAATTAAGGTGATTATTGGAATTGGTGGGTCTGCCTTAGCAGGAAAAGCACAATTCCTGCAGGAGGAGATGAGCCCTGAGCTGGGCTGCCACGGGGAGCTGCTCAAAATGCCAGGATTTCATGGAAATATATCCATATTTTCTTCATGCACATACATAAATGTACAACTAGATGGATATATAAATAAAATATAAATTTCTGCCTCAAACCCAGGTCAGATGGGGCTCTGAGCAACCTGGTTCTGGTGGAATCCATGTCCAGGCAGGGACTGGAATTGGAGGGGAAATTCATGCTGGTGTTCTGTTTTTCCCAGATGTGCCACATGGTCACGGCCTCTGTTGTTACCCTGATCTCACTCCTTGTGTAAAATGCACTCAGCAGGAAAAGAATTGGATTTATAGGTCCCAAACATGACATGAATTACCTTTAATACTTCACAGATCAAATTTAAAGGTACTTGAAGTCAGTATTTCTTAGCTGGGGGTGAGGTTGGGATGGGGTTGGAAGTGTCCAGTGATGAAAACTGGTGCATATCTTGTAGCAGACCCCATGAAATCTCATCATTAAACCCCCCACTGTAGATAAAACCAGATAAAACCAAAAAGGACAGAGCCTTCCATTCAGAAGGAAAGAGAATTTTGCTGAATTGAAGTTTTCCCTAATTCAAATCCATTAAATAATTGCCTAATTATTGGGCCAACTTAAATCTCCTATGCTCTTGGGTTCCTGTGCCTGAAATCCCATAGAATTCTAAATCAAGCAGTGAGGTTTTATGGAATTTAGGGTTCACTCTTCACACCTGTAACTTTTTCCTTTAGAAGAAAGCTGAGCAGCAGCATTTTTAATCAGAAAATCAATCCCCTGGACATGCCCAACAAAGGATATTTAGGATACTAATCACTGACTTGGCAATAGATTAAAATCCTTCTGTTTTAGCTGGGAATTGTGGTTATTTTCACTTGTAGATTTTCCAGCAGGAGAAATTGTGTTGGAAGGCTGGAGATCTTCTTAATCCAGGAAGGATTGGGATCATCAGGGTTGAGGCTGAGCATCTTCCACCTCTGCTGACTCTGGGAGGTGTTGGAATACAGGGTTGTACCCATGGAATGACTGTGGCTTTTCCCAGAGTTATCCTGGGGATTTACTTGCCATGGTATCATTCTCAGAATTCACAGAATCACTGGGTTGGAAGAGACCTCCAAGATCATCGAGTCCAGCCCAGCCCCAACACCTCAGCTAAACCCTGGCACCCAGTGCCACATCCAGTCTGGATTTAAACACATCCAGGGATGGTGACTCCACCACCTCCCTGGGCAGAACATTCCAGAACTTTATCACCCTTTTTGTAAAACACTTTTTCCTAATATCCAACCTATATTTCCCTAGGTTCAGCTTGAGGCTGTGTCCTCTCATTCTGGAGAAAGAGCCCAACCCCACCTGAGCACAGGCACCTTTCAGGAGCTGTACAGAGCGATGAGGGCACCCCTGAGTCTCCTTTTCTCCAGGCTGAGCACCCCCAGCTCCCTCAGGGGTTCCTCACAGGGTTTGTGTTCCCAGCCCCTCTCCAGCCTCGTTGCCTTCTCTGGACGCGCTCCAGCGTCCCAACGTCCTTCCCAAGCTGAGGGGCCAGAGCTGGGCACAGCACTGCAGGTGTGGCCTCACCAGGGCCGGGCACAGGGGCACAGTGACCTCCCTGCTCCTGCTTTCTGCATCATAGAATGGTTTGGGCTGGAAGGGAACCTTAAAATTCCTACAATTCCACCCCAACAGGAGAGCTGGAGAGGGACTGGGGACTAAGGGATGGAGGGACAGGACACAGGGAATGGCTCCCACTGCCAGAGGGCAGGGCTGGATGGGATATTGGGAATTAGGAATTGTTCCCTGGCAGGGTGGGCAGGCCCTGGAATGGATTTCTAGAGAAGCTGGGACTGCCTCTGGATCCCTGGAAGTGTCCAAGGCCAGGGCTTGGAGCAGTCTGGGATAATGGAAGGTGTCTCTGCCCATGGCAGGGGTGGGATAAGATGGGTTTAAAATCCCTTCCAATCCAAACCTCTCTGGTATCCTGGGATTCAAAGAGCTGGGCCTGTGTTCTGCCTTGAAATCAGAACAACCTGGCCAAGCTTCGAGGCAGGGAATGATTACCTGGGATATTTGTATGCTGATAATGAGGAATAAACAATCTATTGGGAGGCTGAGTATGTAATCAATGTTATGGCTTAATTACACTACAGAGCTTGCTGGGATAATTTGCATTCCTGGGAGATTGATAGAGAAGGATGCAGCTTTTTGAGGAGAGCCAAGGAAGGGCTGACATGCGAATTACAGAGGTTTTCCAGATGTGCCAGTGTGTGATATTTGCATAATAATCACAGAATCCCAGAAAGGTTTGGGCTGGCAATGCCTTGTGGGGCTCAGGTACCTCCCAACCACAGAGGGATTCCTGTGGGAGAACCTCTCAGGGGATATTTTGGGTTAAGTGTTGCAGGGATTTGGGATTTCAGGTTGCACCTGGCAGAGTCTGAGATTAATCCAAACCCAGACTCCTGGCAGCAGTAAGAAATTTAAGACCTTGGAGTGATTTTTGATTGATTCCCAGATTAGGTCGTTGGATGCTGCACTGACAAAAAGAAAAAAGAAAGAAAGTAGTGACATGACAGTAAGTCCATATCCTGAGTATTTTTAATGAGATTTGCACTTTTGGCTGAATTCAGAAGAGCTCAGGAAGAACCAGTTCAGCTGCTGACAACTACGGGGATATTGGTACAAATAGAGCTTTTCTTTTAGGTGATGGAGATTTTCCTTTTAGGTTTTGTCCCACTTGGAGCATCTTCATCACCCTCAGCCTTCATAGCTGATTTTTAAATTTATTTTTTAATATTTAAAATATACATTGGAATATAGCTGGGGCTGCCCCTGGGTCCCTGGCTGTGTCCAAGGCCAGGCTGGAGCAGCCTGGGACAGTGGAAGGTGTCCCTGCCCATGGCAGGGGTGGCACTGGATGGGATTCAAGGTCCCTTCCCACTCAAATCATTCCATGATACTGGTAATGGAGATTGTGGTGATATTTTATGGGCAGAAGAAGACTGAGATTTTGGATAATAATTTTGGATATTTTTGTAGTCATGCCATAGGACATCTCCAGCAAGTCGTGTTTTTGAGCCGCTCAGAAATGTCCCAAACCCAGGAATATTTCATGTTCTTACCCTTCGCTTGCATTTCAGACTTGGAGAGGATCCAAGGAAAATCTGTATCCTGGTGTAGGTGTTGTCCCAACTTTGATCCATGTCCCCTGTTTGTGTAGCCTGGTTCCAGGAATGCAGGGTAGGGAATAAACATGGGATTAAATATTGAAGGTTGGTGATTTAAAAAGGCTCTGTCCTGCACCCAGTGCAGAAATATTTCCAAATGCAGCTTTCTCAGGGAATAAGCAGCAAAGGCGAATCCCAGCTGGATTTTTTAAGGATTTGCTTTTGCCTTTTCCAAGCCCATCAGAAGGAGGCTGTAGCTCCCTTAGAGCTTCCAGAAGACCTGAGGCAGATCCCTTCCCCAGAGCCAGATGTCCCTAATCATCCTCCCCTGCCCCTTTCCCTGCTCCTTAGTGCTCTCCTTCAGCCTCCTGGCCAAGTGGCTCCGTGTGGGATTGGAGGGAGGCACCACAGCAGGGTTTTCTCCTTGGTTCACCTTCCCTTTCCCAGTCCCTTTGTCTTTTTGGCCATGCTGAGCACAGAGCTGGTGACTGAGGAGTCATTGTGGGGTGAGTCCTGCCCAGCCATGACAGCCTTGTCTCTGTGGGCAAGAATTTTCATTTGGAGCTTGCTCAGCTCAGCTCTCCCCTCATGCATCATTTTCCACCCTTCAGCACCAAATCCTGTTTGATTTGTGGGTTCTATGCACCAAATCCCATTTTATTTGTGGGTTCCACAGCACCAAGGCCTGTTTGATTTAGCACCAAACCCCCTTTGATTTGTGGGTTCTACTGCACCAAATCCTGTTGGATTTCTGCAGCAAATCCTGTTGGATTTGTGGGTTCTAAAGAACCAAATCCCCTTTGATTTGTGGGTTCTAAAGCACCCAAACCCTGTTTGGATTTGTGGGTTCTACTGCACCAAATCCTGTTGGATTTGTGGGTGCTACTGCACCAAATCCCATTGGATTTGTGGGTGCTACTGCACCAAATCCCATTTGATTTGTGGGTTCCACAGCACCACATGCTGTTTGATTTAGCACCAAATCCCCTTTGATTTGTGGGCTCCACAGCACCAAATCCTGTTGGATTTGTGGGTTTCTACTGCACCAAATCCCCTTTGGTTTGTGGGTTCTACAGCACCAGATCCTGTTGGATTTGTGGGTTCTACTGCACCAAATCCCATTTGATTTGTGGGTTCTACTGCCTCAAATCCCCTCTGATTTGTGGGTTCTACAGCACCAAATCCCATTGCATTTGTGGGTTCTACAGCACCAAATTCTGTTGGATTTGTGGGTTCTACTGAAACCAAATCCCCTTTGATATGTGGGTTCTAAAGCACCAAAACCCTGTTTGATTTGAGGGTTCCACAGCACCAAATCCTGTTGGATTTGTGGGTTCTACTGCACCAAATCCTGTTGGATTTGTGGATTCTACAGCACCAGATCCTGTGGGATTTCTGGACCAAATCCCATTTGATTTGTGGGTTCTACACCACCAAATCCTGTTGGATTTGTGGGTTCTACTGCACCAAATCCCATTTGATTTGTGGGTTCTACAGTGTCCAGCAGCTCCTCTTTGGCTTTTACCAGCAGGTTTAATCTCATCACCCAGTTTGATCCCCTTTCCTCACCCTCACCTTCCCTTCTTTTCCAGAGCATGTTGGACAGCAGGAATCCCCCTGTACATCCCAGGATTCCTGGGTGCTTGGTGTCCTTAACCCTCCTGAGTTTCCCTGAGAGCCTTTATGAAGAGACCACATCAAAATGCCTCTGGAATGCTCAGGGAAGCAATTCCAGCCCGTCCCAAGCTGAGTTTGGGGAACCAAGGGCCTCATTTCCTACTCCTACACTCAGCAAGAGTAGCAGTGACCCCTTTGATATATTCACACCCAATTTTTACTGATTTGTGTGATTCCAGACATCAGACCAGGCAGTGGGAAGTTCTCTTGAAGCCTCTGGCAGTCGTTTCCCCAGCATTTTCCACCTCTATTTTTGCCTTTATCGCACAGTGAGGGGCATGTGCTGAAATAATCCTGTGAGAACCCTGAGTTCAGGTGTATCAAAGCCAATCCCTTATGCCAGGTATTCTCTGGAAGTGCTTCCTGACCCCTCTTTGGTTCCTTTTTCTCCTGGCTGGAAGCAGAATGGTCTCCTCAGGGGGGTCTGTTCCTGATCCAGCCTTGTTTTAAATCCTGGCATCCCAAACCCTGCAAAAACCTTTTCTCTTGGGAAAGATTTTACTCTCAACTTTCTCCCTGGTGCTCCTCAGAAATCTCTGTTGGGTCCCTCACCATGGGTTTGTTCCTGTTTTTCCCTCATCCAGATACAATCAGCATTTTAAAGGATTGTCTTTCTCCTTCCCACACTTTTTTATTGTCCATTTCATGTCATTTTGGAGACATTTTCATTTATATTTCTTCCCGAATTCTCAGGGATGCAATGAGATGCTTTTAATGCCACCACTAACTTCTACTTTCCCTTTTCTCTGCTCTTTTTCATTTCCTTTCAAGTTTCCTCATTTCTCTCTTAATTTGTTTTATATTTAAGGCTGACCATGGGGTGGATGTTGGGAGTTTTCATTTTCATGGGGATTAAATTTGAGTATTTTTAACAGAAAAACAGTTCTTTGGGGAATTGTTATTTGGGATGAAGGCTGCTTTAAGGATGAGACAGTTTGGGGTAAAAAAAGGATCCAGCTGAGGTCACTCAGTTATTCTGACCTGGCAGTTTCCCACGTGTCTTGTCCTCTTCAGTGAATTTTCCTGAGAATTTTCAGCTTAAAATAAGACCTTACAACTTTATATATAATCTTAATTTATGGATTTTCCAGCACTTGTGCCTGCCCTTGGTTCTGGTTCCTCTCCCCATCTTTGTGTGATTGATTTAAAAGCAGCTTCCTTTAAATGCCAGTTCATTATTGCTGTTTTTCCTGTCTTTTTAAGGCAATGGAGTTTTCAAACCCTTCATTCCTCTGCAATATTTAGTTCTGAATACATTTTTCCACTCTGGTGAGCTGTCCTTGTTCTTTGTTGTAGAAATCTGTAGGACAAAAATCTTGCTTTCTTTATGGAAGAGAAAGTGAGGAGAAGATACAATTGAAGCTCCAAATTAAAAGCAACTTCTCAAAACTCCCAGACCTCAGTAAATGAACTGGAGCTGCCTTCAGCTCTGTGCTATTAAAACTCGATTAAAATCAGCCTGTTCTGCTGGAATTCCCACCAGAATTTATACAGAGGCTCCATGTTTAATAAACCTTCCAGCTCCTCTCTGGTGAACACAAACCCCGAAGTTTTAAAGCTGTAAAAATGAACATTAAGGATGAAATTCTCCCTGGTCAAAATCACTGAGGCTCAATAGGCACCCACTTTATTATAAGAGAAGCATGGGAAGGAATAACTGGAAATAATGGAAAACCAGTTGGTTTTGGGATTGGTGCTGCTGCTCTGGCTGTGTCTCAGCTCAGTCTGATTTCACCCTTCATGTCAGAGATGTGCAGAGAGCAAATTCATCCTCAATAAAGGCCTCATTTAGTCAATTGTGGATTATTTTGGATAATAGAATAGAATAGAATAGAAAATAATAATAATAATAATAATAATAATAATAATAATAATAATAATAATAATAATAATAATAATAATAATAATAATAATAGGATATAATAATATAGATAATATATTACAATATATAATATATAATAGTAATAATTATATATAATAATATAATATAATATTATATAATAACTACAATTATATTGTTATATGTAAAATATATAATAATACCTACCAATATATAATAATTTACAAATTATTCGTATAATTATTAATTATATTAATTTATAAATAATAATTATTATAAATAATTTTATATATTATATTAATATATAATATATAAATTATATTATTATATATTGGTAATTTATTAATAATAATAATTATAATAATTGTTATATTATTCATTAACATAATAAATTACTATAATAATGCATACTGATATTATTATTACTGTTATTATTGCCATTACTATTACTATTATCATTATTATTTCCTAATAATTTTAGGATAGGATCCACAGACCAGCCAATGTGTGGAATTCCAGGGAGCTGCAAGCACATAAGTAAAGCTGCTGGAATCTGCTCCCTTGTTATCTTTACATATTTTTATATCTATATATTCATTTCTGTGCAGTTTTGGAGCCTGTCCAGCACACCCTGTGTGTGTCTCACAGGATGAGGATCTTGAGTCATAAGTAACTTACAATGCCCTGAATCAGGAGAAATAAGTGCTTGAAACATGGCCCTGGGGAGAGGTTAAATGTGCAACAAGAGGCAGAATTTAATGTTAGTGCAGAAATCACACAGGAGAGGATTTCAGGGGGCAGGGAGGATGAAATTCCTGTTTCCACAAGGGCTGGATCTGGTTACTGAAGCAACTGAAGGAGGTGTGATGTCTCCTCTTGTTTAATAAGAACTCCAAGCTCCTGGTATTGCGGGAGAAATTAATCCCGGGTTCCCTGAGGCTGGAAAATCCCTGCCAGCCCCTGGAGCCCCAGCTGTGCCCAGTGCCCACCTTGTGCCCAGCCCAGAGCACTGAGTGCCACCTCCAGCCCTGCCTGGGACACCTGCAGGGCTGGGCACTGCAAAGCTCCCTGGGCAGCCCCTGCCAAGGCCTGAGCACCCTTTGCATGCAGAAATTGCTGCTGCTGTCCCAGCTGAGCCTCCCCTGGCCCAGCCTGAGGCCCTTTCCCCTTGTCCTGTCCCTGTTCCCTGGCAGCACAGCCCGACCCCCCCTGGCTGTCCCCTCCTGGCAGGGAGTTGTGCAGAGCCACAAGGGCCCCCTGAGCCTCCTTTGCTCCAGGCTCAGCCCCTTGCCAGCTCCCTCAGCCCCTCCTGGCTCTCCTGAGCTGCTCCCTGAGGTTGCTCTGCTCTGTGCCTGGACAGGCTGAGCTGCTTGGATTGCTGGAAAGGAGCTGGAAATTCTTTCCCTGTGGCTCAGGGCAGCAGATTCTCCTCAGTGTCCATCATCTCCCACCCTGAAATGGGGGCACACCCAGAACCATCCCTGCCATGTGCTGGAGTTCAGGGGCAAGGCCCAGCTGGACTTTAGGGCTTGGAGCAGCCTGGGACAGTGGAAGGTGTCCCTGCCCATGGCAGGGGTGGCACTGGGTGGGATTTAAGGTCCCCTTCAATTCAAACCATCCTGAGATTCTGGAATCCCATCTGCCACAGTCTCTCCTACCTCTGCCTGCCCCAGCTTTACCTCAGTTTATCTTGGTTTATCTAAATTTCCATCAAGCTCTCCTGAGGTTCACCTCAGCCTGGTTTCCCTGTCAGGGCCACCTCTCTTTGCCTGCTTCTTCCAACCTTCTCCTTCTCAACTCCAATCAATCAAATCCAGCTTTAATCCATATTTTATACCTCCACACTTGTTAAGTTCAGTCTTTCATGTCTGTTTTCCCTCAACAGCTGAGCTCACTGCTGGCTCTCAAAAAATAAGAGCTCCTGAACTGCAGCATTGGCTCGTAATTTTCTCTGAAATCCATGAGGAAATTTTCTAGGGAAGGCAGATTTTAGTGTGTTTTAACCACGTTCACTGCTCTCTTTGGGATGCAGCAGCAAATGCTGTGTGCATTATGGAAAGTGGCTGCTGGCTGGGGACTGCAGACATTTCAAAATAATTAATAAATGTTATTAGAGGAAGGAGAAAAGCTCCTCAATATTCCATTTTTAACATGATTTCTGAGCATTCCAGCCAAAACACCAACTACCACAGTCAATGTTCAGTTAACAGCGTTTCCACCTGAGTCAGAACCCTCTGCAATGATGGAATGATGCTTCTGCATATCAGGAAGGCATTTTTATTTGACACATGTATTAATCAAGAGCCAGAGGAGCGTTATGGCCCTGAACAACTCCTGTAAATGCACGGGGAATGTTTCTATTCCAGCTGTCCCTGGCAGCGTTTATTGAAACCCCACAAGTTTCCCTGATGGAATACACAGTGTTATTTCTTGTTGGTATTATGGATTTAATGGTTTGGAAAAGCAGCTCCTCATGAATCCCATTAACCACTCTGCCAGCCAGGGAAATCCAGCCTCACCTGCACTGCTCATGGGGTGGTTTGAGGAACAACCTTTGGGGGCTCAGGGTTTTTCCCAAAGTTGGTGTGTGACCTCTGAAGGAAGAATTGGGGACCCCTCTTGCAGGTGGGATCTGCATGTCTGAGTGGGAAGGACCCACAGGGATCATCCAGCCCAGCTCCTGGCCCTGCCCAGACACCCCAAAAATCCCATCCAGTGTCTGGGAGCATTGTCCAAGTGCTCCTGAATCTCTGGTGGATGTGATGTGGAAATAAAGGTGGGAACCTCCCTGTGCTGCTGTGGCACAGGGAGTGACCCCAGCCCAGCATTTGGGGGAAATTCATCTCCCAGAGGAAACAAATCAGGCAAGAAGAGGAATTTCCAATTCTTTCTGTGCACCCTGGGGCTCTTTTCCCAGCCCTGGGAGTCGTGCATGACTGAAACCTCCTGCAACAAAAGTTGCCCTGATTTCTTTATATCCTTTTTTCTTTCTGCAGAGAAATTCTTGATTTTTTTTTTTGTTTTGCTCTTTTTGCCCATAAACAGCTGGATTCCAGCAAGCTTTGTGCTTTTTGCACTGCCATTGGCTCGCTTTAGTGGTTTAATGGGGGATCTGGGTTCTTGGTTGGTTCCTGAGGTCTTCTCCAGCCTTAGTGATGCCTGATTCTATGATTTTAGGATTCCATCTGCCTCCCAGTTGGGGTTGGAGCAGCAGACAGGTGTTGGTGGGAGTGCTCTCCTTGTCCCCCACTCTCCGTGTGTTGCTTTGCCACAGGAAGGATTTTGCCACCCTTTGGTTTTGGTGGAGAAACACCTCCCAGAGCTCCCACCACGTGTGATCCAAGTGCTGCTGGATCCAGACCTGCTCCTGCCACCCTAGAAAGCTTCCCCATATTGACTTCTGGAATAGGCACCCCAAAAAGGCTCTGAAGTGACAGTAGTGCCACCTTGGGATGTCTGAACAGTTTCTCCTGTGGTATTTCAGAATTGCCTTTTTCCCCCCCCTTTCCCTGCTCCTCAGAACCTGCTGCTGCTGCTCTTTGTGCAGGTTGTGGTGATCCACAGCTCTCCAAGTGCAGGAGCAAAGAAAATCCCAGGGATCAGCTAATTTCAGGAAGAGATAGGTGCAGAGTTGGGAATAAAAAGCCAGTAGGCTAAAACACAACTGGATATCAAACCTGACACGATATTGATGCTGCACAGGAGCAGAATTAAATTAGAATTGGAGAATCCATCAGGTTGGAAAAGATCTCTAAGCTGGAAGTGTCCAAGGTGAGGTTGGACAGGGCTTGGAGCAGCCTGGGATAGTGGAAGGTGTCCCTGCCCTGGGGCTGGATGAGATTTAAGATCCTTCCAACCCAAACCAGTCTGGGAATCTGTGATGATCCTGTTATCCCAGATCTCCTTGGGTTTGGGATTTGTTTGATAGAGGAAGTCCCTAAAACGCCAGTTTTTCCCCAGGGCACACACAAACCCTGGGCAGTGAATTAATGCAGCCCATTTTGTGCTATTTAAGCACAGCAAAACCTTTACAAGCCAGGGATAACAGCCCAGGGATTTTACAGGATGGGACAGGTTTCTATCCAGTGTGGAAAAGAGGGAATGCTCAGGAGAGAAAAATCTAAGCAGGGGTTATTTAATCATTGTGTAGGAAATGCTGCTCTTGGGAAATAAAGCATTGAAACACAAGGAATTACTGCAAAGTTCATTTAGCTAAGTAGCTCTTTTTAATCACACCAAGAGAAGATTTTGTGTTGTTGGGGTTTTGAGCTGCCTAATGTTCCCAGTGTGTGACCGTGTTCACAGGGGATTGAGGAAGAGATTAGGATCTGACTCCATGTTTCAGAAGGCTTGATGTATTATTTTATGATATATATGACATTAAAACTATACTAAAACAATAGAAGAAAGGATTTCATCAGAAGGCTGGCTAAGAATAGAATAGCAAAGAATGATAACAAAGGTTTGTGGCTAGGGCTGTCTGTCCGAGCCAGCTGCCTGTGATTGGCCATTAATTCCAAACATCCAACATGGGCCAATCACAGATGCACCTGTTGCATTCCACAGCAGCAGATAATCAATGATAATCAATCAATTTTGTTCCTGAGGCCTCTCAGCTTCTCAGGAGGAAAAATCCTAAGGAAAGGATTTTTCATAAAAGATGTCTGCGACACCAGTGTGTTGCCAAGCTCCTGTTTAACTGCTCTGTGTTCCTCAAAATATTGGGATTGCAGCTCAAAGCTGGAAGTTTAGCTTTGTTTGCAGATGGGAACAATGGATTAATTCTGTTTGGTGTTCAATTGCAGGTTGATATGGTCAACATTTTGCAGGAAATTTGCAGCTGAGTGTGGGGCAAGGAGACAAAATCCTCATTCCTGCTGCTGAAATTGTGCTGGGTGAAAGTTTATTCCAGACTGGTTTGGGTTGGGAGCTCAAATCCCATCCTGTTCCACCTGACATGCTCAGGCACACCTTCCACTGTCCCAGGCTGCTCCAAATGTCCAACACTGGGCACTGCCAGGGATCCAGGGGCAGCCACAGCTGCTCTGGGCACCCTGTGCCAGGGCCTGCCCACCCTGCCAGGGAAGGATTTCTCCCTCATATCTCATCTAAATCTGGTTTATGTGAGTACATCTTAGAAAGTTGAGTGAGTTTTGATTTAAATTTAGAGAAGATCTGATTTATACAACAACATTTCAGGGTTGGAGAGAAAATAGAAGGTCAGGAACATGCCATGGCTTTCATGTTAGATTATTTTCCCTGCAGCCTCAGAAGGGTGTGTGGTTTTTCCCTGAAGGATGTGTGGTTTTTCCCTCCATCCCTTTTCCTCAATGTCTTTTTCCTGATAAAATCAAATCCCAGCTGGAGAAAGGGAGCCACAGCCCTGGAGCCTCTTAGAAAAGGGACAAGAAATTGTCCCTGGGATGTACAAGTATCTCAGTGTTGAGATTATTTCCATTTTCTTCCTGTCATTTCTGTGGAGGGGATTGTGGGGTTCAGTTTCACCAGTCTTACAACTGCAGAATAATTCATTCCACTGCTTTATTTTAATTATTTATTCCAAAACTCCTTCATTTCTCTGTGTGTCCTGTTGCTCAGCAGAATAATTTTGCTCCTAACATCCTGTAAAAAGAGATCTTTCACATTGTTTTACACCCAGACAGCTGCAGTTTGGCTATTTTAGGATTTTAGGGACCATCACTTCAGAGCATATTTTAATTTTGTCCCATCCAAAGCCTAAGGGTTATAGAGGCTAAAAGGACACTTTTTAGTTGTCCTTTTAGTGCTGTTCTTCCTGTTCCCTTTTTTAATGGTCCCCCCACATCAACTTCTTCATTCATCAACACTATCCCTTCCAACTCAGGGCTGTGTTAAGATCCTTTCTTTAATTTGGAATATTAATTTTCCTTGGGATTGGAGCTCCTGTAGGCAAGGAGCTAGAACTGATTTGTGATCTCTTTTAAATGTGAATTTATTGCTTTTCTCATTCCCCTTTCCTGGCATGTCAGTGAGCCAATTTATCCCAGGCTGAATCTCCACCTTCCAGGAGAGATATGTGTTGTTTTCCCCTTTTCCTTCCCCAAATAACTTGAGACATTTTCCCTCACCCCATTCTCACAGTCAGTGAACTAAATGAGTTCTTTAATTTGAGACTTCTGACCTGCCTGAGATCCTTTTTGGCTTTCCATTAATCTCCCCTCACACCCATCACTCTCCATCACACTCCAAATAGGATTTGGGAGTATTTCTTGTGGCCTCCAGCTTGTTCTTCCTGAATTATTTCAGCTTTCAGTGTGCAGGACTGAAGAAGATTTCTGAAGTAGTTTGGGAGCTTGTACAAGGGTTAATTAAAAACCTGGGCAAACCTCTGTGTTGTAAGAATGTGAGAGGAGCAGAGCTGGGAGGAATAAGAGGTGACAGGGAAAGGTTATGTAAAATAAGAGCTTGAAAAGAGCAAATCAGGATGGGTAATTAGCAGGGGTTGTAGTACAAGTGGTTTGAAATTCCAAGGAAAAATACCTGATGTAATTGAACACTTCCTTAATTAATCCCTGCCAGCACTTTTCATTAAGGAGTTTGGAGGCTGCAGGAGAGGATGGAGAGATTTCAGGGAGACAGCAAAGATTGGGAATGACATTAGAGAAAGACAAACACCAGGGAAACATCAGGGCCTTCAGCTGATCAAATCACACAGGGTGAGGTTATTCCTGAATAATTCATGGGAGTTTTCTGTGGCATGTTGGGACAGAAGGTTGGATTACTCCAAGAGAAATCCTAGGATCCTCCACAGCACCTGCTCCAGCTGATTGTGGCTGATAGATGTTGTCAGATCTGTTTAATACTGTTAAATTCAATAGTTTCAGGTGCCTTTTTAATACTCTATTTAATTTATATGTAATAGTCCAGGTGGTTTTGTTCAAGAGCAGAGTTTGGTAATTACAATTTCCCTCCACCTCTTTCCTTGGTCTTCTCTGATTTTCTCCAGGCAGGTGTTCCTAAGCAAACCTTACACATTTCCTTGGAATTTTCCTTGGAATTTTGGCCTTCCTGGAGCTAACTGGAGTGAAAGCTCTATTTTTTTTAATACTCTAGTTAATTTATATTTATATGTAATACTCCAGATGGTTTTGGTAATAACAATTCCTCTCTCTGCTTCTTTTCTTGGTCTTCTCTGATCTTCTCCAGGCAGGTGTTGTTCTTAAGCAAACCTTACATATTTCCTTGGAATTTTGGTCTTCCTGGAGCTGACTGGAGGGAAAGCTCTATTTTTTAAAATAATCTATTTCATTTATATTTATATGTAATACTCCAGGTAGTTTTGGTAATAATTTCTCTCTCTGCTCCTTTCCTTGGTCTTCTCTGATCTTCTCCAGGCAGGTGTTGTTCCTAAGCAAACCTTACACACTTCCTTGCAATTTTTGGGCTTCCTGGAGATGACTGGAGGGAAAGCAGAGCTCCCACATCCTTCCTACTTCCTTTCCTCCTGACAAAACCTGCATTTATCATTTGGCACCTCTGAGACCAGGGATTGAACAGCAGTCCAAACACTCCAGGCATGGGACCTTGGACACTTCCAGGGATCCAGGGGCAGCCACAGCTTCTCTGGGAAATCCATTCCAGGGAGCAATTCCTTCCCAAAATCCCATCTAACCCCACCCCCTGGCAGTGGGAGGTTTTATTTTATATTTTACATTTATCCTCAGCCTAATTGAAATGACTCCTTCCCTACTGCCAGAACCTTCTGGGGGAATAATGGGAAAGGAACTCCTGGAAAATGGGATGTCAGGATGGAGCTATCCTTGTGGTAGTGCTGTTAGAAATTTGGGACAGAAACATGTGGGAATAAAGGAATTTATTCCTGCTCCAGCCCTTGGATGCATCCTCTGCATCACTCCATGCTGTATTCTGGAACCTCCCTCATCATTACCAGAGTGCTTGGTGGGATAAATTAATTCCATTCCTCCTGTTCAGTTAAATGTGCTTTTATCATCATTTCATACCTGAAAAAGGAGGCACCAGAAACAGCTGGAAATGGCTGTGTTTCCCTAATTTCCACAATATTCCCTGCAAAACCTAGCCCAGGTGAGAGGAGGGTTAAATAGGAGTGGAAATTTGATGTTCTGTCTGCCAAAAAAAGCCCTGAGGACACAAAGTTGTGGCAGTTCCTTTGCCTGAGGGGAGATAAACAAACAGTTTTTGGGATAAAACAGCCCAAAAGGCAAAGTGAGCTGATGAATTCCAGCTTGGGGTGCAAAGGAATAATAATTTTCAGGTCTGGTGACGCTGCCAGCAGCACTTGGGCTGGGGATGATTCACCTGATGATCCTTGAAAAAACTTGGGAAGGCTTCAATGAGCACATAAAAACCTTGGGAAGATGCTTAAAGAATGCAGGGCCATGTGAATATTGCATTTCATTTGGGAAATAATGCCCCTGCTGGCTGCTCTGATTTCAAGAATTTTTTAATATTCAGGACTTCCCCACCTATCTAATATTAAATATACCAGATTAAATAACATCAACAGTGTTTAGGTTGCTCTTCTGTAAATATTTAATTTAAAACTTTGCATTTCCCCCCTTATTTCACTGCCTTTGCATGTGAAGAAGGAGCTGATGATCTTCAGCCACTGGGTCCATGAGAAGAAATGAAGCAAACCAGCCCAAATTTTGTCCTTTGGCAGGCTGGGGGTGTGATGGAAATGTTGAAAATAAAGAGAATTGAGGCCTGGAGAGGTTCAATAATGAATAATCCCTGTTATTTAGAGATTTAGGGCTGTTCAGCCTGGAGAAGGAAAGGCTCTGGACATGAGTGAACAGGCTGGGACATATCCCAGGTTTTGGGCTGAACTCTGCCTCCCTCTGTTCCCCCCTTTCAATTGGGATATATTTTCATATGTTCCCAGGTAAATAAATAGGAAGAAAAGTGTGGAAGTAGCTCTTTTTGGAAAAGAAGTTCAAAACTGGTTATTGAGTTTTTAAATTTGCTTTAATCAGACGTGTTGATGGAGAGAAGGGTTTGATTCATTTACTGAAATCATTGATTTAGATAATTTCAGTCAGCTTCAATCACAAATTAGGGCTCGACCATTACAAGCATTTCAATTTAAACATTAATGAAAACATCTCCACTTCCATCCAGTTCTCAACCAGGAAATCCTGACACTTTTACCTCAGCTCTTCTCTGTTTCTCCAGCAGCATTTCCTTTGTCTTCAGCCCTTGAACCACAGCAGAAATCTGTCAGAAATCAGAAATTCCCATCAATCTCTTGCGCTTTTGTAAATCTTTAAGTTAAAACTTTGCATTTCCCCCCTTATTTCACTGCCTTTGCATGTGAGGAAGGGAAAAAGGAGCTGATGATCTTCAGCCACTGTGTCCATGAGAAGAAGTGAAGCCAAATGAAGAAATTCCCATCAATCTGTAGCTTCAATGTGTAATTCAAATATTCTGCAGTGCCCGATCCCTTCACCTGGAGAGCTCCTACAGCTGCAGCCCTATAGAAATCACAGGTTTGGGCATCCCTGCCCAAAACTTCTGTGGATTTTAGGATGAGCAGTGATTTTGTTGTGTGTCCAAAGATCAGAGCCCCAGCTATGGCATTTTGCTGGGAAAAAAATTGTAAAAGAGGCAATAAACTTAAATTGTAGCATCACAGCTCTGATTGCAGGATGATGTTTCAGATTATTGAGAAGGGAAACTCCTGTTGCACACACATTTTCTTCCATCATTTTGTTTCTCATTTTCCTTTCTGGCTGTGCCTCCTGCAGTCAGGGAATGGGATATTTTATATTTTACTTCCAGCATAGGCTCTGTGGAGAGGGATGGGCAAGGAAATCTCTGTGTCTGTTCTAATTCCCAGTGGATGTTGAATTTGTGGGACGTATCCCAAAGATATATTTTTCATCTCAGGGCACTCCTAAATAGGTAACTTTGAAATCTTTAAAGGCATCAAATCCCACATAATTCCTCCTGTTTCTTCAGCCTGACAGGGGGTTCCAGCACAACAGGAGATGCTGCTCATGCTGATTATGAGGGTCCTGCTGACATTTAAATCTCTACCCTGATTAGCCTTTAGAAAAGCAGCTGTTTGTCATTAAGACAAGAGAAATGAGAATATAAGGTGTGATTAGTGGTTTAATTAATACACAAGTGCATTGTCTGCACTTCAGCAACTTCCTGGGCTGCATGGACCTTGTGGGGGGCTGGTATGTGAATTTATTAAAATCTGGAGGATATAACATAGAGGTTGTGTGTGTACATATGCATATATATACACACACACATATTATAGATAAAAATATATTATATATATATTATTTGTATATAATTTATATAATATATTCATAATTTAATATTATAAATTATATTATATTATGGTGTATCAATATTATACATTATTATATTTATTATAATATATTATATTAACATATATAATATATAAATATTATATAGTATATATTATTATAAATGTATATGGTTTAATTAATACACAAGTGCATTGTCTGCACTTCAGCAACTTCCTGGGCTGCATGGACCTTGTGAGGGGCTAGTGTGTGAATTTATTAAAATATGTAGGATATAACATAGAGGTTGTGTGTGTACACGTACATATGCATATATATATATATACACATAATATATATACATTATATATATACGTTATATATACACATTATATATTTTTATTTACATATAATATATTATTTATATATCATATTATATATTATTTATTAACATATATATTTTAATTTATTTTTATACATTATATATTTTTCATTATTCTGTTTTATTATTATATTTATTATTAAATTTATTATTATATGATATATTTTATTATACATTATGTATACATTACATATTTTAATATATATGTATATGTACGTGCATATTATAGATAAAATATATAATATATTAATAACTTAATATTATAAATTATATTATTCATTACTTCTATTCATATAATATTATTATATTAATGATATTAAATTAATATTTATAATTTATACATAATATATAATTTTTATATAACATACATATCCTATATGTATATATAATTAATATATATTATATATAATATAGATATGATTTTTATATATTTTATATAAATATATGTAAATAAATATATATAACATACATATCCTATAGGTAGAATATCCTAAATATATAGGATTTTATTAAAATATATAGGATATAATAATGTATTATGGCTGTAAAATGAGAGAGTAGCACCTCTTCACAATTCCTGACAGGGGGGGTCGGGCTGTGCTGCCAGGGAACAGGGACAGGACAAGGGGAAAGGGCCTCAGGCTGGGCCAGGGGAGGCTCAGCTGGGACAGCAGCAGCAATTTCTGCATGCAAAGGGTGCTCAGGCCTTGGCAGGGGCTGCCCAGGGAGCTTTGCAGTGCCCAGCCCTGGAATTGTTTCTTTGATTATAAAACTAAAAATTCTTCTCCAAGAGAAGTTTCAGTGTTGAAAAGCAGAAGAAGCTTTAAGGGCAGTTCTGCCCTGCAAGTCAAGAAGAAATCTTTGAGTTCGCACTTTGAAGGTTTTTCTATCTTGCAAATGCAGTTAGGGATAAAATCTCATTAAGGGAGAGGTTTGGGAGCTGAAGGAGCAGCAAATCAAAGCCCATTCATTTCATGGATTTTATCAGTGAGAGTATTTGTAAATATTTTGCTGAAAGTCTCTCTGCTTTGTGCTGTTTCCTGCAGTTAAATGGGGGCATGGGGATGGAATTTATTGCATTCACTGTCTGAAAGAATAAAAAGAAATTAATACAAGTGTAGAGGTCTTGGGAATAGTTTTAATCAAATTGTTTCTCTAAGGAGAAGCCCTATTATAAACTGTATATACTCAAGCATTTATGGCTAATGCAAATTCTAAGCCACAGCTGAAAAGAAAACTGGGCCTTTTGGGGTTCTGCTCTCTGTGCACTGGTTTTCCCTTTTTTTTAACCATGGAATTTTTCCTTTGGAAGAATAGGATGTGGTGTTTGGTGAGTGACTCAGAAATCTTGGAATTCAGCAGGGATCCAAAAAGTAAAATTGGAAAAGAATGGCTCAAAACCTCCCCAGCTGGGAGGTGTTTCATTATCAGGCTGGTTCATAATCATGGCTTGTGTCTGGAAGTTTCCTTGGGAGCAGGACGAAACCTCAATGGATTTTGCTGGATAATGCACTAAAGGTGTCCCAAAATCACTCAGGCTGTGATGAACTGACCCCAAATCCTTGCTCACCTTTGGCCTCCCTTGATTTCTCCTCCTCTCACAGCTGCTTCCAGGCCATCTTCCCAAAACCCCATTTCATCAGAACCTTCCCAATCCTCTCAGTGCATGCTTCATGTCCAGCACCTGAATTTCCTGGTTTGCAGTGCTCCCCATTCCCAATGACATCGTTTTCCTCTGCAGTTCACAACAGGAATATGGACATTTTTTTGCTAATCACGTTTTCCCCTTGTCTTGTTTTTTTTCCAGCTCTCGTAAATGTGAAACTTTGGGCTATTGATCGGCAATGTTTTCAAACAATAATGATGAGGACTGGCCTCATCAAGCATACTGAGTATATGGAATTTTTGAAAAGGTATGGCACTTGTTTATTTATCCAAAAATCCCATGAAATTGCCGTCCTCTCTTGCCTTTTTTTTTTCTTTTTCTTGTGAATGAAGTATTTGATTTCTTTCCTTCTCATCTCTTTTGGTTTTAATGATGATGATTATTGTTATTATTATTCTGATGATTTTTATTTGCTGTTTGCCCATCCTCCTGAAAGGAGGGGGAGCTTTGCTGTGGGGGAGTTTCATTCCTGTTGTGAGTTATTCATTGGCAAAGAGTCCCAGAGCTGAGGGGTGAGAGACAAGCTTTCATATGAGTCATTCAAAGTGTGTCAGAAAAGACACATTTTTACAAAAAACACCCTTTCAAGGGAAAAATCTGGGGTTTAAGCTGGTTCAGATCCATTGGGGGTGTGTTCTTGTGCTTCTGGAAGTAAAATGGGAGCTTTTAGGAAAGCAGAGCTTTAGGTTGCTGTAAAATGCAGGTTGGATGAGTAACATAAACATAAAGACAGAAAAACAAATTTATCACTCATTCAACTTGATTTTCCCAAAGGTTCCTTCAGAGATTTAAGCTGGATAGGATCAATAATGAATAATCCTGATTATTTGGTGAGCTGGGGGTGTTCACCTGGAGAGGAAAAGGCTCCAGGGAGAGCTCAGGGCCTAAAGGGGCTCCAGGAGAGCTGGAGAGGGACTGGGGACAAGGGATGGAGGGACAGGACACAGGGAATGGCTTCAAAATGACAGAATGGAAATTTAGATGGGATATTGGGAATTAGGAATTGTTCCCTGGCAGGGTGGGCAGGCCCTGGCACAGGGTGCCCAGAGCAGCTGTGGCTGCCCCTGGATCCCTGGCAGTGCCCAAGGCCAGGCTGGACTTTGGGGCTGGGAGCAGCCTGGGACAGTGGAAGGTGTCCCTGCCCATGGCAAGGAGGTGAACAATTTCAAGTTCTTTCCAATGCAAACCATCTCATGATTCTATGAAAAATTACTATATTTTTCCATATATTTTTTTACATATATTTTACAGGGGGTGGCACTGGATGGGCCTTAAGGTCCTTTCCCACCCAAACCATTCCATGGTTTCATGAAATCCAGTGCCACAGTGTAAGAAACAGACAGTTCCTTACAGAAAGACAGTGTTCCATGTCACCAGAATGATCCCAAAGGGAAGGAAATGTCAGGAATTGTAGGGAAGGGGAGGCCCAGGCTAATGTGAGGCTTTCAGCCATCCCAGTGCTACTCAGACATTACTAAGCTGTTACTACACCAGGCTTGTCCCAGTTAGTATTGGAGAAGAAAGGGACTCAGGGAGATGATAACAACAGTAATATTATTAATATTAAATGTTAATAATGCCATCATTAATAAAATTATTTAATTACATAATTATTAAATTACATAATTTTAGATAATTATATTTTTACAATTCTCTAATTATTAAATTATATAAATTTATAATTAGATTGTAAAATTATTAATAGAATTATTAGTTTATACAGTTAGATATTATTTAAAATGTATATTATATACCATGTATTATAATTTCATAGATATATATAATATATATATATACACGTATATATTATATGTGTATATATACATATATATGTGTATATAATACATATATATATATAAAAATTACACATATATATGTATATATATGTGTGTGTATATATTTATTTATTTATTTATTTATTTATTTATATACATATAAAAAAATCTATGTGATTCATAGGATCTTTTAAGTTGGAAAATCCCTCTATGACCATTGAGTCCAGCCATTCTTTCAGCACTGCCAAGGCCACCACTGACCATGTCCCCAAGTGCCACATCCACGTGGCTTTAAATCCCTGCAGTGATGGGGACTGGGCAGCTGTGACCCCCCGCTTTCCAGGAGGAATTTTCCCCAGAATCCCATCTAAACCTCCCCTGGGCCAGGCTGAGGCTGTTCCTCTTGCCCTTGTTCCCTGGGAGCAGGGGGTGAGCACAGTGATCTCCAGAGGACCCAGGAAGGTGATCCCATGGGATTGATGCTCTGGGATGGGGGTGGCCGTAGAACAGGGAATTAATGCAAGTGGGATTTGATCTGGGAGCAGAGTCCTGCCCAAGACACTCCTTGGCTGATCCCAGCCTCTCCTCGTGGGCTGGAATTCCACTGGGATGGAAATACTCTTGGGAAAAGAATGAAACTCAGGTACTTGGTGAGGTGAGGGATTCCCCGGAGAAGGCCAGGAGCTCCACGGGGATGTCCCACAGGTGGAAAAGCATGGCTGAACTTTTTCCAGGTATCTCTGCTCATAATTATCAACGACCCAGCTCAGGAGAGGAAACAGAACCTGCTGCTGTGGTTTAGGGGTTTAAATCCCATCCATGCCAGCATTAAAAAGCTTTTCAACAAACCTAGGAATGGGTGTGGGATCAGCTCTGGGGTGGGAGCCGCTGGAGCAGGCGCCATGCTCACATTAAGCTTTGAAGCTCTGAGCTTTAATAGAGATTTTCCAGAAGGTTGTCAAGATTAATTTGGATTCATTTCCTGCAGAGCCTGCCCAGCTTTAATTTTAAAGCAAATGATGTGAGGAGGAAATCAAGGAGTGTTTCCTCACTCCGTGGCTATGCTGCTTGAACACAACCTGTGGCTCATTAGAAAGGCCTAAGGCAATGAAATAAATATTTATTTTATGAAATATTACAGTTCCAATTTAGGAAAAGTATTTCTTCCATTTGGAGAAGCTGTAAGAAGGTCCTTAAAAAATTACTTCCCATTGGGTCTTCCACTTGTGCTCTGGGCATCTTTAGCTGTCTCAAGCTCAGTTTCAATCCCATATGGAACATGAAATACTCATTTTTAGATCCTATTTGCTACATTAAGTGTTCATTTTAAAATCTCATTTGCTACACTAAATGCTCATTTTTAAAGACGCTTTCCTTCAAAATGTTTCTAATGAACACCAGGATAAATCCTGAATAGAAGGAGCTTGTTGATTGTTGACTTTATTCTTTGCTTTTGGGGGATTTGGGAATATTTTTCTTTTTTTTGTATTAATGCATGAATGCAAAAACTCTTGTTAAGAAATAAATTGAATAAAACATAAAGGTTTGAATGGTGGCTGCCCACAGAAAATAAGTGGGGTCAGAGAGGATTTTTTCCTGCTGATATTAATCTAAAAAGTCCCTCTCTAATTGTGCCATTATCACAATAACAGAATTATCACTTCTCCAACAACAGATTTTCACATGGGAGCAAAGCACAGCAGAAATTAAACTTCTGGGGGTGAAGTGAGGCTGTTCATTTGGTTATTTTGTTTTAATCTTATTTATCCTGCTGAAAATAAGTACAGCTGGATTTCCAGGGCTCTCTGGGAATATCACCCCGATGGCATTGTGGATTTGTTTGAGTTTTCCCCAGCAGGAACATCCCACTGGCACGGGGCAGCTGCTGCTCCTTAGGGCCACCCTTAGGTGTCAATCCTTTGTTCTGAAAGCCAGGAGAAAACCATAAAACCAGGAAAATCCATTTCCTGGCTGAGAAATCCAGGAGTGCCTTCCCAACCTGTCCTGGGCTGGAGTGCTGAATCCCACCTTGCTCCAAGGAGTTGTGCACTAAGAAAAGTTGGAATAACTCCCCTGACTGATCTATAGCAACTCTTCTGGAGCAAGCAGCGAGTGAATGTCCTTTTTCTGAGGAATATAATTTTTCTGAGGAACCAATCCATGCCTCCCTTCCCAAAATCAGCAGATGATCCTTGATGGAATCGAAAGCACTGCCCTAATTCCATGGCAGTGCCTGCTCTAAGGAGGAGCTGGAAAAGCCAGCTGGTTTTTGATCCCTGTGGATGGTTTGAAAGACAGGTGTCTGCTGAGGAAGGCAGGAGCCTCCCTTGAAATGGAAAATGCAAACCCCTCTCCCTCCCAATCATTATAATTTTGAAATTAAGGGGCTCTTAGGCAAAGATATGGGAGTAGGAATAACAGTTCTTCACTAGGAAAATTAAAATACAGATGCAATAGTACAAAAAGATAAACAGAGCCAGACCATGCCCTGCCCCCTGTGTGCCAGGGAGGTGTCCCAGCCCCATCCATGGGGGCTCAGCCCTCCTGCAGTGCCAGCTGTGGTTCTGCTGCAGCAGGGATCCTGCACAAGGGGGGAGTTTTCCTCTGCAGCTCCAGGGCTGCTGCAGATGGACCTGGGCTCCCTCTGGCCATGCAGGGCAGCAGAAAGCTGCTCCTCTGGCAGTGCAGGGGGCAAAGGCTGCTGTGGGGTCCCAAAGCTCAGATTGGATCCAGGTAGGAATGCTTGGCTCCTCCCCTGGGCGGAGCATCTCCCCATGGGATGGTGGGATTGGATCAGCCATGCAGGGACACTCACTGGCCATGGACAGGAGATAATTAATAATTAATGGCCCATGAACAGCAGATAATTAATAATTAATGGCCCATGAACAGCAGAGGTCTCCTGGAAGGAGGATGGGTTGTGGGAGAGATGAAGAAAACTGCTCCACCTGGTTTTAACATCAGGCCCATGAACAGAAGATATCCCCCTGGAGTTTTGAGGGATGAGTCATGGAAAAGATAAAGAACAGTCCCCCACCTGGTAATAGAATAAATACTTTTGGTTACATCTTGTGTTGCAACTTAGGACAACTTGCAAGATGAATCAGAGCAGTGACTCCCTTGGAAACTCAGATTTTTGGTAGCTCAATATGTGACTAAATCAATGTTAGGTCAAGGTAGATCACAGAGCAACCAGCAGTGAAAAGTGAAATGTAATTTTGTGTTGTGGGTTTAGTAACTCCTGATGGTACTGGGGAATTTTGTTGAATTAATCTCTAGTTTTCAGCCCAAATTGTGCTTTTTGTCTGTAATTGAATATATTTATCCTTATGCAAATGCAGTGAGGTCACAGCTGTGCTAAATGCCTCTGTACTTCTCACTGCAATATTCACTGTTCCAGGCTTACAATGATTTCTTTCTCAAGCCAGTCTTAAAAATCATTCCATTTAATTAAAATCAGAATATTGCAGTTAAGGAAACAACTATTTGTTAAATTAATTTGCCCAGGGAATAAAAGTTGGGGGAGAAAACCAACCTGTGGCAAGAATTTCCTGCTAAACATAATAAGATCAGAATGCCTTGAAAGAGTAAATATTGCAATTTTTTCTTTCCCAAAAAAGGCTTCATAAATGAAAGAAGCTTCCTTCAGTTAAAAGAGGCTGTGGATTTTGGTCTGTGGTGTAAATTCCAGTTCCTCCAAGGCCCTGGAAGCAGTCAGGAGAGGGTGAGGGATGTTTGATGTCACTTTGGAGGCAGGGTCGAGCTTTAGGGGTGGATACTGGGGGGGAAATCTCCTTACACAGACAGCCTTGAATCCCAGGAAGGAAAAAATTCCTTGGGCAGGCAGGGAAGGGATTCCAGGGAGGCTGGATGTGAGAAGCTGCAGAGGGTGGGCACCCCCACAGGAGCTCTCAGGACATCCTTGCACCTCTTGGGGTCATCCATAAAGTGTGAGCCCAGCCTTTGGGGGATTTCAATCCCCTGCATGGAAAAGCAGCTCTGGAAACAGCCCCACCTCTCGTCTGCCTGTGCTGGTGTGTTTGGTTTTTAAGAGGTGGTTTGAAATCCAGGCTGTGCTGGGGACATTGAGGGCACGGCCAGGGAAGCAGCTGAGCGGGAGGAGTTGGATTTGCTGTTCCACGGTGCACGGGCAGGCGCTGGAGCAGAACTGAAAGGATGCTCCATGGGATCAAACTGTCCATTCCTGCTGCCCTTTAACAGGAAAAATTGTCTGTCTTGTCTTCTGGAGAAGGCCAGGCTCAGGTTTTTCTTGAAATGCTTTTTGTGTTGAATTTTTCTGATAGCCGCAGTTTAGTCTCTGTAACTCCTTGTGAATGCTGGGAATGGGCAGGAGGGGGCTGGGGCAGGTACTGCTCACTGAGAGAGGTTAAATATTGACAATTCACATGTTAAACTAAGGAAATCCTTATTGGAGGCAATGCACCACAGGGAAAAGGGAGGAGAAAGGAAAAGGAGGCAGAAGGGTCAGGTTCCTGTTGATTCAGGGCATGATGAAAGGGGAGGATTAATTCGTTCAGTTCTGGTGTCAGCTGGGTTTGAAATGTTGGTTAATACACATTGCAATAAGTCAATATCTCATTTTAATATTGCTAATTCATAGAATTAAAGAATGGGTTGAGTTGGAAGGGACATTGAAGATCAACACATCCCCCCCCTGCCATGGGCAGGGACACCTTCCGCTATTGGAGTTTTTGGTTTTCTGTTTTTATTTTTTCCTTTCATTCACCTCAGAGTTTACTTGATGAGATAAACTCTAATTTACTGACAAGGTTGCAGTGCTCTGTGAGATCCTGTCTTTACATTTCCAAGGAGAACAAAACCACAATGTCCTTTTCCCCTTTTTGATTCTGTCAGTGAGGAAAAAACACCCTCAGAGACCCACTTGTGATCTCCAGAGGCACAAGGCCTGGTTTGGGTTGAACTTGCTGCCTTCTATTTATAGATTATTCTATTGTTGTGCTTCTACTGAGAATTTGAAAAGATGATGCCAGGAATTAAATCTTGGACTTTTTCCTCTGGTTTTTATCTTTTAAAAATAATGGTGTTTATTTTTACTTGGTATTTTTGTTTTCCAAATCCCATATTTTTTTTTTTTTTTAAGGATGAGTGCTGCCTTTTTTGTTGTTTTTTTTTTTTTTTTTTTTGCCATCAGTTATTCATTTTGCCCACAATGAGAATCACATTTTACCTTTCAGCACACGCAGAGTGGGATCTCAGATACAGATGGATCAACAGGGTGAAATCATTGATAAAACAAATGTTCTGAAGTTTTGTCCTGATGCAAGAATCCAACCCTCAGTGGTGCTTCAGAGCCTTCAGGGGTGGTTCCATCCCACATCCTGCCTGTTCAGGGAAAGAAAACTCCTCTTGTCAGGAATTTTGCATCAAGTCAAGCCCAATCCTGGCTTGTGGCCCAGGAATTTTGAGCTCCAGGGCAAAGCAGGCTGTGACAGGACTTCAGATCCTTCAGATTGTGTTTTCTGCAGCTCCAGCTCTTCACAGCTCAGTGCAGAACATTAGGCACAACTGGAGATTTATTGAGGTGTTAGGGTTTGTTTGAAGTCACTCATCCTTTCCAAATGATCATTTGGGATTGAAATATTGATGGCTGTGCATAGCAAGGGAATTGTTTTGTGTTGCTTACTAAAATGTGGAGAAGAGTGGAGTGATGGGAGGGATTGGAGTGAAAGATTGGGGCTTTTTGCTGCCAGAATTAAATGAGATGCAATTATTAAATATTTTGATCACATTCTAGAGTGACTTGAGACACAGGGCTCTGAAAGGTGGTGTCATGTCTGAGTGGGGATCTGCAGCTACACCCTGCATGGCTTCCTTGAGGTTTCCTTCAGGAGGGGATGCTTTGAGAAGGCTGAGCTAGAGCAGAGGCCAGACAAAGTTAAAGAATAAAACAGGGATTTATTATCAGGATCTCCTCCATGGATCCACCTTGGGCAGCACAAGAGCCCAGCCAGGGCTGCACCCAAGATGAACCAAAATGGTCCCAAAATGGGCACCCGGTCACGGGGTCTGTCACTTTTATAAGTTCTGCTCCATTTGCATATTGCAGTTAATTGTCCAATTACAGCTTTAGGTTATGGAGTCCCATCCTTCTTTCTTTTCTCTCTCCAGCCCATGTTCTTTGTGCTCTTGGGCCTGAGATTTGGATCATTTGTCCTTGGTCCCCAGCTAGAGAAGGAATTGTTTTGTCTCCCTGCTCTCACCATCCCTCAATGTGAAGCCCAGACCCACAGACTAAAGCAGCACAGAATCTGAAAATTATAAAAGCTAAACCTGAGACCTCATTGCCCCAAAATAGTGGGGCAAGACTTGTTTGGGTGTTATTTTGCTGATTTTTCTGAGAATCTCTGGAGCTGTGACCTATCAGCTCTAGGAAATGCTCAGGGCTGTTGTTCACTCCCTTGCTGGGGCAGACGAGAGAGGAACAGCCATGCTTGGTATTTAAGTATTAAAATTATTAATTGTGGTGAATTGTAAAGGATGAGACATCTGGAGGTGGAATACAACAGGTTTTACCACCTAATTTATAAACTAATCCTCAACTGTTGGAAAATATCAAGTGGTTTGATGTTCACCCCTGTCCCTCTCTGGTATGACTGCAGATGTCCCCAGATCGTTTTGCTCCACTTTTGTTCCACACACAAAGTCCCTCAGGGTATCACCAGGGTGCCTGAAGAGTTGAAGGACCTTCAGCTCCTGCTCAGTGATCAGTATTGGATTATCTATCAATGGATTGGAAATCAGGGCAAAAGCATAAACACAGGTTTTTTTATTGCACCTGACTCCCTCAGCAAATGATGCTCACCTTAAGCAGGATCAACATGATTTGGTAATCTGGGTCTGTTCCTTAACCTTCTTTTTGAAGTTTCCCTTGACCCATTAAACTCCCCTTCCTCTGGCCTCCAGATGTGTTTTGGGAGCCCTTGGACAGTGTGCAGCCATTTGATTATCACAGATATTTCAGAGCTCATCCTCGTGCCTGACACTTCTCATAAAGAGCCATTTATTCCCCTATCCAGCCTGTTACCACCCAGACAGTGCCCATTCTTGTGTCCATTTTCCTGCTCAGATAACAAATAGATCCCTCCCAAAGCAGCTGACAGTCTGCTCTCCTCAGAGGAGAAGCATTTCACCAGGAGTCTGCTTGGAAATATTTTGCTTTTTTGATCAGGCCAAGTAAGGAACTCTTCATAAAGGGCAGAAATGCAGCTGGAGGCTTCCAAACTCTTTTTCCTTTTGCCTGGCTTGTAACCACATCAGCTCCTGTGTGATAAGAGGATTATTGTCTTTATCATATTTTTCAAATGAGGGAGGAACCTGAGCATTTCTTGACAGGTTAGAGGGTGAAGTTTAGCTTCTCTGTTGTGTTTTTCCATCTCTTCTAAGAAGAAATGCCTGAATTTCCCTGCAGTGTCCTGGATTGCATCTGATTAGCCATGGAAGTCCATGGGAGGAGAAATGCTCCTGTGGGAATGTTGGGTCTGCCAGGGTCAGAGATGCCTTTGGGTGGTGTTTGATGGGGTTTCTTCTCCTTGCAAAACTGTTCCTTGTCCTGGGATTATGGTGGAAAACCAGCTAGAAGGTCTCTGGTATAATATGTTAGAAAATTCCAAAGGAAACTGGGCTAAAATAGGCTGAAGTTTAGCTTCTCTTCAGCTGAAGTTTAGCTTCTCTAAAGAGAAGATAAACTTCAGCTAAAGAGAGCTAAACTCTCTTTAGCTGAAGTTTTAGCTTCTCTTCACCTAAAATAGGCTGAAATTTAGCTTCTCCTCAGCTAAAATAGGCTGAAATTTAACTTCTCTGTTGTGTTTTTCTATCTCTTTTAAGAAGAAATGCCTGAATTTCCCTGCAGTGTCCTGGATTGCATCTGATTAGCCATGGAAGTCCATGGGAGGAGAAGTGCTCTGGTGGGAATGTTGAGTCTGCCAGGGTCAGGGTGACGAGTGGTGGGATTTCTTCTTTGCTGGGACTTCTTCTCCTTGCAAAAGTGTTCCTTGTCTTGGATTTATGGTGGAAAACCAGCTAGAAGGTCTGTGGTGTAATATGTTAGAGAATTCCAAAGGAAACTGGGCTAAAATATGTTAAAATCTATGGAATCTCAGGGAGAGAAAGTCAAGGAAAAAAGGGCCTTTTCCTGCACAGCTGGTGGAAAAGTTTGAGCACAGCCTAATTATGAGGAGGATGTCTCAGGCTTCATGTTTGAAAACTCTGTCTCTAAACTGACTTTGGAGCCTAATGAGAAATGGAGCCTGCCTGCAAATCCACAATGCCAAGCAAAGCCTTCTGGAGGAGCATTAATTTGATGGAAAATGCAGCTTTGGGGCTGAATAAATCATCGACAGGCTGCTTCAGAAATGAACAATTCCATCTCTCTGGGTGCTGGATTCCTCCCAGGATGGAGAGGCTCTGAGGAAGAGGGCAGAGCAGAGGGTGGGGTTGGTTTGGGGTCAGACAGGCTGGGGACACTGTTTTCTGGGCATGGATGACGGATGGATGATGAAATGGGGTGGAATTTGGCAGGGCTGGCAGGCCTGGAGAAGGGTAATTAATGCTTTTGATGTTTAATTGGTGCCAGGGAAACACAGAGGGTGGTGGGGTTGATGTGAGGCAGATGCTCCACATCTCCTCTCACACTGCTCAAGGCCACACCTCGAGGGCTCTGTCCAGTTCTGGGGTCCCCCATATCCCTCCTGGGGCTCCAGCCCCTTCCCCAGCTCTGCTCCCTTCCCTGACAGCACTTTGTCATGAGGGACCCAAAATTAAACTTCCAAGGGATGCTCTTGAAGACCTCACAGTGCTCATAATGAATGTTTAATGTTTGACGAGTTCCTCAGCTGTCCCTTCTAGCTGGTCCCTGAATTCCTGCCCTTGATGACAGCATTCCCAAAGTCTCCAAGCCTCAGGTTGGAATGGAGGTAGAGAAAACCTCAGATCCCAGCAGGAATTGCAGTGTCCATCAATACTTAGTAGGTAACGTGGAGTTCCTCCTATTTTCATGAAGGATTCATTGAAGTTTCAATTTTCTGTGAAGCTCTTTAGGGTTTGCTAAGTGGGTTTTTAGTACAAAGACCCAGCATTTTGCTGTGAAGTTCTTTAGGGTATCCGAAGTGGGTTTTTAGTACAAAGACCCAGCATTTTGCACATCCAGGATTTCAGCCTTGTTGAGAAGAGCCTCTGCCATGGCTGCTTTCACTTGGCACCAATTCCCAGGAGTTCAGTAATGTGGTGGTGGATAAAGACACACTTTGGGCTCTGTTAGAAAGGGGGATTTAGAAACACAGCTCTGAAATGAATTCCCTGGCCTGAAACACGAGTGGAAGTTCAATTGCCATGGCTGGGGAAGAGGGGAAAACTCAGGATAAGTGGAACTGTGCCCACAGAGTAATGGAGTGCTTTCTTCTTTCTTTTAAGAAATAAGTGACCCTGGGATAAGAGAAATTCCCTGGCCATGGCCACTTTCCTGTCATGGGCTCAGTGAAAAACACCATGGCAAAAGCCAAGGCAAGGTGTTAGCCCTTCACATGGTCTGATTGGTGGTAATTGGCTGGAAATCAGAAAGCTCCAGTGCAGATTTGATGCTGTCACTTAACCTCATCTCTTCCTAATCTAAATGGAATTTTCTCCCTACTGGAAAAGGCTGGGACATAATTTTTTTTAGATTTTATTTTTTAATTTTTATCTTCTTATGACAAAGCGTTATGAAAAAAGGCATTTCAATAAGAACAAAAATTTCATCAGGAGTCTGGTGAGCTGTCACTTTAGTTAACTCTTAACCAACACAGAGCCCTTGAGATGTGTGTTGGGATGAGCTTGGTGTGATGCTGGTGCTAATTGGAATCCTCTGGGGAGGGAGATGTGGCCAAGCCTCTGTTTGTTCAGGCAAAACCAAATTAGCACAGGTTGGCTCTGAGGAGCTTTGAAATGAAGGGAATTATTACTTCCCCTGTAGAGGGAGTGTAAAATGAATGAGTTAATCCAGAGCCTTCTGACAGAGGGATTTTAATGTTTGTCAGTGATCTGGGTGAAGCAGTTGCTGAGTGCAGCCAAATCATGTCCTATATACAAACCCAAAAAAAAACCCACCAAAAAAAACCCCAAAAAACCAAATCCAGAGGAAAAACAGGGACAATCTTTGGATCCACCTTGTTGTAGCACAGGACTCAGGGGCACATCTGCACTGTGAAGTGTGTGAGACTCTGAAGGCCAAACTAAGTAAAGATCTGGGCACAATTCCAAACTAAAAGCTCATTAACTCCAGCTCTGTGTTGCCCTGACCTCTGGGATGTGCATGAGGACAGCCCTGGATGCTCCTTGGCAGGGAATTGGGAGCTAATTTTGGCCTTGACATTACAGAATGATGCTGCTGGAGGTGAAGCCCTGGCTCAGGAAAAGCCCCTGCTTTGCTATTTGGGTGCAATGTGAGGTGTGAGGGAAATATTGTGGCAATATTTCCTTCCATTCATGGATAACAGCCATGATTCATGAGGAAATGGGACAATTCCTGTGTTTAGGTTGTGTTTAGGTTGGATCTCTGCAGAACTGGAGGCTGGAGGATGTATAAATATGGGATTAATGCAGTGAGTTGGTGTCTATACAATTTATATCCTGTGTGTTGCCTTTCTTGCAATTATTTGTTTGACATGCCTGCAGCTTGCTGAGCTCATCAATAGCTAATCTGGCAGGTAAAGCAAGAAATTTGGCTTAAATGAGTATTTTAAATGATTCCTAAGGTGGTTTAGGGAGCTTTTCCTATTTCTTTGCTCAGAGTGGCAGGTTCTTTCCTGGAAAAAGCCTCTACAACCTCTGTAATTACTGGTGGAGCAAAGGGAGGGTGTCAGATCATTCCTTACTGAGTTGTTTCTCTCTCAGGGTTGAATTATCACTGTTTTTAGTTATCTGCTCTCTCCTAATCTCCCTGGGGTTATCTCTGTGTGGTGTCAGAAGGTTGCACCAGGTGCATGAGAGCAGTGAGGACGTGGTGGATGTGTTTTTAGGGGATGATGGATGGTGCTGGCTCCTCCAGCTTGTCCTCTGTTGCTGTTGAGGTGGTTAGGATATAAAGCAGAGATTACAAGTAGTTTTAGATGGTAACTTTTTATTATTGAACGTAGTTGGTTTTTTATATACTTTTTAATTGTTTATGCTTTTTTATTTTAATTACTGGCTACAATAAGTTAACATAATACTATTGGTGAAAAGATACAGTGACTTCAACTAATTTTTTTAAAAAATACTTTGTCTAGCTGTAAAGTTTTCTTATTTTTCGTCAATTTTTCCACTTCTCTTGGTCTTTTTGGTTACAGCTTTGGAGAGAACTCTTTATCAGCTTCTTCTTGCTTCTTAGCTTCTTCTTGCTCTTTTAGCCAACAGGCTTGCTGTTAGCTCCTTTGTATCCCTCTGTGATTCACATCATTCCCAATATTCCACCTGTCCTCTGGAATTTGGGACAAGGTGAGCAGTAAATGAAGGTGATGGGGTTTATTCTCCTCCTTAAATAAGCCAGGGCATGAAATTGGATTTGGATTTTAAGAGGTGAAAACCACCCCCAATTTTCAGTTTGTTCTGGCATGAAGCAGTAACCTTTACCAGGAAGAAACTCCATGAGGAATGTAATAAAAGTGAGATTTACATCTGTTTAATCCAAAATCTGTCATTTCCAAACCAAAACCAGCCCATATTTGAATGAAAACTCATCAGGAGCTGCTCAGGAAAGCCAGGAATATTTGTTTCAATATTTGTTACAACAGAATCAAGCAGTTTTGACCATTGCAAAACTTGGGTGCTCCCACAGTTTGCCAGGTGGATTTGTTTGGAAGATGTACAAATTGGGTAAATTCTTGTTTATGTGCTTGAAGATTAGCAATGTTTCTGTATGTGCACATCTCCAATCATCTCTCCTGAGTGAAGTTCACATCCTTTACCTGGTAATTGTTGTGCTTTGTCTCAGCAGAGCCCAGGATGGATGAGGCACAAAGGCTTTAATGTGATTACAGAGAGCTGTTAAATGTGCATCTCATTACGTGGAGTGTCTGGAGGCCTGGCAGGCTGCCTTCCCCACACAAGCAGTGCTCTCCCCCCACAAAGATACAGAAATATTGATCTAAAGATAGGCAATAATTAGCACAAAAGATGATGTTACAGGAAATAGCCCCTGGCACTGTCGAGAGGGGAATCTTGTTCAGAAGTTGTTGCTGAGCATGAAATCCCTGCTGAGTAAAATGAACTGATTTGATCACTAAATGCCCACAGATTATAAATTTGGTGAATTGATTACTTACTCTTTTGTGCCACTAACTCCCAGTGGCTCTCGTTGTGTCACAGAGAATTCTCAGTGATGGGAGCCTGGGGTAGGAGTTTGGTTCAGCAGCTGAGCAGGACCAGGGAAAGGCCTTTAACCATTGGCATCTTCCCCTTTGTTGAATGGGAAGAGTTAAATTTGTGTTGATTTGAGGAAAACAGAGAATGGGGCTCCTCTGTGGGAGCTTCCAACTGAGCTCAAACTGGGAGGAAGTTCAGGGACCTGTACTGAAGTGGAGAGCAGTGGAGCTCTGCCCTTTTTTCCACTTCTTTTGAGCCAAAAATGAGGGATTCGTGTCTGAGACTTCAGAATCAAGTTCTTTTCTCACTGTTGAGCTGCCCTGAACCTGCTGCTCAGGGTGAAATGGTTGGAATTCCTGGAAATGCTCAAGACCAGGTTGGACAGGGCTTGGAGCAGCCTGGGACAGTGGAAGGGTTCCCTGCCCATGGCAGGGGATGGCAATGGATTGGTTTGAGGTCCTTTTCAACCCAAACCATTCCATGCATTTCTGATTCCATGACCAAGGCTGAACCCCAGGACTGTGGTAACCAAAGTCAGTCAGTTCAGAGGTGGGAACAAGAGGAATTTGTAGTAGCCCCCTCCTATGAAAAATTAATCTGTGTGAGCAAAAAGATGGGTTTTAATTTCTGCATCTGGACTCAGTTTGGAGACTCCTCCTGGGAATCTGGAGAGGAGTTAATGACTCACAATGTGCTTAATTACCTGTAAATTACTTTGTGCTGAGCAGACAGAAAGTAAGAGTTGGGCAGTGTGCAATGAAAGTTCTTCAGCCAAGACAAAAATGAAAGAGGAGGGGAATAAGCACTGTGATACCACAGGTGTCAATGACAAGCCCAGAAAAAAGTAGATTTGTATAGAATCATAGAATCCCAGAAAGAATTTAGTTAGAAGGGCCTTAAATCCCATCCAGTTCCACCTCCTGCCATGGGCAGGGACACCTTCCACCGTCCCAGGCTGCTTCAGCCTGGCCTTGGGCACTGCCAGGGATCCAGGGGCAGCCACAGCTGTGCCAGGGCCTGCCCACCCTGCCAGGGAACAATTCCTAATTCCCAATATCCCATCCAGCCCTGCCCTCTGGCAGTGGGAAGCCTTTAGAAGGTAATGGATAAGGGCAGCACCTCCCTGGGCTGGGCTTTCCAAGGACACCTGTGCATGGTGAAGTCAGGGATGAGTTTCTGGGCCATAAATAAGTGTGGAAGTTTTGTCCTGAGTGGGAAGAGATGTAAAATTTATTTTTCTCATAAATGCTCATGAGGAAAGGAGTCACATAATGTGGCTGCCTGGGTAGGATCACCAATGTGGAATGGAGGTTTTGATTTGTTTTTATTTCAGGGAGTAAATTCTGCTTTCACACTGGAGCCACACTGTTGTTAATACTGGTACAAATCCCATTTTAGCAAGCCTTAGTCATGCTACTAATGGGAGCATTTTCTATTCAGCACCTTTAAAAGTTCTCTAAATGGTGCCATTTGTGCTCTGATATCTTAATGTTTTTATGTCCAGGCAGGGACGGGTCTGGTTTTCCTGCACCGAGTCCATTTGCACATCATAATGATCTTTTTATGCATTTGTCCTCTCCTTGCATGGGATGAATTTTTAATGTGCAGGCAGAGGGTGACATTTTTATTGCTTTTACGGGCATCAGGAATGCATTTTAAATTCAATTATGTACTGTCTCTGGAAATACCACACAAGTGACTTGCCAATAAATACATCTCGTGGATTACTGGAAACTAACGGGGACAGTAATCACTGGAGTAACTTCACTGGGCCAATTTTTGTCACTCAAAAAAAAAAAAAATACAGGTTAATGCATATTAGGAGGAATAATTTAAGCTTCATATAGACACTGATAAACCAGCATAATTATTTCTGGAAGGAGATGAAAAGAGTTTGTGCAGCTCAATGGAGACAAAAACTCACTGGGTGCCCCAGCAGCTCGATATGCAATTAGAAATCAGTGTTTTAAAGGGTAGGGGAAGTCAGAAAAGGGCATTCCATGCACTGAACACCAGCTCAAAGAACTCACAGGATTTGTACTGTGGAATTGAGCTGGAGATGAAGACAAATCAGGCTTAGGCTGAAGTGTCCTCAGAGGGATGGTAAAAAATCCTGAAGTTGTTAATAATTGAGCAAATTCCAGCTGACCTGCCGTGAATCACTGTTCTGTTAAGCTGCTGACGAGGAGGGGGAGCAGAACCAGCTGGCTAGAGCACACCAGGAATCAATCAGAATCTGGTTTAACAAGAAAATCCAAACCACTGGAAAACTGGGAAGATAAAACTCAAAGCAAATCGGGATCTGTGGGTGCAGGCACACACACCTGTAGGCATGGGATTTGGAATGCTCTGTGGGGAGATAAAAGATGGTGTTGAAAATAAAACAATGTCACTTGAAACAAGTAATCAGAGTGCAAGTCCTTATCCAGAGGAGGTAAATGCAGGAGGAATCAGCATTTGCTTCTAGGGCATGGAATAATGGAATAGTTCATGTTGGCAGGGATTATCTGCTCCAAACCTTCTTTTAAAACAGCTGAGCTTGAGCTGATCCCACCACCACCATCCCAGAAGAATCTGGAGGGAGCAGATGCCCTGTCCAACACAGCCTCTACTCCTCTGCAGCTCGAGGATGGGAGATGTCAGCAGCTCCTGGATCCTCTGAGGAAACTAGGATTGCAATCTGGATTTTTCTGTCGGGGCTAATGGGATTTACCCTTCCAAACACCACCAGGAATCCAGGACCTTCTGTTGCCCTGTGTTCCGTGTTAAACGGATGTTTCAATAAATCCCAGTCCTTCACAAAGTGTTCCCAGCGCTGTCTCCATGAGGTTCTAGATCTAAGGGATGATGGATAAGGGACAATATCCCAGCACTTTCTCCATGAGGTTCCAGATCTAAGGGACAATGGATAAGGGACAATGTCCCCAAGCCTCTGAGCTCCACTGCAGCCCCCGCTGGATTTTGACTGGGGAAAGGTATAAGCACCTCTTGATATTAAAATATCCAGCCTCGTGTCTTTGTCTCCCTCATGGACAGAGCTTTGCCCCATATGGTGCTGTTCCTGTCCTTTCCTTACTGCTGGAAATGGGGGAATGAGACAAAAAACTCAGTTTACGGGGTTTCTAAATCCACTGGGCTTTGCCTTCCTTCACCTATATAAGATCTTTGCCACCTGGTCTTCCTCCCACGTGGGTAATAACCACTCTGAATCCATATTAAGTGACAAATGTGTTATTCCAATGACACTTAATGGGATTTTGGGGGGATTTTATTGGGAACAACCAATTTTAAATCAATCCTTGCGTGCCCACCCTGGTGCTGCTGCCCTGATCTCTGTGCCTGGTCCACAACTGAGCTGTTGAGCATGTGTGAGCCATTAAAAGGAATTTTGTTAGACATTAATCACCCCAGAGGAGTAAACTGAGTCATCTGCAAACATGTGGAATGATCATCAATAAATCAGGAATGACAGGGAACCAGGAATGGATTTATGGAAGTGCTTTCAACACCTGTTGCTGGCTCCTTTTAACAGTATTTTGATATCTGTCAATGAGTCAGATTTTATTCTGAAGTGTTTCCTTCTAAAACACGTTGAATGGTGGTTTTAATCAAGATGAAATGTGGCCTTGCATAAATCAATGTACAGAAAATAAGATCTGGAAGACAGTCATAATCGTATCATGATGACCTCCTTTCAATGAAAAAAATGAAATAAAATAGAGCTGACCGGCATAAATTATACTTTAAAATGAGTTTTGATGGGCTGGTGGAGCCACTGTTGGATGAGGATGGGCTCTGGGAGTGTCCAGGCTCTTGATGCTGTTCTGGGAAAAGAGGCAGGGTAGGATATTCTGGATTACAGGGCTAAGGGCAAAAGCTCAGCACCAAAACTGGGTTCATTCCTTTTTGATCCATCTTCCCTGTTCTTTCCCCTTCCCTCATGGGCTAATGTGGCATCACATTTCCTTCTGTTTGCTTCACATCTGCCATAGAAATCCTGGAATTCTGTCCTGCATTTTATTATTTCTCTGTCCAGATATCAACCAGGGAGCCCACAGATATTCACAACCACTCCAGTTCCAGGATTGTCTTCATCACTTTTGGAACAGAACAGGAGGAAAAGGTTCAACCATGAGCCTAAGGAATGACAGAACAGGGTGCCAGGTTGGAGGTTCACCCATGAGCCTAGGGAATGACAGAACAGGGTGCCAGTGGAATTCCCTTCCTGGGATAACCCTGTCAAGTGCTGGCCTTTATCATCTGTTGAACAGCAATTAATTAAACAAATTGGTGGAATTTAGTGAAGCTTTCATGCTGCACTGGAGGAAATAATGGAAAAGAGAAAATGCTGGAGAGAGCAAATTGAAACATCTGTTAGGATTCAAGCGAGGATGGATCCAATACATCTTGGATCCAAAGGAAATGTCCCCAGGAATAATTTCTCTCAGATGGCAGGGCAGGGGCTGTTCCATGGATTAAGTGACCCATGGCTGGTCAGTCTCACTGGTGACCACTGACCAGAACGTTCCTCCCCTTTTCCAAACTGCTGTGGACCTGGAGTGTTTCATTTTCCCCTCATGGATCGTCTAGAGATGTTCCAATTGGAAGCTTGGGTGTCCTGCTCCCAACAGGACTTGGATGAGCCTGGGTGTAGGATCAAGAATCGAGGGTTGGATTTGGGATTACCAGCCCTGAATGGGCTGTGCTTGGAGACAAATCCAGGAGTGGGATGAGCCTGGGTGTAGGATCAAGAATTGATGGTTGGATTTGGGGTCACCAGCCCTGAATGGGCTGTGCTGGGAAACAAAGCCAGGACTGGGATGAGCCTGGGTGTAGGATCAAGAATTGAAGGTTGGATTTGGGGTCACCACCCCCAGATGAGCTGTGCTGGGAGAAGAAGCCAGGACTGAGATGAACCTGGGTGTAGGATCAAGTATTGAGGGTTGGATTTGAAATCACCAGCCCAGGATGGGCTGTGCTTGGAGAGGAAGCCAGGACTGGGAGGAACCTAGGTGTAGGATCAAGAATTGATGGTTGGATTTGGGGTCACCACCCCCAGATGAGCTGTGCTTGGAGAGGAAGCCAGGACTGGGATGAACCTAGGTGTAGGATCAAGAATTGATGGTTGGATTTGGGGTCACCAGCCCTGAATGGGCTGTGCTGGGAAACAAAGCCAGGACTGGGATGAGTCTGGGTATAGGATCAAGAATTGAGGGTTGGATTTGGAATCACCAGCCTGCGAGAAGCTGAGAGGGTTTGACAGCAGCAGAACAGAATTATACGGAATTACTGCAATTGGCTTCCCAGCACAGAGGGTTTTTTTTGTTGATTTTGGGTTTTTTATTGCCCATTATGCTGCTCGCCTGTCTGTAATATTCCCAAGATTATGTTTTCATAAACAATTGTGTTTTCAAGCCGTGTGTGGAATCTGTCAGGCTTTATTTGATTATTTCTCCAATAGAGCCCAGGCCCCTTGAAAATCCTCGACCTTTAATTCATTTCCAGCTGCAGAGGCTTTGCTGTGCATAGGAAATTTTGGTCTCCAAGATGAAAAGGGAGAATCAACGGAGTTGTAAGGTCTGGGATTAAATAATCCTTCTCCTTTCTTTAATTCAATAAAGGACTCAGTCTTATCCTGGAGAAAGGGATGTCCCACCCTTGGCTTTAGAGTACTTTAAAGGTATTTGGGATGCTGTGCAGGTAATAAATCATGAGGAAGGGGATTTTGCCCATTTATGGGTTGGGATCATGGAATTGGGCTGTTTGGGATGTCCTGGGGGTCTTGCTGGGGATCTCTGTGGTTGGCACAGCACTGCTTGTTTGTGGGAAGGTCCCAAATGCCTCTGAGGTGGATTTTCATGGGGCCAATCCCAGGATTTCATCCTGGTGTGCTTGTGCTGGGTTCTCGCCATGAAAGGAACAAAATTCTTTGGATTTTGGTACCATGTTTTGTGGCTTATTTCTCTGGGGGTAACTAAATCATTCTTGGAAGTCTGTTCTCATTGGTGAGCTCAGAAGTGATCCTCTGGTGATCACTCAGAGGGGATTTTCTGTCTGTCCCTCCATAAATCAGCTCAGATGTATCAGCCAGAGTGGGAGCTCAAGGTTGCTCCCAAACCCAGTGTCTGGGATTTGATGATGCTGCCAACCATGGGGTCACCCCTGCTAGCTCCCAACCTAGGAGTGTGTTGTGCAGGACATTCATGTTTTTAAATTCTTCTCATAGAAACTAACAACAAAAAAGTTTTAATGCTTTGTGAGTTCTGGAGATTCACTCAACAACTGTGTCAGGGAGCAATTAAATAAATAAATAAATAAATATTACACAGGATGCCAGGGTGTATGAGGCTGCAGGAGCTCAGAGGGCACCTGGTGTCCCCTCCCTGCTCCAGCAGGGCCATCCCAGAGCCCAGGGCACAGCATTGTGTGCAGCCAGCTGTGCCCCAGCCCCAGGGAGGAGAGCCCCCAGGCCGTGTGGGCAATGTGCTCAGGGCTGGGCACTGCCCAGGGCACAAGTTGTGCCTCCTGTGCAGGGCAATTGCTGGGCTCAGGCCCTGCCCGTGGCTCTGGTGCCATGGCTGGGCCCCGGAGCAGAGCCTGGGCCCTGCTCTGCCCCTCCCTGCAGCCAGGCCCAGCCAGGCCTGAGGGCCCCTCTCAGCTGGGGCTCCTCTCCAGGCTGAGCAGCCCCAGCTCCCTCAGCCTGGCCTGGAAGGGCACCCACACGCTCCAGGCCCTTGCTCAGCTCCAGCAGCTCCTGGCCCTTTCAGGCCCCTTCGCTTTGGGGAGGTTGCCCAGGAGAATGTGAAAAGCTGGTGATTCAGAGGACGTTAAAAACATTTACACCTTATCTTTCTGTTGCGTACATGTAATTCTGAAGGCAGCAAATGATGGTGATCTCTGTGATATGTTCATTTAATGGGGGTGGTTAAAAGGAGGACTGAGTGTTCCAGCAGCAAACAGGGCTGTGCTTGGAGAGGGTGTCAGTGGCTCCATGAAAAAGAGATGATTATGATGCTGTCAAGTGCAGCAGAGATCTCTTAGACACAAGATTCCTGCCTTCATTTGGTCTTGGATATGTTGTAAATACCCAGTTTGGAGGAAAGAGAGACAACAGACCGTGCATGCAAATTTACACACTGTGATTTTGACACATTGGCCAGTGTTAAGGATCTCTTTTGAGGCACACTATGAGAATCAATCAAAAAAAATCTTTTGTTTTCTACCTTTTGTGAGGTAACGGTCTTTGTTGGACTTCATTCTGGAGCTCCAGGGTTGCAAGGCCAGGTTGGACAGGGCTTGGAGCAATCTGGGACAGTGGAAGGTGTCCCTGCCCATGGCAGGGGTGGCACTGGATGGTTTTAATGTCCCTCCCAACCCAAACCATCCTGGGATTCTGTGGTTCAATCAAGAAGCAGAAAATTCCCTTGGTGTACCCACTTTGGGTCTATCCAGAGGTTGAAGGATGAGGTTCCATTTCCCATAAAATGTCCTAGACAAAGGGGAAAAAATGCAGGAGAGAAACTCCTTGACAGCAAACTGTTTTGAAGAGGTAATTGCAGAGCAAGCCAAAGACAATTTAATTTCAGCTGTATTGCAAATGCAGGATCATAAAAATCAGTGTTCGGGGCTATGAGGCTTTGCATGACAGCTTTTATCTTTAATCACCGGTGTATTTATATCAAACACAGTGTGGCCCAATGGACCAGGGCAGTGATTGTCCCTCTGTGGCCTGGCTGAGGGACCTCCAGGGTTGTGTCCAGTTCTGGTTCCCCAATCCAGGAAGGACATGGAGGGGCTGGAGCGTGTCCAGGGCAGGGAATGGAGCCCCAGGAGGGGCTGAGGGAGCTGGCAAGGGGCTGAGCCTGGAGCAAAGGAGGCTCAGGGGGCCCTTGTGGCTCTGCACAACTCCCTGCCAGGAGGGGACAGCCAGGGGGGGTCGGGCTGTGCTGCCAGGGAACAGGGACAGGACAAGGGGAAAGGGCCTCAGGCTGGGCCAGGGGAGGCTCAGCTGGGACAGCAGCAGCAATTTCTGCATGCAAAGGGTGCTCAGGCCTTGGCAGGGGCTGCCCAGGGAGCTTTGCAGTGCCCAGCCCTGCAGGTGTCCCAGGCAGGGCTGGAGGTGGCACTCAGTGCTCTGGGCTGGGCACAAGGTGGGCACTGGGCACAGCTGGGACTCCATGGCTGGCAGGGATTTTCCAGCCTCAGGGATCCTTGGATTCTGTGATACAACTGTTGGAAAAGCTGGGTGAGTTGGAAGGTAGAAAAGCTCTACTTTGGGACTGCAGCTATAATTTGATTTTTAAATATGAAGAAATGCCACCTGCTAGATCCAAAATCATCCCATGCCATCCTCTAAGGATTCCAGCAGGAGCAGGTTCCCTCTGTGAGGTGGCTCAGGAGTAGCACAGTCAACTCTGTGCCTCGAGATGAGCTACCAGAACTGTGCCTGCCCAAACTTCACTGAGGTTCCCAGACTGGTTGCTGCTTCTGCTGAGCCCTAGTGGCTCTCAGGGAGCAATTGTCCTTTTCAAAATTAATCATCTTGGGTAAATTCATGTGCAGTGGGAGGAGGGGGTTCACATACCTGCTGATGACTCTCCCTCCCTCTCATTCTGACATCAACAATGGATTTTTTTTCTTTTAAATCAGTCCCATCTCCTCAGTGACTGCCACAGGAGATGCAGTAGGAGGGCTCTGTGTGATAATGAACCCCTGTCAGGGATTGAGACAGGCATTGACAGAGCAAGGCAAAACACTCCTCCAGAGTTCCTGCTCTGTTTATTGAACACAAACAGAGCCTGGGCTGAAGGAGGGCGCCTGCAAGTGTTCAAAACCACTCAGATGTGGTGGGTAGGAAAGGTTAATGATGGACATGGCTGTCGCAGACATCTTTTTTGAAAAATCCTTTCCTTAGGATTTTTCCTCCTGAGAAGCTGAGAGGCCTCAGGAACAAAATGTAAACATTGATTATTTGCTGCTGTGGAATGCAACAGGTGCATCTGTGATTGGCCCATGTTGGATGTTTGGAATTAATGGCCAATCACAATCAGCTGGCTCGGACACAGAGCCTGAGCCACAAACCTTTGTTATCATTCTTTGCTATTCTATTCTTAGCTAAGCATTCTGATGAAACCTTTTCTTCTATTCTTTCAGTATAGTTTTAATGTAATATATATCATAAAATAATAAATCAAGCCTTCTGAAACATGGAGTCAGATCCATGTCTGTTCCCAAGTCCGAAAACCCCTGTAAACACCGTCACACATGGCAGAGTTGGACTCTGCTCTTGGAGGTCTTTCCAGCCTTTCTGAGCCTTTTGAGATCATTTCAGGTTCTCCTCAGGGACACTGAGAGTTCTGGTCTCTTGTTGTCAGCAGATCCCGTGGTATCCTTTCAGCACAAGAGGGAAAAATGCAAATCTTGGGATTTGATTTGCTTCAGGATTTGCTCATCAGGGCTAAGATCAGTTCTGCTTCTCTCCTGTTTTCCTGTTTGTAGCAGGGCTTAGGATATAAACAGATCCCTGAAAACAAATGTCCCACAACCTTCTTTCAGGATTTTATTTCTCTGATAAGGGCTGTGTAATGAGTGGCAGAGTGTTCAAACTGTGGCTGTTCCATTTTCACCTTCTCCAAAATGAGTAATTGTGAATTGTTTACTGCCTGTGTGGCTATAGCACAGCAGACAAATCATCTGCAGTACCTGCTGAGCAAATCTCTTTTCTCTTCCTGAGACTTCTGCTCCATGAGGTGCTTCCAAGGCCAACACAAAGTGAAATTAATGGGAATGTGAGTGGCTGTCACCCTCCCTGTCCCTTCCTCCTGGTTCTCTAATATTCTTTGAGAACTGTGTCCTGTTCTGGGTCCTCAAAGCCAGAGAGTCCTGGAGGGGCTGGAGCATGTCCAGGGAAGGGAATGGAGCTGGGGAAGGGTTCAGGTGTGAATTTCTGCATGCAAAGGGTGCTCAGGCCTTGGCAGGGGCTGCCCAGGGAGCTTTGCAGTGCCCAGCCCTGCAGGTGTCCCAGGCAGGGCTGGAGGTGGCACTCAGTGCTCTGGGCTGGGGACAAGGTGGGGTTCGTGGGGCACAGCTGGGACTCCAGGGGCTGGCAGGGATTTTCCAGCCTCAGGAATTCCATGAATCCAAGCAAAAACCAGCCTGGACTTAGCAATGACCTCTGTGACTGGGGAAGGACTGAGGTTTTTGGAGAAATAGAAATATCTATTTCTCAAAAAACCTCAGTCCTTCCCCAGCCTGGAACAGTGGAAGGTGTCTTTCCCACAGCAGGGGTGGCACTGGATAGGCTTTAATGTCCCTTCCAACCCCAGCCACTGTGATTCTATGAAGTGATGCCATGATCCTGATGGAGGCAGCATTCCCTCCCTGACACAACAGTGGGAGGCTGCCTGTACAGCTTCAGTTGTCCAAACCACCATTTTTTGGTGATATCCCAAATCAAGGATCAGCTGGTGCTGATCAGATTGTAGCCTCAGTTCTTTTGGAGCTGAGACAGAGCAGTAGGATGTCCCAAGTGTGCTAAAGAGGGACATTTGCATTTTTCAGCCTTCATTCCAGCTGGGTGCCAAAAAAAAGTTTCAGGGAACTCAGACAGCCTTAATTTCATTTTACTGTAGTGTTGGAGTCTGGAGCTCTGCTTACTCGAGGCACAAAGCAGTGACAACAACAGCAATTGTGATGGTGCCAAGCAGCAATAAAAGAGAGAGGTTTTGTTCCAGGCTTAACCCAGGAGAAACATCTGCCACCGAGCTGGATGAGCACCCTCACTGAACACCCTTCACAACTTTGGGAATGAGTCTTGAAAGGGATTTAGAGAGTGAATGGCCGCTTTTGTATCCTGGAGGCAGAGCAGAGCCAGCAGCCCTGCGGGCTGTGGTGTGTGTCAGAAGATAAATGTCCTGTCAGAGCTGGCAGGGACTGAGGCTGCAAACAACACCTTGGGCCACAGCCAGCACTGCCTGGAAACCCTTGCTGCTTCCTCAGGAGCCATCACATGGGATGGACCACAGGCATGAGTCCAGGATGGACCACAGGCATGAATCCAGGATGGATCACAGGCACAAATCCAAACGTGGCTCATGGCGACGTTGCTTCTACCTGGAAGCTGGGAGCAGCTTGGTGGCTGCATCCCCAGGGATGGAGCCATGACCTTTGGGTTGTGCATGTCCCTGCTCCTCCATGGGGACAGGGAGTCAATCCAGGCATGTTTCAGCACAGGTGCTTTCCCTGAGTTTGGCAGCTGGTGCTCTCTGGGAAAATGTGTCACATTTGGAGCCAACTCCAGACAGGGAGCAATTCCGCAGGGGAAATTCACCTGGCTCCAGACGCTGCCATCATCCCTGCACAGTGTTCTGTGGCTGAGCAGTGGGGAATGCAGCCAGGAGAATGCCACCTCTCCTCCTGCCCCTGCTCACTGTCCAGGATGTAGGGACAGGGATGAGGAGAAGGTTCCTCATCCCATTCCCTGCCATGGCAGTCATGAGCTCCTGATAAAATGCTGCTCGTGGATGGATGAAAATCATTCAGTTTATTGCATTTTCTGTTAAAACTCAAATCCTGGAGCTAGGGGTCTGCTTTGCCTCCTTGTTTGCTGCCTCTGTAGGGTGGCCTGGATCCACCCTTGATAGCCTGTACTTTGCCTATAAAATAGACATAAATAATTTGCTTTTCATACTTTTTTACACCAGTATTGCCTTCAAGAACTTTGAGGACTGCAGGTGGGCAGGAGGTCAGTTGTGAATATCCATTCCATCCCCAGCTGGATTCCATAGCCTCATCCAGGGAGTGGATTCATGGCAGGTGCAGAAATTACTCCTCATTAGGTGGAATAAGAAGCAGCTGGAGAAAATCCCTTATAAGGGGACTTATAAGGGTAGAAGGAACCTCTTTATGCTTGGAGAGGTTGGCAAGGTGCTCTTGTTTCTTTTGCAATTGAATTCCAACCATTAAACTGGAAAAAGCTTCTAAGATCATCAAGTCCAGCTTTTTTTCTTGGGCAAAGTGAGAGGTGGTTGAGGAAGAAGAGGAAATCCTTCACTTGTGGCAGTTGTGCTCTCCTGATGAAATGCTGCATGTGGATGGATTAAAATCATCCAGTTTATTGCATTATCTGTTAAAACTCAAATCCTGGAGCTAGGGGTCTGCTTTCCCTCCTTGTTTGCTGCCTCTGTAGGGTGGCCTGGACTCTCCTGAGGAACCTGGGCTGTATTTTGCCTGTCAAATAGGCATAAATAATTTGTTCTCCATGCTTTTTTACACCAATATCCCCTTTAAGAACTTTGAGGACTGCAGGTGGGCAGGAGGTCAGCTGTGAATATCCATTCCATCCCCAGCTGGATTCCATAGCCTCATCCAGGGAGTGGATTCAGGGCAGGTGCAGAAATTACTCCTCATTAGGTGGAATAAGAAGCAGCTGGAGAAAATCCCTTATAAGGACTGGGTGAGCAGAGTGGAAGGAGCCCCATTGTGCTGGGAGAGGATGGTGGGCTGCTCTTGTTTCTTCTATAATCAAATTCTAATCATTAAACTGGAAAAAAACTTCCAAGATCATCAAGTCCAGCTCTTTCTGGGCAAAATGAGAGATGGTTGTGGAACAAGTGAAGTCCTTCACTTGTGGTAGTTGTGCTCTCCTGATGAAATGCTGCTTGTGGATGGATTAAAATAATCCAGTTTATTGCATTATCTGTTAAAACTCAAATCCTGGAGCTAGGGGTCTGCTTTCCCTCCTTGTTTGCTGCCTCTGTAGGGTGGCCTGGACTCTCCTGAGGAACCTGGGCTGTATTTTACCTGTCAAATAGGCATAAATAATTTGCTCTCCATACTTTTTTACACCAATATCCCCTTTAAGAACTTTGAGGACTGCAGGTGGGCAGGAGGTCAGCTGTGAATATCCATTCCATCCCCAGCTGGATTCCATAGCCTCATCCAGGGAGTGGATTCAGGGCAGGTGCAGAAATTATTCCTCATTAGGTGGAATAAGTAGCAGCTGGAGAAAATCCCTTATAAGGGTAGAAGGAACCTCATTGTGCTGGGAGAGGTTGGTGAGCTGCTCTTGTTTTGTCTATAATCAAATTTCAATCATTAACCTGGAAAAAACTTCCAAGATCATCAAATCTAGCTCTTCCTGGGCAAAGTGAGAGATGGTTGTGGAACAAGAAGAACAAGTGAAGTCCTTGTACTGCAGGTAGGGAGAAAAGTCACAAGTTTCAGTCTTTGCTGCAGACTTTCAGTGTTTTGCCAGAGGATAATATCTGTTTTGCCAGCTGTAGCACTGTTACTGTCTGGAGTGGGTGTTTAAAAAACTTCATTATTGATGGGATTTAAGGAGCAGTGGGAGGAGAACTTGGTGGAGAAAGTCCGGGTTTGTTTGACCCTGCTTTGTTGGACAGAACAATTGTTTCTTGAACAGCTGGAGCAGTGTTTGTTGCGATTTTTCTTTTTTCACCCTAAACACATCTCAGCTCAAGGGCTGAATGTTTGCTGTTCTATACCTTTTTCACACAGTTGTAGAAAGGGAAATACAATTTTCCTGCCTCTTGCTGTGGTGATCAAAGATTCCCTGTGAGGTTTTCTGATCCCATTTGCCTCCTTCCCATGTGTTTTCCCACTTGCAGCAATTTGCAGCTCAGCTGTTATGCTCAAGGCTCTCGCTGGAGAGCTGAGGCTCCATTTGCCTTTCAGGGCAAGTACCCACCTGGAAATAATCATGGAAACACTTATTTTGCACACAAGTCCCTCAAAAATCCAGGCAGTTCTTGGAAGGAATCAAGACTGTTTTATGAATCCATTTAATATTGTCCTGTGGAGAGCAGAGGGGGATTTTTATTGACCTGAAGAATCAAATCTTGCTCTCTTCTTTTCAAAGAAACTCCAATGTTTGGCTGTTTTGTCACTTCTGGCTGTTTAGGGGAATTCTGGCCTGCCACAAACCCCCCTAAATCTGGGATATTGATAGTGTAATTCCATGATATGTAAATCTGGGATATTGATGGTATAATTCTATCATATGTTTGAAGTTTGTTTTGTCAGCAAATTGCGTTTCCTATTATTTGCTCTATTGCAGAGTTGAAGTTTTAGGCTTTTCTCGTGGTAAGAGTTGGAATTTAAAAACTTAGGGCCTATTTGTCTGTTTTTAGTGGATTTGGTCTATAATAGATGCCTTTCACTACCCTCCCTTGGATTTCACAGGCATAATTATCCATTAAAGAATACCCTGTGGTGTGTTCCCCCCAATTTGGGAGTTTAAGGGTGCAAAGATCTGACCACTTGTCCAAGGCTGTTATCATCTTCCATAAGTTCATTCCTCATTTGGAAATGCTGGAATTGATGTAATGATTTTTCATTTTATGCTTAGGCCTTGCTGTCACAGGATTCCTGTCCAATTGCTTGCTTGCTCCTATTACAATGTGGGCCCACGTGCTCCCGGTAATAAAAATGTTCTTCCTAAGGAAAAAAAGCTGTTGTTGAGAGCATGAAAGGTGATATTTTCTGCATTTATCAGCTCAGACTTCTCTTATAATTAAATAGATTCAATTGAAATTATTTTTTTTAATTAAATGGAAGGATTGGCCTAAATAATTTAGCCTGGCCATGGGCACTTCCAGGGGCAGCTACAGCTTCTCTGGGCCATGCTGTATTTTGGGTTAAATTTTTGTTGTGTCTGTGCGTTTCCTTCAGCATCACCTGGGGAAATTGATGGATCTCAGGTTTTTATGGAAAAGAGAGGATGAGAAACCAGAGTAGTGCAAATCACAGGGTGATTGAGGATGGGAGAGAGGTCTGGAGGTCCTATGATACAGGTTGCCATGGGGCATGTCCTGATGGTTTTTGGGTCTTTCCAAGGAAGTCAATTGCACAAGGAGGACAATTCCACAGCCCAGTGGAGATTCAGCTTCAAAGTCAGGATACTCCCTGCAGCTTTGGAGACCCAAACTCGTGTCCCCCATCCTGCTCCAGACTGGTTTGGGTGCAGTCCTGTGGGCCCTGGCTCAGGGGGCTCTTTATGGCTGCATCACTTTCCCATTCCAGCCTGGCCTGGGCAGCCTTTGCTGAGGGAATTGCTGCCAAACAAGTGAGAAAGTCACCTTTTTGGCTGAAGAAAAGGCACAAATTTGGGTGTGAAACCACCAGGGAAATGTTCAGAAAACCCCTGAGAGCTTGGATGGGGACTCAGTGCTGCAGAATGCTGTGCTTTGTCCATCCAGGGGTGGTTTCACTCTTCTCTCTGGGGCTGCTTCCCTGATCAATCTTTTTTGGGTTGCAATTTATTTCTGGGGGGCTGAAGCAGAGCAGGAAGGAGTATGACTGAGCAGGTTTGTGGCACACAGGAATTCCAGTGGATCCTGAATGGATCCTGTTGCAGTAAGCTAGAAAAATCATAAAGGCCTCATAAAGTCAAGCCTGCTCCTAAAATCAGTGGCTGGCCTTGTCAGGCTAGCCCTTTGCAAGTTCCCATGTGAAGCAATCCTGGTGTGAGCAGTTCATGAACATAACAATCTATTCCTGGGTGAAAAACAACCAGCACCTGTATAAATTATTTTTGCACCATTAGATGGTTTTAATTTTTCTATCTCTCACAAAAAACTTTTCCTCCATTCCACACTGAGAGTTTGAGTGACCAATCAATACAGAATAACAACCTGTTAATAACCAATAAAGTAATAGGTAAGAAAGCTACTGACCAATTACAGTCCCACACAAGCTCTGTAAAACTGTATAAAAAGGAGTTATGTGACTAAAGATGGGTCTTTTTTGACCATGAAGAAAATGGAGTCCATGTGATTTATTCCTATAGATTACCAGCTCTAGGGATGGCTTTCCAGAGGTTTATCCCAGTGATCTCCCATAATCACCAAATCCATCCTGCAGCTTTCTGTTATATTTTTCCCAGTTCAGCCCCAGAGCATGAAGGAGGAGTCTCAGGAAGACAGAGAGGAGGAAAGCAGCTGGATGTGTGCCCTGGTTAAAGGGATCCATTAATTGAGGTTTCTTTTCTATTGCAGCGTTCCCACATTCCAGAGCCTTCCCGAGGAGATCCTCAGCAAGCTTGCAGATGTTCTGGAAGAGGTAAGAGCTTTGAATATTGAGATTTCATGAGCTCAGAACCTTCTGCTGGCAATATCCAGCCTCTTCTTTTTCCCCCCAAAGAGCAGCTCCCCAGTTTGGCACCCAAGGAAAGCCATGAGAGGAGTTGTGGGGAAAATTAATCTAGTTTTGAATAGGGTTTATATATTTTTAATTGGATTTTTATCCAATCAATCATTTCCTGTGGTGTCCAGAAGGGAGTGAGCTTCTCCAGCCTCTGGGTGAGTGGTGGGGAGGAGGGGAATGTGAAAAGTGTCCCATCAAATCTGAAATGAGACCAGGTTATGTTGAAGGTTATTTTAAAAGTGTTGTGGAAAAGGTGCTCTGCAAAGAGTTGCAGCAGTGTTGAGATGTTGGGGTCAAGTTGGGCTTTAACTAGGGTCTTGTTAGGATCAGGCTTTTAATAAGTCCATTTCAAACAACAAAGAAATCACCCACAAAACACCAACCAAAACAAACCTCTGGAAAAAAAACCCACAAAAAACCTTACAAGCCCCTCAAACTGCAAAAAACCCTAAGCTGCACCCTACCAAAAATACCCAAACCCCCCAGCCTTGCCCTATAAACAGATGTAAAATATTTGGGTCATTTCACAGTTTCCCCCCATATTTTATTCCCATAACACTCCCTTCTGAGCCTGAGGAATTCAATATCCCAGAAAGTCGTTAATAAACCCTTCCAAAAGGTGATTTAAGTGCAGGGAATGAGTGTGTGGCAGTAATTTATTTCATTCCTGCTGGCTTTTCTTCATCCCCGCCTCTCCATCAGGGAAGATGTTCCCGTGGATTTGGAGGAAAAGCGCTGCTGACATCAGAGTTGATTTGAATTCCTTTTTTTTCTGAGCTTTGCTGGGGTGTTGTTCCTTCTCTGCCTTTTTATTTAGTGCCCGGATAAATTCTGTGGCTCCAACAAATCAGCTGTTTGTCACCCTGAATAATTGCATATTCACAGATAAGCTTTATTCCTTTTACTGCCAGGGAATGCTCTGATTTAAGGGAAAAAAAAAAAAGGATATGAATTCCCTCTGCTGTAAATTCCATCTGCCTATCTCAAAACCCCACTCCCAATGAGAATTTGCTTGGATCACATCACCAGCATTAAGCTCCTTATCAAGAGTTAAGGAGGAGAATAAAGTCTATAAAACTTTTCCAGAAACACTTCAAGTTTTGTGGCAGCTGGGGAAAAAAAATTCTTAATAAATATCAGTGAAGAAATGAGGCACAAAAGCAGCATTTATGGGGAATAAATCTGGATTGTTAGGGTGGATGCTCCCAGTTTTCTGTTTGGAATGAGTGTTGTTTTCTCTGGGTTTGTCTAGGAGTGAATAGGCTGTGTTTTGCATAAATTCAAAATAAAAAGTCACTCTTAAATCTGTGTATTTAGATATAAAGTCTGACCTGGCTACAGTCCCCTTTCCATAGGTTACACCTGTGAAGTATTGAATAACCCCTCTGGATCATGGGATTGTTAGTATTCTGTGGAAAAAAAGTGTCTGGTGACTCACACAGGGATTATCTGGGTGGCACCAACACTGCCAATAATTTCAGTCTTTATGGATAATTGCATTTAGCAAATGGAATTAAGCTGCTGGAGGGAGTAGGATGGGGAGTCTGTTCCTGGCATGGCTGAGGAATGGAATGAGATTTTGGTGGACCTGGGCAGTGCTCAGAGATCTGGGCTGGCATTTCCTCCTCTCCCTGTTTTCCCCCCTTCATTTTTATTTGGGTTTTGTGGCACAAAATCAGGATTTCTTTCCCATCCTTAAGTTGCTTCACATTTTGGCAGTACTTTTCCTCTCAAAGGTTATTCTCTGTGCCATTCAAATGTAAAACTTGTAGGATTTCCATCTCAAATCAAATGTTCAGATACTTATAGATGTAATTAAGGTTCCTTGACTTCTTCTCCTCTGAAGCCACTTCCAGGTATTCATGATTTTGTAATTTTCCATTTGATCTCACATTCTGGATTGTGCCTACAGCTGATTCTTCTCAATTTTGTTCCCCAGCTCCAAATTCCTACTCCTGTTGAAAGGAAGGATCCCTTTGCCTGGATGTCAGGGATGGAGATGTTACCTGCCTGAACATCTGCCCCAGCTCCACAGAATTGGGGTTTTTCAGGGAAAGGGAAAGAGGCAGGAACTCGGAGAGCTGGAGGCAGCTGGAATAACTAATCCCACACTGGTTTGGGGTGGAAGGGACAATAAGGATCATCCCATTCCACCCCTGCCATGGCAGGGACACCTCCCACTGTCCCAGGCTGCTCCAGCCTGGCCTTGGGCACTGCCAGGGATGCAGGGGCAGCCACAGCTGCTCTGGGCACCCTGTGCCAGGGCCTGCCCACCCTGCCAGGGAACAATTCCTAATTCCCAATGTCCCATCCATCCCTGCCCTCTGGCAGTGGAAGCCATTCCCTGTGTCCTGTCCCTCCATCCCTTGTCCCCAGTCCCTCTCCAGCTCTCCTGGAGCCCCTTCAGGCCCTGGCAGGGGCTCTGAGCTCTCCCTGGAGCCTTCTCCTCTCCAGGTGAGCACCCCCAGCTCTCCCAGCCTGGCTCCAGCCCTGCAGCAACTCCAAGGCCTCCTCTGGATTTGCTCCAGGTGCTGTTGGTGCCCCAGACAGAATTTAAAGTTCTGTGGCTGCAGATGCACAGGAGGAGATGGAATTAAGGTCTCGTTGGCATTTTCAACCCAGGCCTCTTCATCTGCATTTCCTAATCCTGTTCCTTGGCTGTTTGGGATTTAGCCTGGTAATCCATGGGAGATGTTGTGTGTAGGAATCTGAGCAGCTGGAGCAGCAGAGACAGTGACAAAGGCACCGAGATTTGCTTACAAAACCCTGCAGATCCGTTTCTTGTGCAGATAATGTCAGGTGTAAACCACGTCACGTGGATTTGCCTCCTTTGTTGTGTATCCAGAGTTTGAGACAGCTTTGATATTTATGTGTGTGTGACCACGATATTTTCTGAAAAATCCCTTTGCCAGGGTTTCTTGCGAAGCCTCAGCTTCTCCCTGTTCTGCTGCTTTGGAATGTGAACTGTTTTTAATTAATGACCAATCACAGCCAGCTGTGTTGGACTCTGAGTCAGTCACGAGTTTTTATTATTCATTCTTGCTAAGCCGTCTGTAAGTATCCTTTCTCTATTCTTTAGTGTACTTTAGTATAGCATTCTTTAATATAATATCATAAAATAATAAATCAGCCTTCTGAGAACTTGGGAGTCAGATTCTCATCTCTCACCTCGTCCTGGGGACCTCACAAACACCACATGTGTGTATATTTATGGATTATTGTTGGGAGTATAGAAATTTGAAGTGCTCCAGGCCAGGCTGGACAGGGTTTGGAGCAGTCTGGGATAGTGGAAGGTGTCCCTGCCCATGGCACAGGGATGGACTTTAAAGTCCCTTCCAAGCCAAAACATTCTGTGATTCTCTGACAATACTTTATAACATTGAAATAAATAATATACTATATATATATATACACTTTATAACATAAATATATAAATATTTATATAAAAAGTATATATATAATGAAATATATAGATATACACTTTATAACATTGAAATATATAATATTTATCTATCATAATTGTGGTATAAATAGATATTTAAATATAAATCTGGCTAATTGCCCTAAATCCAGCTGTAGAGCACTTGATTAACTCCTCCTGGGCTAACAGGAGGGCAGCCACAGCTTGGAAGTGCTGGGAATTGTGGTAATTTCAGGATCTCCCATTGTGGGGAGGAAAGATGAATCTGACTCCATGTTCTTAGAAGGCTAATTTATTATTTTATTATATCATATTAAAGAATGCTATACTAAAGAATAGAGAAAGGATACTTACAGAAGGTTAAAAAGATAATAATGGAAAACTTGTGACTCCTTCCAGAGTCCTGACACAGCTTGCTGTGATTGGTCATTAAGTCAAAACAATTCACATGAAACCAATCAAACAATGACCTGTTGGTAAAAAATGTCCAAACCACATTCCAAAGCAGCAAAACACAGGGGAAGTAATCAGATAATTATTGTTTTCATTTCTCTCTGAGGTTTCTCAGCTTCCCAGGAGAAGAAATCCTGGCAAAGGGATTTTTCAGAAAATATGATGGTGACAAGGAATGTTGTTCCCACATCTGCCAGTGTGTGTTTTGGGAATTCTTTCACTGGAAGCATTAATATTCAGAATTTTAATTTATTTGAATGTACTACTGAGATCCAACTGCCAGTGATGTGTTTCCTGCAGCACCAGGCAGCCTGGCCTTGGCTCCCAGTGAATCCCTGGACAAACAGCAGAGCCAAACTGAGGGGAGAGGCAGAGAAATGTGCTGAACCTCACAGGCAGAGTCTGCCAGGGGTGGAGGCTCTTCCTGCCACTCTGGGTGCTGAAATTTGGGATCCCAGCTCCTGTCTGCAGCCACTTCAGCAGCTCAGTTTGTGTGCTGAGTGTCACTTGCCAGCCTTTGTCTTGTTCCTTCCTTTCATTTTAATTTTCTCATTTTAATTCCAATGAAAGACTGAATTTCAAAATTCACAAATATTAACAAAAATAAAACACAACCCAAAATTCTTCCCTACTGCTCGTGGAGCTCCTGTTGTGGCTCTTGGTGGAGAGTGGGATCTTGGAGGAGATTTCATGGCTTAATTCAGCCTTCAGAGCTGTCCTGGGCCTTAAAGCATCCTTCCTGCTCCACACTGCCCAATTAGTATGGATCAGGTGGCCTTGGGATGCCTTTGGTTAATTAACAGAGGCTGAACACAGTCCTGCCTTTGTGGGATTGTGTGGCAGCAGTGAATAGGAGAGGGAAAATGTGCAAAATTAATTAGCTTTCCATAGAATCTGTGGGTTTTAGGCTTGTTTAGGAGTGAGGATGGCTCTTGGATAAAGGGAATCAGGTCCCTGGTGTGTCCTGCAGCCTCTGCCAGCACCAAGGCAGGTATTGATGTGAAACAGAGCCAGAAATCAGATTTGAGGGAGAATTCAAAATAAACAGGGAAGAGTAAAAGATTTTGGTTAAGAAAAAATATGTTAATGTTGTTATTGATATTTTTTTATCAAAAGAAGCACTCTGAGGAGTGCTCACTGGAAAAGCTGTGGGAGAGGGTAATGCTGCCTGTGGGGGCATCAAATCAGCTTCAGTCCCGCCTGATTCCATCACAAATGGACAAAATTTTGACTCAAGTTGTATTTCCATTAATTTTTTAAACAGGGCTCATGAGAACACAGCTTTGGGTTTGCAGGTGCACCAGGAAATAAAAGCTTTTTTGGGGGAAAAGGCATTAGAAAATAAAATGCAGCTGGAGAAACTGGAGTGCAGGAATACAATGGAGTCAGTGGCAAGAGCTGCTCTAGCTTTGGATTGGGATAAAATGTGTTGTTTGGAGTTAAATTTTCCTTTTGATTTTCTTTAATGTGGGCACAGACCACGTGAAGGGAATTAAAAATAATCTCCTGCTTGTGTTAGCACAGGAAAGGAGTTCAGTGTTCCCTGGTTTCTGTGGATTCTTGTCAGGAATGTCTCTGTGCGTGTTTATTGCTCATCCTTTGCTCTCCTGCAGTGGTAGAAATGGGGCAGAACTTGGGGTTTTTCTTCCCCATTTCTGCAAATCTTATTGTTAAAAGGTGATGGCAGTGGAGAAGACCTTTGGGACCCTGATTACTTCCTAATGTCCCAATATCCCATCCATCCCTTCCCTCTGGCACTGGGAAGCCATTCCCATGTCCTGTCCTTCCATCCCTTGTCCCCAGTCCCTCTCAAGCTCTCCTGTATTGGTTTCTCTGGGTCTGGATTGAAGGCACTTGAGACAGCAGCTCATGTTCAGACTCAGGTGTTTATTATTTCTTATCAGTAAAACAGTCTCACTACTGTGAGTTCAGCAGCTTTTCATTAGAAGGCACCAAATGGCCAACAATCTCTTGTTCCAAGGTATTTTAAGACTAAACTACCCAATTAAGAGCTGACACCTGGATTATTTTCCCTTTTAACCCAAAGAGCTGCAATGGGGACTTTTCTGCCCAACTACAAAATGCCACAAACCCATGGAGAAGGAGGAAGAAGCAGCATGAAGAAGAAACTCAGGGTGACACCCTGTGCCCTCCATCTTGCTTCCATCCACAGCACACTAAAAATCCCAAACCTCAATTTCTCACCAAGAAATTTCTCACACCTGCACTGCTCTCTATAATCTGTTTCACACTTTTGTGGGTTCCAGTCTATCTTGAAGTCCAGGAAGCTTTCTCCATGAATGAGGGTCAGAGTCAGGGCTCCCCTAGGGATCAGGGGACCCCAGAGCAGACAGAGAAATATTCTCAGTGCTCTGGGTTTCCACATCCTGGAGCCCCTTTAGACCCTGGCAGGGGCTCTGAGCTCTCCCTGGAGCCTTTTCTTCTCCAGGTGAGCACCCCCAGCTCTCCCAGCCTGGCTCCAGAGGGGTTCCAGCCCTCATTGCATTTCCATGACCTCCTCTGGACTTGCTCCAGCAGCTCCACATCCCAGATCAGACACCTCACTGCAGTTGGGTTAGAAAATCTGTTGCCATTTCTTCCCATTTGATTTAGCATCAAATCCCTCCTGGTTTTCCCCAGTAAAATCCTTGCTCTGAACTCATGGGAAGAGATTTCCTGGAGTTCCGTGCTCTTGGCACATGTGGGAACTTCAGGTCTTCTGGTAGGACCTGCTGGGTGTTTGTGTCAGGTGCAGTGAGCAGCTTTTGGCCTCTGTCAAATGCACTTTGCAGGCAGGGAAGGGTGTTCTCTCTTTAATTGAGATTTATGAAATGAATTTAGAAACCTCTCAAGAAGCAGCTTTTGTTCAGGCTGAAAATCCCAGTGGTATCAGAGGGATTTTTATCCAGAGCTTTCCATGCAAAGCTGGATTCCTCTGGAGACAGGGGGGGTTTATTAACATCTCATTTACTCTCAGAAGTCCCTCTGCCCTTGTCTCTGGGCTCCTTTGCTATACCCCAAGCAGAGGAGCTGGGTTGTTGGATTTCCTTCAAGTGTTTATTGTAAAATCCACTGGAGTTTGGCCAGAGCACCCCAGCTAGGGAATTGCATCTCCTCCACCTGTGCGAAGCACCTCGATGCATGGAAATCTCCACGAAAATCCCAAGGACACTCAGAAGGATTGGAGTTGGGAGTTTTAAGATACTTTCAGCTCTCAGAGAACAAATTCTTCACTGGGAGGGTGGGCAGGCCCTGGCACAGCTGTGGCTGCCCCTGGATCCCTGGCAGTGCCCAAGGCCAGGCTGGAGCCACCTGGAATAGTGGAAAGTGTCCCTGCCCATAGCAGGGGGTGGAATAGGATAATCCCTAATGTCCCTTCCAACCCAAACCATGCTTCCCCCAAGAGAATTCTGTAGTTCCCTGTTTTCCAGCTGCCTTCCCAGCACTTTCCCAGCTTTAACCCATTCTTTGGGCACCTTCTTCTCCTCAATCAAGCTCCCAGTGGTGGGAAAAGCCATTCCAGCACTGCTATATGATCACCAGCAGGACATGTGGCAAAGGCAGCATCAAACAGAAAAAAAGCTTCCCCAAATTTCCTTCATTCCAGGATTTATTTTCTTTCATTTGTTATTATTTTTGGCATTGGTACATTGAGTGGATGATCAGGTTTTCAGGACTCACTGATAAAATGTTAATTTCTAAAGCTGCCCCACTCAGGTTATGCAGGTGTTGGGATTTAAATATTTCCTGTTTCCAGTTGGATTAAGCCTATCTATGAGATATTTTAATTTTTTTATGCTCTCTAAGTGTATTCTCCAGCTGATCCGACACAGTTATGAAAGAAAGGAAAAAAGAAAAACAAAACATTTTTTGCTGTGATCTTAGATATTTTTCATGAAAAGGGAGGATTTAAGCAAATCCATAATTTATTATTTGCCCTGGTGGATTTGCACCTATTAGAGACACACAGGATGGATGTGGATTTTTTCATGGCTCCTGGGACAACAGAGAGGTCACAGGGGAGAACTGAGGAGCTCCAAGTTGTCTCTTCCCTGATCCAGCCTTGTTCCTAATTCCCCAATATCTGTTTGTTTACTGTTCCCGCTTCCCAGAGGCTCTGCAGCCACCCTGGGGCAAGGAACCCATGGAATCTGCTTTTCCAGGCATTTTCTTTGTTGCAGACAGCTTGGGACTGATGAGTTGATGGTTGTCCTTCACTTCTTAGGTGGAGAAAATGCAATCAATTAATTCTGACTGAAATTTAGTTAAAATTTGGGCATTTTAGGGGTTTTACTGTGGTGGAGGTGGCTCAGCTCAAGCCCCTCTTCCCAAGCAGTGCTGCTGGCAGCTTGAGCTGAACAATTTTTGGGATGGATCTTCCCATGGATGAGGTTCCTGTTCTGTGCTGAGGGCTTTGCTTTCAGTGCTGAATTATTTGGGAGAAGCTTGGAAGGAGAGCATGTGGCTCTCTGGTCTTTTGACCATGTCCTCTTGGGAGTTTGTTCAGGAGTTTCCAAAATTCTCTAATTCTCACCAACAAATCACTACTTACAGACACTTATGGGCTAATTTTGGTGGGAATGAACCCCAGAATGAAAATCCAGTCTGGGGCTTGCTCAAAAATATTCCATGATTTCCACCCTTCAACCCTGAAGAAATTAACCCAAGCAATGCCTTTTTAGCTGTAAAAATAGGGAAAAGATACAATCAGCAATTCTATTGAGGAAAACCTAATTAATTATTACCTTGATGAGTGTTTTCCCTTTGATTGCAACCTTTCCCCTGCTGGATTTTCCCATAGTGTTGCCCACAGTGACACCTGCTGGAATCTGGGACAATCAAGGTTGGCTTGCAGGTCCTGCTGAGTGAGTCCTGCCAGGGATTAATTAGGAAAAAAAAAAAAGAAAGGAACACTTTATGAGGTGATGGAGACACCTAGAGCCACCCAAGGAATGGCCATCAGGTTTGGAATGCTGGGAATATCAGCTGGAGATCTACAGGATCAATGGTTCAAACCCAGCTTTAAAGCAAAGATCAAACATGAAAATGGGGAGATCCTCTTCCCATCCCCAGACCTCCTCCAAGTATGGCTGGGTCCTTTTCCAGGGAATTTATGTCTCTTGGGAAATGGGGTTGCTCACACTTAGTGTTTGTGCCTCTCTGGTTTTAAACATCCCCTCAGAGGTCTTGGGGATGGATTTGAAGTTCCCCCTTCTCAGGGTGGCATTTGCAGTGTCTGGGTTGTAATAATGGGAATTGAAAAGTGTCCTCAAGATGGAAAAAGCCATTTCTTAATCCTTGGAATGGGATCTTCCCAGCTTTAAGCTGCTGCTGCCCCAGGATTTTCCCTGTGTGGGATGGGATCCCATCTCCATTGGGGTCAGACTGCTCTGTTTGTAAATCCTAATGCCATTTACCAAATTCCTGCAGAAAAAGCCATGCAAAGTAGAATTCAAAGTTTTAAAAAGCCTGGCGAAGAAATTTTGTGATCATTGTGTCCTTGCCTGGTAAGGAAAGGATCAACTGTGCCTTGTGCTAAAAATCTGACCTAGATTACATTTCCCAGCCTTGCCCTGGTTTTTTTTTTTTTTTTTTTTGGGTTTTTGGTTTTTTTTTTTGTTTTTTTTTTTTTTTTTTTTTTTTTGTTTTTTTTTTTTTTTTTTTTTTTTGTTTTTTTTTTGGGTTTTTTTTTTGTTTTTTTTTTTTTACTGATATAAGAGATGCTCCCAAAGAATCTGCTCTAAAGCACAAAATACCTGGGAAAAATCCAACATTTCTGAGTGGGGTCATTGCACGAGAGATTGATGGAAGTGTTGCTGCTGCAGGGGCAGTTCTTGATCTGCTTCATCCTTCAGAAATCTCAACTTTTACCATCTTCTGAATTCAGGATGTGATTTATTTTTATTCCTCACACCTTCCTCTTTAGTCACCAGTTGTCCAAAATCCTGGAATAAGTTGGAGGCAGTGGAAAGGTCCTGTAAAATTTTCCTCCAGGCAAAGCTGAAATAGGCTCAAGCGGCTCCAGCCACGTCAATTTTAGCAGCAGACATTCTATTAAACAGTAAAAAATACTGATTTCTGCACTTAGGGAGCAGATATTTTGCATTCCTATTGTAAAATACAGGTTTTATCCCAATTTTCCAAGTTCTGTTGTCAAGGAGACAGTGGCAACCCAGGTGAGTGGCTCAAGGCAGCTTCTTTTTCATTTGGGAAAAGTTTTTATTGATGTTTCAAAAATTGAGATTTCACCTTTTCCCAGTTTATGCACAGAGTGAAAGTTCACTTGCTGCTTTAATAAATATATTTGGAGCAAAGATTTGATCTTATGGAAGTGTGATTCACAAGAATTCCTTGTTGAGCAGACTGGGAATGGAGGCTGAGTTTGTGTCATGTGGGTTGACAAAATTTTGCATTTTTTTGTACCTTTTGGGGAGTTGATAGAGAAATCGAGGGAAAAGGAGGATATTTCCCAGCCACAGCCAAAATCCATGGGGATATAACAGGGAATATGAGTGTTTAATTCACCTGCCAAACTCAGGGCTTGTTGTCACCTGCACAGAACCCTCAAAGTGGAAGCAATTGGTGAATTCAGGGGTTTAAACTGGGAAAATGACCTGTTCCAGTAAATGTCTATTGAGGATGAATAAATCCAATGCTTTCTGTGATTTCCCTTCCAGTAAAGTTGGTTTCCAGTGATAATTTGAAGTGCATTTTCATATGGAGATGTAGAGTCTCCTCCTGAGACTAGACCACAAAAAGAAAATACATTTCATAGCAGGTGACTGGAAAAGTGGCTGAATATATTGAATTAATGTGCATTTTTTTATTCCTCCTGATCGATTCTGAAATGCGTTTGGATCCTGGTGGCAATGCAAATACCTGGGGTGAATAAGCATGCGAAATTTGGAGGAAATGAAGGAAAAGAAATGAAACAAATGTGTTGATTTAAGTTGTTTACTTCCAGTTTCATTTTGGCAAGGAATTGATTCCCACTCTAATAACTGTGGAGCAGACCTGTGGATTTAGGGAGGGCAATGGGATTTCTACACACCTTCTTCCATTATGATGAGGGAAACAAAATCAGAGCTGTTTGGGAAAGGATTGAAGAGCAGCTCTTCTTGCATTTCAATGAAATTTAATTAAACCCCCATGGACTTGAGCTGCTGGTGATTTGTTTTGTGGTGCAGTCCCATCACTGGGTTCTGTTTCTGGTTGGATTTCCTCAAAGTTCCTGTGTGTAATGTCTAAAGGAGGCTGAGGATGTCATGGAATTGTAGAGATTTCAGTCCTACAAAAGCATAAAATTACATTAATGTGACTGGCCCAAGGTGCACAAAGTCTTAATTTTTTAAATTGTGTTTTTATTTTTGCTGAATTTTACTGTTTGCTAATTTTCACTCAGGGTGACTGATGAATTGATTCCACTCTGTTGCCTGGGGATCCTTTTTCTAATTACTGATTCTTGGCTAATTCTCCACATTTCACAGTCATTATCTGTGAATCTGGTATTATTTAAATTCCTAAGCAAAGCTTTTTGGGGGTTTTGACCCCAATTTGTGGCTTGATCTGTAGCCTAATCCCACTGCTGCCTTTTACCCAACTAGTTTATCTGTTATCTCCTCTGGGAATAAATCCTAATTTTTCCCATATCAGTTCATCTTGTTTTCCTGGAAAATCTTGTTGCTACACTCCTCTCCCATTTCTCCTGACCCTGTGCTGCTCTCACCCTCTGTCATCTTAATCCTTGAACTCTTTGAGTTCTCCCTCTTGATCTTTGAGGTTGGTCTTGACCTTTTGCCTTCTTCACCTCCCTCTCTTATCTCTGAACTTCAGCATCCTCAACCTCCCCACAGAAAATTCCTGTTTCTTCTCAACAGGCAGTCCTTAAAAAAGAGAGTTTGAAGCACAACAAATCCTCACCCACACAGGCCAGCTCCTGCTCTCCAGCCAGTCCAAGGGCATTCCAGGAATGGCAGAAGGAAAGGGCCAGGAGTTCCTCCTATCTCATGCACCTTTCCTTTGGGAAGCAGGAATCCTGGCCAGCTTTTGCCAAACATGGTCCCTTATCCACCTTGTTGCCTTTTAATTACCCCTGAAAATTGTGCTTCAGCAAGAGTTGGGTTGAAGTCCAGTAGAATGTAAAAAAAAGGAGATAAAAGCACAGCCAAGAGGACAATGTTGTGTTTTTCATGACTAGGAGATGAAACCATTGAGGTTTCATCTTGATCTTTGAGGTTGGTCTTCACCTTTTGCCTTCTTCGCCTCCCTCTCTGTCTCTGAACTTTCCAGCTTTCTCAGCATCCTCAACCTCCCCACATTCCTGTTTCTTCTCAGCAGGCAGTCCTTAAAAAAGAGCAGAGTTTGAAGCACAACAAATCCTCACCCACACAGGCCAGCTCCTGCCCTCCAGCCAGTCCAAGGGCATTCCAGGAATGGCAGGAGAGGGCCAGGAGCTCCTCCCATGTTGTGGACCTTCCCTTTGGGAAGCAGGAATCCTGGCCAGCTTTTACCAAACATGGTCCCTTATCCACCTTGTTTCCTTTTAATTATCCCTGAAAATTGTGCTTCAGCAAGAGTTGGGTTGAAGTCCAGTAGAATGTAAAAAAAAGGAGATAAAAGCATAGTCAAGAGGACAATGTTGTGTTTTTCATGACTAGGAGATGAAACCATTGAGGTTTATCCCTAGTTTGTGTCCTTCTCCTTAGTGCTGCTTGGTTTAGGGAGATTCTGAGGTGAGCTGTGTTTGTTCTATGGCAAACCTAATAAATCCTCTCTGATAGCTCATAAATGCTCCTAATTATCCACTGTTAATTGCCATGAGGAGAGTTTTGTGAAGGTTGGGTTTTCAGGTGTAAAGACCTTGACTTTGGTGGTGTGAAAGGAATCCAAACTTCTCAGCTGTGTGTTCTGGGTCATGGAAATGCCAGAGATATGTGGAGCTGCTGCTTCTTTCCATGAGAGAATTCAACCTTCAGGCAGTTTCTGAATTATCGTAGTGTCTTATTTACACCTCAGTGCAAAAAACCTGAATTCCTGGTGGAAATTCAGCCTGGGTTTCAGGACCAGCAGTTTCACCTGAGGAGTTGTCAGAGCTTTGGTCAGAGTTGGAAAAGTCACAGTTTGGAGATGGCTTCTTGCTCTAAATTGGAATGTGTTGAGTTTTGCCTTCCACAGTTCCCATTTGTATAACTTTATTCTCATCTCCTGTCTTGTCCCAGGAGGCCTGGGTCCAGCTCAGTGTGTGGAGATTTTTTTTTGCCTTTGAGACACTGAAATGAGAGGAGGTTTTGAGAAAAAGGAAGAGCAGGATGGTGCCAGCCCTGTCTCCTTCCCTCCTGCTCACTCTAAGCACACCACAGGGAACAGCAGTGCCAAACACAAAGAAAACCAACCAGAAATTAAATCAATAATTTATCCAAAGAGCTTCAAAATAGGGACATTTCTCACATCTTTGCACTTCAGGAACAGCAGGGCCCTGTTGTTTATCCCCTTCGGTTTATCCATTTCAGTGTGTATCCCATGGATTAGGTGGAGGCTGTGCTTCCTTTTGCTTCAATGAAATAGTTGTTGAATATCCTTTTTTTACTATCCTCATACATCCTTTTAGATTCCTTTTCCCTGGAGCAATCCCTGTTCCTCAGCAGCACTGATTATATCTTTATATAATACAGGTTTTATCTTGTTGAGGACAGATGAACTCATTGTGGGGAGTCATTTCTTAAATCATAGTTTAATTTTAAGCAGTTGCTCTTGGACCAGGGAGTTGGATCAATAATCCTCATGTGTCCCAAGTATACCCAACCCTAAAGTTCCAGGATTTGTATTATTCCAGAAGCTGAGCTGTGTCCATGCACAGCCAGCCCCTTTTGGAGGTGTGTTAAGCGCCTTGCTCAAGGATGGTTTTGCAGGAATTGAAAGGAACCCATAAAGGCAGAATTGTCCTCACAATTGGACAAGACAGCCAGAGTGTCCAGCTCATTCTCAGAAGTGTTTTCCTCAGTGCTGTTACAGCCCATTAAGGAGCCACAGTGTATCAGTGCGGAGGAAATGTCTCCCAAATGGATTGGACAGGGAGACAGGCTCCTGTCACTGTCACAGCACAGCTTTTGCTGTAAAATACGTACTCAATGCTGGTGGGTTATCAAAGAGCTCTATCTTTAAGGAGGAAGAGTAAGTTTGTAATGCCATCAGTATGAAAAACTAAACAAAAAAATTGCTGCAGGACATTGCAGCTCAGTTAGAGCCAGCTGAGTGAAAATGACAGGAGCAAGCATGGAACAATTTGGGGAGGAAGGGACTTAAAGCCCATCCTGTTCCACACCTTCCACTGTCCCAGGCTGCTCCAAGCCCCAAAGTCCAGCCTGGCCTTGGGCACTGCCAGGGATCCAGGGGCAGCCACAGCTGTGCCAGGGCCTGCCCACCCTGCCAGGGAACAATTCCTAATTCCCAACATCCCATCCATCCCTGTCCTCTGGCACTGGAAAGCCATTCCTGCTTGTCCTGTCCCTCCATCCCTTGGAAATAGTCTCTCTCCATCTTTCTTGCAGTCTCCCTTCAGGTCCTAGAAGGTCACAGTGAGGTTCCCCTTCCTCATCTCCTTTCTCAATTCTGTGCTCCATAATTATCATGGAATTAAGGGCATGAATTAACCCTCTCTTCCCCTCCTCACTTCCCACTTGTTGCCCTCTAAGCTGCTGCTTGGGTCTTGAGATGTCTTAAATGTCAAAAATTAGGGATAAATGAGGAGAGGACTAGAAAAGCATAATCCTCCCCTCTGGCTATTTCAAGCAGTAGCATTTTTAGATAATCCCTGGGAGTTTTACGCATGGTAAAACCAGGGAAACAAATCTTTGTGATTTTTAAGTTCAGTGCAGAAGACTGATATTTACCTGCTTGGTTTTTTAGCATTTTCAGCAAATAAATATATTTTTCCATTTTATTTTGTTTGCATACCTGTTGTCATTTTAGGATGTTTAAGGCTGCAAATCCTGAACAGGAGAAATAGATCTTCTAAAAGCTGCTTCTGTTTGGAGTTTTGCTGGCAGTTCTGTGAATATTTTTTGAAGCGCCAGCAAAATAACCATATTTAGGTTATTTTTATTTTATTTTAAAAACACTCTGGATGCAATGGGTGGGACATGGAGAACTGTCATCAACCCATGTTGCTGTCACTGTTTTTTGTGGTCCAAACTCAGCTCCAGCTTTGAAGTTCTCGTTTCAAAGCCACCTTTGTGCCTCTGCTCCCCTGAGGAGACCTTTGGCGCCGTGGGTCACGGAGCATTCCAAACTCTCTGTTTCCCACTTTTTCCCAAACATTCTCAGCATAAACACGGCAGCCAGAGGCATCCAGGGGGAGGAAAAATGAACTTTTTCTCAAGTTTAACTGTTGGGTTGGGCTCCAGAGTGAAGGTTTCTCCCTGAGGCCTGGTCCTGTTTAAACATCTTGTTTTTATCCAAGGATTCCTCACAAGACCGGGACAGGCTCTCCAAAATCTCAATTTTAGTCAAGGTTTCTCCACACAACCTGGTCAGCTCTCAAACATCTCATTTTCAGGCAAGGATTCCTCACAAGACCAGAGCAGGCTCTCAAACATCTCAATTTTAGTCAAGGTTTCTCCATGAGGCCTGATTGAGGTTTTTCTATGGGCCCTGATCAAGGTTTCTCCACACAACCTGGTCAGCTCTCAAACATCTCATTTTCAGGCAAGGATTCCTCACAAGACCAGAGCAGGCTCTCAAACATCTCAATTTTAGTCAAGGTTTCTCCATGAGGCCTGGGTGGGATCTTTAACATCTTGGTTTTAGTTGAGGTTTCTCCATGAGGGGCCTAATTGAGATTTAGTCCATGAAGCCTGGTTGAGCTCTCAAACATCTCATTTTTAGTCGTGGTTTCTCTATGAGGCCTGGTCAGGCGCTCAGACATCTCATTTTTGGTGGTATTTAGGAGCAGAAGCTCCAGTTGAAGTTTGTGACTGATCAACCAAGTTCAGTGGGCCAAAATCCTCAGCCAGGTGTGAAGGTCTGAAGTTGCAAAGGTGATGGTTTTTTGTGTGATGGGTGAGATGTGCCCTGGTGTGTTTGGGACAAAGAAATTAATCACACATTTAACTGTTCTGAGATGGATGGATTGGGGTGGTCACTGAAATATGGTTTGTACATTGCTTTGGGTCCAGTGTCTGTGGGAGATTTTTCATCCTGGGGAGTCAAAAAAGGAGTTTATTGACAAAATTTGGTGCTGTTGCATCCCACTGTTCCTAATTTTGTCCATTTTCAATATAAGTTGGTCTCATGAAAATCCAGTCACTCCTGAAGAAAGCTTGCATTGGGTATTTCTCCACTCAAAGAAATGTCTGTGTCTATTCAATGACGTTCTGCATGACATGAGGGATTTCTTAAAATGGGATAGTTGCCTTTTTTAGAGCAAATCTGACTTGATCATGAGATTGGTACTTCTTCTTTGGGGAAACTGGAGCAGGTCATGGAGACCTATCCATGTCTTATCCTCTCAAACCTGATGAGTGAGCATTCTTCCCTCCCTTTGGTAAAGGGATTTTTTTGCTCACTTTAAGTAAAACTGAAGAGAAGTAAAGAGAATAAAAAGCCCTGGTATTTTTATAGAAGCTGTTCTTACTGGACAAACAGCAATCTCCATGGGATGCACTTGGTGGAGGACTTTAAAGGGAGGAAGAGCTTCACATTTGTTCATTTAGGTTGGGAATGCTACTTTGTGAAAGATTCCAGCTTCTCTGTGTGTTGAGGGACAGGATGGGAGGAAACACCCTCAGGCTGGGCCAGGGGAGGCTCAGCTTGGACAGCAGCAGGAATTTCTGCATGGAAAGGATGCTCAGGCCTTGGCAGGGGAGGTTTGGAGATGTCCCAGGAAGGGCTGGAGGTGGCACTCAGTGCTCTGGGCTGGGGACAAAGTGGGAGTGAGTTACCAGGTGGACTCCATGGTCTTGGGAGGTCTTTTCCAACCTCAGTCATTCTGGGAATCTGTGAACTTTTGCCAAAAAGCTTCTTCAGAGATATTTGATGGTACCAGAGGTACCTGAGGAGGTATTGCTGCCTCTCAAGTGGGGCTAAAAGCAAGAGCCTTTCCACTTCCACATGCCCTGAGTGAGCTTTTGGGCACTTTGCCTGCCCAGGATGATGCACTGACACTGGGCAGGTAGCAAGAATCCCTTTAGAAGGGTGAAGCACATGGATGAGCTGATTTGTGTTAGAAAACAAGGATTTAAGAGCAGGAGCTCTGCTAAAGGATGGGAAGGATGGGTTGATTCAAGCATGAAAAATTGTGTGTGGAATTAGCTGTGAAATAAATGGCTTGGAATACATAAACATGAGGATATGTGGGTGGCAGGGAGGGCGTGGAAAGAAGCACCAGGGAGGAGCAGGTCAAGCGAAATGAAAGCTCTGGGCACTCAAGGAGGGACTAGAGGAATGTGATTGGAATGTTGGAAGGACTTGGCTGAGATTAGAGCTCAGTTTGAAAAAAAGAAGAGACAAAATTCGCTGAAGTGAGAGGCAGCTTTGGTTGCTTTGAAGCTCAAGTTTGTGTTCCTCCCATTCCTTTGGAAGAGTTCTGGGCGGGAAGTTTGAGAAGACTCATGTATGGGAATGGTTAGGATTCATGGGTGGGATGTTTGAGAGAACTCATGGGTTGGGAAGAGCCATGTGTGGGAATGATTGGGAAGATTTAGGGGTGGAATGGAATTTATGGGTTAGAAGGTTGGGAGAACTTGTGGGTGGGAATTTGTTACAGCAGCCGGACTGAGACTCAGTTCTGCAGTGGCTGGTGCTGGTGGTAGTTGGTGAGCACGTCCAAGAAATGGCTTTTTAGGGAGCAGGTTTTGCATGTTAAACTGCCCAGAAATCATATAAAAATGCCATTAATGTTTCTAATGAATATGGATGACCTGTTGTAAATTTAGAAGCCATTAGCCCAGTATTTTCATTAAATAGATTTTTGGGCGCTTACAAGATTCCACTTGAGGGGGGGGTCTGATCCCAACACCACCTAAAATCAGGCCCTTCCAAGGAATTTCACCATGGATGGTCAAAATGTGCACTTTAAATCTGCTCTCCAGAAACACCCAACATAAGCAGTAAAACTCTGCAAGTTTATGTCCAAACTTTTTTTCCCTCTCTCTTCCCACTCTGGCACATGAAAATGGGAAAAGCTGGAGGTTCTGTTATCAGTTTGTAAATGATAAAAAGGTTGGCTGTAAAGATCAATAAACAAACTCAGGTCAACACAACACTTTTGAAAAAAAATCTCAAGCTTAACCAAATTTGAGGATTTGGATTAATTCCCCTGTTTTAGCTCCAGTCTTTGCTTGTTTATACTTACTTGGGGATTAGAAGATCTGATGGTGAGTGCAGGGCATTTTTGGGGTGATTTTGTCCCAGATTTGGGCTGGGATAGAATACTCAATACCTCCAGCTCTCCTGGTCATGGTTGAAAAATCCAAGAGACATTTATCCCAAGGAAGATGCAGGAGAGGTTGGATGGGAAACTCTTGGCATCCCCCAGCCTGCTGTTGATTGAATTTGCAAGGGCAGAGCATCTGGGATAAAAAATTACAAGGTTTGGGGGTGTCTAAATATCAATTGAAAGTCGTGATTTAGAAAATATTTTGGTTTTTTAGTGATGTGTAAATGCACATTGCTTTTGATGGGGTGACACAAGGGATGAAAGTGGCCTAACAAGTTTAGATGCCAGCATTGATAAGCTGTGACATGAATGTAGCAAGGGCTGTTCCACAAAATAAGGCAAAAATGGACAGATTAAACTATTGTAATAACAGGAGAAAAGCAAAACTTACTTGCTGAATAAAACCCTTGCTAGCAAAGCTGGAAAACCACCAAAACCAACAACAAATAAAAGGAGAAAAAAAAATTTTTTTATACCAGACTTCTTATTACAGTTTAGTTCATGTAGCTTATTCCCTGTTGGAAATTCCTCTGTCTCGTTGATGTGCTAAAAATGGATTCAGGCTGAGGATAATTCATCTGGGCACAGGCTGGCACCAGCACAGCCAGAAGAAAAATGGGCAAGCCACAAATGCTTCCAGTTTAATTATTCCATTCCTTACCACAGGACAATCTTTAAGTCACAGCCAATGTCAAGCTGGGATAAAAGGGGTCCAGGGTGATGTTTTTGCCAAGCTGCCAAAATATGGGCTGGGGAACAGGCTCTGCTTTTATTTGTTCATCTTCATTTGGTTCCTTTGCCTCTTGCAGACTCACTACGAGAGCGGAGAGTACATCATCCGCCAAGGGGCTCGAGGGGACACCTTCTTTATCATCAGCAAAGGAAAGGTGAGTTCACACCTTGCCAGGCCAAGGGGCTCCCAAAATCCTGCTCCAACCTCTCTCTCCCCCCTCTCAAGGCATAAATGTGCCAGAATTTGATATTTATTGGAGCTTCTTGGCTGGGTCAGGAAAGGAAGAGTGGCCTGAAGGGCTGAAAATGAAATCCCTGTCCTCCCAGGCAACACTTTGGGGTGGAAACTGTTGTTGAATCTCTGGGTAAATGACCATGAAACTCAATTTCTTTGAAATAAATCCTACAATACTCCATGATTTCTCTGCTTAGCATCCCCCTTCCAAGGCTGGCTTCGAGGCTCCATTCCCATGGCTTCCTCTTCCCAGCTTGTCCAAATAATAGTAATGCAGGGCTCTGAGCTCTGTCCATAGGGGAAAAAAGGTCTAAGTTTCTCTTCCACTGCTCACAGGGAAAATATTTTTGACCTCATTTCCCATAAAACACTGATGGGATTTTATAGACCAAGTTTCTTCCTTCCATTCAACAATTATAAATAATTTTTTTAGCCTGCCTAATACACTTGAGAGACACTTGGCTTCTTTCCACATAGCAGGAAGGAGATTTTGGAGGGAATACACAGTGATTTCCAGCTGCCAACTCATTTTCCACCATCATCTTCCACTTTCTGGGAGCCGGTTTTTATTGTAAGGCAAAAAATGGTCTTTTTCAGATCAATAAGAGTGTCTTGGAGAAGTTTTTGAAATGAAGTTAATCATAGCCTGCAGAAATCCAAGCTAGTTGGTTTGATGCCCTTTCACTTGCCTTCAATCAGAAATAATATTCCCTCTTTTCTCAGGGTATGGACAGTCATGAGCCAAGCTTCAAATTCTTTTTCTGTTGCTGTTTTTTTCATGGAGAAAAATATTGGGATGGTGCATCTCTCTTCCACATCTACATCTCCCTCCCACAATGAGTGTTTAGAGCTGTGTTCGCCACTGAGGCTTTTGCCCCACTTGGTCAGGTTGATCCCATCACTTTCCAGGGAATGGCCTGGGTGGAAGGGACCTTAAATCCCATCCAGTGCCACCCCTGCCATGGCAGGGACACCTTCCACTGTCCCAGACTGCTCCAAGCCCCAAAGTCCAGCCTGGCCTTGGGCACTGCCAGGGATCCAGGGGCAGCCACAGCTGTGCCAGGGCCTGCCCACCCTGCCAGGGAACAATTCCTAATTCCCAATATCCCATCCAGCCCTGCCCTCTGGCAGTAGAAGCCATTCCCTGTGTCCTGTCCCTCCATCCCTTGTCCCCAGCCCCTCTCCAGCTCTCCTGGAGCCCCTTTAGGCTCTGGACGGGGCTCTGAGCTCTCCCTGGTGAGCACCCCCAGCACCTCCAGCTCTTGTCCTGGCTCCAGAGGGGCTCCAGCCCTGGGAACAACTCCATGGTTCCTCTGGACTCATTCCAACATTCCCCAGTCTACAAAGAAATGTAAAAACCAAATCCCAGTTGTTGGCCTGCAGCTCTTAACCCTCCCCCAGAGGATGGACAAGACCTCCCATGGCCTTGGCCATTGCTCCGGAGCCCTGGACTCCTCCTGGAGCAGCTCCTTGGCTTTGTCCCTGGCCTCTGCTCCTTTATCTTGCTGTGACAGCTGCAGGCCAGAAAAAGGGAGCTAAAATAAAACAAGGCACTGGGACTTGCTAAAAAATTCCCAGACTCTCAGCTGGAGCCTGATGGCTTGACAGAAATTCCCACAGGGATAGTTAAATCCTGCCCAGTTTTCTCTTTCGAGCTTATTGCTTTGGAAAAGAGACACCAGTGGCTGATAGGTGGATGGAGCTGGAGAGAGTTTAATTTTAATGCCTGGCTTAGGATGGATGTAATAATTAATCCATGCTAAGCCTTGGATAGTGGCTCAGCAGTGAAACAGGGAATAAATGACAACAAAATACAGGATTTTAGAGTCAGTATGTGCTGCCTGGCACCTGCAGAAGCTGGAGCACATCACCTCCTGTGTCCTGTGGTAAAACTTGACTCGGGCAGCTCAGCAAGGCAGGAAAATGCTGGCAGCAGCTCCTGGGAGCACACCTGCAGTGTCTGCAGACAGCGTGAGCAGGATCAGGGAGAGCTCCTCAGGGAGTGTCTGCCATGCCTGTCACGTCACAGTGTCTGGAGTCACGAAGAATCATGGAATTGTGTGGATTGAAAGGACCTTAAATCCCACCCAGTGTCACCCCTGCTGTGGGCAGGGACACCTCCCACTGTCCCAGGCTGCTCCAGCCTGGCCTTGGGCACTGCCAGGGATCCAGGGGCAGCCACAGCTGCTCTGGGCACCCTGTGCCAGGGCCTGCCCACCCTGCCAGGGAACAATTCCTAATTCCCAATATCCCATCCAGCCCTGCCCTCTGGCACTGGGAAGCCATTCCCTGTGTCCTGTCCCTCTGCCCCTTGTCCCAAGTCCCTCTCCAGCTCTCTTGTACCTGGACACCTTGGAATTCTCCTCTAAGGTCTCTCTGGAGCCTTCTCTTCTCCAGGCTGAAGTGAGCAGAGATAATTTTTTTACATTTCTGAGCCCATCACTCCTCTCAGAAATACTGAGAAAACTTCTGCTCTTCCAGCCCATCCTCCATTGATTTCTGTTCTCTTCTCTTCTGTTTTCTCCCAGCCCATCCTTCATCAATAATACTTTTAGGACCAAATTCCTTTTTCTCTTCTTCCCTGTCAGCTCCACCCACCCCACTTGACCCGTCTCCTGAGCTCCTTTAGTGCATTTATTTTATCTTGTTTCCCCAAGTCCTACCAAGCAGAAATCAAAGTGATTTCCAACCATGCTGTGTGCAGGAATCTGTGGAATACTAATGGATGGAAATGGCTCGTTCCTTTCTGCTTGGGAAGTGCTGCTTGCACATCCAGAGGCAGCATGGGCCTTGCTGTGTCATTTCCCCCCCTTTTCCCTTTAAAACTCACAATGTGGCACCAATTTAATGCAGTTTCCCCACTGGAGGCTGGCTCAGAGCTTTGAACATTGTAGAAGTCGCTCTGTCCTAATCCATGAACACTCTTTGCTTGGGATCATTGGAAGTCATGGAAAAAGGGCTGAAATCTCATTGAAGTTCCCTCTGTTTATCCAGGGGTGTTCCTGGCTCATCCATCCCACATTCCCTGCCCTTCCATGAATCAGTGCAGGTGTTCAGCACCGTGTGCTACTCATTAACCTCTCGAACCCACTGGTTCTGCCATCCCTTAAAGAGCTGGGACACGGTGCAGGCCACAAATTTAATTTAACAAGGAAATTACACTGGGATATCACTGAAATCCAAAAGGATGTGCCTGACATCCCACCTTTTAGCTTTGGGAATTTCCACGTGCAAAAGCTCTGGTTGAAAAGATGGAACGATTTGATTTCTGCTCCAGCTGGAGTTGTCCCCTCCCTGAACTGGAGAGAGAGCAGAGCCACACTCCATCCTACAATGCCCCAAACTGGACACTTCAGTTGTGTCCCAGTGGCGGTGATTTGTGTTCTTCCCGTCCCTTCAGGGAGCTTGGGAATGCTGGGAACCATGTGGAGCAAAGTTCATGGAAGCTTAAGCCATAGATGATAGATACACAGCAAATTTTTGGAATTTTATTCTCCTGTGACTGTGCAGCCAACTCCATGTTTAGACTAGAAAACATTCCCAAAAATCCAAAGCTGTGTGTTTTTGTGGGAGTAGTAGGAAAAATCACCGCTCGTGTTCTTGGATGGTTGGTTGGGGAGAGTGCAGGACTCTGGGGAATTACATTGTTCCCAGAGGAGCCTTTCCTGACAGATCCAGGAGATGAAAAATTCCCCTTTGAGGTTTTAGGTGTTAATTAAAAGTTCCCTGAATCCTATGGGGTTTTGGCTTTTCCACAGGTGAATGTCACCAGGGAGGACTCTCCCAGTGAAGATCCCGTCTTCCTCCGCACTCTGGGCAAGGGGGACTGGTTTGGAGAAAAAGCCCTCCAAGGGTAAGTGCTCCTTAAGGATTAAATATTGAATTTTGATATTTTCTCCAGGATTTTTTGCAGCTTTCAGGTGGTTCTGGCTGTTTGGGAAGAGATTGGGAGTGGAGTTATTCTTTTGGAGTCACTGGATTTGTGTTAGAAGGAGGCCCCACCTCAGTGGGGAATGGGTTTGTTCTGCACTTGAGCAGCCAAATGTAGACAGTCCCTTGCTTGTGGACATCAAAAATTAGTTTATCTTTGTGTTTCCTTCCCTAAACATCCATTGGAAGCTCAAAGAGTTTGATTTTTGCAACTCTGGAGTGTTATTCCTGTATGGAAAAGGATAATTGTGGTCATCCTGATGGGGTGGATGGCTGAAAGAAGGGCAGTTTGGGGGGTTTAAATTCTGTATTTATATGGGATTTTGGAGCTGGAAATTGGATGTCAGTGAGCACTTCTGTAAAAACATTTTCCTTTGGACATGAGCTAAAAGAAGAGAAGCTGCAAATCCATATTCACGCTATAAAAATAGGCTTCATTAAGGCAGGAATCAGGGACACTCATTCATCTTCATGAATAAACATCTTTTCCTGGGGGATTTATCTGGGTGCCATAGCTCTTGGGCTTTTTTTGGGATGCTGTAGTAACACGGTCAATCCCTCCTCTACCATCCTTCTCCACTATAAAAAGTGGCAGAATATTTGAAGACTGAATTTCCTGGCACTTCTTGCCAGCCAGAGATGTATCAAGCACAAATCTCAAGTTTATGAATCTCTTCCTTAATTACAAAATATTGTGGGTATTGACCAAATATCCTGATTTTGATGCCATCCCTGCACAGCCCTGGTGACACAGAGCAACCCCATGGGCGGGAATTCCTTGGCATTTCAAATAGAGTAGTTTGAGATCAGTTAATTTGCAATATTTGGCTGCATAAATTTGAATATTCAATATAGAAATAGAAACTTAATTATTGAGAGGACGTTCTCAGCATGCAGGGAAAGCACAATCCTGCCATCCCAAGGCCAGGTTGGATGGGCCTCGGAGCAGCCTGGGACAGTGGAAAGTGTCCCTGCCATGGCAGGGATGGCACTGGATGGGCCCTTCCAACCCAAACCATTCTGTGATCTTTTGTTTTTGTTGCTAGAGAATTCCTCCAGAACCATCCCTCCAGTTTGCTGATAATCACAGGAGTCTTACAGGGAGATTTAAATGGAATAATGTGAAAATGTTGCAATGTAAACATTTGGCAGCTCAAATAAATTGCTAATTAATGAGTTTCTGTGAGGATTGTGTGAGGCATCCCTGTTTGGCCACTTGGGAAACCTTTAGGATTGCTGTAAAATACAGCTATGGCTGAGAGCTTGACATAAAATAGGTTTTTTTACTCTATTTTCTTTCTTTTTTTATCTTTGATTAATTTTTTTTAAAACTTTACCAGGGCATTAGCAATGCTTGAAATCCCAGAGTGGTTTGGGTTGGAATGGACATTACAGACTAATGGACACTTTATTAAAACCTGATATATTTTGTGTGCATAGAATAAAACAAGAGCTACAAATCATTTCTTCATTAAGATAGAAACTAATGCAGAAGAAATGCAGCCTAGCAGGAGCTGGGATAACAAATCCCTCCCAGCAATATGTCCCTGACAGAGCCATCAGGGACTGATGTGCATTATCCCATTTTCCATGCTCACAGCAGATGGCACCCATTAGTTGCCAGTATCCCATTGCACACTGGCAGAGCAAGGCATGAAATGATGATCCACATCCTCTCCCAGGCCCCTCGTACCTTCCTGGCTAATTGGAGGCAGCAGATGGATCATTTGCAGTCTAGCATGACATAATTTAGGGTGCTCCACAGTCAGGTGTTGTTTTCTTCGTTGCAGTAAAAACATTTATTATATAACAACATTTATAGAAACATAATATAAAGATTTATTATAAAGCAATAATTGTTTGTCTCAGCGTGGGAATGAAGTGTTGTGGTGTTGGGGGTCCCCAGGACGAGGTAAGAGATGAGAAATTGACTCCAAGTTTTTAGAAGGCTGATTTATTATATTATCAGAAAATGCTATACTAAAACTATACTAAAGAAAGAGAAAGGAGACATCAGGAGGCTAAACAAGAATGAATAATAAAAACTCGTGACAGACTCAGAGAGTCCGACACAGCTGGCTGTGATTGGCCAATAATTAAAAACAATTCACATGTTTGGATAAAAAATCTCCACGCCCCATTCCAGAGCAGCAAAACATGGAGAAGCTGAGGCTTCTCATCTTCCCAGGAGAAAAATCCTGGTGAAGGAATTTTTCAGAAAATATCATGGTGTGACAATACAGTTCCTTCAAATCAGCACAGGGAGAGAACTCAGTGCATCTCAGGTGCTGAACTCAGTAATAACTCAATGGGAATAACTCAGAGTGGCTCAGGTACTAAAACTGGCTGATGAATTAGGGGGTGGCTGCCTTGCTGGCCTCACACAGCTGGATCTTGCTCCAGAACATCTGGAGCACAGCACAGCCCCTTCCAGAGGGATGCTTTGGGAGCAGCCATCCATCCCATTGGATGGAAAATGTGGTTTAAGCATTCGGCAGGAGTATTGAGGCAGAAAATGATGGGGGAAGAAAAGAGGACTGAGAACAGATCTTTAGGAAAATGAGGGTTCTGAGCACCCTGGGATAGTGAAAGGTCCCTGCTCAAGGCAGGGGTGGAATGGAGTGGACTTTAAGGTCCCTTCCAACTCAAACCAGTCTGGGATTCCATAAAAGCCTCCTTCCTGCTGCATATTCCATCATATATTGCATTTACACAGGGCCAGGGGTTTGAGTGATGTGGGTTACAGCTGGTTTTGGGATTCAGGATAATTTCTGGACCTGGAGCAGTGGACAAGGGCAGGGGCTGATGTTTGGAGAGCTGGTGAGGGAGCAGGAGAGGGAGGGGTTTGATAGAAATATTCACAGTTTGGTTCATAAGGCTTTGACCAAACTGGCCAAGTCTTGAGGTCCAGCTGGGATTTTAAGGTGGGTGCTTTGCTTTTTAAAAAAAGGGGGCCTAAACACTCCTGGGCAGTGGCAAAACAGGAAGAATATGGGTGAGTAGCCCAAGCTGAAGCTGAGACAGGGCCTCCATAACATGTGTGTGTTCATTGGATATATTTATGTATAAATATAAATATGAGACTGTATCCTACTGAGAAAAGCAATGGGAATATGGATGATTTAAACCTACAGGAATAGCACAAAGTTGTAACAAACATATTTCATGTTTTAGCATGAGAACGCCAGCTGGTTTTAAGACTGTTCTATTGCACATCTAGGATGAGATTTTTAATGCTGGTTTGTTCTGAAAACTGCTGAGTTTCTTCATTTGCCCTGTGGGCTGTCCTGGAAAATAAGGAAGTTACTAGTTCTGTGGTGAAGGACTTGGGGAACACTGAGCTCTGCCTGGGCCAGCAGAATACACATTTTTTTGATTGATTCTTTGCAAAATGTGTTTGTGGTGTGTAGGGGGAAGAAGGAATTGTGATCTTTAGGTTGTGCAGAAGGTGCTTTGCCCTGGCGACCCCAGCAGTGATAACTGAGCTGTTGGGACTGATTTATATCTGTTTTTTTGTTACATTCTTGATGATCTGAAAATGAGAATGGTGGTGGCAGTTCCTCATGGGACAACACATCTGCTTCCAAGAAAATTTGTGCTATTTCCCATTTACATCTCCATCTCTGGTAGTTATTTCCCTTAAGTTACAGAAATCAGCTCTCCTCTACCTGCCCCAAATCCCTGGGGCATGATTTGTGCCCTGATAATTTCCTGGAACAGTAAAACAATATCCATGGCTATGGGTAGCAACGTCAACAGGACAATTTCTGTGCTGACCATTGCAGAACCTGATACCACATTTCCCACGTGGAATAGTGGGAGTTGCTCTGATGGATGTTGACATCAGTGACCAGAAAAGCTTGGCAATGCCCATGGGAAATATCAAATCAGGAATAATCCAACCAGGATTGCAGCTGATGATGTCAGAGCTCTGTTTATTCAGAAGTTAATGTTGGAGCTGAATTTAATGCCAAAAGCTTTTTAAAAGGCTGAGGACAAGACATCAATAGAAGTAGGACTTTGTTCCTTCTCTTATAGAGGTTTTTTTCTTGAGTCATAATCCAAAATAAATTGTTTTTTATTAAATCTCTGTTAACCCTGCAAGTGGTGCTGGGATCACCCCACTCCTGCTCCTCTGCTCCCTGCTCTAAATTCCCACTTTCCATGGACTAATCTGACCTTTCCATTGCTCCTTTTCCCAAGGAATAACTGAAAAACTCAGTGTTTCTTTAAACACTTCATAACCCAAACCTAGAAACCTTTGGGATGCCCCACCTTGCTGCCCTGCTCTCTCCTTCCTTGTCTTCTCCAGCTTTTTTCAGATTTCTTGGCTGTCCTGGAAAGGAGCCCTTTCCCTTTTTCCCTTTTTCCCCTTTTCCCCTTTCCCCCTTGTTTTCCCCTTTCCCCCTTGTTTTCCCTTTCCCCCTTGTTTTCCCTTTCCCCCTTGTTTTCCCTTTTCACCTCATTTTCCCTTTTCACCTTGTTTTCCCTTTTCTCATTTTCCCTTTTCCGTTTCCCATTGTTTTCCCCTTGTTTGTTTCCCCTTCTCCCTTTTTCCCTTTTCCCCATTTTCCTTTGTTTTTCCTTCTCCCTTTTTCCCCTTTTTCCCCATTTTCCCCATTTTCCCCATTTCCCCCTCTTCCCCCTTTCCCCCTTTTCCCCTTTCTCCCTTCCCCTTTTCCATTTTCCCTTTCCTCTCTGCAACTTTTATGGGCTGAATCCTTTTCCAATGTCCTTGAACTGAACTTCCCAGGAATAATGAGAGTTATATTCCATTTTCTTGGGACACCTTCCTTGCCATCCCAGGCTCCCACTAAAACTTTCCCATCTGCTGCCCTATGAACCTCATGGTCCTGAATTTTCCAGGGAAAAAAAGAGTGGAATGGAGAATTGGAAGTATTTGTCACTCTGGAACACAGAGGAAGGCACACAAGTGTAAATGTGGCAGGAATTTCATCTTGGGGTGTCATTTCCAGAGGTATATATACATGATTAAAAGATATATTTATCCTATAGAATAAACATAGGGAAAGAAAATTGTAATTCCTATTTCTTCAGGGAGAACCACAGCTCCTTCTGTTACAATCTATGTTGTTTTGGGAAAAGGCATCCAACCACCAAAAAGTGTTGGGAAAGGGCTTGAGAAGCAGCAAAATTCTGGTGTATGAAAGCAGAAGGAATTTGTGATGGGAAAGGGCTGGAAAAATAGGCTGTGGTGTAGAAGGACAGGGAGGGAAAATTCCCTCCTAGGGTGATTCCTCTTGACATGAAGCCTTTCCTTGGCCACAGTGCTGAGACATTCCCTGTTTCCAGTTTGGAAGAGTAGAAAAGGGAATGAAAAGCAGCCATGGGGTAGGAATGCAGTCCAGGATAATGCAGGATAAGGCAGTTTTCCAGCCAGGAACTTCATGGAGATGTAGATGTACCCATATGTAGAGGCCACCATAAAATGGAAGCAGTGCTTCAAATGTTGCTATGCAGGAGAATGAACAAAAAACACCCCAAAAGAATAATAAAGCCAACTCTGGCAAGTTGAGAAGCATTTTTGCCACCCTTGTTGCTAAATAATGGGGTTTTTTCTATAAATCCAGGATGTTTTTCCCCTATTTTCCAACCCCTGTGCTCTGTGTGTATCCCACAGACTGTGGATCCGACACGTGGCCTCCAAGGACTGCCTGGAATTTTTGTCATCCATTACCTCAGATGCTTTTTTACACTTCTTGCAAGCACTGGGTGATCTCAGAAGACCTTTCAGCCTTTATTTCCCTTTCCCTGCCAGGGAGGCGGGTGCCCTGATGGATTTAGATGCATCCCTGATGGATTTAGACCCATCACCCTGAGGCGCAGGAAGCTTTTCCAGGTGTTGGGCAAGCTGTTGGCAATTCCCTGAAACAAAACCCTCCCAAGAGGCTTTGGAGGGTGAGAGCTCCAAAGCTGGGACAGCTGCAAGTGGGGAGGCAAAGTGACACAAGGATGGTGTCACCATCTGCTCCCCTCAGGGCTGGAGCTCCTCCTGTGGCAGCTGGGCCTTGGAGCTGATTGATTTCCTGAGGACACCCCATGGCAAAAATTTCAATTTAATGGTGGAAAACGTGGCCTGGTCACAACACCCTCAACTCCAGAACAGATGGAGGAGGTTTATGATTGCAAAATTGTGGAATTTCCATCAGTCCCTTTGTGGTTTAATCCCAGTGTTACAATTGTGATGGATTTGCTTCCCTGTCTCCAAGTCAGGCCCTTCTCCCAGGTACCAAGCAACAGGAGAAAAGGAAATGGCCAGGGGAGGTTCAGGCTGAGCATCAGGAAAAATTTCTTCACCAAAAGGGTTGTAAGGCATTGGAATAGAGAGCCTAGGGAAGTGGTAGAATCCCCAAAAAGCAGAATCCTGGCATGATCTGGAAGTGTCCAAGGCTTGGAGCACCCTGGGATAGTGGAAGGTGTCCTTGCACATGTCAGAAGGTTGTAACAAAATGAGCTTTAAGATCCCAACACAAACCTTTCCAGAATTCTGTGCTGATTTCCACGATTCTGGGCCTTTTTTTGGCCAATATTTGAAGGAATGAGCTGGAAAGGACATTTCCCAGAGGGCAGAGCAAGGTGTGGTGGCTCTCACAGCATCCTGCTTGGGAGCACTGCACTGGCACTCCTGAGGAGCAGTTTATTTCTGCTTTCCAGCAGGAATGAATTGATATTATTTTCTCTTCCTGCCTAAAATCCCAGCGCTCCACAAGCTCCACAAGCATGGCATTTCCAGCACCCAGAATTAATTGCTGACCAACATCGTGAACCAGAGCTGCAGCTTTAATCATTCCTGATCCTTTCTGGATTGAATATCCTCAGGCAGTTTTTTAATCTTCCTTCTCCTCCTGCACACTTTAAAGTGTGGCACTAATTGCCACAGTAGGTTTGGGGCTTTTAATGGTGCTTTTTTGTTTTTTTTTTTTCCTTTTTGGATGAGCCATCCGCTGCTTGAGGCCATTCCTCTGAGTTCTCAGATGTGCAGTTGACTTGTTGATTTTTAGAATCTGTTGTCTGAGATTACACATGTGGCAACAAGCCAGGTGAAGCCAATTTTCCTCAGCTGCCTTTACATTTTCTGGCACATTCAGTGACTTGTGAAGATCTCTGGAAGGTGTCCCTGCCCATGGCTAGGCAGCTGGAAGTACATGAGCTGTAAAATCCCTTCCATCTCAAACCATTCTGGGATATTCTGAACTCAGCCCAACTTTTTTGTTAACAAGAACCACAGTTTTTATAGAAAAGAAAATGCTGTGTCTTAAAACTGTTGTAATATATCTCTATATAAATATAATGTACATAAAATATGATATTTATATCGAGGTTTGGAACTGGAAGTCAGCACCCTGCAGTGCAATTCTCTGTTCTGACAAACAGCTCAGTTTATAATCTCAGGATTTTTTCCTAATTTTTGTGCAGAGAGCTGGTACTACCTTAAGATGATCAAATAGATCCTCATGGAAACACTTCTGGTTCTGAAGGGATGGGGATGATCAGGAATGAAAGGCCGGTGCACAGAATTTCACCTTATTTGTTCATTTATTTTCTAAAAAAAAAAAAAAGAAAACAAATATCAAAATCATGGAGTGGCTTGAGTTGGAAGGGACCTTAAAGATTCAACATTCCACCCCAGCCATGTCAGGGACACCTTCCACTGTCCCAGGCTGCTCCAAACCCCATCCAGCCTGGGATCCAGGGATCCAAGGGCAGCCACAGCTTCTCTGGGAATTCTATTCCAGGGCTTTGTCACCCTCCCAGGGAACAATTCCCAATTCCCAATATCTCACCTTAATTTCCCCTCTGTCTGTTGGAAGCCATTCCCCCTTGTCCTGGCGCTGCATCCTTTGTCCAAAATCTCTCTCCATCTTCCCTGTTGTCCTCTTCAGGCACTGGAAGGCCACAGTGAGGTCACCCCAAAACTTCCCTTCTCTAGGCTGAACAATCCCAATTCTCTCAGCCTTTTAATGTCTGCCTTTAAAATATTTTTATCAGCCCAAAATCTCCCTCAAGGAAAAAGAGCCATTAGGAGAGAAGGTTCCTTCCAACCCAAACTTTTCTAGGAGTTTAAAAACTCAAAATCAAAAAGGGCATAAATAACATAAATTTGTGTGGGGAAGTTACACTCAGACCCAACTTGATGACTCAAATGTAGTTAGTAAATAATCAAGTAGTTTGGAGTCTTAAGGACAATTGTTGATTTAGAAAATCACAGCTTACGAATTGTTCTTGCTTTTATCCAACTGAGTCATAGCCCAGGAACTCAAATTGTTCTTGGTTTTTGGTTTTTTTTTTTTTTGTTTGTTTGTTTCTTTGTTCTTTTTTCTTTTGAAGATGTTGCCTAAAGACCAGAGACAGTATTCTTCCTGCTGAGTTAAAAAAATCAAAAATAAAAAAAAATATTTAATATTGGGCAAACAGAGTGTGCCAGATGGAAGAAGGAAGGCAGAATTCCAGGGGTCTGGGGCAAAGCAGCCCTACAGAAGGTTTGTAGTTAACCTTATATTTCCTTATGCTGCAGTGAACATCTCCAAAAGTGTTCCCAATATCTTTTTTCCTATATATTCCTTCAGAGCCTGAAAAAAAATTGCTGCACTAAAATTGCTGAATAGGAAATAAAAAATATTATTGCTAACAAAGCTGCTAGAGCACCATTCACATCAAAATAATATGGTTTTAATTTATAATTTTTTTTTTAAGTAGCACAATTTGGAGGATTTATTTTCCTGTCTGAAGTGGGATGAGTGGAATGGGTGGTGATGATGGAAGGGATTTCAGGGGTCAAATCTGGTTCTTGCTTCCTGCAAAGAGCAAAACCCTGGGATTGCACTTTGGTTTTCCCATCTGGAGGGTGTGAAACGGCTGAAGAGTAGAAAAGGGAATTAATTTCCTTTTCTAAAGGAAAAAAATTCCCTTTTCCCTCTTTTCATGTTTTTTTTCCGGGTAATTCCTGTGTTGTGCAAAAGAAAAAAGGGAAACAATTGGGGGGAAAAAATTCCTATGTGATTTTTGTCCTTGCTGTCAATAATAACCATCAACTGTTAGATCCAAATGTTTTATCCTAGAATTTCAAAACGAGGATGTTTATGTCAAAATGATGGTTTAGGACAAATGATTCTTGTGGGGGAAAAAATGCATGCTCTGAAATAAATGTATTTTTAATGAGAGGAGACAAAAATCCCTGTACAAGAGTTCCAGTGAGGAAATCTCGCATTTTCCCTGGGAAAATGCTTCCATCAAAATACTCCCCCCAGCTCTGTTCAAGTTTGTAAGCATTAAGTGGAACTGAAGAATGCAGCAGTGAATTTGAATTCTCTTAAGTTCCTTTAAAAAAAAACCACCCAAACAAGTGAAGATGCCTATGGGGGTTGCAGGAGTAGGAATTAATTCATGGGATGTAGGCAGGATAATCCATGTCAGCAAACCCTCAGAGCAGGTTGCAACAAGATGGAATTGAAGAGGGGAAAAGAACAAAAAAAAATGGGATATCAGCTTAAATGTATAGCTAAATTTACTACAGCACCTCGTGATGTGGCTCCTGTTTAAATCCCTTTTTGTACCTAGGGTGGATTTGGGTTTGTGTGTCAGGCTTTGGAGCTCCATTTAAAATTCCTGTAATTTATCAATTTTAGAAAATTGAGGGAGTCTTCTGCTCAGTAACCCAGAATTGGGATGCAGGGCCCACTCATTATGAGGCACCGTTGTAATTAAGTGTTCAGGCCTGTGCTTTTTAAATAATCAAATGTTCTCTATTACAGCCATATTAAAATAATTCCACCTCTAAAATGCAGAATAATATCAGCTCATGCCTTGCATTTTGCTTGCTGTAATTTAAACACAGAGGGACCAAAGGAAACAGCCTCAGGTTGCACCAAGGAAGATTTAGGTTGGATATCAAGGAAAATTTCTCCACCAAAATGTTGTCAAGCCCTGGGACAGGCACCCGTGGCAGTGGTGGGATCAGCATTCCTGGCGGGATTTAAAAGATATGTGGAGGTGGCACTTGGGGACATAGAGCAGTGGTGGTCTTAAATCCCATCCAGTGCCACCCCTGCCATGTCAGGGACACCTTCCACTGTCCCAGGCTGCTCCAGCCTGGCCTTGGGCACTGCCAGGGATCCAGGGGCAGCCACAGCTGTGCCAGGGCCTGCCCACCCTGCCAGGGAAGGATTTATTCCCAATATCCCATCTAAATTTCCCCTTTGTCAATGTGAACCCATTCCCCTTGTCCTGTCCCCCCATTCCTTGTCCCCAGTCTCTTTCCAGCTTCCTTGGAGCCTGTTTAGGCACTGGATGGGGCTCAAGCAGTGATACCAACCTGGGAACAATGGAATAAATCCTGATTTATTTATGTTTGCTGTTCCCTCCCTAAACACCCAGATTTTCATAGGCTGAGTACACTCCTGTCCTGTATATATTCATATTTCTTTACAGCCATCACTCTACCACTCCCTGGCTTTAAATTTAATGATTATTAACACCAGTTTTAAGTCTCAGAGCAGATCTTTTACCCATGTCCAGACTTGGCATGGAGGCTGTTTATGAGAGGGGTATCATTTAAAAGTAGTGAACTGCGTTATCACAACCCAAATTTGGGTGTTAATTTAGGTGAGGGCACAGCCTGAGCTTGGCTATTGTGAGAGGCAGCACCAGGATTGGTGTGAGGAGCTGGGGCTACCTTTGGGTTTGCCTCCCAGAAATGGGCTTTGGGGATGGTTTTGCCCTTAGGAGAGCCTGTTTCTTATTATAAAATTCATGTGGGAGAGGACCCAGGGTCCTTTTTTTTCTGCACACAGAGGGGTAGGGTTGTTTGTTTGGGTGTGCTCCCCTTAGGGCTTAATGTTAGGCAAAAAATGTGACAAAATGTCACATTGTTGGCAGTTATTCTGCCAACCTTCTCCTGGCATCCCATCCTCAACTTCCTTCTTCCTCCAGGTGGTGGAAGAGTTGTGTTGATTCTCCAGCCTCCACTCGTGGATTGCAGGGGGTTTGTTTCCTCCTTTTTGTCTTTTTTTTTTTTTTTTTTTTTTTTGTGTTTTTTTCCTCTTTTCACTGAACTTTCAGCTCATTTCCTCTCTCCTGATGTCTCACAGCTTATTTCTGGACTTGTCTCTTTCCCAACAAGAGGGTTCCCAATATAGAAAGTATTAAGATTTCCATGTGGCAAAACCCTCCAGAACTTTTCTGCCTGGACACTGTGAGGCTGCTCTGGAATTGCTGTTGTCCAGTCAGAATTGCTTTGACCCTTTTTTTTGGGCCCTGACTCCTCACCTTTCTTGCCTCAAACCCCAACTCTTCCTCTTTGCCTCCATGACCTGCCCCCATCCAACCTTTTCACTGGTGATTTTGACATCCCACACCCACTTATTGCACTCTGAAAAGTGTCTTGAGGCTTCTTCCAGAAGCTCCTGAGCCTGGCAGAATTTCCCAGTAAAGACCCACAGAGCTGCCCAGGCTTTGAGACTCCCTAGAACGTGAAGATTTGCTGTCAATAATTACATTTCCTTACATTTCCTCTATTTATTTCTTTAAATTGAGGTTTTTCATGAAGGTCTCTGCAGGCTTTTGCTGTTTGGAGCAAGGTGTCAGTGATTCTCCATGAATTTCACCACAGGTTGTCCCAAATCCAGCAGGAGGGATGGGAGTTGTTGAGCTGCATGCCTTGGATGGAACAGACATTTTCAGAGGTTTAGCTGTGTTTATATTCAATAAAAAAAGGGAAAAGTTCATTTAAAACTACTAAAGCTGTGGGCAGCCTTCATTCCAATTTAATCTTGGGTTTGTTCAGGCTGAAAAAGTGGTTTAGGGTTATGTGGCAGAACTTCTCTAACGAAGCAATTTCACTCTGGCTGCTGAAGGGGCTGGCAGAGGTTTAAATTCATCAAAATTTTTTATATTTAATTTCTTTTTCCCCCTCTCAGCCCCTGGGTTTGTAAAATCCAGTTCTTGATTCCTGAAGTCTAAGGCTGTAAATTACACATCCTTAAGGCACCTCCTAAATTTCATTATGTCCACAGTCAGGCTGTAATTAAATGGAAGGTTGGCAGTTGTGGAATTGAGAAGAAATGGGAAGGTTTTAGAGTTTTATATAGAACATGATCTTTTAAAGTTGAAAATTACTATTACAGGAGGCTACTCAGCATTTGTGCTAGGTGCTGGTTTATTTTCTCATCCCGTAGTATAATTTTGGATTTAAATATTTGGGAACTTCACCCCCAAAAAATTATGTTAAAATAGGACTTTTGCACCATTCTGGGGCAACTCTCCAAGCATCACCTATTGCACTGCTTCAAGTTTTCCTGAAATTTTCCATAATTTCCAAGCTAAATCTCTCAAATGACAACTTGGAGCTGCTTTAAAAAAAATCCTGGGGGAATAAATCCCAAGATAAGTAATTTAAGCAAGGAATCTGGTATTTAACAGGGGTTATTGCCACTGTTTGCTTGAAAAAGCTCTTGAGCCTGGTCTTTATTGTCAGGAAAATGGGAATATATCTAATCTCCATGGATTTGGGGGTGTCCAAAATAGCACAGAATTTATAGGCATTTATATTATATTATATTATATTATATTATATTATATTACATTACATTACATTACATTACATTACATTACATATCATTATAATTTCATATATCATATATATTATATATCATATATCACATATATCATATCATATATAATATCATATCAATTATAAATTTTTAATTCTTTCATCGTGTGTCCTTTCTGGACAGGCTCTTAGAGATCTGGAGAAATAATAAGTAAAAAATAATTTGGAGATTTAGGAGAGATCCCTCTACCTGGGAAACCTGGGAGAGCTGAAACTCTTTGTAATGCTGGAAAAATCAGAGCCTTTTGCACTGTTGGTTTATTGTCCTGCTGCTGAAAAAAGAAAAGAGAAAAAATTCAGATTTTAAACTCGCCCCCAGTGTGTCCTTGAGCAATATCAGATATTTTTTGGATGAAGCTCCCTAAGCAGGACATCTCCAAGGAATGCAGGCTCATTTAGGAAATGTTTTATCATTTGGAATCTCTTGATGAAAGGCCTGCAATAAAGTATTGGAGTTAACCTTGTAGCTTTATTTCTCCATTTAAGGCTACAGAAGATACTTTTCCCATGTGGGGATTCCAGATTAAGGATGGGGAGAGAGGGGAAGGGAAGGATTTTAATTGCCAGGAGCTTTGAAGTCTTAATGGGACAATGACCCTGTGTTCCTGCTGGAGCTCAGGAGAAGCCCTGGATCACTTCTCAGTTTGGGGCATCCACATTTGCCATCCAGGCCCAAGCTGTTGTTGATATCCAGGGCTTGGAGAGGGATGAGGCAGCCGTGGGAAAAGGGACTTGGGTTTCTTTGAATCCCAGAACAGCTTGGGTTGGAAGGGGCATGAGAATCAGCTCATCCCACTGCTGCCATGGGCAGGGACACCTTCCACCATCCCAGGCTGCTCCAAGAAGCCCCATCTGGGAATCTGTGCCAGGGCCTGCCCACCCTGCCAGGGAAGGAGTTGAAAAGGTGGGGATCAGTTTATCAATTGTCTTGGATGTGTTCTTATTCCCTCTTTGTGTTTGTCTCTTATTAAATAATTTTAAAGTGCAGCTGCCGAGTCATTCATGAGCAAAATATGTCAAGGACCATTTCATGTGGCTCTAGCTGCTGAATTCTGTTGTTGCTGCTCTTCTTTTTTAAGGAAAATAATGCACATCAATGGTTTCCTCTTTATCCTTGCCAGTTTCCTGGGTTTTTTGGTATTTCCTGGGTTTTTGGCTTTGCCTGGCTTTGAATGATCTGATCAAGGCTGGCAGAGAAGTTCCTTATGCAGAGTAGGTCTGCAAGGCACCAGTTTCTAGAAACTCTTCTGATTTGTTCAAGGTTTAATTGATTTGTCCTTGAATGGGATAGTTAACATTTAATATGTCTTAAAGATGCTCTTCTCACCCACTGGCTGATTAAAACAGCAATGGATGGGGTGTGGTTGGGTTTTACTTCACTTTAATGAAAAAGTGGCCATTTCGTGCCCCTGGGTTGTTTCACATGGGGAATATAATTAATTACAGCCTAGTGAGACTCTGGTTCATTACAATAATTCTGAATAAATTGCACAAGTAATTGGGTTGAAAATCATTAATGGGCTTGGCAGGCAAGGAGGTTCTACCATCCCAGTGTCAGCGTTGTGTCACTCAGATTTGGGGTTGTCTGTCACTTCAGACTAAACTTAAGCCACAGTTTACCTCAAAGCACCAGTTTTAATTCCTATTGAATATTCCTCTAGCTGTGTTTGCTCTTCCCTGCCTTTCTGAGCTGCTGGAAACACTGTAATAAGTGATATCAGCACCATTGAGGGTTTCCTGGGAGCAGAGGGAATGGAAAAACCCCTGGAAATGGTTTTGCCATCAGCAGAGAGGGATTTCTCAGCATTGTTCCCACCTCAGCTGTGGGAAACACCAGTGGGACACAGTGGATCCCTGCAGGGACTAAAACTGTGCATGTGGCACTTGGGGTCAGGGTTTAGGGGAGGACTGGGCACTGTTGGGCGGCTGGTTGGACTCAATGATCCTTTTCCAACAATTCTGTGATTCCTTGCTTGTCCTGATGCCAGCAGATCCAGCCATGGTGGGATGGGTGCAAGTTATAGGGGTTAAAAACAGATTCCATGCAGGATTTGGAAGCAAAGGGTTAGGGATGAGGTGCTCATCTCTTTCAGCCTTGAAAGTCAGCCACAATAAGGATTTCAGCTGGATATGGGAATGCCTGCCGTGTAGATCCTCACTGTGTTGTGGCAGCCCTTGGGTTTAATTGGAATTCCCTTCCCAGGCAGGTGGATTGCCCAAGGGGTGGCACAAATGGAATTTCTGTGCCCAGAGAAAAGGCAGAGCAGGGGCTGTGACAGATGACAGCCCACAGGTACTGGAGAAGGCTCCAGAGAGAGCTTAGAGCCCCTTCCAGGGCCTAAAGGAGAGCTGGAGAGGGACTGGGGACAAGGGATGGAGGGACAGGACACAGGGAATGGCTCCCAGTGCCAGAGGGCAGGGCTGGATGGGATATTGGGAATTAGGAATTGTTCCCTACAAGGTGCCCAGAGCAGCTGTGGCTGCCCCTGGAGCCCTGGCAGTGCCCAAGGCCAGGCTGGACTTTGGGGCTTGGAGCAGCCTGGGACAGTGGAAGGTGTCCCTGCCCATGGCACAGGTAGAATGGGATGATCCTTAGTGGCCCTCCCAACGCAAAGCATTCCATGATTCTCTGCCTTCCCAGTGTTCCCACCTCAGCACTGCCAATAATCCATCCCTCTGTTTGCCTGAAGGACTCAGAAAGGCTCAGTGGAATTAACGGGAGGTGAAATTTTTGTTTGGCTGAAATGGGATTTGTGAAATGGAGCCTCCTGGCTGCGGGCAGGTGTTTCAGGAAAGGCTGTTTGGCACTTGGAAGTGTGGACACCTGGGTGGAAGCTGAGCTGAGGGTGCCACTTTGCACAGGTGTGCAGGCAAACATCCCAAATCCATCTGGCACCTTCCCTTGGCACTCCAGCTTCTGGAAGTTCCAGTCCAACTTTGGCTCCAGCAAAGAGAGAATTGTGTTCCCTGGGGTCTGAAAACCTGTAAGTTGTGGATCTGGAAAGTGCTATTTGTCAGGAGATAAATAATTATTATTTTCTTTGTATATTGTATATCTAGGGAATGTCAAACCCAAATATCAATCCTTAAACTGTTTGGGCTGGAAGGGATCTTAAATCCCAAAATCCCATCCATTCCCACCCCTGCCATGGGCGGGAACACCTTCCCCTATCCCAGGCTGCTCCAAACCAACCTCTCCTTGGACATTAAAACAGTGAAATCTTTCCTTCAAACACACATTTGGAATGTGAATACTCCCGGAAGACAGAAACTTTTATCTAAAACTTCACTTTGTCCTGAATGCACCCAAATTCCCCTTTTTTAGAAAACTAATTGAGGAGGAATTTGATTCCCATGGACACACTGACATCCCAAGGACACCCAGTGCTATACTTTCTGCCAAGCCTGAAAGGCCCATGAGGAATATTAATATCAGAACATTTATTAAGAAAATGTAATTCTTAATTTCCAGGTGACTTTCCCAGACTACTCCAGGGCTGTTTTACAAAATCCAGGGTTATAATTCAGCCTCATGTCTGGGCTTTTTCCCCATAGATATTTAATTTAAGCTTTGAGATTTATTTCTTCTTTTGACAGACATTTTATTTTATAAAAACCCTTCTATTCCATAATTAAATTTCCATAAGTTCTTGCCTGTTTTAACACTGGAGGTGGTTTAGTGCAGACCCTCCCATGGAGGAGGAGCACTTTTGCTCCTGATGCTGTGAGTCCTTCCTGTGCTGAATGGCCTCAGATTCAAACACCATGTTGGAATTCATCCCAATTTGTTCTCAAATACCTGCTCACCTCATAAAAATGATAAAAGGATGACCAGGTTTCTTGAGGGGTCATCATGGCTTGAAATGATGGGTGTAATAATTGCTGAGGTTTTTATTGTGCCTTCCCAGTGCTGAGTGCTGAATCTTCCACCTTCATATTTGGTGCCAGGTCACCCCCACCAGGGCCAGGATTTAATTTCTTTCCATACCAGTTGGATTTAGTTTTGTTTTGGCACATAAAACCTTGATTCTTTCTTTCTTTTTTATTAAATCAAGAATAAGCAGGTGGTTGTTGCATCTCCCCCTGCTGCGACTATAGGCTAAGATGCAGGTGAAGTTATAGAAATTATTTATTATTATTATTTCAATTTTATTTTGTTTATAGAAATAAAAGGCAATCAAAGCTTTAAAAGCACATTTTTAAGTCTCCAGGTAGGCAAATCTCTCTTTTTAAAGGATAGGATATCACCAAATTTGGGTACCACTCCTCAGAATACCCAATAAAACTGATTCTTATCTCCCACCTGAAAGTCATGGCGTAATCAGAAAATACCCAATAAAATAGAAGGGAAGATAGAGATGCTGGGCTTTGAGGTCTTATTGCTAAATTTAAGCTAATAATTGATTTTTTCCCATTTTTTCCTCCTATCTGACATGTCTTGTCCTAAATGCTTTAAATCAACCTCATTAAGAATATTGTAACAAGGTCAAGTGCACAGTGCTGGCAGGTGGGAAAATGCATTAAAGAACTCAAATAGCAGCAAATTAGGAACCTCTGGATAGTCCTGTGGCATAAATGAAAACCCACCAGGGAGCACCTCATTTTTTATTTCTGAAAAGCCTCATTAACAGCATTCTGAGCTGATCTCAGCACTCATCCCCTGAGGACCTACAGGACGGGAGGTTTCACTCTCCCAGGCAGGTTCTGCCCCAAGGTCCAGGCACTGACCCACCTGCTCTGGATGGTCCTTTGAGGTTCTGCAGTTTCTTGAGCTAAGAAATGAGGTTTTATCCTCATTTTTTAGGGAAGGAAATGGTGAACATCAGGAAAGAGCTGGATGTGGCTGTGTCCATCGGGTCGCACAATGGGTTTGGGTTTGAAGGGACCTCAAAGTTCATCCAGTGCCACCCCTGCCATGGGCAGGGACACCTTCCACTGTCCCAGGCTGCTCCAAGCCTTGTCAAAGACGGAACTTGATGACTTTGGAGTTCTTCTCCAATTTTCATGAATTCTGTGATCCATGTCTGCATCAATCACCTGGATCTGCCTGATTTCCATGGGGGAAATCCACCTCACACAGACCAAAGCTTGGCTTTCCAACTTTTCATCTTCCTGAGAACCCAACATCCATTTGCTGTTGGCTTTAATGTAAAAATACATCGCTGGGATTAATAAACACAGCATGCTCTACTAAACTTTTATAGATTTTAATGTGAAACTAATAAAAGGTGCCATTAGGAAAAGCTGCACTTGAAAAGCCATTTCATAAAAAATCTTGTAAAAATTTCCTTCAGGCATTAAAATCTCACTTCCTAAAAGGGAATGAAATACAACAGGAGGGATTTGACTCCAAGCTACGCCAGTTTGAGGACCTGTAGCAAAAACCCCATGTGATTTAAGCTTCATGGGTAGTGGGAAAACAAAACATTTCTTAGAATAGCAATTCAGCTCGTTGAGCTTCAAAAATACATTTTTTTACTCAATATAAGCCAAATGTACAACTTTTCAAATAGAAAATGTACCAGCTCCTTCTAATACTTTGTTTTATGCCTTGTGAGCTTCTTGTTAGCTCCTAAAATATATTTTTACTCCCAGTGGCTCCAGCTGAAAGGTTTAAGCCCTGCCAAGGGTTGTACAACAAGATTTACAAAGCAAGAGGAGCCGTTTGTGATAATTGACTGGAATATTTATGAAGCTGAGGCCTCAGGTCTTTCAAGGCTCTGTTGGTCGAGGAAATTCTGCTCTGTCTTTATGGCACTGAGGGTTTTAAAAGTAAAAAACTCCCGGGAGATGCTGCTGGGATTCCACCAGCCTGGAGCAAAGGAGGCTCAGGGGGCCCTTGTGGCTCTGCACAACTCCTGCCAGGAGGGGACAGCCAGGGGATGTCAGGCTCTGCTCCCAAGCAAGGAACAGGGACAGGACAAGGGGAAATGGCCTCAAATTGTCCCAGAAGAGGTTTAGGCTGGATATTGGGAAAAATTCCTTTACAGAAAGGGCCGTCAAACATTGGATTGACCGCCCAGGGCAGAGGTGGAGTCCCTGTCTAAGGGATTGGGAGCAGTGGGAGCTGTGGGAGAAGGTACTGGAGCAGGACTTCAAGCAATTTGGGGATGTAGGAAGGCAAAAACAAAGCAAAAAATTCGGGAATCACCTCAAACATTTTTACATTGCGAGCAAATTATGGCAGCCCTTGGTAAAACCACGAGACAGAGGCTGAAGTATAAACTGATCTATTCCTAAATTGAGTTGTTGACACCTTGTCAGAAGCAAAATTGTTGTAACTTCCCAATGCGGCGAAGGTGGCTGTAAATTCCGAGGAGGAAAACAGATCCGTGCATTTCATCCCTTAAATAACATCCTCATGTTTCCATTGGTGTGGTGGCATGTCACCCTGAATTTTTTAAGATTTTCTAAGCTTTCTGATGTTTACATTGTTGTAACCAACTTTCTGACACACTTTCTGGAAATAAATTATTGTTTTACGTTCTTTTATAGAGGAGGAAAATTTGGTAGGCTGTTGGTTTGTCCAGTGTCATTGGAGATGACAATTCCAAGGAGGAAAACAGATCCGTGCATTTCATCCCTTAAATAACATCCTCATGTTTCCACTGGTGTGGTGGCATGTCACCCTGAATTTTTTAAGATTTTCTAAGCTTTCTGATGTTTACGTTCTTGTAACCAACTTTCTCACACACTTTCTGTAAATAAATTATTGTTTTGTATTCTTTTATCGAGGAAATTTGATAGGCTGTTGGTTTGTCCGGTGTCATTGAAGGGGTGGCACTGTCACCCTCCAATCCACTGTCACTTTTGGAAAACTATAAATGTTAGAGTCAGAAATTTAAAAACTCCCTTTTACCTTGCGTGTCTGCGCTGTGTTATTTCACGTCCTATAGTCCTGGGAACATTTAGGAACGTGCATTTTTTGTTGCCCCCTAATTCCACCGCTGAGCTAGGGAGCTGAAAAGGGCACGCGAGGTCTCCTGCTGGCATGTCTGGCCCTTTTCCACAGCCAAGGATGTCCTGAGGGGCTCCCAAATCCTCCCGTCTTGGGTTTCCCCCGCAGCAGCTGTGCCCCCTGTGCAGGTGCCCAGCCCTGGGCTGGGGGAGCTGGCACGTGCCAGGGGGTGGCACGGAGCTGGGGGCTGCAGGGCATCAGCAGCGTCCCGGGGCAATGAGGGAGCAGCCGGGGCCATGGAGCGCTCGGGGAGCGAGCGAGGCTCCACGGATGAGGAACGCGGATTTTCGGGGAGCAGCTCCGAGGAGGAGCAGGAGGAGGAGGAGGAGGAAGGGGATGAAGGCCAGGCAGTGTCCGAGTCAGTGCTCTCCTCTCTGGGGCCACAGGGGGTGGTGGGGCACTGCCAGGAATTAATTAATTCATTAATTAATTGTGAATATGTTCTGTTTTACACATCACAATTCTAATATCTCCTTAGTGCTGTGCTGTTAAAATAATTACTTGTATTTAATGCACTTGTAGTAATTAAACTACCTGGGTTTTTTACCATTTTTTAGCCATTTTTACTATTTTTTTTACCTTTTTTTTACCATTTAATGCAGTATTTTCACTTGTCATTGCACTAGTAGTAGTGACTTTTGCCTTTAGAGCCGTGCATTTACTGGGAGTAACCTCTCTTGCACTGGTAGTAATTACTTGTTTCATGTATTTACTAGTAATTACTTTTTCATTTATGCTGTGCACTGGGAGTAATTACCTTGTTTTTAATGCTCTGCATTTGTAGTAACCACTGTTTCAGTTAATACCATGATTATTTGTTGCATTTAATGCCTTGCACTTGTAGTAACTTCTGTGTTTAATGCCTTGCACTTTTAGTGGTTACTTTTCCCTTCAATGCTGTGCATTTACCACTAGTAACTTCTGGTTTTAATGACTTGCACTTTTAGTGGTTACTTTTCCCTTCAATTCTGTGCATTTACCAGTAGTAACTTCTGGGTTTAATGCTTTGCACTTGTAGTAATTATTACATTTAGTGCTGTGCCCTTATAGTAATTACTCTTGCATTTAGTGCAGTTCATGTGCAGTAATTACTTCTTGCAATTAATGCCATGCACCTGTAGTAATTCCTTCTGCATTTAAAGCTGTGCACTTCCTAGTGGTTAATTTTCCACGGAATGCTGTGCACTGGTTGGAATTGCTCCTGGACTTGTAGTAATTACTCGTTGCACTTAATAGCATGCACCTGTAATAGAAACTTCTGCACCAAATTCTGTGCACTTATAGTAATTATTTGTTGTGTTTAATGCCACCTACTTGGAGTAGTTGATCTCTCATTTAGTGCTGGGCACTTGCTGGTGGTTGCTTTTGCCTTAAATTCACTCTTGGTAATTTCTTTCCCAATTAATGCCTTGCACTTCCAAGGTTTCATTGGCCTTTAATGCCACAGATTTCTGTACCTCCCTGTGCTGCAGCTGCTGGCCAAAGTCACCTTCTAGAAAAGGATGGATTAATAGAAGTTAACAGAAATTACAACAGTCCCTTATGCATCTGAATACCTCATTTTCAATTTTATCAAAAATGTTGGAGCTGAGGCCCCCAATTTTATTGTATTTTCCTGGTCTGTAATCATCTAAGTATAAGACAGTAAGCAAATCATTTCTGTGATCCATAAATTTACAGGGATAAATGTCTTTTTGTGGCATCTGGGATAATGGGACAAATGTGTTGAGTTTTAATGGGAATTAGTGGACACCAACAAGTTTGAATTCTCATTTTAATGGATCAATATATTGTCAAAAGCTGGCTACAGCAACTTAATGAGGAATTCAATATTATCCTTTCTTATCCTCTCTGTATTTACCCAAGTTTTAGGAGTTAATAGGGATAATTATCTACTTATATTCCACTACTTCTTTCTCATTGCTTTAAATTAGCAATGTGATTTATCAGTGGGGTTAATTAGCAGGAATACACACTTAATTCCAGTCCAAATAGACTCAGAGTCAGCATTACAGCACAGGCTGGAGTAGTAATGTATTTTTGCTTGCTCTGCTCTAAAAGTATGAACATGAAGAAATTAAAGTTAATTAATGATGACCTCAAAGGGACAGTGCATGGGCGTCACCCTTTTTTGACCATATTCCTGTTTTAATGCCTCCAGTCTTTAAATGGGAATTTCTATTCCTAACAGCACCTGTAAATCTGATTTTCTGCCTCACTGGATGCCTAGAGTAGTGTTCCAGCCTAAATGAATGAGGGGTGTGCAAAAGAGGGGTGTGACTGTAATCCACTTAACCTTGGAACATGGGAAGGTTGGGGGAAATTGGGATAAAGCGAACCCAGAAAATGCAGCACTGACTCTTAAACACTGGAACGCCAAAACAACCTGATTAAAATGAATTAAATTGATTATTTTTATTAGTCTTGGAATTCTAGTCTTTTATTAGCCTAAATGGATGATGAAAACAGCAAGGAAAAGCTGTGAAAGCCAGAAATTTGTCCTCAAAGTGCTTGGAGAGCCCTGTGTGTTGGAAATCAGAAGATTGCCATGGAAATAACTGGAGAAATGTGTTTTTTCTTGCAGGGAGGATGTCAGGACAGCCAACGTCATCGCAGCGGAAGCGGTCACTTGTCTGGTCATAGACAGAGAGTAAGTTCCTCCTTCTGCCTGGGCCTGGGGGGAAACTCCAGTTTAAGCCTTTCCCAGAGCTTAATGAGACCCTTGGATCATCTTCTCCAGAGTGGCTTCTTAATTTGGGGTGATAAAGTCACAGAATTGACGAGTAGAGGGAAGGTGCCCCTGAATCATCGAGACAAAACTCAATAGTGACAATCGGAAAACTTAACAGTGACCATTACAAAACTCAATAGTGACAATTAGAAAAATCATCAGTGACAATTACAAATCTCAGTAGTGACTGTTAAAATCACAGAAAGTCCAAATGGAAATAAAGGAGGAGCTGGAATTACTGTGGAAATTCCACAGCGTTTGCTCCTGGCGAATGTTGGAGCAAGGTGTTATCCCAGTCCATTTGGAGATGGAGAGTCCTTGGGAGAAGGCCACAGCCCTGCTGGGAGCTCTGTCACTCAGAGGAGATGCAGGAGAGTAAAATGATAATTTATACAGGAAGCTTGAGAGAATTAAGGGGGGGTTAATCCAGAAAAAAACTCTGCCTGGATGCTCCAGTGCTGCAAGTCCAGCTGCTCTCTGCAGTTACTGGGAGTGGGATTTAAAAAATGAGGTAAAAATTGAACATGATTCCTGGGCTGGTTTTGCTGTTGTGCAGCACTGGCGCAGATTAGAACAAGGTATGGACACTTCCATGGGGGATGTGCAATGGATCTGTCAAACCCACAGAGAGGGTGAATAGAATTTCACTGCCTCCCCCCATGCAGGAGCCCCAAGAAACCTGCAGGAGGGAGCCAGAAACTGTGGAATAACAAGGAAAAATTGCTGATGTTGGAAAGGAAAATAAATCCGTTGGATTTTTGAAGTATGTAGGACCCACCTGTGGGCCTGGAGAGCAGTGTGGATAGTTGAGTGTCTGGGCAGGTCCAGGAGCTGGATCCATGATCCTTGTGGATCCCTGGAAGAAATTCTGGAGCCCCTTTTGTATTCTGGTGAGAGATGGGATTCTGTGATCCTTTAGGGCTCATCTCCATCCCCTCAATCCTGTGGTTTATGTTATCTCACAGGCCTCCATTTCTGGAAATCCAGCGTTCTGTAGTGGCTGAGCTGGGGAAAACCTTCAGAAATCCTGATAAGTTCTGATTTATGTTAATTCATTATTAATTGCAAACCCCATGGTCTGTCCATTGAACACAAATGGGGAACACCTGAGGGCTCCTTTCTCAACCTCATAGGTAAAACCTCCACCCTTCCTTCTCATGCTGTGGGGCAAAGAGAGGAAGAAGAATTTGATAATATTTTGATAATCATTATGCTTTTAATAATTAGATAATTTAGCAATCATTAATTCATAGAAATAAAAAGCAATGAATAATTTACACTTTTTATTTTTACACTTTTGCAGCAGGTATTTTTGGTTTGCACTATGAGAGTTAAAAACCCCAAATAATTCAAGTCACCCATTCCTGATAATTTCCCAGTCCTTTCCTTGTCTCCTGTTCCTTGTCCTCAGCAGTCATTGCCCTTGAAATAGTGAGGAAGTACAAGTTAAATTTAAACTGATGAAGCTGTGGTTAATCTACCTCAGAGATTCTATTAACACTGTGCAATTAGCAGAGTAACACTATTAAAAAAATTCTTATTTATAGGGCAAGAAAAGTGACCCTATTGATGGCCCTATTTATAGCTCAGAGCAGGCTGTCCTGTGTCCTGGCCAGGGCTGAATTTCATGTCCCAGCTCTTCCTTAGGCTGTTATTTTATAGGAATGACAACAGCAGGAGCATCATTTCACGTGGAGATAAACTCCCAGGACTTGTGGCAATTTGGGAAATTGGTTGAGGAAAAAAGAACCAATTTTTTATATCCAGACAGAGCAAATTTTTACATCTTTTGGGTTGTGGTGGTGGATGAGAACACTGAGTGACACAGGAGGCAGCAGTGGGAGCAGGGAGTGGGTGTTCCCTGCAGCTGGAATTTGTTCCCTGCAGCAGGAGGGGTGACACAAGTCACTGAGGCTGCCAAATATTTTCCTTTTTCCCAGACAAGCTCTTTGCCTAATCAGATGGAAGAACTGAAGCAGCAATTTCCATGCTCTGTGGGTGTCCCCATCTGAGGCAGCTCAGCAAAACTGGTGTTGCAGTTTCAAAAAAAGCAAGTGATGGGAAAAGACCTTTTCCTTAACACATGGGATTCCTGGAGAATTCCAGCCTCACTGACCAGCATCACCCACTGGAATTATCTACAGCAGGAGAACTCTTCCAAATTCCTTGTGGAAGGCTTCCCAAGGCATCCAAAAATCGTTCCAGTTGCCACATCTCATTAACAAAGTCACACCTTGGTGCCATAGGAAGTTATTCCTAAGGGAGTCCTGAGCCTGGCTCTGGATTTGCCAATATTCCCAGCAATTTTAGGGCTGGTTTAGCTGCTGCAGAGTTTGTAGTTTGGGGCTGAATAATATTGGAAACCTTCCTCACAGGGATGAGCCAGGAGCTGTGGGCAAGTTGGGTTGGAGAAGGGAATTGCTGAAGTTGGGTTGGAGAAGGGAATTGCTGAAGTTGGGTTTGAGAAGGAAATTTTTAAAGTTGATTTGGAGAAGGGAATTGCTGAAGTTGGGTTGGCTCTGGAGTTGCCAATTTTTCCAGCAATTTTAGGGCTGGTTAAGCTGCTGCAGGGTTTGTAGTTTGGGGGTGAATAATATTGGAAACTTGCATCACAGGGATGAGCCAGGAGCTCTGGGCAAGTTGAGTTGGAGAAGGGGATTGCTTAAGTTGGTTTTGGAGAAGAGAAATGATTAAGAAGGATTGGAGAAGAGAATTTAAGTTGGGTTTGAGAAGGGAATTGCTTAAGTTGGGTTGGAGAAGGGAATTGCTTGAGTTTGAGGAGGGAATTGCTGAAGTTGGGTTTGAGAAGAGAATTGCTTAAGTTGGGTTGGAGAAGGAAATTTTTAAAGTTGATTTGGAGAAGGGAATTGCTGAAGTTGGGTTGGCTCTGGATTTGCCAATTTTCCCAGCAATTTTAGGGCTGGTTAAGCTGCTGCAGGGTTTGTAGTTTGGGGGTGAATAATATTGGAAACTTGCATCACAGGGATGAGCCAGGAGCTGTGGGCAAGTTGAGTTGGAGAAGGGAATTGCTTAAGCTGGGTTTGAGAAGGAAATTGTTAAGGTTGGGTTTGAGAAGAGAATTGCTGAAGTTGGATTTAAGAAGGGAATTGTTTAAGTTGGGTTGGAGAAGGGAATTGCTGAAGTTGAGTTTGAGAAGAGAATTTTTTAAGCATGACAAGGGGGAATGCTTTGCCTAAAAGGATCTCTGGAATTTATAAAGTATGTATAAAATGGCTACAGGGCTGAAGCAGCAGGAGTGGGAAATACCACGAGGGAAGTCAAACTGAAGCTCATGATGGGTCTTTAATTACCAGATGATGTTGGTGCTGCCTTGCTTTTTAATTTCCTTGTGAAACAAGAGGGCTCTTCCAGTCTCAAAAACACCCCAAAGACTCCCAAAGTGTAGTACAGCTATTTTGGCCGATCTAGGAAGATGGGCAAAGTGCCTAGGAAGATTTGCAAAGTGCATTTCCAGCATCCTTTTCTGGTGTAGGAATGAGCAAAATCCTGATCTAACAGTGAAAACAACCTGCAGGAAGCATTTGTTGCATCCCATGGACTTTGTTCCCACTTGTCCTTGTCCTGAAAATATTTGTTACAAAAAGTATTGGTACTTTTCCCATCTTGCAGTTGTGTTTTTGTGTCCCTTCCTTTACTGGAATAATGAATTTCAGTGGGATTTGGTCCTTAATGCTCTAAGCCTTCCCTGTGAGGGTGGGGAGGCCCTGGCACAGATTTCCAGAGAAGCTGTGGATGCCTCTGGATCTCTGGAAGTGTCCAAGACCAGGCTGGATAGGGCTTGGAGCACTCTGGGATAATGGAAGGTGTCCCTGTCCATGGCACTGGATGGGATTTAAATTCCCTTCCAACTCAAACTTTTCTAGGAATTCTATGGTTCCCGTTGGGAGCACCATTCATTTTGGTCCCTCAAGGAAGAAAACAAAAAAATTGTGTAGTCCTACCTGGTCAGGTGTATTTGAAAGAAAGAATTTGGAATTCAGACAGGAAATACTCCAAGGAATTTCCCATTATCATCAGAATTTCAACACAGAAGAGGAGGTACAGTAATCCAGTAGGGAAAATTAAGTCAGAGGGTGACAAGGGTGAGGAAATGAAGTGACAGCCCTGTGAGGGACCACAGTAAGGCTCCAAGCTCTCTGGTGAGCTGGGATTGATTTATCCAATGTTTCTCCTGCCATGGAGCACAGACCCAACCGTGGGCTTATGGAATTGGCTTGGAAACTTCAACAAAATCCACACAGCATTCATGGGAATTGTGACAAACAAGGCCAGCTGGATATCTGACCATCTGAGGGAATTTGGAGAAGCTTTTGGGTACTTGAGGAGCCACACAGCTCATTGCAGTCCCAGCATTTCCTGCTGCTCAAACCTCCCCTCTGGGAACACACATTAATATTTTACAGTGCCTCTCAGATGGCTTTAAGGCATTTTTATTTCCAAGTAGGTTTTTTTTTTTTTTTTTTTTTTATTTTTTATTTATTTTCAATTCATGGACTTTCTGTCTTGAGGACTTGCCTTGACCCTACAAGATCAAGGCTGTTGTTAATGAAGTTTTTCCTGTGGTGGCACTGCAGGAATTCATCCTCTGGGAAAAGAGTTACTCTGGGAGCTGCTCGATGGTGCTGCCTCCAAATTGTTCTGAGCTTGGCCTTGTCAGAGCTCATCCTGGTGAATTTCCAGGCTCCTTGGAGGCGTTATTAGATTTGTTCCAGAAGTACATTTGGGGAACAGTTAACAAACATGTGCTGGATTTGATGGATTGGTCCTTTAGGAACTTGTCTGTAAAAGGTTGTGTGGTAAAAATGGTGCAGACACGCCTTGAGCGTCTGTTCTGTGGATCAGTTTGAATAAAGATGCACAGGCAGACTTCACTTGCAGCCCCTTTGTATGGAGAGAAAACAGGAGGGAAAGGCTCCAATCTCATTCCTGACGTTTGGATCATCACTGGAACCCTCAGGGACAAGTTGGTGCCACTCTATAATTATTATTTTTTTTTTTTTTCACACCTACCTCTTGAAACTGAGAAAGTGTTTGAAAGTGTTTGTGGCTGCTCCTGAACTGTCGGAATATTTACACCGAGGTTGATTCGGGTTCATCTTTTATTTATACGGGATTTTTTTCCCCTCCATATAATTTATTTATGGTGCCAACAACGTTTTCCTGGAGCTCGGAGATTTAGCAGCACTGTGGGTGTTGGGAGGACAAAATTGCCTCATGCAAATGGAGAGAGAGAGGAGCTGATGGATCAGAGCCAGAACAACTCAAAGCCCAGCTGCTGCTGACAGAGACTTACCGAATTACCTGGAATTTACTCTAAATGCTGTTTTTCCAGATTCTTGTCTTCTTCAGCTGCACCTATCAAGAGGATGCATGATTTTTTAAGGAAACATTTTAAATATTTCAACTATTTTCTGCTTTTCCGCTTTGCATTTCCCATTTTTTCCACTTTGCATTTCCCATTTTTGTCTGTGTTTCAAAGCCTGGGTTTGGTTTGTTTTTTTTTTTCAGGGAGAGCTGTGAGGTGTCAACAAAGGTTATTGGATCGGCCCTCCTGGCAAGGGAAATTGGAGAAAAATGAAATAAAAAAGTATTATCCTGGCATGACTGACCCCATATAAGCTGAGCCGAGCTCTTTCAGGGGAGATTTTAGGGTTTGCTGCTCTGCTGTTTCTCCCAGTCAGAGCAAAGTTTATCCATGGAGAAAATTGGTTATGAGGAGAGAATAGAAAAAACGAAGAGAAAAGGCCACAGGGAGAAAAAAACCCGAGCAGTTTCTGATTGAATTCTGGGACTGAGCTGAGACTTCAACAACGTTGAGATGAGCAATAAAAAAGGGATTCAAGTGAACTTTGATAGCTTGCCCAGTGCTAAATCTGGCTTAAAATTTTTAATAAAAATTAAGGAGTTTGGAGAAACTGTTGTTACTTCTTTCAGTGACTTTTTCTTCTTTGCTGTTTCACTGGAAAAGATTTATTTGCTTTGCCAAAATAAAGGAGGTTTTTAACCCTGCCACATTTTCCTGAGCAAACCAAGCCTAAATCACAAATTAGGCCTTAGGTTATGTCTTATGGCCTTCCAGGATGGTGTTACTGTGTTAATTCATTGCCTCAATACCTGTTTGGGGTGAAATAAGGCATTAACAACCCAATCCTGCTTTTGTTTCATTGTCACCTTGCAAGGTTTGGCTTCATCCTGTGGCACATTCCCAGCAGCAGGAAGATAAAACTTGGGGTGCTGAAGGAGCTGAGTTGTTCCTATTTTCATTGCTGAGCAAGGAATTTGGGGTTGAAAAGTTACTCCCATTATTAACATGTCCTAATAATAAAAATATTAGTAATTAGATTGGGTAAAACCCACTAACACGAGTTTATACGAGAGCAAAGGGTTTGTGCCTTCTCTTCCTCATTAATGAATTAATTAATTTGCTTGCAAAAATGATTTCTTTGATTGTATTATTTAAAATATAATGAATTAAGTGGAGTGAAAGACTGGGGAAGTTGATGTGGGCAGAGGGCATTTCCAGAGCTGTAATTCCCAGCAGAGAATCCCAGGATGGGTCAGTTTGGAAGGGCACACAGCGGGCACCTGGTGGCACCTCCCTGCTCCAGCAATGTGAGAGCACAGGGTTGTGTGCACACAGCTCTGGAATAGCCCCAGAGAGGGCAATTCCTCTGGAAAAGCCCTTCCAGCAGCTCCAGATCCAATCCAGCTCTCCCAGTTGTCACCTTCTGGCCCACAGTGATGGGGAAAATCTGGCTTTTTCCAACAGGATAACTGTGCCTCCCTTGGTTCTGCTCTATCTCCACACATCCATGGGGTGCATTCATAGGGTCAGACATCTCCTGAAGGACCCTCTTGGCTCTGTCAGTGTGTCTGAGCCACCCAGGGTCCCACTGTTCCCATCCCAGGAACACTGATTATCCCAGCTCACCCCGTGCCTGGCAGGACACTGCGTTTCCCCAGCTGCCCTGGATTTCCCTCACCTGCTCAGTGCCATTCATTCTCTTTGATCCTACAAATCCTCCTTGAGAAAGCACCATATTAAACATCCTCTTCTTGTTCCTTATGTCAGAAATGTGGCTTTTTCTTTTATTTTTTTCAATGTTTCAGTTTATTTTTTTGTCAACTTAGAGCAATTCCTTTACTTCAGCTCCGTGTTTCGTGCCTCAGGAGTGTCAGGAGCACAGAAGAATTGCAGGATTTTCATTTGTGAGGCTGTGACATTAAGGCAGAGATCAGTCAAGAGACTCTGGCTTGCAGCAGTTCATCTTTTCAAATTCTTCTTCCTTGGAAAAAAGCAAACCTGCTTTTTTCAGACAGATCCACTGGGAATACTGGAATTGGGTAGTAGAAAGTAGCTTGTCACCTGGAATATTTTTGTTTCAAGGGATTAATTGATTTCAGTTAGTAATTTCTGGTTTTTCATGGAATCCCAGGATGGTTTGGGATGGAAGGGATATTAAGGATCATCCAGTGCCACCCTCTGCCATGGCAGGGCCACCTTCCACTGTCCCAGGCTGCTCCAAGCCCTGTCCAGCCTGGCCTTGGGCACTGCCAGGGGTCCAAGAGCAGCCACAGCTGCTCTGGGAATTCTATGCCAGGGTCTGCCCACCCTCCCAGGGAACAATTCCTTCCCAATATCCAACCTGAATTCCCTCTCTTTGAGTTTGAACCCCCTTTGACGTGTTTTTGGATGCTTTTTCTCTGAAGATGAGAAAGCTGGGATCCAGAAATGAAAATTTCACTTTGGAAGCAGAGGGATTTACAGGGTTCCTGGTTGGAGGACAGGGATGTGATGGTTGAGGTGCCCCCACCAGCCACATTTATTCTAAAACTTCTACTGGAGGGTGAAAACCTTCAGCAGCCGTTTCAATGGGCTGGATAAATAATTTTGGATCTTCTTGGCGTTGGTTTCTGCATCTCCAGCATTCCTGAGGCCTGGGCCTGGTGGGTCACCAGCATCGAGATCCAGTCCCATTGCTGCCAAAAAGCCACACTGGATTGCTTGGCTCCCAGGTGGAGTCTCTTCAGGTTCGGTGGTGGACCTGCTGGGACTGGATGGTCTTCAGTGTGTTTTCCAACCTTGGTGATTCTGTGATTTTCCTCTCAAAGAGTCCTTTTGTCTTTACAGCTCCTTCAAGCACCTGATCGGGGGCCTGGATGACGTCTCCAACAAAGCCTATGAGGATGCAGAAGCAAAAGCAAAGTAAGTGCTCAGCATCAAGTCTCAAACTTCTGTTTGTTGAATTCCACTGGAATTCCCAAAAAATCCCTCGTTGTTCTCCATGCAATAATACCAAAGAGCTTAAAAAGGAGAGATTCCTCCTGTGGATGGAGGAATTTTCCTCCTTGTGGCTCCCTGGTTCTCCCCATGAATATGGAGATGGGTCTCCTCCAAAGCCAGGTGGTCCCAAGGTCCTGCTCAATCACAAAATTTGAATCCAGAAATCCTCTTGAAATATGGAGATGAGAAACACATTGTGAGGTGAGAAACTCCAGATCTTGGAATTGCACTTGAGGGAATTGTCGTTGAGGGAATTGTCGATGAGGGAATTGTTGTTGAAGGCATTTCATTTCTTTAGAGAGCTCTGACCTTTCTCAAATACCTTCCAAAGTCAAACGTGTTCTGAGACAAAGGATGGGCAGTGGAATTTGTCATTTGAGGATAAAAACTAGAGCTGCCTTGATGTGAGGCAGTATATTCATCTGAAGTCCACAATAAATATTCATTCCTTTCAGAAGGGAGATGTAGAGTATTAGATTAAAATATTTTTAAACCCCCACACTTTTTATTAATTCTTGAGCTGCAATTTGATTTTAATCTGTAGTCTTTGAGCTCTGATTCTATCCCAATGATTAAAGCTTTTCAAGAGGATCCTGTTCTTCTTTGGGAGATGCTCAATATCAACCAAACACAATTAAAAGGCAGAAGTTGTTGAAAAGAAAATTAAATTTGCTCTATACAAAATTTCTTTACTTTTGCTCCCTCTCAATTATTTTGCTTTTATGGGGATTTTTTTCATAGCACATTAATGAAGGGGGGAAGTGTTTTCTCAAAGTCAAATGCTCCGAGTGACTGCTTAAATTGCAGATTCCAATGGGGTTATACATAGAAACTTCTCATTAAACCACAGGGGTTGGAATGGTGTCTGCTGAAGGTATTGGGCACCTCTGTTGAGGGAAGTGAGAATTCCCAATTAAGTATTGATTAAAAATAACTCTTGGTCTGTTTCAGAAACTAAGATCCATCTCAAAAGTCTTCAGTTCATTAGCAAAACTTGTTAATCCTGCAAAATACCCGTAGATGATTTCTCTTTTCTTATATTTGAGTGATTTTTGAAATATTATATTTAATTAATTTTCAGGTGTTAAAAGGGTTGCACTTTAGATTGGAATAATATTTCTCTGCCTCAGATCAAATGTAAGATTCCTTCTTATAAAGAGTTCCATTAAAAAGGTTAAATTCCCTAAATTCTTTTTGACCCAATTAAAAAGATGGGAGACTGTCAACTTCCTTTACCATCCCCCAAAAAAGGGGGTTTGGGGCATGGAATGCTTCACATAGATGATCCCAAATATCCTAGGGTCATTCAGTTATTATTTTGTATTAATTTTTGAGTGTTTCTATTTGGGTTATATTGATTTCCATCAGAGCAGAAGGGAAGAAAACATTGGGAATAACACTGGGGAATTTTGGGTTGGGTCAGAAGCAATGTCATGGTCACAGAAGGTTTTTGAAGGTGCCACCACAACCCATTAGCACCAAGAAAAATGTGCCCTTCCCACATCTATAATTTAAGGTCTATTCTTGAGTATTTATTATCCCAGGAACATCGGGGATGCAGTTTGAGGAGATTTTGATGGTAGTTCAGAGAATTTTAGGATCTGCTGCACAATGTGGGGGAAGCTGCAGTTTGGGACCCCTTTAGAAGAAACTCTTCCTTTTGGAAGCCACTGGGTTTTGACCTTCACACTTTGGAGCTTTCATCTGCTCCAGTCCTTTCCTTCTAATGCCAAGTGTTTCATCCCAATGGAAGGGCATGGCCCTGCTGAGGGAGGAATTGTTCCCTAAAAGGCTGAACCAATTAATTTTCATAGCAATTTTTTTATCTTTAAAGTCAGAGGCCCATGCTGGAGCCCTGTCACTGCAGAGTGGGGTGACAGTGACATTATTGTCACATCTTGACATTTTGCCTCAGACAGAGCAGGAGGGATCAGTGTTGTCTGCCTGGAAAAACATCCAAAAAAAGGAATGCCCTATTGATAAATAGAGTATTGAGCAATTAAATTCCATATTCCTGTTTGCTGGGCTCCTTGAAAACCAGCAGAAGGATGGATAGAGGCAGGAAAAATTGTAAAGTTCTTTGAGGAGAGATCCCAGAAGAATTGTGAGCCCTTCCAGAAAGTTTTGGTGTTCCAGAGGCAAAACTCTTCGGGAGAAAAGTCTCCTTGGCAGCAAGTTTAACCTGGATTCCTTTGCAAGCAGCAGTTAATTAGCTCCAGCTAATTGTCCTTTAAGGGCCTATTTTTTCCAAGGGGAGGTTTGTGGTAGGGAAGAACTGGGAACATAAAACGTGGGCAGGTTTGTGAGGCTTTATGCAAATCCCATGGAATGTTTTTGCTCGTCTTTTTTTAGCTCCCATCTCCTTTTCAGAGCTCACTGCCAGCTGGGAAAAGGCCTTGGGATGCCTCCTGTGGATCAAGTGGATCAGGATGACCAAGGCCAGCTTGGGCAGGATTGGTGTAATAGGAGGTGGAAGAGGTTGGGCTTTGAGGTCTCTTCCAACCCAAACCATTTTAGGACTGTAAATGCTCACAAAATTAGTGGCACTGGGGTTTTTTTCCCATTTTCATGCTGGAGCACATCCCTGGAGTCACAGAGCTCAGGGCATGGCTGAGAGGATGTTAGGCAGAAGTTACAGGCTTGGAATATCTTTCCATGTATCCATCTGTCCTCCAGGCCTGGAGGAGCTGAGCTATATATTGAGTTTATTCTTATTTTAGAGGCGTTTTCCTGCTTTTTGTCAGCTTGGGGTTGGCAGTTCCCTTTAATGTCCATCCTTGGTGTTCCCTCTCTTAAATCAGCAATTGCAGACATGTCATCTGTGAGACCAAGATTTTAATTGTAGGCTATGATTTTAATTATAGGATTGTGCAGACTATAATATGAATTATAATATTCTACCCCTTGAATGTATTCAAATGACTCAATGAATTAATTAACTAATGGATATTATAGTTGCCTCATAAAAAAGGAAGGAGAGAGGAAAATTTGCTTCATGCTTTGAGGAAATGGGAGTCCTGAAGACTCTCAGTGTCCCAGGGCCAGGGCCAGCCACGGTGGCATTTAGGGCATGAAGGAGATGCCCACATCATCAGGATTATCTCAGTGTAGGTTGCTTCCAGATGGAGCCACTCCAGCAGCTTCCATAAATCCAGGAGGACGCAGGAGGGTGGCTTCTGCTGCAGCTGGTGGTGCCAAGTGGGGCGAGGTTCAGTGACCCCCTTTGCTCAGGGCACGCCAATCCCTCCTTGCTGGGCTCATCCCAACCTGGGAACTCTGGCATTGATCCTGTGCAATTATTGGACCCTTACCAAGGCTGCAGAGGTTCCTCTCCATCTGGTGGTACAGCCACACCACTGAGGTGTCCCTTGTCACCCAGCTGGGACAGCTGGCACTGCCTGGCTGTGCCCAGCCGAGCACAGCCCCCAGATCACTGTCCCAGTGCTCCCATCACATTCCCAGCTGGCTCCCAGTGCCCATCTCCTGTGCCAGCAGGGCTTGGGATTGATCCCCAGCTGAAGCCTTGGTGCCTTGAGAACGCTGCCCTAGAGCAGAGTTAAAGAATAAAGCAGGGATTCATTAAAAGGATCTCCTCCATGGATCCACCTTGGGCTGCACAAGAGCCCAGCCAGGGCTGCACCCAAGGTGAACCAAAATGGGCACAAAATGCACAACCAAGCACAGGGTCTGTCACTTTGATCAGTTCTGCTCTATTTGCATATTGGAGTTCATGGTCAAATTACAGCTTTAGCCCATGAAGTTCCATCCTTCTTGCTTTTCTCTCTTCATCCTGCTGTTGTTTGTGCTCTTGGGCTGAGATTTGGATCATTTGTCCTTGGTCCCCAGCTAGAGCAGGAATTGTTTTGTCTCCCTGCTCTGCACACAGAGCTCACCATCCCTTAGTGTGAAGCTCAGACCCGCACACTAAAGCAGCACAGAATCTGAAAAATATAAAAGCTAAAACCTGAAGCATCAGAATAACCAACAAACCTTAAAATATTTCACAGATTGGCTTGGCCATGCTGTGTATTTGTATTTGAAGCAGGACAAAGAGTTTGTTAGGATGAGGAGAAGACAACTTTGCCTCCTGCTGCCATTTTCTTTCAATCCAAAACACCCATGGAAGGAGCTTGGGGAAGAGTTAAAGCAAATGGATCCACCTTGGGCAGCACAAGAGCCCAGCCAGGGCTGCACCCAAGGTGAACCAAAATGGGCACAAAATGGACACCCGGTCACGGGGTCTGTCACTTTGATCAGTTCTGCTCCATTTGCATATTGGAGTTAATTGTCCAATTCCAGCTTTAGGTTATGAAGTCCCACCCTTCTCATATTTCTGTCTTCACCATTGTTTATACTTTTTGGCCTGGAGCTTGTAACAGTTGTCCCTGATCTCAGGTTGGAAAAGGATTGTTTTGTCTAACTAGCCTGTGAAGAGAACTTGCTGACACTCCATATGAAGCTCAGGGTTACACACTAAAGCAGCACAGAATCTGAAAAATATCAAAACTAAGACTTAAGGCATCAGCCTGGACTCTAGTGCCTTCATGCTGTTACTCCAAGCTCTCTGCAGGTTGTTCTGACTGTACTTCTCCCTTGTTTTATTTCCCATCCCAGCTGAATGGCAGCCCTGGGGGAATGTCTGGATACTCACAGCCAAAATCAGCTGCTTTTCCCAGGGCTCGAGGGAACAGGAACCTTTATTTAGTGTATGATGCCTTTCCATGTCCTTGCAGCCCCAGAGCCCTTCATCTTTCTGGAGCTGTGTTTTAATGAAGAGCTTCATTAACAGCTGGACTCAGAGGTCTGAGAGCTCTTTTCCAACCTGAATGATTCTATCCAAACCTTTTGTTTCAGTCCCCTTTCCTAGTCCTCTTTTTCAGTCCTTGATATGTCCTTTTTTTCACCTTACACCCCCTCTCTCATTCCATTTATTCATAAAAAAGCATCCCAGTAGTTCATTGACTTAATTTTGCTGCAGAGGGTGGTTATGAATATTTTTCCCTTTTATATACCTATGGAAATGAAACAATATAAAAGTATAGAGATATCTAAGGAAAAGAAATAAAGGTTAAGAGGAGAGAGAGTAGAGGAAAGATCCCACCATCCAGAAATGAGAGTTGGTTGTTGCAATTTTGATGTCTGTAGGTCCAAGTGATGGTCACAGTCTTGATCCACTGAGGATGAGGAAACACTGAGGCTGGATTGGCCCTTCAGCTCCATAAAAAGGAGCAGAAACCAGTTTATCTTCATGGAAACTCCTGTTTTGGTGTGATGGAAAACCTTAGGAAAGCTTTGCCTGCAGATGCTGTCTCTGCAGGTCTCTGTTCAGCCTGCTGGGTTGGACATCCAGCCAGCCCTGGGGTTGTGTGGCTAAAACAGCCCTGGGTGTTAGAAAAGGATGGGTTTATTTTGTTTATAAATACAATAAGATAGATTTTAACCCCTGCCAGAAGGGAAATGGGCAGAGTTAGGGTTCCAAAATGGGAGCTGCCAGTTAATGAGGATGATTTAGTGAGGACCTGACTTGGTGCTGGGCTGGAAAACTTTGGCTGAAATAATCCACCAAGGCATGGGATGTCATTTTTCCTGCAAGAGACAATATTTGCTGGCTTTGCAGCCTCATGGAGCTGTGCTGGGGGGCTCCATCCCCCTCTGTGTCCCTTGTTCCCTGAATTAGGGACCATCTGGGAAGCAGCTTTTGCCTCGGCTATCCGTGGTGCCAGACTGGGGAGAAATCCTGTGGGAAGTGCAAAAAGCTGGCAAAAAGCTCCTCAGGGCTATAAAAAGCAGAGGCTGCAGTAATTTCTTTTAAGCTGTGTAAATAATTAAAACCCTTCTCCTCTCTGGTGAGGGCTGTGTGGAAGCAACAACTGATCATTGATACCTGCTCAGTTTGTGTGAGCTGCAACATTTAATATTCAGAAAAACGGAGATTTTAGGTGGCATTATTTGGCCTCTAATATGGAAGAGCTTTTTCTCTTCCTGCTGGAGAGTTTTGCTTTTCCCAGCACTCAGCCTTAAATAATTTGTCATTCCATCCTGAAGCCACTGCTAGTTTGTATCCAGCTCTGTCACATTTTCCTGATTGCTGTAATAAATAGGGCTGGAATTAGAAAACATCTCAGAAATCATTTGAAAATGTGAGAGCCCAGCAAGAGAGCACGCAGGGTGATGTCCCTAAGTGAAGGTAACTGCTAAATATGACTTTGTTTATTGAGAGGGACTTGCTGTTTGTTTGCAGACTTGAATTATTCACACTGAGACCACACCAGGCAGACTTGGTGGCTGCTTCCCTCTGGAGAAAGAGCACTGGGAATGCTCTGTCCCCCACCAGGGATTTGTGGATGACCTTTTGAAAGCCAGGTTGTTTTATTTAGGTAATAATCTCTGTGCTCTCCCCTTGCTCTGCTGACCTTTGGATGTGATAATGGCATGTCAGATGGTGTGGAAAAGTCAGTGCCTCTAAAATGTGCCGCTCTTCCAACAGCTGGCTGCATTTCTTTATGGAATTGGGGTTGTCCTCTTTGTTTTATGGAATTAGAGCTGTCCTGAGGAAGGGAAACTGCAGCAGAAATCAATCATCCCTAGGATAACAAATCCCAGAGGGAGCAGAAATGCAATGTGGACACCTCCACACCAGCTGCATGTGGTGGAAACATTTGATGGTCTGTGCCTTGGATATATCAACCATTCCTGTGGCATGGATGGGAATCCTTCTCCCAGGAGCTGCTGGGAATACTCTGCTAATCCCAGAGCTCTGTGCTGTGCTGGCTTGGTGCTTCAACCAGAAACCTTGGCCAGTTTTGGGGGGATCGAGGCAAAGGCAGCATTAAAGCATTTCCATGCACCCCTGGTGGTGTAAATTGGTTGTCCAGCACATTTTGGAGCTGTCTTGAGGGTTTATCTAAACAGCTTTTAAGGATTACACCACTGCAAGTTGGGTTATTTCTGTCCCGCTGTTATCTGCTGACTTAAATAACAGGGAGGCACTTGAACAAAATATGTAATCCAAATAAAAGTGAGTGATTCTGCTGCTGCAGGGAAACAGTGATTTTGGAACTGCTGGGAACAGGTGTGAGATCATTTGTGCCTTTCCCAGAGCTGCAGTTCTGTGTTAGTCCAGTTCTGCTTTGCTGTGCCTCAGCAGCTCCAACCTCACTTTTATATCCAAGAGTTTGTAAGGGAAAGAAGAGGTAGAGCCAGTGAGAGATGAAGGGCAGAAGTTTTGCTGGTGCTGGTACCCAGGGAAGGTCTGGCAGGACCCAGAGGGAAGCACCAGGGCTGGAGGTGGGACAGTGTTGTCTCCCTGATGTCAAATTATCTTGGCAAAGGCATTGCCAGATAAAGAAGTTTCTTCCCATTCACCCAAAAAACTTCCCAGGCCAGGATTTATGGGAGTTGTTCCAAGGTTTGGGAATGCTGGTTGTTTTAACTCAGGGAGAGGGGAAGTAGAGGGTGGAGGTTCCTGTTTCAAAATGAGTGAATATTCATTGTTCTCCCTGCTAACATCAGTGAGTGTGGTACCCAAAAAGTGGCCAGCAAATTCAGCTGACCCCAGGACAGAAATTGTGTCACACTGGGAGATGAAATTCAATCACCCAACTGTGAAATGGAAGAATTTAATCCCACTTTAAATGAAAAACACAGTGTAGCTTTAACTCTAAAGCTGCTGCAGACATCTCCATCTCACCAAAACAGCTGAGCCGCCCTTTTTCATCTTCTTTGTAGAAAACAATCACTCTTCCTGAGGGCTCCCATTGCTGTCCATACACAGCTTCCAGTGTAAATGTAGTCCCTATTCCACTCAGGATTTCTACTCTCATCTCCTCCTTACCTGGAGAGGGACTGGGGACAAGGGATGGAGGGATAGGACACAGGGAATGGCTTCAAAATGACAGAATGGAAATTTAGATGGGATATTGGGCATTAGGAATTGTTCCCTGGGAGGGTGGGCAGGCCCTGGCACCGGGTGCCCCTGGATCCCTGGCAGTGCCCAAGGCCAGGCTGGAAAAACCTGGGACAGTGGAAGGTGTCCCTGCCCATGGCAGGGGTGGCACTGGATGATCCTTAATATCCCTTCCATTGCAAACCATTCTGGGATTCAAGGAAAGGATTCTAGGTCTGTGCCTTTCCTGCTTCCACCTGTGGGACTATTATGACTATTATTATTACTATTATTATTATTATTACTATTATTATTTTTTTTCTCACGTGCTTGTTTGCCACACTTGGGAGGACAGAATGGTTTAGGTTGGAAGGGACCTTAAAACCCATCCAGTTCCATGGGCTACTACACTTTCCACTAATCCCAGGTTGCTCCAAGTGCATCCAGCCTGGCCCCGGAGCAGATTTAGGGCATCCCAAACCCCACACTGGACAGTGCACTTGATTTTCCTGGCTGTGCTCTGCTCCACTTACATTGATTTGCCCTCAGTTGCATTTGCTCCATTTTCTCAGTGTCTCACTGAACACTCCATGAAATGTTTTGAGAAGTGTTGAGCTCTAAATCTTTAAATCATCTGAAAAAAAAAAAAAAAAAAGTGAAGAAAAAAGAAAGGAAGGACAGTTGTCATGATTTAGCTGATCCCACAGTTTCTGCAGAGGTATAACAAGATGAAACATCAGAAATGTAGATAAGATGACATTGTGAATATGTGTGAGAGCTCAGTGCCTGTAAACCTTGAAAGAAGAGATGAAAGCCTGATCTAGCCCATTATGTTGGACATTAATGTAAAACTGCCTGGAGGTTTTTAATGGGGCTTTTGTTATTAAATTTCTGATGCGAGTTAAAAGCCCCTCATTTGTGGATGTATTTAAAATTCATTTTAGTGATGGCAGTGAGGTGTTCCTGGCTCTGTCTGCTCAGCAAAGCAGCGCAGGGAGATGTGTTTGAGCCCTTTCTTTGCTATCTCTTGGTTTCCTGTCATTTCCTGTACAATTGTTGGGTTGCTCTGTAGAAAACATCAAATAACATCATTTATTGATCACAGAGCGAGGGATTAGAGTGATACCATGAGCATCAAAGTGTGCAATTGGAATCTGCTCAGCTGTTGATGATCTGTGTTAAACAACTGTGCCTTACCTCCCTCAAGCCCTTCAGAGCTCCAGGTCCTGATCTGAGTCTGTCACAGACAGGTAGAGAAATTATCAAAGAAAAGCCTCATAAAATTAAGCTAAATTAATAGCTGGCCTGTCACTTCTAAGTAGTTTGCAAGTTCTCATGTAAAAACAATCTGAGGAATGAGAGCTTGTTAACACAACAATCTATTCCTAGGGTCTAAAATAAGTGCATCTGTATAAACAATAAGATCTGTCGCATAAGAATCAGTAGAGAAAATACGTAAACTAATGAGAAATACAGAAGTTTGATAGATATGCAAAATACCATGCACCAGCCAATGTGGATGTATTATCAACAAATAAGATTTGACACAATGCCTTCTGATAATCCTATAAAATATGAGCCACACAATAACAATCTGGCTTTTCCTTCATGAAGATAATGGAGTCTTGGCTAACTTACTGCAACATTAGTCGTGGATTAAATCTCAGTGCTGGGTGCATTTCCATCCCAAGGTGCATTCCTCACACAGGGATTCTTATTCCTTCAGCCCTTTGGAGGCTGCCCCTGTACAGGAGTGATCTCATTCCTCTTGGAGGGCAGCATGGAATCCCCATGGCTCAGAACTCTTTGAGGAGCCCCAGATGGGAGCAGGGCTGGCAGCAGCCCAGGCCAGGGCTGGGACTCTTGGAACACACAGGGAAATTGCCAGGGAGTCCCTGCAGATGCTGGCTTGGCACAAAACTAAAAGTCTCCACTTTGGAACATCAGCTGTGCCCTTAAATTCCCCCACTTCCAGCTTCCCACTTCCGAAGCTGCAGTTCGCCTTTGAAAGCTGTTTTACCAACCCCAAATGCTCCAAATCATCCTTTTAATAAGGATGCAGGAGCTGAGTTGTCATATTTTGCATCTGGGTCAGATTGAGACATTAAAATATTTAAGAGTTGAGCAAGTGCTTAGTGAGGACATGACCTCCTGCTTGGGAAAACAGCAGATCCAGGAGAAAATGCTGCTCCAAGGCTTTTGCTCCCTGCTGCTCACACGTGCCCTTGCTAAGTATTGAAGCTGACATTTAGAGGAAAAAGGATTTGCTCTCATGTTTTATGGTTGCAGAGGGTAAAGTCCTGCAGGAGTGAGCCTTGCACCGGTCACAGATCACACTCAGCACTTCCCAAAGTCCCCTGAGAATTAAATATGTTCCTATTAAATATGAATATTAAATAATAATTTGAAATATATGAGATTTAGCTGGGTTTAGTTGGTTTTAGCTGTTTTTTTCTTGCAACCAGCTAAAACTCTGTTAATTTGAACTTCCTTTCACTGAGTTTGGGAAATGCAGCAGCAAAATGAAGAATATTTCCTCCCGTTTCTATTTGTGTTTCAACCTCTCCATTGTTTCCCAGGCATGCAGGTTTTTATCAGTGCCTTATTATCCAACTCCTTGTAAATGGAGAAACCACTCAGACTTCTCAGGAGAGCCAGGAGAGGGTAAAGGCTGGGAACAAGTAGTGCTGTACCTTCCCTTTGCTGGTGGGTTGCTGATGGTTTGAGGTGGGAGTCTCTCCACTCAAGTGTCCTTTTATGTGAATCTCTTTGCATGGCTTCAAGCATTTTGCAAATTGTTTTAAACACAGCTGGGGGGAAGAAATACAAATATTTGTTGGACCTGCAGCATCTCCTGTGCAGTTATACAGAGGAGGTGAGAATAAGAGAGCTGAGCTTGGGGGGTGCCAGGGGCTGCTTTGCTCAAAAACTCAACAGGAGCTGCTGCAGTGAATTCTCCTTTTGAGTCAGTGAGGGTTGGATGGCACAGCCTGGCTTGGAAATGAAAATAATTGCAGACAACTCAGCTGTTTGAAAGTTTTCCTAATTTTCCTCAAGTTTCAGTGGATGGCATTACTTAGAAAAAGAACATTTCTAGCAGAGGGCATCACTCCTTCTGCTGCAGGGGCTCAGGAGAGGCTGATCTGTGCCACCCCTTTGGAGAAGGCACAACAGGGATGCCAAAGGATTTGCAAATGGCATTGAAAATGTCTCTAGAAAAAAAAAAAGACTCAATTATATTTTATTATGGCCTTCTAAAAACTCTCCATGGCTTGGAATAGATTACAGTCCCAGCAGTATTTCTCTCCCATTTCCAGTGTTCTTATTGGGAAGAATCCTACTGTCATGTTGGACTCTAATTGCTAATTTCAAAGTGATAATTTTCAATCAACTTGGAGTCCTTCAATTTAAAAAAACCCCTTTCACTGTTAAAAAATAAAATTATCCAAGACCACTTCCAAGATACACCCAAAAGCATCCAGCCTGCTCTTTCCTCGGAAACCTATTTTTACAGTTCTTTGTACACAGAACTTCAATCCTTGTGCCAATGCTAATTTACAATTATGAACTCCACCTGAGAAGGTCCTAAATTAGTGGGTTTTGCCCCATTCCCACATTGCAAAGCTCCAGTGTTGAGAGATGAGAATCCAAAGTGACTTGGGGTGATTTGGGGGAGTCAGGATCAGACCTGTGAATGAAGAGTTTGGGTTTTGCTGCCTCTTAAACTGAATAATGCAGAAAACAGCCCAGCTTCAGCAAGTGGGATTAACCTCTTCAAATTGGGATGGTTGGTGGAGTTAGGATCAGACCTATAAACAAGGAGCTGGTGTTTTGCTGCCTCCAAAACTGAATAATGCAGAAAACAGCTCAACTTCAGCAAGTGGGATCAACATCTTCAAGCTAGGGTGATTGGTGGAGTTAGGATCAGACCTGTGAATGAGAAGTTGGGGTTTTGCTGCCTCTAAAACTGAATAATCCAGAAAATAGCTCCGTTTCCAGCAGTAGGATCAATCTCTTCAAATTAGGATGACTGGGGGAATCAGGATCAGACCTGTGAATGAGGAGCTGAGGTTTTGCTGTCTCCAAAACAGAATAATCCAGAAAACAGCTCAGTTTCCAAAAGTAGGATCAACCTCTTCAAACTGGGGTGATTTGGGCAGTCAGGATCAGACCTGTGAATGAGAAGTTGGGGTTTTGCTGCCTCCAAAATGAATAATCCAGAAAACAGCTCAGTTTCCAAAAGTGGGATAAGCCTCTTCAAAATGGGGTGATTTGGGCAGTCAGGATCAGGCCTATAAACGAGGAGCTCAGGTTTTGCTGCCTCCAAAACTGAATAATGCAGAAAACAGCTCGTTGTCCAGAAGTGGGACCCTTCCCAGTGAGTCTGGGCATTATCATTTGTGTGCCATCTCTTTATTTGATAAGGTGCAGCCTTATCTGGCTCTGCCCTTAGAAATGCCCAGTGCCCATTAGTGATATTTATTTGTCCAATAAAACACAACATTGCCAGCTTGGACCTGTTCATTTGTATTTTTTACACTTCTGCTCTTTACTCTCAGTTTCTATGGGAACCTGGGCTGTTACAGCAGTGGGGAATAAAGAGATGAGGAGAAGTCTTGGAAAACACAACTCTGTTTCTCCTCTGAATTGGCAGGCACAAACACTCAGCTTAGATCCAAACAAACTGGGAAAGGAGCAATCAAGGCAGGAGAGTTGATAATCATCAAGTCCCTCCTTGCTGAAACATTTTCTGCTTGGAAAATCCAGGTGTGATGCTGAAAAGCTGGGATTGAGGAGGAGATAACAGGTTGTAGTGCTTGACTTTATGGCTATTTTAGTGCAGAGTGCTCCGGTGCAAGTGAAAATTTTATCAAAGCCCTCTCTTTTTGGTGCAATTAATTACAGCTGATGAGGTGGAAATGGGGTTCATGTAAAATTTTGTATATGAGAAGCACACTGCAGGTCCCCCATTCCAGGGGATCCTTCAGGATCTGCTGCTTCTCTCAGTGGTTAATGCAGATGGGCTGAAATAATGAGCAGGAAATAATTAGGAAAATCCCCTTAAGGACATTGCTTGCAGCACCATGATGGGAATTCTGGACAAGATGCTGGGCTCAATGATCTGACAAGTCTTTTCCAACACAAATGATTCCGTGTTTGCACTTCAGCCTGACTGGGAAGGATGTGGGTGCAGTGCTCTGAATGCAGAGTGTCAACAAGGTGAAGATGAATTTTTCATCTTCCAAGAGGTCTGTGTTTAAAATCCAGCAGATGTGGTGAGGATATAAACAACAAAAAGGCTTTTGAAACAGTTGGCCCAGAGCAGCTGTGGCTGCCCCTGGGTCCCTGGAAATGTCCAAGGCCAGGTTGGAGCAGCCTGGGACAGTGGAAGGTGTCCCTGTCCATGGCAGGGGTGGCACTGGGTGGGCTTTCAAGTGTCTTCCAAACCATTCCATGATTCTGGGATTTCAGCAGAGTCACTTGCTCAATAGCAGCAGAGCCTCTAATGTTGAAGGCTCCTGTTTTCCACAGCCCTTGGGCTGCAATTGGCTCATCCTCCCATCCCTGAATCCAGGGGAGGGGTTTGGAGCCCTGGCAGCTTTGGAAATACCACAGCTGAAGCCTCAAAATCCACTCTGCTTAAAAATAAACAGAGAACCACATGTTTTGTGCCTTAATAAGCTAAAACATTGGCACCTACTTAAAAAGGCAGTTTTGATTTAGTCCTGAGGGATGCAGACACTCCTAATCCCCATGTATAGCTTACAAAGGAGCTCTGCCCCCCCCTGCCTTGCCTGGTGTTAATCAGGCTGAGGTGCCTGACAGGAAAATCTCACAGAATTAAGTTTGTTTGGTGCAGAGCTGAGTTCAAGCCTCTCCTGATTCGTTTTCAGTCAAAGGGAAGCTCATCTGAAAGCTCCACTGCTAATTCCAGGAAAGGAAGGAGGCATTAAGGCTCTCCTGGGAGTTTCAAGTGACAGCAGAGCCATTAGCAGAGGGGAAGTGCAGGAAGATGATCTTTATCAGAAACCACATATTTGGCTGTAGAGCTCGACCCCAGCAATCACTGTTTACCCCTTGGTTAAGGATTGTTTTATTACATTTAAAAAGAAATGTTTCTGGGTTTCTCATCCTCTCAGTGAGCAGCAGGTAGAGTTTGGGTGTTCATTAAAGATGCTGACAGAGTAAAACCTACTTGTAAAGGAAAAGGTGATCCCCTTTGAAGATAGAAATGGGCTTTTGGAAAGGTTTTGTTTAGACTGGAGAAGTCTAAACGAAGGTTTTGTTTAAACTGGAGAAGTCAATGCAGAAGTGAAGGCCTTTATAAAAAGTCTCAATTTTTCTTGGGAATATCTTCAGGCACTGGAAAGCCACAATTAGAGCTTCTCTCCAGGCTGAATAATCCAAACTGTCCCAGCCCTTCCTCCCTGCAGAGCTGCTCCATCCCTCTGCTCATCCTGGTGCCTGCTCTGGACTTGCTCCAACAGTTCAAATCCTTGCTGTGATCTGAGTTTTGTCTGGAATGCTCACACAAAGGGATCATCCCCTTGGAAGGGCTGAGATTTCTGCTGGGAAAGCACAGGGAGGGTGAGTTTGGTGTGCAACATTCTGCTCCTTCTTGTAAAACCTTTCCAGGAGCTCCTGTGAACCAACCAGAATATTCCAGGGAATATCACCACATGTTTGCTCTGCTTTTTCACATTCTTCCTGTTCTCCTGAGGAGAAAAATGAGGCTTTGACCTGATCCCAGACATCCCAGAGGTGATCTGCCCCAGGGCACATCTCCAGTGTATCTTCATTTTCCACATCAGGAAATAGATCTGAAGAGAGGAAATTATTAACCAAAATTCCTAAAAAAACAGGTCTGATATCATCCTGCCCTCTCCCATCTTCTGGGAACAACTGGCACAGAAGGACACCAAGTAGGAAAAGCTTCACCTGCAGAATTATTTCCCCTGTAAGGAGCTAACACTGGGTCTTTATAGCATAGAATTAAGCTGAAAATCAGGTATTTAATGTGGAAGAGTTCCTAGGCCAGGGCATGTTCAGCATGATCCCAGATATTAAACAGTCAGATAGTCCAAAAACCCCTGAATTTTAGTGGAATGATGTCTCCCTTTACTAAATACGTCTTGAAAATGGTGAATTGTGGGCAATTTTCAGGCTGGAGAGTCCCAGCTTGCTCAGCCATGACTCCTGTGGTGCTGTAGTTTGTATAAAGCTAAAGTTTGTTTTCCTGCCGCTTTCCTGGTGATCCCTGACGTTCCGTCCTTCTTCTAGCCCATCAGCATGGAGCTGATGCTTTCCTGTGGTCATTTTGAGAGGAATTGTCATCCCAGAGCCTGGTTTTGGCATTGGAAGTTTGGATTATTTTTTCCTATCTCTGTTTGATTTCATCTTTATTGGGAAAGCACTGAGGTGCTTCTGCCAGGCTCTTCCCAAGGTCCTTCTGCAGCTCATTTTGGTTCACTCTCTTTTTTTGGTTCACTTTCTTTTCTGCTGCTCTGAGTGGCTGAGTGTTCACAGACAGCTTTTAGGAACCTTTATTCATCTGAATTTTGACTCCAGCAAGCAGCAGCAGCCTCAATGTCAGGGTTACAGGTGGTGGCCTCCTGCTCACCAGAGCAGTTCTTTCTCCATGAAAAAACCTCTCCTTTTGTCTCCTGGCAGCTTTGTGTCTTCAATGGCCTTTGCTGGGGAACATTCTGAGAGAACTTTTGGAAACCATATAAAATCTGTTGAGCAGACCAACCTTAAGTGTGACCCTTTCAGGAACCGCTATAAGTCCCATTGTGGGAGACAGTGAATCAATTTTATTCTACTCTTGGTGAGAGTTTTCACTAAAAAAGGTACAGGAATACAAGCCAGAGGTCCCCAGGTCAGCTCTGCAAGATTGTCACAAAATCCCAGGGATAACTAAGGCTGGAAAATCCCTGCCAGCCCCTGGAGCCCCAGCTGTGCCCAGTGCCCACCTTGTGCCCAGCCCAGAGCACTGAGTGCCACCTCCAGCCCTGCCTGGGACACCTGCAGGGCTGGGCACTGCAAAGCTCCCTGGGCAGCCCCTGCCAAGGCCTGGAATTGAATTCCAAAATGGAATGATGGAACTGGGATTGTGGGTGTGGAGTTTCAATAGAAGTGTGTGATACCACATGGTGGAAAATTTAGAGTTTAATGTTTTAGAATATAGTAATATACATAAACAAGATGGAGGTTTCAGGGCAGAGGCTGGTCCTTCCTCTTCACCTTCTTCTCCATGGGTTTGGGTGGTTTTGTGTAACTGGATAAGAAAGTCTGCATTGCAGGTCATGGGTGGTTGGTTATTGTGTTAAAAGTAAAAATAATTCAGGTGTCATTTCCTAATTGGACAGTTTATCCTTAAAAGGCCTTGTATAGAGAGAGATGGAGCTCCATTTTTAGTTTGTTAGAGTGAAGTTCTGTAGAACTCAGGGTTTGTGAGACTGTGACATAGATAAGAACTAATTGACCCTTTGCATGCAGAAATTGCTGCTGCTGTCCCAGCTGAGCCTCCCCTGGCCCAGCCTGAGGCCCTTTCCCCTTGTCCTGTCCCTGTTCCCTGGCAGCACAGCCCGACCCCCCCTGGCTGTCCCCTCCTGGCAGGGAGTTGTGCAGAGCCACAAGGGCCCCCTGAGCCTCCTTTGCTCCAGGCTCAGCCCCTTGCCAGCTCCCTCAGCCCCTCCTGGGGCTCCATTCCCTGCCCTGGACACGCTCCAGCCCCTCCAGGGCTCTCTGGCCAGGGGGTCCCAGAACTGGACACAGCCCTGGGGTCCCTCAGCAGGCCCAGCCCATGGGACAGGCCCTGCCCTGGCCTGTGGCCACCTCATGGCTGGCACACCCAGGGCCCATTGGCCTCGTGCCCCCTGGGCACCCCTGGGCTCCTGCCCAGCCCTGGCACAGCCCCCAGGGCCTTTCCCCAGGGCCCTTTCCAGCCCCTGTGCCCAGCCTGGAGCTGCAGGGCCTGGGCTGAGCCAGGGCAGGACCCAGCACTTGGCCTTGCTGAACCTCAGCCCATGGATCCAGCCTGTCCTGGTCCCTCTGCAGATCCCTCCAGCACAGCCACACTCCAGCCAAAAATATCTTATATAATTTCCTTGTCTCCTGAGGAAGCAGTGAGGGTGTAAATCAATGCAGGTGTATGGAATTCCAGTTTATCTGTGCTTCCTACAGAAAAATTGTGTCAGCAAATTAGGGGAGGGCACTGGGAGGGCAGGCACGGCTGTGGGGACAAAACTGTGATGAAAATAATTAGGATGTTTTGAAAAAAAAAAATCCTGCTAATTATCCTGCTCCATAAAAGCAGCACAGAAACCAAATGAGGGTGTGGAGGAGCACACAAATGTCCCCAAAGGCTGGACCTTCATAGGGCTGTTTAAAGGTGTGCAGCAATGGGATGGAGGATCGTCCCTGGAAACGTGGGATATTCCTGCCCTCCAGTGGAAGTATGGGAAAGTGCTGGGGAAGGGATAGGAACCTTCAAAGGGATGCTGAGAAACCCTCAGGAAGCTCCTTGCTTTTGATCCTCTGTCCTCTGAGCTGCCTCTGGTGTGGTGAACCAGAGCCCTTGGTCCCCTCTGTGTCCCCACCCCAGAGCTGATGCTATGCCCGTGCTGGTTTGGGCATTGGAAATTTGGGTTATTTTTTTCTATCTCTATTTCATCTTTATTGGGAAAGCACTGAGGTGCTTCTGCCAGGCTCTTCCCAAGGTTCTTCTGCAGCTCATTTTGGTTCCCTCTGTTTCTTTTCTGCTGCTCTGAGTGGCTGAATGTTCACAGAAAGCTTTTAGGAGCCTTTATTCATCCGAATTTTGACTCCATCAAGCAGCCCCAGCCTCAGGGTCACAGGTGGCTCCTTGCTTTTGATCCTCTGGCCTCTGAGCTGCCCCTGGTGTGGTGAACCAGAGCCCTTGGTCCCCTCTGTGTCCTCACCCTAGAGCTGCTGCTGCTCCCATTGAATTTTCCAGAGCTGGGGTGAGATTCCAGTGTTGGGAATGTGGCTTGGAGGGGTTTGGGGGGAGCTCTCACCCGTGCAAGTTCAGCTCCTGGGATAGCACAAGCCCTTTTCTAAACCCAGCTGAGTGTGTGGGAGGTGTTTTAGGAAATGTTGTGCTCCATCAGAAAAGCAGGAATGATGTTGAACTGCTGGGATGTGTAGGATTTTTGGTGGCTGGATTCCCCAAATGAGCAAGCTTGAACCTCTTTCCCAGACAAAGAGTTACCTGAGGAAAAAAATCCCCAAAAAACTGGGAGTTCAGGTGGTTTGTTTGGTTTTGTTTTCCTAATATCTTCCTGATTAGCACAGGATAATTAATAATTCAATGATGTTGGAGCACTTGAGAGTTTTTCCCGTGGTGAATTTCAGCACAGCAGCAGCAGAGCACTGAGAACTCTGTTTCTGCCTGGCTGCCATGTGTTAAAGAAATAAATAAATGCCTGATAAGAACTTCCTTTTATCTGGTCAAGACAAGCTGTAAGATTGAGCAGCTCCTGTCTCACCATGTCAGACACAAACAGCTTCCAGGGCAGGCTGAGAAACACAGCTCTGGGTTTTGGTGCTCTCAGACACTCCAAGGAGGGCTCTTGACTTTCCCAGTTTATCCCAGTTCTGTGCAGATCTGCTGGAAGTGCCTCAGTGCATCCAGCTGGGTCCTGTCTCTGCCAATGCCCTCCAGCAGATGTCCAGAAGGGGGAGAAGAGCAAAGAGGTGATTATTGATTTATTAATTGGCCTCCTCTGCTCTCCAGTGATTTGGGACTCGGGCACTTCCTGATGTCGATAGATTTCAGCATTCCTTGGTGGGTTTCTCTTCCCTGAATCTGCACAGCTGCTCTCCATGGCACAGCCTGACCTTTTCAACTTTGACCATCTCCTGCCAGTTGTCTTTTCCCCTAGCACAGAATCCACTCCAGATCTGTGCCCCTCACCATCACTTTCCAGTACCTTTTCCAAATTTACTCCTTAGCTTTTGAGCTGAGGGCAGTAAAGGTGGATGAAACACCATCACCACCTCCTTATGCAGGATTTTTTTTTCCCCTCACTTCTTTTCGAGTGTAGGTATTACCTTGTCTCTCAGTTTTTATTTCCTTGTTCAGTTTTTCACCTCAGCCTTTTGGTGATTTCATATCTTTGACCAATGCTGTCACTTCACTTCACTTCTTCTCCTTTTTTTTTCCAGTTCATCCCTAAAGATGTTCAACAGGAAGCATCTGAGCGCTGCTGGCTTCCCTCCATTAGGAAAACGAGCCATGCATTTCCCATTTTGAACTTTTATTTTTGTTTTAATCAATGCACAGACCTTTCTTATATCCTTTCAAACCTCGTCAGATGCCGTTAGGAAATCCAAGCCAACTGTATCCAGCAGATCTCTCCTTCCCACGTGCCTGGGGACTCCTTCAAAGAGCTCCAGTAGGCTTGGGAAGCTCCTTGGCACTTCCCCAAAGAACTCTGATTTATCCATGTGTCAAGTGCTTCTGTTGGAACAGATGTTGGGTTGAGGGGACCAGAGGGCTCTGGATCCCATCAAAAAGCCACTTCTATCCTGGAGGTCACACAGAAGTGCTGGGGGAGGCCCATCTGGTCCCTTGGTGGGCTTGGGTCCTCTCCTGACACTTCAGTGGGGCTCCCCTGGAGCTTCCCTGGGAAGGAAGATGTGCTGGGGGGTTCTCCCCAAGAGCTTCCACATTGAGCCCAGTGGTAAAAAGTGCACTGAGCTTCTCCCACGTGGCTTTGTTCTCCTTGGTGGGCTCTTTCCAGAGGATCTCTGTAGGGTCTCCACAGCCCATGGTCAGGCTTGTGCTGCTGCTGTGGTCAGGAAGGGTTTATTATTTGGTTTGAAGCCTTTTGAAGTTGTTATTTGCCTTTTTGTGTTCTGTCTGATGGCGTTTCCCCTTTCAACTGGACATGGTTTGGTTCTTTTTTCTTGATTTGTTTGAAACTACTTCATATTTGAAGGGTGCTCTTGCTTTTAATATCCTGGCTCTTGCTGCCGCTCAGGCACTCCAGATTCCTGCTGACCTCTCCTAGAACCATGCTGGACGTGTTGGCTGTGTCCAAATCCCCATGTGCCTCTGTTGAGATTTCATTCTCTTCATCAGCTCCTTCAGCTGCTCTTTGAATTTCCTTTTGTGACTTTTCAAGTGGTGCTTTTGTATGAAACCTCTCTCCAGCAATGTTAGATCATGATTTTTCTCTTACAAGGAGGTTCTCCCAAAGGTAGGACTTTGAATTAGGCCTGGCTTATCTTTTCTTATCTATCATGTTCTTGTGGCTGCCCAATCCCTGAAAGTGTCCAAGGCCAGGTTGGACAGGACTTGAAGCAAGTGGAAGTTGTCCCTGCCCATCACATGATGATTTTAATGTCCTTTACAACCTAAACCGGATCACAGCCACCCATGCTCATCCTTTGGGTGCGCAGAAATCTCATCCTTCCTTGTTTACACTGGAATTTCCAGCTACAGTTGATTTTATAATTTGTTTTGTTAAGCTGATTTAGCACAATAAATTACTCTTTTTTTAGGACAGGCTGTTTGGTGTAGCCTTCCTGTCTTCAGCATCTTCTGGGGGTGTAATTCTGCCATCCCAGAGACAGCTCTGCCATTCCCCTGTGCCAAAATAACCTTCCTGAGAGCTGAGACCTCCTAATTCTCCTCTTCTTCACCCTTAGACCTTTCCTGGATGTTTGTGCATGCACAGGTGCTTTGGTTTTCCTGCTTCTCCACATTTTCTCCAAATGAACCCTTCATTCTTCTGCCTTTTCCTGCCTTTTGCCAGGTAAAGGTTGTTTGTGTGGAGGTGTTGAACTCTTCCTGCCTTGCAGAGTCCATTCCACGTGGAGCCAAAAGGACCTGCGTGGCCCAAGATGTTGGTTTTGCTTTCCAAAGCAATGCTCACACAAAAAAGCAAAATCTCCGCAGGTAACTCCAATTAGAAGTGGGTTTGGAGCAGTGAGATCCCAGGATAGGGTTGGTTATGTGGAACCAGGTTTAATGAGCTCTTCCCATATTTTCATCTGTCTGCAAGGGAAGCACTAAACCCCTTTTGTGAGGGAAAATCTTCTTCCTGCCTGCTCCCACTTTTCCAGTAGGATTTTCTGTGATATTCCCTTCATTCCTCTTCCATGTCACCTCTTTTTTTTCCCAAGTAAATTAGGATGGAAAATGGAACAGCTTCCACCAGCAGTGGCAGCACGGCTGGAGCATTGGCCAGAGGGATAAAGGTGGAGTGCCAGGAAACAGGGAATGGCTTCCCACTGTCAGAGGGCAGGGATGGATGGGATATTGGGAATTAGGAATTGTTCTCTGGGAGGGTGGGCAGGCCCTGGCACAGGGTGTCCAGAGAAGCCTCTGGATCCCTGGAAGTGCTCAATATGAGGTTGGAGCAGCCTGGGATGCTGGAAAGTGTCCCTGCCCATGGCAGAGGTGGCACTGGATGGGATTTGGGGTCCCTTCCATTCCAAACCATTCCATGATTCCATGCAATGCCCCTCCCAGCCCTTGGAGAAGGAACACAGGTTCTCTCAAGGTAGAGCTCTGCCTCTTAGCCAAGCTGGAATCCCTCTTGCAAGGGATTTACTCCCACAGGGAAAAAATTTCCCATCGGGAAAAAAGAACCGAGGGCAAAACACTGGCAGAGCAGCCTGAAACCCCTGGGACCTGAACAAATGCACAGTAAGTGATGAACACAGCGAGTTGGACAAATAAGTGTGTCTGACATCATCAATTTATTGATCCGCTCCCCACATTCCTTAAAAAATTTAAGAAGAGAAAGCTGCAACCAAGTTGCCATGGTGAGCTTTCCCATGCAGGTCCTGCCTGGAGGCTGGAGGCAAAAAGGGCTCCTTGGAGTTGACACCATTTTTGGGGTTCTTGGGATCTAATTAGCACTTTGTAATTAGCTGGGGAGATTCCATCTTCCACTACTGTGATTAGAGCAATTTCAAGGTGTAGTTAGGCTGAGCTTTCCTTGAGATCATGTCTGGCTTTCCAAAGGTGGAACTGAGGCTCTTTCCCAATGAATCCCAACAATTTTCCCTAAAATACCTTTGGTGTTGTTCAGTGGTACCTTGGAATCCAGTTTGGGATGTATTGGCCTTGCTTAGTAAATTTGGAATTTTAATGCAAAATTCTTGTTTTCCTAAGTTGTTTTCCATGTTCCCCTTGGTGTTTTCCAAAAGAAAAAAAATCCCCAAGGGATCTGTAGGTATTGCCTCTGAATTCAGTCAGAAAAGTGAAAGGAAAAACCCTTGATTCCCTCTTTTCCAAAGAGATTTTATTGTCTATAGATCCAAACTGTTGAATCTGAAACTAATGAGGACAAAAGAGGGAATTCAGGGAATTGTCTCCTTTTTCATCAAAATACTCATTTTTTTCCCCTTCTAAAATATTCAAGGGAATTAAAGATCACTGTGGGAAGTTTGTTTTCCACGGCCTTTGTGTTATTCCTTTAGGAGTTGGGTGGGTGTTCTCACAGAAATCTGAATCTGCTGAATCTGGGGGTTTAAACCCCAATTTGCCCCAGGAATCCATGATTTGAATATTAATTTATTTGGCTGTTGATAAATAACATTTTACTGCTTTTCCATTTTATACCAAATATTCCCAAATTCCGAAATTCCATTTTATACCAAAAATTCCCAAATTATTCCCCACAAATTAAAAAAAAAAAAACAACCCAAATCCCCCCAAAATTCTGCAAAATTTCCCCAAAAAATCCCCCCAAATTGCCTAAAAATAAAAAAAATCCCGCAAAATTCCCCCCAAAATCCAAGAAATTAAAAAAAATCAAGAAAAGTCCACAAAAATTTTCCCCAAATTTATTAAAAGTTCTGAAAAAAATCCCAAAAAATTTTCAAAAAATTTATTAAAAATTCTTTAAAAATCCCAAAAAATCCCCCCAAAATCCCAAAATTTTGCCCAAAACTCCCCTGGATTTGGCTCCTGGTGGCGCTGCCAGTGACCAAGGTGAATGCCCAAAAAATGCCCCAAAAAAGTGCCCAAAAATGCCCCAAATATTTCCAAAAAATGGCAAAAATATCCCCAAAAATAGAAAAGAAATTCCCAATGGGATGAAATGAGGTTGTGAGAGGTCTGAGTGCAGCATTTGAGGTGTTGTGAGAGATCTTCTGCTTTTCCTTAGGAATTTGTTCCCTGGGCCAGGATAGAATGTGCTGTGAGGCATTTTTATGGTCTCCAGCTAAAATCACCCAGAATTAAAACAAGAGACCAGGAAAAAGAGAGGGAAAAGAGAAGGAACAACCCCCATCCTTAAGCAATATCCTCTAATACTGCACAGAACAGGAAACTCCACCAGAGGAAGGAATACTCCACATCCTCCCTCCGCCCCTTTTAATTAAAATGGATTAAAATCTGGGGGGGTTTAATCAGACTATGCTGTAGGGTGTCTTGTTTGAACTATTTCAGGACATTTTAGCAGGAGGTGGGGAGAGTCCTGTTGGAAGCATGGAGCTGTATTTTTTGGAGCTCAGGATGAACATGTGCATCTGAAAAACAAATACACATTTCCATGTGGATCTCCCTGTGACTTCCAGAGAAAATCAGGGGCTGTGTTCCCCAAAAAATCTCTTTGTGCTCTTCTGAGAGCACCTAGGCTCTGATCTCCATGGAGTTCCCATCAGTTGGCATTTTCTATCCCATTTTTTTGGCCCTTGCACTGAAATTGTGGCTTTTTTTGGCCCATCAATATCTTGTAGATGTTTAATGAACAATTCCACAACTTGTGGGGAGTGGAGAGGTTGAGATTTTGGGAGCTCAGACTCTTGAGGGCTCAGACTCTTGTGATCTTTAAAGGGAGTGATGAACTTCTCTGTGTTACAATAGGAGAGGATCCCGTGTGAATATCTGGGTGGAAAAACAAGGTGAAATTCGCATTTGAAGGGGTTTTCTCTCAGATGAGGTCCCACTGTGGGGTGGGAGGCACTGAATCCAGCAGCACGAGGTGTTCAGTGAGGTATCACCAATCTCTTGGCACATTTAGGGCTTCAACAAAACTCTTTTCAGAAAATCCAGACTTTTCAAAGAAACACTTTCTGAGCTGCTTTGGCTGCATTTCAGTGTGTTCAGTAACAATTCTGGGTGAGACCTGTGCAACATCCAAGTCTTCAAAGCCCCATAATGCCAACAAATCTCTTTGTTTAACTACTGAACTAACCTGGGATGAGCTCAGCTCGCTGCAACAGCACAGTATCATGTTTGTGTTGCTGAGCTCTCACTGAAAAGTGATTTGCTTTTAAAAAGGAGAGGGGATAAGTGAACCTGTGAGTATTTAACCCTATATATTTAATTTCAGATCCCCTTCCAGAGGAAGTTAGAGATGCCATGGCTTTAACATCTGGTTTAGCTTTGAGCTGCCACTCAAAGCTCTCTTTCTGTAAGAAAATCTGAAGCAGGGGTGTGTAATTTTTTCCTGATGTGAAAGGCTGTGAGTTCAGGTGCTGGGGCATGCAAGAGAAATTCCCAGCCCTTAAACCATGGACTTGAGAAGAATTCCAGCCTTTCTTTTCCATGCAATGGTGTGGTGGTGTTCACAGGGGTCCCAGGACAAGGGAAGAGACGAGAATCTTGACTCCATGTTTCAGAAGGCTGATTTATTATTTTATTATATATATTATTATAAAATAAAATTATATATTAAAACTATACTAAAAGAATAGAAGAAAGGATTTCATCAGAAGGCTTGAAAGGAAAGAAGTGGAATGATAACAAAATCTTGTGACTGACCAGCGAGTCCAATCACAGCTGGACTGTGATTGGCCATTAATTAAAAACAATGACATGAGACCAATCAAAGATTCACCTGCTGCATTCCACAGCAGCAGATAATCTTTGTTTACATTTCATTTCTGAGGCCTCTCAGCTTCTCAGGAGAAAAGACCCTAGCAAAAGCATTTTTCATAAAATATGTCCGTGACACAATGGTCTCAGCAGCTGCAGCTTCAAACCCAGTGGCACCACCAGCATATGTCTTTTAAAAATCCCAAGGAAAAAGCTCTTGGTTTAGATTTTTGAAGGTGTCAGATGTGGAAGGCAGTGAGAGGAGCAGCTAAATCTGGAGTTCAAGCCACCTCAGAAGGGTGGGCTGGAAGGAGATACCTGATCTAAGGAACACCTGGGTTTTTATTCCCATCTGTTTACCTTGGATCCATCCACAGATCCATCTTTTCACTCTTTCAGTATGGTTTGCAATTAAAAAAAAAAAACAGAAAAATTGAGAGTAGAAGATGAGTTTTATGTTCTTCTTCTTGGTCTCCCTTGGGGCAGGGCAGCAAATCCTCATCTGGAGGTAAATCCTCTCTGAGCAGCCAGGGTCAGTGGGTGGCATCCATCCCTCCCTGGATTGGCATTATAGGGTAGCTAATCCCAGGCAGGAATTATTGATGGAGAGATCCTGGAATAATTTTGGGATCTGAACTTGTGAGCGAGCTCATAAATGGCAAAAACGTGACAGAGCTGGGAATGAATTCAGCTGTTCTGTAATGTTTGTGATGAACAGGAAAACAGGCAAAGAGCTGGGCTTTTGCTTGGAATGGCAGTTTTTCCTTGGAATGGCAGATTTCCCTGAAAGGAGCTTTGGGAAGTTCCCAGGTGCATTTGTGCATCATGAGGAGATGGGCATGTGGTACGCAGAGGAAGGAGCACAGAGGCCTTTCACATGATGTTTCAGGTTTTAGCTTTTATATTTTTCAGATTCTGTGCTGCTTTAGTGTCTGTGGGTCTGAGCTTCACATTAGGGGATGGTGAGAAACAATTCCTGCTCTAGCTGGGGACCAAGGACAAATGATCCAAATTTCAGACCCAAGAGCACAAACAACATGGACTGAAGAGAGAAAAACAAGCAGGATGGGGCTGCATGGGCTAAAGCTGGAATTGGACAATTAACTAGGATATGCAAATGGAGCAGAACTGATAAAAGTGACAGACCCCATGACCAGGTGTCCATTTTGTGCCCATTTTGGTTCGCCTTGGGTGCAGCCCTGGCTGGGCTCTTGTGCTGCCCAAGGTGGATCCATGGAGGAGAGCCTTTTAATAAATCCCTGCTTCATTCTTTAACTCTGTTCTAGGCCAGCCTTCTCAAGGCATCACCCCTACATGCAGACCATTGTTATTCCCTGCTCTCACTGCCTACTCTGCCCGAGGGGCATTTTGGGGCCAGCACCCCCTTCCAGCTGATCCATGGAGACCTGGGAGTGCTCAGATCCTGGAGAAGTCTGGGGAGCAGGTTTGGCCTTTCCCAACAAGGCTTGGTTTCATGCCCTGCTTGTTTTTTCTTGCTCCAAAAGTTTGTCAGGGAACATCTCCCCCCAGAAGTCCTGACCCCATGGATTGATATCCAGAGGCAATGCTGGATAAGAAGGGTTTGCACCTAGGATGGGACCTCTGAGAGGATGAGTGGCACTACACCACTAAGAAATAGGGATTTGCTCTCAGTGCCTCCCAGGAATTTGCTTCCAGGCATTCCCAGGCTCTGGATCCTGCTGGTTGTGTCAGTGCCCTGTGACTGTCCCTGCTCCCCTGTGTCCCTCAAACAGGGCACAGCTGAAGCTCAGCATCTCATCATGAGGACACAAGGTGCTTTTGTTTTCACTTTCACCTCTTCCTGGATTCCCCATTGCCCCAAATCCCTTGGAAAGATGTGATCCTGAGCTTTTCAGAGCCATTGGAGCCAGCAGGGGAGGGAAGGGAAGCTGTGGCAGCCCTGCCACCATTTGCTGCATCTGCTCCTCCTTACATCACTTTCAAGGATGTCACCTCCTGGTGACAGCAATTGCAGCCATGTCCCTGCCACTTGCCATTATTCACTTTTACTCAAATTTGACACAGCACAAATCCAATCTAGGGAGCTTTACATGATTTCAGGGTACCAGGCAGGCAGGGTCTCATGGATGGACCAGAAGCAGTGGGTTATTTCATCCCAGCTAAAATATGGGCAGTTAGATGGAGAGTTAGAATAGCCACAGAACTGAAGATTTGGGGGAATTCTTGCTTTCTTTTACAAAGATTATTTTTTAATTACTCCATCAGAAGCAGCATTTAATAAGAAACAAATTGTGGCTGCCCCATCTTGGAAGTGTTCAAGAAAGGGTTGGGAGCAGCCTGGTCTGGTGGAAGGTGTTTGGAACAGCAAGATTATGAAGGTCCTTTGCATGCCAAACTATTCCATGATTCTCTGACCCCTTTAGAATCTCACTGTATCTTAAAATAAGCAGAAGACTTTTAGTGGGCACAGAAATAAGGTTTAGTTTTGGGGTGTATTTCCCTCCTCACCCCACCTGTGGATCTCAGGCTCACTTCACCTGTGTCTCCTTGCAGGCTGGCTCTGATCATCACCATCCAGGTGATGCAGCTCCACTTTTCCCAGTTTTTGCAGAGATTCCATAATTTCCATCTTCAGAAATGCATTTCCTCAGTGATGGGTGAGGTAGTGATCAGGCTGACCAAAAAACCAAATAAAAAGCTGCTTGTTAAACAAAGCTGGTGTCTGCCAGTGGGGAAGGCTCCCAAATTCTGGGTTTATCCCCCCAAACTGGTGGCATTTGCTCAGATCAGGGTGTTTGGTTCTCATTTGGTTGCAATTCCTGGCTGGCTGGCAGCCTGCAGGTGGAGAGGAGCCAAGTTTTCTCTGGAGATGACAGTTTGCTAACAGATGTCTGGTGTTTCCCAACACGGTTAGGATGGGAATCAGGAGCTACTTCAGCAGAGCTGAGCAGTTGGGTAATTGCAAACCTTTGCTCCTCACATTTTCTAGTTCATCAGCTGCCTGGGTAACACAATTATTTAATTATTTTTGTTGTTGTTCATTGTTTTAGGAGGCAAAGCTAGGAGGCAGTGGCTCATTTAAATGCTGGGAAACCTCCAGGAGCATGAGGAACCACAGGATTTCCTTTCCCCTTAGGCCCAGCATTGCCCAGATATTTTGCACTGTGGCTCCTGCACTGCTATTTCAAAGGACTGGGATATTGGAAGGTGGAATTTCCCCGATTGCTCTGATGTCTTGTATGTGGTGCCTGTCCATGCCCAAGAGGAGCCTGAGGCCAAGCAGCTCCTCAGGAACAGGTATTTTATCTGGAGGCAGGGAAAGCAGTGGTGTTCCCAAGCCCCAGCTCTTCCAGAGGAGGTTTTTTGCCATTCAGATTCACAGGAAATCTGGGAGAAGAGCTTGGAGGCTCTGCAGGATGCTCCTGCCTAACTCAGAGCTGAACATCTCCTGTGCTTCTCTCTGAGCACCCACTCTGCTGTCACCTTCAGGAGTGGGCTGTGAGCCCTGCCAAGGGTGGGCTAGTGTCAGTAGGTGACGAAAACCTGCTTCAATAAGCAAAAAATTCCATGAGGAGCCCACTGGGAGTTGATTCCTGGTGTCCCACCAGCTCCTGTGAAAAGCTCAACCTTCATTTTAAAAGCTCTTTAATAAAGACTGTTCATTGCTTTTGGATCACACCTGTATCTTTTCTTCTTGTGCACTTCCAGCTGGAATTGTCCTGGCATTTTGACCTGGGATGAGCAGCACAATTACCAAAATAACCAGGGAAAGGCTCTTTTTTAATTATAGCTAATTCCACTGGAGACAAACAAGCCCAGAAATCCCAGTGCAGGAAGCTCAGGCCTGGTGCGTGCACGGCTCCAGAGTGTGCCTGTGATGCCACTTGTGCCTCCAAGGTGTCTTCCCAGCACTCCTCCCATCAATTAATCCAGGAATTTAAACTCTTCCAGAGTCAGGAAAGCATGTGATTATTTGGAAAGTCTCCAAGCACTGGCATAAGGCTGGGATTTACAATAAAACTGCTCGATTAAAGAGGAATTGCATGAGGTTTTGGCATCTCCAAGGTGGAGAAAAGCCCCCTGCCTAAGCAGAGGTGGATTTGTTCCACAAAGGGTTGAGTTATTCCCACTTAATCCTGCACAAGTGGGGCCAAACTGTCCCTGCTCTCATCCCGCCTCTGTTCTGGGGCTGGGGCACAGCTGGCTGCACACAATGCTGTGCCCTGGGCTCTGGGATGGCCCTGCTGGAGCCACCCTGGAGCCACAGCCTGAGCCACCCTGTGAATATCCCAAACATTCCTGACTTACAGATTCTTTATGCTGATCCAGAAATTAACATTTTCCTACAGAAAAATATTAATATTTTAATATATTAAATATATTAAATATATTGAATATATTAAATTTGTTAAATATATTATTACTATTGCTATTACTATTACTATTACTACATAAATATACAGAAGCTGCCTTCTGTATTCCTTAGCACTTCCCTCCCAGTGCCTCTTTACTTTGGGAGGTAAAATCAAACACCACAGATGTTTTTTACCATTGTTCTGTTGAGCAAGGAGAGCTCACACTACAGAACCTGAGGAGCTTCTGTTCAGGGAGCAGCACGCTCAGCTTCAGGAATTTGGAAGGAATTCTAAACTCCTTGATGAGGATCATACCCCTGGGTTCTGATTTAGTTTGGGAATATTTGTATTTTCATCTTTTTATTGAAGATATTTCTCCTCCAGCTTAGCAGGTTTGGAATGCATGACGACTTAATTTATAGGAATTTGGTGTTTAAGTGGACTTGGACTTTTGTAGGTGGGAATAAAACAGAATTCCAGTGGCACTGTTGTTAGTGGGCATGGGAAGGGCTTGTTTGTTTGCTTAATTTTACCTGTGTTTTGTTTCACTGCATATTTTTAGCATTTCTTTTATGGTTTGGAGGTTTGTTGCACAGTATTTAGGAAAAAAAAAAATGCATCCAATTCGCCTCATCTGCTTTGCTGCACTTGTGTGTTCTCACTACATCCAAGGAGTGTGACAGAGGGAACTGGCCAAGGGATTTCCCAAAGTAATGCCAAGAATGCAGCAAGTATTTTTCTAAGCAAAATAATGCAGGTTTTTTTTTTGACTTGTTCCCATGCAAATCCAGAAGATTTCAGCTTCCTTACCCATGGAAGGTGTCCCTGCCCATGGCAGGGAGGTTGAAATCAGGTGGTTTTGAAGGTCCCTTCCAGCCCAAACCGTGGTGTGACCCTGAAATTTTACCTCTATTTGTGCATTGGCAGGAAATTTTCCAAGCTGGGATTTCATCTTCCTGGCAATTAGAAATCATTAAAGTTGTTCAACTGTTCTGTCCATTCATCATGGAAAGGAGAGGCCCTCACCGCTCTGTCAGCCCTGAAATGATGGCTGTGCTGTGCTTTGGAGGGGGACATTTCAATCCTTTTTTAGTGCCAGCTCAGCGTTCGCCTCGTGATGAGCACGGAGGGATCAATGAGCAGCTGTGGCACACAAGGTTATCCCAAGTTCACAGCAGGCTCCGAGCTGATTGGCTTCCAAAGTCAGATGCATCAGGAGCAAGGTCACCAACAGGATCTGGTGACAGCATAAAAAACAAAGCAGAGCTGAAGTCATTTGTTGACAGCAGCCCCTGGGAGAAAATTGTGCTTTATTGCCTCAGATTTGGGGCTTTGTGATGTGACCTTTCACATTGTTGGACTCTTATTTGTAGGTTTCCCTTTTCACTTGGAAAATGATGGAGTTTTGATCTCAATCCCCCATTGGCATTGAGGTTTTAAATAGAGCAGAGGAGGTGGTTTGAAGTGAATCTGTTAATGAAATAATCAGGGTGGGAATGTCCCAAAGCTGGCCACGGGAGTGGGATGGTGGCTCATCTTCCCACTGCTGTCACCCTGCATGAGCAAAGCCTCCAGTGATTATTCCCTACTGTTAATTCCAAGCTATTCCAGCTAAAATGAAGCCTTGCACCCTCCAAGCCTCTCTCCATAATCCAGCCAACTCTTATCCCATAAAGTCACCCACAGCCAAAGGTCGGACACACCCAGGGACTCTCCGGCAGACAAATGTCACATTTTATGGGGGGGGTGGATCCTTCTCATCCATTTCCCCTCCAAGCCTTTCTAAAAATACCCTAAACCTTAACAAGGAGCTATTTTGGGGGGATTATGGTCATGGACAGGCATGGGAAGCTGATTCTGGCAGGCTTGCTCGGGTTGGAGTTGCGTGTTCCTTACTCAGGCGCGTGGTGTTGTGGGGATAAACAGAGAGCATCAGGATTTTGGGACCTCCTGGCTTGGGATGGCTGCTCTGAGTGGGTTTAGAGGAGGAGAACAAGTGAAGATATCCTTATAGAAATGTTGATCTGTGCCTGAAGTCATTCATTTCAGGCATTTGCAGCTTTATCAGATCTGATTTCATAAAACCTGGCTGGGATTTCTCTCCGGGGACCTTTAGTGATCCTGCCACTTCCAATAAACATTTATAGAAACTGCTGCCAGCCTGTGGAGATGAGAAACTCCTAGGAGAGACTTCTATCTTCCAAAAAATCCTTAAAGACACCAAAATATTTACAAGCAAGCCTCACCCAGGAGAAGATGGCTAGAAAGTGCCCAGCCTTGGGAGCTGCAATGCAGTGCCAGGCATTGGCTTTGCACCCTCAGTAGGGATGTTTTCTATGGAAAAAAAAAAACATTAAATTGAAAAATTTGGAAAACCATGCCCTCCGGAGCCATGCTGGGATTGGGAGCAGCAGAAAAGTGAATTTTGAGAGCTGAGATGGAAGTGCAGCAGGTAAAGGCTGGCCCAGGCTCCCACAGCAATGGGACGGCGGCGGCTCGCGCCGCTCAGGTTTGCACCTCTAAGAAATTTCCATTTTTTCGCCTCAAAACCTCCAGATACGAAGCCGAAGCTGCCTTCTTTGCCAACCTGAAACTGTCGGATTTCAACATCATCGACACCCTGGGAGTCGGAGGCTTCGGGAGAGTGGAGCTGGTAGGTGACCTCTTCTTCTTTGTGTGACATCCTCATGCAACTGCTGTGTTAAAAGCTTAATTTTCTTTGTTATCACGCCCCAATAACCCCGAGAAAAATGATCTGCTGGGATTGTCTAGTGAAGCAAGCTGACTTACATTTCCTGAGACATAAAAAATGTACCAATAAATGCTTTGCAGTAGGCAAGGAGGATTTATATCCTAGGCTGGGAGAGGAATGCACATCTCCTCTCTCTCTTAAGTGGTTTATGGCATTGATTTATTATGGCCTTTTAAAAACAACCTGGAGGATTGGGTGAGCACTGGGATTGGAAGAGCAACTTAAAATCTTATTTAACCAGATTCAGAGTCACAGTAGAAAGCCTCTCCCTCACATTTTTTATTCAGTTCTAGAGTGGTTGCACTTGGTTATCCTCCAAGCTGAACACTCAGCACCCGACCCATGAAAACACACCCCAAACAGGGTGCAAAAAAGACAGAATCCAAGCCTGCTTTTTGCTCTGCTTGGAGCTTTGGAGCTCTGTGTTCTCCTTTAAAGCAGAGCCAGCGGGGAGTTGTTTGCAGCACCAAGGCAACACAAAACCTTGGAGTAGGAAGAGGCACTTGGGTTACACCAGGAGGAGCTCCGGACACCGGACACTCGTGCAGAATGTCAGGAACTCCTGCAAGCCCGGGCACAGGGGGAACAGAGTCCCTGTTGCCACCACAAAACCTCAGAGAAGCCTCCTCTCCATAACCCTGTGGGAGCTGAAGGATAGTAAAATGGGCAAAACCGAGTGGTTTTGGTGGTTATTTGTGATGTAAAGAGGAGATTTGGTGTGCAAAGCTCAGTTTGCACTTCCCTGACTTTTTCTGACTAGATACGAAATCCTGTGGAGGAAAGAACATCTGTGGGCCCTTCCTGGGATTTGGGGTTTAATGTGTGATTATTTTGTTTATAAATATTCAATTTATGAGTATTTTGAAGGAGTCAGCTGCTGAGGATGCTTTAGAGCAGGAGGTCGTGCTCAAGCTCTCTTTTGAAGTCCCTCCCTCATCTCCTGACAGCAGGGATTTGCCCCCTCAATTAACATCTGCCTTCTCCACCCTGTAGTGAGGGGCCCACCAGCCTGGGGCTTGGTTTGAGCCTTGGGAAGGTTTTGGGCTCATTTTTAAGGGGTTTTGCCAACCTCAAAAACTTGGGAGGTGCAAAGTTTGTGTCCATGAGGGCTTGCTGGTGGGACCCTCACCAGGGGCCATGGCCAGGTGACATGGACAGCCTTAAAGTGACAAAAACTCCACCCTGGTGACGTGAGAGCCTGGCCCAGGTGAGAGGAAGAGCAGGAGATGCTCTGTCCCTTCAAGGTGTCAGCTTGAGTAGAAATATTCCATTCTGAGCAGATATTCACACCCCAAAAGCCTCCAAGAAACCCTGAAGCCACCTGAGGTGGGAAAAACATTCCCAGAGGTTTTCTTCCAGGGTGGGTACCCCTCTTCTGAACAGGAAAATTCTGGATAAACTCATTTTTTGTAGCTCTGAACTGCACACAGATAAAACATATTTAAAAGCGTAGCTCAGCACACCAGATTTTGTTGGTTTTTCTTGACCACAGAAGGAAATTTTGTTCCAAAGCCAAAAAAATATTTCTTTTGTCAAAACTGAGCCTGGAATTGCTGCCTCGTGCTTCCACCTCCTCCATTAAAAACATGGTTTATTGCTTCGGGCTAAAAATGCGAAATATATTGGAGGCATCAGCTCTTTTATTGCCTGAAAATGGAAGTGCAGGAATTTTCCTGGCAAACATTCCCAGTTTTTGTGCTTTCCAGGAGTAAAATGGATCAGAAAAAGTGAAGGATATGGCAAGGAAAAGGGATTTTATAGCTTTGGGCACAAAGCCTCAGAATGTCACCACTGGAGATGGCTGCTGGGGGAAACTGGAATATCTGGGACTGGGATTGTCCAAGAAGGAATAACATTCCATGGATGTGGCTTTCCAGACTCTTCTGGGAATGCTGGTGCCTTGGAGAGGTCAGCCTTTCCATGCCTCCATGCACAAGGATATGGCTTTTAGGTCAGACGGCCTAAAATAGAAATTATTTTCAAAATAGAAATTATTTTCAATTCCATGGGCATTACACATGGAAATCCCCTTTTGTCTTGATTTTCCAGGCGGTTTTGTTTTCTGTATCTCAGGAAAAAAAATTCCAAAGCTTTGGAATGAGTGGTTTTTTGCTCAGTTTTTGGTGGCTCTTCCAACATCCTTATGGATGCTCCTGTTCATCCCAAACTGGGCTATGCAATTGACTTTTATCTAGGTTTTTCTTGAGGGATAAATCATCCAGGGTTGGAGGAACCACAGTAAAAGGCAGGAGAGGATGTATCCGCTCCTTTTTACTCCTTTTTGGGATGCATCCACTCCATTTTACACCTCAGCCTCCCTGCTGTATGTCAGCTGAGCATCTTCTGAGGTGGGATACAGGATTGACATCAGGAAAATAAGAATTTCAAGTGCCACTGGCATAGGGAATGTCATCTCACATGACAGGGATGGAGGGCAGGTGTCCCCAGCCCTCCGAAATCATCTCTGCTCACCTTTATTGCTCTTGGCTTTGTTCTTTAATTTCCTTTTCACTCAAGTCCTGTGCTCCGGAGCATCTGCTCCAGGTCAGTTCTTCTGGGTTTAAATCAAGATTATGTTTGACAGCTCTGAAATAAATACATTGGAGTAGCTCAATATCCAGGATTGGAGTCATTTTTCCATGGAATTGATGCCTGTAGGTGATGGCTGAGCACAGGGAGGCTAAAAATCACATCCTTGCCTTCTGCACTCCTTCTGGCCTCGTGGTGGCCCCAAAAAAGCAAAATTCCTTTGCAGTATGGGGATTTCTAAAGACACAAATAAAAATATGCACATCAAACGTCACAGACATGTTTTATGGGCTTTGCGCAAAGTGGACACAACGGAATTTTTCAGCTTTATTTGTTTTTTAAGTGAAATCTGGCCCCAGCTTCTGAAGTGTAATTAAATCTCTTTCAGCCTTCAGCCTGTGTTGTAAACAAAGCCATTAGTGAATTAATTAGATAACGAAGAAAAACCAACTGCAATTGTCTTCTGATAGGCTGACAGATGCAGAACCCAGATATTTATTGGTGGGAATGTCCAGCTGTGCCCAATTCCAGTTCCTAAGCCAGCTGCTTTTCCTAGGTAATGCAAAGTTTTTTTTATTAGAAAAATCACTTTTCTCTTGGAAATCTCCTAATTTTTAGGTTTAATTGTCAGGAATTGCCTCAAGCTGGGCCAGGGGAGGCTCAGCTGGGACAGCAGCAGCAATTTCTGCATGCAAAGGGTGCTCAGGCCTTGGCAGGGGCTGCCCAGGGAGCTTTGCAGTGCCCAGCCCTGCAGGTGTCCCAGGCAGGGCTGGAGGTGGCACTCAGTGCTCTGGGCTGGGCACAAGGTGGGCACTGGGCACAGCTTGGCTGAGAGGGATTTTCCAGCCTTAGTTATTCCAGGATCCTGTGAATTCTTTGGCTTTTGAAAGAACGGATCTTTTGGTTGCTATGAAGGGGAGCAGATTTGGGGATTTCAGTGAGGAATTTGAGACCAAATACCCAAGGAAATCCCAAACACTTCTGACAATGTGACGCTGTTCACAGGGGTTCTTCAAGTGGGGAAGAGATGAGGATCTGACTCCGTGTTTCAGAAGGCTTGATTTATTATTTTATGGTATATATTATATTAAAACTATACTAAAAGAATAGAAGAAAGGATTTCATCAGAAGATTAGCTAAGAATAGAAAGGAAGGAATGATAACAAAGGCTTGTGGCTTGGACAGAGATTTCGAGCCAGCTGACTGTGATTGGCCATTAATTATAAACAACTCTATGAGAGCAATCACAGATGCACCTGTTGCATTCCACAGCAGCAGATAATCAATGTTTACATTTTGTTCCTGAGGCCTCTCAGCTTCTCAGGAGGAAAAATCCTAAAGAAAGGATTTTCCATAAAAGATGTCTGTGACATGACATCACTCTTTCTGAGCTCAGCAAAATTCTGGGGATGATGTGACCCTTTTTTTTCCATCCATTCCCAACATTTGCAGCATATTCCCTTCTCCAGCGTGTGCAGGATGTTTGCTTTTATCCCACCACTACAGGGCCATGTTTTAATTTTCCCTGGATTTTGAACTCCTGTTGAAACTAAAGGCATCCTTTGTAGATGGAAACACATCCTTGGGATTGTCTGTTCATGGAAAGAGTCTTGGCAACGTTTGGGAAGATGGGATGTGTTGGGAGTCCATCAAATCTGGGCAGAGGATGGATCAGGATGTGAGCTGAGCCAGAGATTTCAGCTCCAGCTGGAGGCGGGAATTAAATATAAAAGTAGGGGTTTTATTTCCGACAAATCCAAACTGGGAAGAAGAGCAGGATCATGGATGGGATTGTTGGAGTTTAGCTCCATTTGATATTTCCAAGACCCCACAGCAGTGAGTTTTTCCATTTCCCACATATCTTAGCCATAGAATCCTTCTTCCTCTATTTACTTTTCCTTTGAATGCTTTTTTTGAATGAAACCTGTGACATTCCTCACTGCTTTTTAGCATTTTGCTTCCAGACATTTCTGCAAAAATAATTTTTACCTCTGGGCTTTATAGAGAGACAAAAATTTTAATATATTTTAATGTATTTGCCCAATATTTACCCTTTACTCATAAAAAGTTTGGCTATGTTTGTTGTCAAGCAACAAAAATCAGTTTTCAGTGCAGGGGTCAGGGTGTGGAGTTAAAGGGGTTTAGCACAGTTGAGTATTTGATTAAAAATAGTTAAATTTGCATTTTTGAGTGTCTTCTTAGTGTATAATTTTGCAGATTATTTTTCTATGGAGTCCCATAGTGCTCTAATTGAGATAGGAAATTCAGGGCTTTCCCAACCAGTGGAATCTGGATTACTTGAACAAAAATAAAGTCACTCTCATAGACACCACCCTGCTGCTCACTTGGAATTAATTTTGAAGGATTCATCCTTCAAAATTCAGCCTACAATGTGTCTTGTAGACTTCACTTTTACTCCATTATTTTTCTTCCCATCTTCTCCTAAAATCCCAGAATCCCAGGATGGACTTTGAAGCTCCAAAATTCCACCCCTGCCATGGGCAGGGACACCTTCCACTGTCCCAGGCTGCTCCAAGCCCCATCCAGCCTGGCCTTGGGCACTGCCAGGGATCCAGGAGCAGCCAAAAGCACTCTGAGCTGTGTCTTAGGTGGGGTTTATTTAAGTCTTGACTTATTGTCCAGCCTAACCCAGCACAGTGCGTTCTGTAGCCAGCCCTAAATTAATTTTGGCTTGAGGTAGGGAGTGGGAATGTAATTTGGATATGCAAATTATCATTTATCTCTAAACTTAGGTGAGGAGAGAGGCTGAATCTGGCCTAAGGGAAATGTGGAAAGGCCCCTAAAATCATTATGGATCATTTGGGCTGGAAGATCCCTGCCAGCCCCTGGAGTCCCAGCCGTGCCCAGTGCCCACCTTGTGCCCAGCCCAGAGCACTGAGTGCCACCTCCAGCCCTGCCTGGGACACCTGCAGGGCTGGGCACTGCAAAGCTCCCTGGGCAGCCCCTGCCAAGGCCTGAGCACCCTTTGCATGCAGAAATTGCTGCTGCTGTCCCAGCTGAGCCTCCCCTGGCCCAGCCTGAGGCCCTTTCCCCTTGTCCTGTCCCTGTTCCCTGGCAGCAGACCCTGACCACCCCTCTGGCTGATTTTGGGGAATTCTCTTCCATCCTGGGAGAAGAGGAATCCCTTCAGCAGGTGGAGCAGGCTGTCCCCTCTTGCTGGGACAGGAGCAGCCACTCTGTGTGTGCAGCTGCCAGGATCAGGAAAGCTCACCTTCCAAACGCTGCTCTCAGCAACAGCTGCTGCTATTTTGGTCGGTTCCACCAGATCAGGCTGGGAAACAGGGAAAATGCAGGACCTTGGCAATGGCCAGCAAGCAGGAGCACTTGGAATTCAGCTCCTGAAGTGCTGCTGTTGAGTCAGTTCTTATTTAATGTGGTGGGGAAATAGCCACATTTCAGCAAAGCAGGGATTTCTGGCTCCTTCCTATTGGAAGAATTCCACAGGAAGCAAAATTCCCTTGGATGAGCATCTTTGTTTTGGAGATTCAGAGGGACACAGAGGGAAACTGGGGTGAGTGGGGAGCTCGAAGCTCATCCAGTGCCACCCCTGCCATGGCAGGGACACCTTCCACTGTCCCAGGCTGCTCCAGCCTGGCCTTGGGCACTGCCAGGGATCCAGGGGCAGCCACAGCTGCTCTGGGAATTCCATCCCAGCCTCTGCCCACCCTCCCAGGGACCAATTCCTCCCCCGTATCCCATCCAGCCCTGCCCTCTGGCACTGGGAAGCCATTCCCTCTATCCTGTCCCTCCATCCCATGGAAGTATCCTGGAATGTTCAGACGCAGAAATAAATCCTTCTCTGGGGGCTTTCTCTGCATTCTGGGAAATATTTATGGAAGTTTCCGCTTTCCCAAGGTCAGCTGGGATTGGATCAGCACAGGAATTGCTGGAGTTGCAGACTGTATATCACACACGTAGGGATGATTTATAGGGCATACAGGCAGGGAAGGAGGAAGGATAAGAAACACATAACTCTTGTTTCCTCTTTTCCATTGAGCTCTGGGTTTCATCTCCTCAATACCCACTTTCCCAGGCACCCTGAGAAAGCACCAGGGTGTAAAACCATATTTATTTCTGTGTAAGTGCTAAAAACCAGACAAAATTCAGGCATGGTGTTCTGTGTGTGTCCTGAGAACTGCAGAAGTTTAAAACCATACAGGAAAGGAAGGATTTTGGAGTGGTTCCAACGGGAGGAGCCAGCTGTGATCCTATGAAACAAGGCTATGGGAGAGCCAGAGAGGCTGCATCTCTCCTTTTTTTCCAGCCTGTTTTTGAATTCCAGAGTGGTGGAAGGGACCTTAAAACCCATCCCATGCCACCATTCCTCCTGGTGTTTATATGGGGATCTCACCATCCCTCCTGGTGTTTCCCTGCGGATCCCACCATCCCTCCTGGTGTTTCCATGGGGATCTCACCATCCCTCCTGGTGTTTCCCTGGGGATCCCACCATCTCTCCTGGTGTTTCCATGGGGATCCCACCCTTCCTGGTGTTTCCACAGGGATCCCACTCCTCCTGGTGTGTGTTTCCCTGGGGATCCCCTCTCTCCTGGTGTTTCCCTGGTCCCTGAACCACACCAGAACAAAGCAGGTGGACAAGAAACTGTTCAAGTTCAGGGTGTGTGGCCTGGGAAAAGCCCAGGGGGAAGTTTGGATGACACTCCCAGGAGCATGGTGGGATTATTGAGGTGTCTGAGGGCCTGGAGTTGAATAATCCTTGAGGGGCTCTTCCAACTCAGCACATTCCACGGTCCTACAAAGGTGCCATGTCTCATATCCACCCACATTCCTGTCAGGAAAACAATACAAAACCAGATCTGGCATTAAATCAATTCTGATTGTTGCCTCCTAACCCTAAAGTCAGGCTGGGTTTGTGGCAGGGCTCAGTGACAGCCACGCTGCTTCCCTCTGGCAGAAGCCAAATTCCTACAAGGACACCCAAACAGAAGTTGCCAGATGGCACCTCGTGCTCCACAGGGGGAAAGCACCTCACTGGGATATTGTTGTGAGCAGCTGCTGGGGGAATTCAGCAGACTTGGAGGCCTGGGAGGTCAACAGCGGGGTTTCTTTGAGAGGGTTGGCCAGGATGGGAAGGCTGGCTGCCTTCCAGCTGGATTTGGGATAGGGACCTGCCCCTCGGGGTGGCTCAGGGTTCAGAAGTTGCCAGGGCTACCCTGAGAGCAAGCAAACAAATCCTGTCAGCCCCAGCTTGGGGAACCGGGCTAAAAATAGGGGGCAGAGGCTTAAGGTGAGAAGCCAAGCTGTGAGCAGGGTGTGCTGCTGGGAAGGCAGGTCTGCTCACCCTGGAATTGCTGGGAAGCCAGGTCTGCTCATCCTGGAATTGCCATCCCAGCCCTGCAATTCCCAGCCAGAGCCAGCACAGGTGGGGTGACCTGGAGGAAAAGGGGGTTGGGGAAACCAGATATTAACTGGCAACATCTCCTGAGCCTGTGGTGGTACCAGTTGCTGGGGTTCCAGTTGTTGGTTTCTCTGGGTCTGGATTGAAGGCAATTGAGACAGTAGTTCATGTTCAGACTCAGGTGTTTATTATTTTTTACCAGTAAAAAAGTCTCACAACCATGAGTTTGGCAGCAAGGCACAAAATGGCCAACAATCTCTTGTTCCAAGGTATTTTAAGACTAAACTATCCAATTAAGAACTGACACCTGGATTATTTTCCCTTTTAACCCAATAACTGATCCCAAAGAGCTGCCATGGGGACTTTTCTGCCCAATTCCAAAATGCCACCCAAACCCATGGAGAAGGAGGAAGAAGAAACCCAGGGTGACACCCTGTGCCCTCCATCTTGCTTCCATCCACAACACACAAAAAATCCCAAACCTTAATTTCTCACCAAGTGATACACCTACACTGCTCTCTATAATCTACTGCACACTCTTGTGGGTTCCAGTCTATTCTGGAGTTTAGGAAACTTTCTCCATGAGTGAGGGTCAGAGTCAGTGCTGCCCTGGGGTCAGGGTCAGAGAAATATTCCCAGTGCTCTGGGTTTCCACAGACCCCAGAGCAACACCCACATTTAGCTTTTCCCTAACAATTGTGACATTTAGAAAAGGCTTTTTTTAGCAGTAAGCCACGCAGTTACAAACCTGGATCATGACTGGAGAGCTATGAGGAACTCCTGGGAGGCAGGGAGGTGGGATTGCTGGCAGGCAGGTGTGACTCCAGTGGGGGCTGTGGGCTGTGTGTGACCCTGTCCTGTCCTCCCAGGTGCAGCTGAAGAGCGAGGAGGCCAAGACGTTTGCCATGAAGATCCTGAAGAAGCGGCACATCGTGGACACGCGGCAGCAGGAGCACATCCGCTCCGAGAAGCAGATCATGCAGAGCGCCCACTCCGACTTCATCGTCAGGTACCTCCCTGCTGGATCTGTGGGGCTCCCCGCACGAGGCAGCAATGATCAATCTGACTTCATGTTCTCAGAAGCCTGATTTATCATTTTAAGATATTATATTATATTAAAGTACACTATACTAAACTGTGACGGTGTTCACAGGGGTCTTAGGATGAGGGAAGAGACGAGGATCTGACTCCATGTTTCTGAAGGCTTGATTTATTATTTTATGATATATATTTCATTAAAACTATACTAAAGGAATACAAGAAAGGATTTCATCAGAAGGCTAGCTAAGAATAGAAGAAGAAAGAATGATAACACAGGTTTGTGGCTTGGACAGAGATTCCGAGCCAGCTGGGCTGTGATTGGCCATTAATTAGCAACAACCACATGAGACCAATCACAGATGCACCTGTTGCATTCCACAGCAACAGATAATCATTGTTTAAATGTTGTTCCTGAGGCCTCTGGGCTTCTCAGGAGGAAAAAATCCTAAGGAAAGGATTTTCCATAAAAGTTGTCTGTGATACTAAACTATACTAAAGAATACAGAAAGGATACCTACTAAATGCTCAAAAGCTAATAATAAAAACTCATTACTCTTTCCAGAATCCCAACACAGCTTGGCCCTGATTGGCCAGAGTCAAAGCAATTCACATGAAACCAATGAAACAACCACCAGTTGGATAAACAATTTCCAAACACATTCCACATGTGAGCACAACACAGGAGAAGCAAATGAGATAAGAATTGGTTTCCTTTTTCTCTGTGGCTTCTCAGCTTCCCAGGAGAAGAAATCCTGGCAAAGGGATTTTTCAGAAAATATGACAGTGACAAGGCGCTGGACTCACCATCAAGAATTTATATTTACTTATACATATATATATATGTATGTATTTATAATGACTTGGCTTTGCCCCTCCTTGAGATTAGTTTTCCCTTTCCTTCCCAATTTCTGAGTTTTCCTTCCCACTAAGGGAAGGTGGAAGGCAGGGCTTGATCCTTTGAAACGACACAGTGCCATGACAATGAGCAGCTGTGTCCAGCATTTCTCTTTAGGGAATATTTGACAACTCAAGTTCAGCATCCCTGGACTCCTCATGAGCAAACGCTTTAAAACCATCTCCCTGCCCCAAACCTAAGCACATCTCCAGGGAATTAAAGGGGCATTTTTGGTTGTTTCCACCCTATTAACACCATTTGGTCTCAAGCTGTGCCAAGGGAAATATAGGTTGGATATTTGGAAAAGGCTTTTTACAGAAAGGGTGATAAAGTTCTGGAATGTTCTACCCAGGGAGGTGGTGGAGTCACCATCCCTGGATGTGTTTAAAACCAGACTGGATGTGGCATTGGGTGCCAGGGTTTAGCTGAGGCATTGGGGCTGAGTTGGACTCAGAGATCTTGGAGGTCTCTTCCAAACCAGTCATTCTCTGAATTCTGTGGATTCTGTGAATTCCCTGGCTTTTCAATGGCTGTGAGGACAAGAAAGGAGGTTCTTTCAGTGCTGAAGGTCAGGATGGAGCAGTGAGTGCTGAGGAGCCCTGGAGCCACCTGAGGGGCATCCAAGCCAAGGCTGTCTCATCCCACCCTCAGAGACACCAGGAAAACTCCTCTGCCTTAGGAGATCAGCCCTGCTCCCAGAAATTGCTCAGGAGATGCAAACAAACCCAGGGTGAAACCAAACCCCTGGGATGAATCCAGAGGGAAGCACGTGGCCAGGCTGGGGCACTCAGTGGGTGTTTCCTTCCTAGGCTCATCCCTGGGATTCCCCATGGCTTCTCCTGTGATTCATGGGTGACAACTGGAGCCTGACAGTGCCCGGCTGCCATTCCCTTCAGGATGTGCTCCTGGATCCTGAAACATTCCCTGTAACCCAGCCCAGAGCCAAATATTCCCTGTGGGCCATTCCAGCCTCGGGATTTTTGGAGGGCTGAGCTGTTTTGGGATGAGAGGGGAAGTGCAGGGCCAGCCAAGCCACCGTTCCCAGAAATACCCACTCCTACATAGAACCTGAGCCTCCAAACATTTCCTAATGGAGCCAGTGACATTCATGGCTGATCAATGAAATTCCCACCCTTCATCCTTCAGCAGGGAAGCACAGCAAGGATATTTTACCTGTGCATCTTCTTCTTCCATATCCTGCAGCGTTTCCCACCTTTTGCAGCAGCAACCATCCCTGAATTATATTCAGTATCCCATGAAATTAAATTTAATATCCCATGGAAACCCTGCTCTGGGAAGGTTTCCAAATCAAAAAGTCCAACCTTTTGCTATTGCTAGAAAATATTTGATTTATCAAACTCTTGCCCATCCACAAGGAGTTTGAAGTTTTCCTACAGTATCTATCCTAAAATTATTCAACTTATTTATTGTTTAGTCAATAACTTGTTTATTCTGTTTCTTGGACCAGCTGGGAGAATTTTTTTTGGGGGGGTGAAATGGGCAGAAATTTGAATATTTCAGTAGATTAATTCAGTTTTGAGCTGATAGATGAAAGGTGGGTTTAAAATAATCTCAGAGCAAGGACACAATGGGAAAGACAAAATTCCTGAAGAACTTGGTTGTTTTCTTAATTCATTGTGTTTGTTAAAAAGTCTTTGAAGAATAATTTGGTTTGGTTATTAAAGTGAATTAAACCAGACAAAAGGAGCAGGAGAGGCCAAGTGGCACTAAGTAAAACTGTCTTTTATATAAACTGAAACTCAAACAGAAAAAAATGCTCTGGCTTGGATCAGGGGCCAAACAAGTGCAAATATTTCAAGGAATAAGGAATTAAATAAAAACATTATTCAAATATTGTGTCATTTAAACTTAGGAAATAATGTCCTTTCATGTGTCTAAACTTTATGCTTCCATGATAGCTGATAAATAATATTTGGGTTTTTTTAATCTGTGCATTTTAGGCCAGGTTTAATGCCCATAAAAATTTCAGCAGGGCTGCCTTAATTAGGGAAAGCAATTCAGTACTTGGTAATTTAAATTACCAAGCAATTAAAAACATGAAATTACATTTTGGATTCTTGAAGTTTTCTGCAAACTTTAATAGTGATTAAATGTGTATTAAGATAAATGATACTTTGTCCAAGTGGCAAGAAATAAGTGGGGGGATTTTTGTTGAAACCATCAATTTTACCATTATTTAATGGTTAGTTATAAATGACCATTGGTGTTATACAAATAGAAATGGATGTCTTCCAAAGGAACCAAATCCTGCAGTGTTTTCCTGCTGATCCATCCCACAGCTCTGTCAAAATAATAACTGGGATTAGCAGGGAAGTGCTGGAATCTGCAAAACTCACCTGGTTTCATTTCCATCATGCGGTGGCAGCTGTTGAATTTGTAACTCCTGGAATTTTAATTCCTGAATTTTTAACTCCTGGAATTTTTAACTCCTGAATTTTTAACTCTTGGAAACTGCCAGGAATGCAGGAATTGCACCAGGAGTCACCCTCAGCATTCCTTTCTGCTGCAGGAATTGTTAAAATTATTATCAGAAAATTACAAATTAATTACAAATTAATTAATTACCAAAAAAATGTGCAAAAATTAAAATTACTGTCCAGGCTATCTGCAAGGAAGCCTTCCCTGTATCCACACCCTGCTGGGTGGATAAAGCCACATGTGGAATAGGAAGTACAAAAGCAGCTGAACATTAAAATCAAGTTAAAATAAGAATGTCTGGGTTTTTTCACCGCAGTTATTTAATATTATTAAACACATCTATAAATCCAATTAATGTACTATCATCAGAAAATCCTGTTGAGCACAGAGCATGGATTTTGGAGCACAGTTCAGAGCTCAAGGATAGGTTCACAAAGCCCAGCCCATCCCTTGGGGCAGTTTTTCCTCCACATTCCTTCCTGGGAGGAAGAGGAAGGGCACTTCAGCTTCTCTAAACTCTGTCAAACCAGCCAGTTTAGTGCTTAGATAATGGATTTATTTGTGATTTTCTGGTTGCCACCCTCAGGCTCTACAGGACGTTCAAGGACAGCAAGTACCTGTACATGCTGATGGAGGCCTGCCTGGGGGGAGAGCTCTGGACAATTCTCAGGGACAGGTGAGCTGGGCCTTGTCCTGCACTGTGAGATGTTCTAAATGTCACAATTCCAGCTGGAAGGCTTGGAAGGGCCTTAAAGCCCATCCAGTGCCACCCCTGCCATGGCAGTGACACCTTCCACTGTCCCAGGCTGCTCCAGCCTGGCCTTGGGCACTGCCAGGGATCCAGGGGCAGCCACAGCTGCTCTGGGAGTTCTATTCCAGCCCCTCCCCACCTCCCAGGGAACAATTCCTAATTCCCAAGGTCCCACGCATCCCTTCCCTCTGGCAGTGGAAGCCATTCCCTGTGTCCTGTCCCTCCATCCCTTGTCCCCAGTCCCTCTCCAGCTCTCCTGGAGCCCCTTCAGGCCCTGGCAGGGGCTCTGAGCTCTCCCTGGAGCCTTCTCCTCCCCAGCTCTCCCAGCCTGGCTCCAGGCCTGGAGCAGCTCCATGGCCTCCTCTGGATTTGCTCCAGCAGTTCCAGGTCCTTTTGATGTCAGTTTTTAAATCACAATTTCCCATCTCAAAGCTTTTTCTGTGTTTGCAGCCTTTCCTCTGTGAGTGTGAATCTCAACTCTCAGCTCTGCCACACGGACACTGCTAAATAATATCCATAAATATTTCCTGGGATTTATGGATAATCCCAGCCAGGACTGAGAGCAATGAGCAGGAGGAAACTGAGAGCTTTGCAGGGTCTGTTGTCCCAGAAATTCCATATTACACCAGGGCTGCTGATTCAAGTGGGAATCAGAATCCACACCCTGCCAGGAGCACTGCTCCATCAGGATGCAGCAGTGACATGGAAATTAGTTAGGAAAACATGCATGTCCAAAACCCCACAGTCCCTGCCTTGGAGGGGTCACCTTGGAGTGTTTGGGGCTCCTGGGTGCATGTGGGATGGGCCCACAGAGCAGGAAAAGATGCAGGGAATTGTAATTCTGGATTAGCCTCATCACTGGAACAGAATTCCATTACATTTGAAAAGATTAATCAGAAAGATTAAATTGTCTTTAAATTACCCGGAACTATTTTTTTCTCTAGTTCTTCCCTTTCCCAGCAGCATTTCTCTCACTGAAAGGGGAACTGAAGCAAAGTTAGAAGGTGCTGGGTGGGATTTTTCCTGATTTTTTTGTCAGAGCCTGATAATTCCATCTTTAATTCTCTGGGATTTAAACTGAGGTTCTGCTGCCATCTAGCTTAGACACCCTCTGGTCTCAGCCAGCCCCCAGCAGGCATAGGATGTGATTTTCTTTGGAAAACTTCAGAAACAAGGATCCAAAGGTGCAGTTTGGGATTTGCATTAACTCTCAGGGCCCAGCAGCTGTGATTTTTCTGTCTTTTGTCTCAGTTATGAACATTAATACAGAATTTATCTGCACTCCTCAAAGGAGTTTTAGCAAAAACCCCAAAGTTGTAATTAGAAAAAAAATACCTTTTTGCTTACAGGACAAGGATTGCAAAGTTTTATTTCTAAATTATAGTATAAACCTTAAAATAGTTTCAGATATTGGAAGCAAAGAGGCTTGTTCAAAAATGGAAGTTTAACTAGATTATAGAAATATAGAGATATAAAATTGAATATATATAGAGAGAGAGATATAAAAGTGAGATATATTTTGTATATAGAGATTATATGTATATATAGATAGATATATTATATATATAGATAGCAAAGAGGCTTCTTCAAAAGTGGAAATTTAACTAGATTATAGAAATACAGAGATAGGATAATTGAATATATATAGAGAGAGATATAAAAGTGAGATATATTTTATATAGAGAGATATAAAAGTGAGTTTAGCACCAGGAGCTTTCCTGGTGTTAAAAAGTGATTTTACTGCAGTGATAAAAGTTTTAACAGCAGAATGAATTCCACGGGGAAGGAAACCACTTCCCAAGGATTCATCTAATGGCTTTATCCCCTTTTCCCTCCCTTTTTCCTTCCCACAGGGGTTCATTCGAGGATTCCACCACCAGGTTCTACACGGCGTGCGTGGTGGAAGCCTTTGCCTACTTGCATTCCAAAGGGATCATTTATAGGGACCTCAAGCCAGAGAACCTCATCCTGGATCACCGAGGTTATGCCAAGCTGGTGAGTGCCCAAAAAATCCACCCAGCTTTGACCACAAAGGGTGAGGAGCAAAATCCCCCCACAGGGTCCATCAGGGCATGCTGAGAGGAGATCAGGGCAGGGTGGTGGTATCATCATCATCATCATTGGGATGTTTTCCTGAATTCCAGCAGGGCTCAGGGCATGGCTGAGCTGGGAAATGCTGGCTGTAAGGTCACAGTCTCAAGCTGCAGCAAGGGAAATATAGGTTGGATATTAGGAAAAAGTTTTTTACAGAAAGGGTGATAAAGTTCTGGAATGTTCTACCCAGGGAGGTGGAGGAGTCACCATCCCTGGATGTGTTTAAAACCAGCCTGGGTGTGGCACTGGGTGCCAGGGTTTAGTTGAGGTGTTGGGGCTGGATTGGACTTGATGATCTTGGAGGTCTCTTCCAACCCAGTGGTTCTCTGAATTCCCTGAATTCTGTGATTCTGTCTTAGGATTCAGGTCCATGCTCCTGGAATGCTGAGACAAGAGCATCAGGAGAAAGCCACCTGGCTGTCCTGGGCAAAAAATAACCCCAGAACTCAGGAAAGGCACCCTGCTTTTTAGGGGTACCCCAAATGGCCTGGTGAGAGCTTGGAGAAGGGCAGGAGAGAAGGAATAGTTCCTTGGTGAGAGGTGCTGAAGGATGTGGGCCCTTGGGAAGCCCCCAGTGAAGGACAGGAGCCCTAAAAGGAGCCGGTCCAGGAGGGGCTGATGGCCCCTGGGGGTCATGGGGGACCAAGGGCTCTGTGTCTTGGTTTGGGGGCTCTTTGGGGACAGTAACTCAGCCCATCACCACAGCCTGGTGGCAGCCTCCATGTGTCACCTCCTGAGTGACATCAGGATTTACCCTCTGGGGCATTTCCCTGAGCCTGGGGCTCCTCTGAGGTAGAGGAGGATGAGGTGCAGGACTGTCCTTCTCCCACCCCAGGAGCATCTAGGGTGGGTCTGTGCTGGTCACTCAGCAGCTCCCAGCTCCTCAGGCATGTTCCTGAGTGTCCCTGAGCCCTGTGACCCTGTGGGTTCCTGACCAGCTCCAGAGTACTCATCCTGAGTGGTTTGAGTGGGAAGGGACCTTAAAACCCATCCCATTAAAAAAAAAAAAAAAAAAGAAGTCATGTCATGGACAGTTTCCACCCTGCTGCCCACTTGGAATTCATTTTGAAGGATTCATCCTTCAAAATTCAGCCTACAGTGTGTCTTGTAGACTTCACTTTTACTCCGTTATTTTTCTTTCCATCTTCTCCTAAAATCCCAGAATCCCAGGATGGTTTGGGTTGGAATGGACCTTCAAGCTCCAAAATTCCACCCCTGCCATGGGCAGGGACACCTTCCACTGTCCCAGGTTTCTCCAAACCCTAAAGTCCAACCTGGCCTTGGGCACTGCCAGGGATCCAGGGGCAGCCACAGCTGCTCTGGGCACCCTGTGCCAGGGCCTGCCCACCCTCACAGGGAACAATTCCTAATTCCCAATATCCCATCCAGCCCTGCCCTCTCAAAACTTAAAACCATTCCTTGCCCATGTTAATTTAAATTGAAAATAAAAAAAAAGCAAAATAAATCAATCTGAGCTGTGAGTGACATCAATTCACAAACCCCCAAGAAACCCTTGGTGCTGGTGTTTGCTTCCCTGATGGGAATTTTCCCAAGGATAAATCAGCAAAAAGGTCACTGTGGTTCCCTGGTCCTGGAACGACCCTCGGTGCTTTAATTTGGAGAAAATTCCCATGAGGAATCCTCCTTTCTGCCTTGCTTCACTTCAAGAGGAGCAGAACCCAGGGCTGACATTCCCTCTGATGCCCTGCCCTGACTCTCTCCTGCCCCTTCCCCCAGGTCGATTTTGGCTTTGCAAAGAAAATAGGATTTGGAAAGAAAACATGGACTTTTTGTGGCACCCCGGAGTACGTAGCCCCCGAGATCATCCTGAACAAAGGTCATGACATTTCAGCAGACTACTGGTCCCTGGGAATCCTGATGTATGAGCTCCTGACTGGCAGGTATGGGCATCGAAATTCATCCCAAGAGTTCTGCCCTTCTCACCCTGATGAGGCCAGAGCAGGGGCAGGGCTGGGACAGGGAGCTCCACGGTGGCTTTTCCACTCAAATCATCTTTTTTTGGCTCTGAGTTGGCTGGACACGATGGGAAAAGAGGAAGGGTTTGGTTCTGAATGGTCTGGAAATGGTGGGAAAAGGGGAAGGGTTTGGTTCTGAATGGTCTGGAAATGGTGGGAAAAGGGGAAGGGTTTGGCCCTGAAAGATGGGGAAAGGGGAAGGGTCTGGCTCTGAGTGGGCTAAACACAATGGGAAAAAAGGAAGGGTTTGGCCCTGAATGGTCTGGAAACGATGGAAAAGGGGGAAGGATTTGGCCCTGAAGGGTTTGGAAATTATGGGAAAAGGGGAAGGGTTTGGCCTCGAATGGTCTGGAAATGATAGGAAAACGAGAAGGTTTTGGCCCTGAATGATCAGAAAAGAGGAAGGGTTTGGCTCTGAGTAGGCTGAACACTATGGTAAAAGGGGAAGAGTTTGGCCCTGAAGGGTCTGAAAATGGTGGCAAAAGGGTTTGGCCTTGAATGATGGGAAAAGGGGAAGGGTTTGGCCCTGAATGATGAGGAAAGAGGAAAGGTTTAGCCCTGAAGGGTTTGGAAATGATGGGAAATGGGGAAGGGTTTGGCCCTGAATGGTGGCAAATGGGGAAGGTTTTGGCCCTGAAGGGTCTGGAAATGCTGGGAAAAGGGGAAGGGATATGCATTCAGCTCTGGAGGTTTGATCCTGAAGTGTCTGGAAATGATGGAAAAGGGGAAAGGGTTTGGCCCTGAATGGTCTGGAAATGGTGGAAAAAGGAGAAGGGTTTGTGCTCAGCTCTGGAGGTTTGATTCTGAATGGTCTGGAAATGCTGGGGAAAAGGGAAGGTTTTGGTCCTGAAGGGTCTGGAAATGATGGAAAAAGGGGAAAGTTTTGGCCCTGAATGGTGTGAAGAGGGGAAGGGTTTGGCCCTGAAGGGTCTGGAAATGATGGGAAAAGAGGAAGAGTTTGGCCCTGAAAGGTTTGGAAATGATGGGAAAAGAGGAAAGGTTTAGCCCTGAAGGGTTTGGAAATGATGGGAAAAAGAGGAAGAGTTTGGCCCTGAATGGTCTGGAAATTATGGGAAAAGAGGAAAGGTTTAGCCCTGAAGGGTTTGGAAATGATGGGAAATGGGGCAAGGTTTGGCCCTGAATGATGGGAAAAGGGGAAAGTTTTGGCCCTGAAGGGTCTGGAAATGGTGGGAAAAGGGGAAGGGTTTGGCCCTGAATGATGGGAAAAGGGGAAGAGTTTGGTCCTGAAGGGTCTGGAAATGGTGGGAAAAGGGGAAAGTTTTGGCCCTGAAGGGTCTGGAAATGGTGGGAAAAGGGGAAGGGTTTGCACTCAGCTGGAGGTTCCTCACTGCTGGAAAGGAGGAGGCAGATTGGGCACCATCCATCCCGTCCCATATTTAATTTGGCATATCACTGCTGCTCTTGGCTTCCTGGAGCTCCCTCACCTCACTCTCAGGAGATCCATCCCTTCCACCTGCCCATCCTTCACACACAGCCCTCCAACCATGGAGAGCCAATTAATCCCCACTGGAAGCAGGAATCACACAAAGATAAGCCAGGGAATGCTGCTCAGAGCCTCCTGCCTCGGGCTGTGATGGGAAGAAGAGCTTTAGCATGGAAAACTTCTTTTTGGTGCTTCCCAGAATTCCAGAGCTCCTTGAGAAATGGTTAGGATCATGGGAAGCAAAGCATTCCTAGTTGACATCTACCTTTTCTCATCTAGGTGTATTTTATTTCAATGCTGTTTTAAAGACAAATTTTTAATCTTTTTTTTTTTTCCTTCCCCATGCCCTCTGAAGTCCCCCTTTCTCAGGCCCAGACCCCATGAAGACCTATAACATCATATTAAGGGGAATAGACATGATTGAATTTCCAAAGAAGATTGCCAAAAATGCTGCTAACTTAATTAAAAAACTATGCAGGTAAGTGGATGTAAGAATAAACCAAAAAAGCCTTGATGTTGTTTGCAAGGAAATGAGCTGGGCAGAGGGATTTAGGATTTGTTCTTCCTTTTACAGGGACAATCCATCAGAAAGATTAGGGAACTTGAAAAATGGAGTGAAAGATATCCAAAAGCACAAGTAAGTGTCTTCTCCAGCAGCCAACTCCAGAAAGAGGCATTTCAAACACCTCAATTTTCCCCTAAAAGCCACTTCCTATCCATAATGTAAATTCATCCTCCCTTTTGGTTCCATGGGAGGGGTTACATGAAGTTTTAGGAGTTTATTGGGATAAGAACAGATGAGAAAACCATTCCAGGAAGAATTTCTCCCATTCCCAAAGCAGCAGGAATGGATTGGATTGATATTTTTGTGGGATTGCTCAGGGTTCATCCACCCACCTCGAGCAAACCCGAGGAAAACCACGAGTGGGGCATCCTTGAGCATGAAGTTGGGAGTTAACCCAATTCCACAGGGATAAAAGGTCTCCCGTGGGATGGATCCACGCTCTGGAAGGGAAGGAGCAGCTTCCAGGACACCTGCAGCAAGGAATGGTTCCCATCTGAGCGTTGGCAATTTCCACTTGGGTGGTGTCACTGCACACTCTTCATTCTTGGTCCCCAAAAAGATGAGAGGAAAAATTCCAAAGGGATTTGAAGGCAAAGTCTGTGTGAGAGATGAAACCTGTTGTTCAAGCAATTTTCTGTTCTTTTTGTGCTACACCTGTCTAACTGTTGGATTCTTCCCTCCCTTTCAGGTGGTTTGAAGGCTTTAACTGGGAAGGGTTACGGAAAGGGACACTGACACCTCCCATAATCCCAAGTGTAAGTTTTCCTATCGTTGTTTTCTCCTCCATGGGCAATTCCTGTGATGCTGTGAGCTTTGGGCAGTGGTACACTGGGTTAAGTGGGAATCATGTGCTTTATTTCTTCTGGAATGCTTGAAAAATAACTTAAGGCACGTTCCCAGCTGAGCTTGTTCTCCAGGCAGGCTCTTCCCTGGGAAGGCAGTGTGGGGAGGGCACAGCCATGGAGAAACCCCCTTTGCAGCAGGGGATTGAGGCAGGATCACCCACTCCAGCACATTTTCCTTTCTCTCACCTGCTCCACTTGTTTCTGCATCTCCTTTCCCCCTTTCCATGGAGAGCTGCCCCTTCCCCTCCTTCTCTCCGCTGCGTCCTGTTCCCTTCTCCTTTATTCTCATTTCCTTTGCAAAGGCAAGCGGGATTTGGATGCCATCTTCCTTTTCTTTCACATTAACCTTCCCTTCTGTGCTGTCTTTTGTGCCCGTGCCCCTCTGTGCCCTGCATCCACGTCCTACATGAAAAGCTGTTGATGTTTAACCAGGAGCGGGCGCGGAGGGACAGCTCCGCTCGTTTTCCTTTGCACCAAAGCCCTTCCTTTGATGTCTTTGTGAGCTCCCAGCCCTCAAAGCCCCGCTGCAAAGGGAAACCAAACAGGATTAGCTGACAGAAATTACCTCGGCCCCTTCTGTCCTGCAGCCTCCCCTCCTTGTTCCAGCCTAATCCCTCGGGATCACCGGGAGAATGCCATTAATGGGGCTTTAATTGCACCCCATTGCTCCATCCTGCAGCTCCTGCAGAAGGGGCAGGCCCAGCTCCAGGGGCTGAGTCTGCCATCCCAAAGTTTGCTTAAGGAAAGAGCAGGAGGGTTTCCATCCCCCCCTTTTAACCCTGTGGGATGCAGGAGTTGCTGGAGCCAGTGGGGAAAGCAGGACTTGGCAAATCTCTCCCATAACAACTCAGAAATGTTTTAGAGATCAAAGCTGGGTTGGTTGGGTTTTTTTTTCTTTTAAGCTCAAGCTATGAGTGTGGTTTGGGTTAGAAGGGACCTTTGAGATCATCCAGTTCCATCACCTTCAATGGCATCTTCCACTGTCCCAGGTTGCTCCAAGCCTGGCCTTGGTGTGTTTTTAATGCCAATTCATTCATCAGCAGGATCACATTGCAAGTCAGGCAATAAAGTCAAGTTTGCTCCTTCACAGCTGCAATTCCTGCTTTAGGAACGCAGGATGTCCATGTAGCCTGAAAAAAAACCCCAGGATGTCTTCCTTACTGGTTTTGGTGGATTTTTAATTTAGGAGGAGCATTTCCCATGCTGCTCTTACCCCACACAGCAAGGCTGACTGGAATAGATGGGAACATCATTGCCTCTTCCAGGAGAGCTCCAGGCTGGCCCTAATCCTGCTCCAACCCATCTTATCCTCTCCCTGAGCTCTTGGGAGCACAGCTCCTCCAGACCTGCTCCTGAGACCCTCTCCAAACCCATGAACTCTGAATTTTGCCAACCCCAGAGCTGGCAATCCTACTCCAGCTCGTTTTCCACAAGTTCTTTTGGCAAAGTCCCAACTGCCATTCTGAAAAGGGTCCCAAAATACAGCTCTGGTGGCAGACATCCCCTTTTCCTTCAACCCACCTCTCCTTGTTAGCTGGGAAAGAGCCAGCAGGACTAAACATACAGATCGGTTAATTTTTCTTCTTTTAAAAAAGGCTTTTCTCTTAAACTCTCATTTCTTACACGGCTGTGCCAGTAAGGCAATCAAAGAGCTCTTGTTCCATGGGATTTTTGGAAAGATCCCAATTTACAACCTGCTGCTAGGACACTGCTGAGCCTTGATATCACAGCTGGAATCTGTGATTTTACCTCTCCTTAAAAGCTCAGGACTCTGCCAAAGATGAGCTGAGCAAGCAAAGGGTGAAGGAGCCCCAACAAAGTCAACAGATCCAGATAATTCAAAAGAAATGAAGATTTTGTAGGGTGGGGTTTTTTTCCAAAAAGAGTTCCATAATCCTGATTTGCCCCAAAAGCTGTTCAGCAGCAGGAAAATGCTGATGCAGTTGGGCAGCACATTAAATGTAGGACTGCAGTTGGAACTCCTGTCTTTTCCCAAGGTGTGCAGCAGCATCCAAAATCAAATGGGAATCTCAGGAGGGTTAACAAGGCCAAGTGGGTTGGGGCAACCCCTGAGATCAATCCAGGTTGGATACGGAGAAAAAAATATTCCTGGGAGGGTGGGCAGGCCCTGGCACAGGGTGCCCAGAGCAGCTGTGGCTGCCCCTGGATCCCTGGAAATGCCCAAGGTTGGACTTTGGGGTTTGGAGAAATCTGGGACAGTGGAAGGTGTGGCAGGGTGGGACTGTATGAGACTTTAAGGTCCCTTCCTACCCAAACCATTCCAGAATTCTGGGATTCAATGATTGTCAGTTGCCCCCTGGCTCAGGCTCTTCCCAGATGTAATGACTGAAAACAGCAGCAAGTGTTTTCCTGCTCTGGGTAAAGCTTAAAGTATTAAATTTCTGGTAAGACTCTCATTGATTTGGGCTGGAGAGTTGCTGGTTTCCCCTTAAACGGTTTATTCTTTTTTATTGTCTTGACTTTATCAAGTCCTCACTGTAAGAAAGTTTCCTTTGCTGTCACAAAGCAGGAAAACCATAAATTCTATAGCCAGGGTAGATTTCAAATGTTGCAATTTGCGAAAAAGAAATGGGCTTGGCCTTCATCCTGGGAAGATGGGTTTCTCTGGAAGGATCCAATGTCAGGAAACTCCAAGGCAGCATCCTGGATCCATGGATGGGAAATCCTGGGCTCTTTTCCCAGGCCTGTTGTGATAACCTTGTGGCAATGGGTAGGAAAACTCAGGAGAGCAGGGGAGCTGGGGGAAATCCTTGGGAAGGCAGCACTTCCCTGCCTTGCTGGGGAGTCTCTGGGATGCCATGGCTGTGGGATGAAGAGGGAATGCCAACCCTGGGATGAACATCCCCTTCTCTTTGCTCTTCCCCCCCGCAGGTCGCGTCTCCCACGGACACGAGCAACTTTGACAGCTTCCCAGAGGACAGTGACGAGCCACCCCCTGACGACAACTCAGGATGGGACATAGATTTTTAATGTTCTTTCTCTTACCTGCTTCTGCCTTGCTGAGGACAGCTTTTCCTGGGACGTGGCTGCCAGCGGAACGGGAAGACCGGAACGGGGGAGGATTCGTGCTCGGGGTCACCACGATGCCTTGATTGATGCTGCTCCAGTAACTCCAGTGGCATTAGGACTTCTTGCTTAGTGACAATAGTGCTCTCCATGTTTTCTGTTGGAACGTGACCTGGCTTGGGCACGGTGGTCCTGGCACAGAGCCTTGCTCCGGCACAGAACTCCTCTTCTGTGGCCACAGAGATCCTGGCCCACTCTTGATGAGCAGAGTGACAGATCCGTAGAGTAAGAGGCACTTAAATTCCAGCTGCTTTTTTCCCTAGGATCAGTAGTAACTTATGAAGTGCTGCAGCTACTCCAGTGCAGGATTTGGGCTATTCCCACCCTCTGAGCTCCACAGGGCAGCGCTGGAGCCCAGGAGGAGCACGGGCAAAGCGCTCCCGTCACAGCAGTGGGGAATGTGTCCTTTTCCTTCCCTAGCAGTATTCCTGACGAGACTGAATGTTCCCTTCCCTCCTTGTTTTGGAAACATTTTAGCTCAGCCTGGTCAAACAAAAGCACAAGTGCTGCAGATGCTGTCGAGGCAGAGGTTGGGTCGCTTCCCTCACGTGGCAGCGCCGCCTTTGGGCTTCAGTTCTCCTTTCCCTTGGTACCTACACATGCACGGAAAGAGAAAATCATGGAATGAATCCACTGTACATCCCCTGATCTGTTCCACGTCTACTGATCCACTGTACATCCACTGATCTGTTCTACATCTATTGATCCACTGTACATCTATTGATCCCTTTCACATCCATTGATCCATTTCACAGCACTCCAATCACGGCCCTGAACAAAGCAACAGCAGCCCACCTGTCTGATTAGGTATAAAATTAAGGATAAATTGGATAAATTAAGGATAAATTGGATCTTTTTGGGCTCAAAGGGAAAAAAAAGGAGACCTGTGATGTCCTCTCGAGGTGCTACATCCATCCCTCACCTGGGAAGAAGCCTGTCCCTGACCCTTCCTGTCAGGAATATGTAGCAGAGGCTCCGTTCTCCCTTTTGGTGATTCCATGTCTGCATCTCTTCCATGTTTAAAGAATCTCATTAAAATAGAAATCCTGGCTCTGGTGGAACACTGCCAGCAATCCTGGTGCCTCTCCAGGCTAAGGAGCTCCACAGGAAAGTCAGTGGAATTCCATGGGAAGTGGATGTTGGAAGATCCCTGTGAGGTCTCCAGCATGCCAGGTCCCTGTGACTGTGTTTAACACAGGAATGGCCAAATCCATATAGAAAAAAGAACTAGGGAAAACAATATTATCAGGACATGCTTTTCCCTCACTTCTACTGCTTTTCCTTTGCTTGAATTGTCTCCTCTGGTTTATAGGATGCAGCAGAGGGATCCTGTCCTGGGTGCCCATTTGTTGCATACACACAGGACTGAAAGTTCATCCCATTATCCAACAGGAAACATCAGCTTTAGGTCTCTCTGAGAGACCTGGCCCCCCAAAAAAAATCACAGAATCATGGAGTTGGAAGGGACCTTAAAGGTCCTCTCATTCCAGCCCCTGCCATGGGTGAGCAGGTGCTGCCTCCTTTCAATCTCAGCTGCCAAGAGCTGGCCGTGGAAAGATCAAGTCTTGCTGACAAGGACTTTCCCCACATATCACATGGAAAAAGTCTGTTTGTGCAGTAAAAAATTCCTTCCCTGATGCTGAGCCCCAACTCTTTTGCATGTTTTTTATTAAAGTATGTAATCAGAAGGGTATTTTGACAGCGTGGGCCGTGTCTGCTGTTCAGCATGAGCTGGGCTGTGTGACACCTTTGAAACCAGTCTGTGGCTCTGGAATTCCCTGTGTTTCCCAAAGGGTGAGGCCACACCTCTGGCACAGTCACTTCTGCTGTTCTTTAACCATTAAAACTTCGTTTGCCTTCAAAATCACGGGGAAAAGGCAGCACCTGCTGGCTTTTCCACCTTTCCCCAAGGGATGGACAGCACTGAGAGCCAAGGCTGAGCACGAGGGCTAAAACATTCACCAGGCATCTTAAACAGGCCTAACAGCCAAAGGCTTCCCTCCTCACATCCCCCTGGACTTTCCCTCCATGGGGACAGCTTCCTGTAGGAGCTTCTCCCAGGATGGTGGCACCTGATGCAACTGGCAGGCAAGGAGGACAAAGCACGACAAGGATTTGGGGATCAGCCTGAAAGAGCGACAGGAGGGAGGGTCTGGAACGGGCTGAGCAGTTGGGTTTCTTTTTCCTGTCCCTTTTTTTCCTTGTGCCAGGCATGGGAATTGACACCTGCAGCGTGCACTGTGCTGAATCTGAGTTTATTTTGATATCAAACACCTCACTCGACTTCCATGGCCTCCCTCTCCTGAGCATTAACACTTTGCATATGTATATGATAAGCCTTCAGTTATGATAATATATTTAAGTTGCTTTATATATATCTCTATATGTCCACAACAAGGGATTTCCTCTGTGTTTCCACCTCCTGTCCTTATTTGTTTGTCTCCTTTCCTGACCTATGGGACGACAGCGTTTTTAGGGAAGGGGGAATCGGCTCCCATGTTTCCAGAGGGGGCTTTGAGTGGTGTTGTGGCTTCTCCTGGAGCTGCACTGCCCACAGCAAACTCTTCTTCTCCAACAACAGGACCACGAGCAGATATTTCTGTAAATAGGTATTTTCGTGTCGATGTTTTGTGGGTCACACAGGACTTTCTGTTCTTTTCCAGTTCCATGGCATTATTCCTTCATTTCCTTATTTGTAATGTAATGTTTTTAGGTCGAGGTAGACTTGAATCAATGTCATATTTGTCAGTATGATTAAACTTTCTGTCAGCTGTCCTGTTCACCCACCCGTCCCATAGTTCTAGAACGTCACTGGCTATCTGGCATTGTTGCAAGTGCCTTAAATCCATGGCATCTTATTGAGAAAAAGAAAAAAAAGAGACAAATTTGGTGTTATGCTGCATGACAAAGACAAACACACCTCAAACCGTCGTCCTTTCTTAGCTTGCTGCGTTTTACAGTTCTTTCTGCTACCGATTTCTAAGCCTTTATTATCTGATCTCGATGAATTCCAGAAATGATGACGTCGTTCTCTGATTTCTGTTCAATGTACCAGAGCTGTGTATCTGTTAATGAGATACAGAGTCATTTCTGTGAAATGTATAAATGTGATGTGCGGGTCAAATTAATCTCTGACATCCTAGCAGTCCGTAGACAGGTATTCCTGTTTTGCTAAGCTCTGCAGATCCCACCCATCCGTGCTGTCCCACACAGCCCTCCCTGGGGAATCTCCCACACGGGAAAAATCCACCCTGGCAGCATTTTCCTGACCTGAAACCCCGGTGCAAAGACGAGGCTCCTTTGCACCACTCAACCAAACAGGATCTGTGCTTTTCCCTGGGTCCACGGGGATGAGCCCTGGAAGCTCCTCCACAGCTCCCCAGCCCTGACACCGAGACTTGGGCGCTTTTAGGGCTTTCTCAGAAAAAGGGGAAATTCCCATTTGGAGTTGCCTCTCCCCCCAAGTCCCGATTTATGCTTGTTTTACCCCAGCCCTTTGTTTTATACTCTGATTTTCTCTCCTTCCATGGCAGAGGTTTTGTTTGTCGGGCCGATGTCGGCCATCGGCCGCTTGCACTCTTTGGATGTTGGCTGAGGAACTTTTTGGGTTTGTTTTTTGTTTTTTTTTCTTTTTTTTTTTTTCATAAACTTCCATGGCTTTTGTTTCGCTCTGTACTCCCCCTGCAGCTGTAATTGCCGAGTGCCTGTTGTATACTTTATAGAGTTGAAATAAAAATAATTACTTTTGAACGGCTCTCAGTGGTTTTCTTCCAGAGCAGGAGCTGATTTTGGGAGAAATCTTCTGGAAGGTGGTGAAATGTGGGGTTGCAAGGGTTCTGCTCCCACAATTCCCACACAGAGAAGCTGTGGCTGGATCCCTGGAAGTGTCCAAGGCCAGGTTGGACAGGGCTTGGAACACCCTGGGATAATAGAAGGTGTCCCTGCCCATGGCAGTGGGTGGCACTGGATGGGCTTTGATGTCCCTTGCAACTCCAAATCATTCTGTCATTTGATGATGACACACAGGTGAGCAAAAGCTGGGAGAAAGGAGCAACAAAACATCCTCTCAGGAGAGGAATAAATGTGGCAACAGCCCAAGGAGGAGCAGGCAATCACCACCAATCGTTCTGCGGGATGCAGCAATCATAGGTCGAAGTTAATAATGCAATAAAAACCTCAGGGTGACGTGGCCCTCACCTGAAACCGCCAGGGGAACACCGAGATTTCGGGGCGAGGCGTGGCTCTCGTTATTCCAGGCTAAAAATAGGGAAGGCAGGAGGGGTGGCCGGGCTGTGCCGGGGATGTCGCCCGGCCGTGACTCAGCCGCTGCTGACGGCACCTGCCCGCCGTGCTCCCGAAACCTTCCCAGGCAATTATTAGCCCGGCTTGAGCCATCCGGGGCTGGAACAGCTGATAGTGGATACCGGGACAGCGATACCGGGAGAGCGGGGGGGGCGTTCACTGCAGGAATTGCCGCGTCCGGGATCCCCCACCCCGGGGATTTGAGTGGCGCTGCTCCGGCTCTTTGCATTCTCATTTAAACCAAGCAGAGAAAAGAAATAACCAGGAGCCGGGAAAAGCCGGGTTAATTAACGGGGGTTAATTAATTTGAGTTAATTACCGGAGCGGGGAGTGGGGGCGCGATGGCGCGGCGGGGCCGCCAGGGGGCGCCCTGGGGCCGCTCTGCCCCGGTGGGGGAATGGGATGGGGGGGGGAAGGAGGGAATAGGGAGGGAAAAATGGGAATGGGGGGGGGAAATTGGGAAAGGAGGGGGGGGCGACGCCTTTGATGTCCCCGCATCAAAGGGCCCGCAGCTCCCCCCCACGGCCCCGGCTGGGGTCAGGGGAGCAGGGGGAGGACAGCGAGAATCCCGCCGTGTGTCCCCCCCGCGCCATCCCCGTGTCCCCGCACAGCGCCCGGCGCGGGGGGATGGATGCGGAGCAGCCCCTCTCCTTTCCTTTCCTTTCCTGCCCCGCTCCTCTCCTTTCCTGCCCCGCTCCTCTCCTTTCCTGCCCCGCTCCTCTCCTTTCCTGCCCCTCTCCTCTCCTTTCCTGCCCCGCTCCTTTCCTGCCCCGCTCCTTTCCTGCAAGGCTGCGCTGGCGCCAGGAAGGACGCGGGGGAGGCGGCGGGGAGAGGGGAGGGAGACTCAGAGGAGACCAAAGGACGGACTCTGCCATCGGGGGAGGGCGGGGGGCTCTGTGCACCCACAGCGGCTCCCACCCACCGCGGGTGGGGGCTTGCACAGGGGGGAGCGTCCCCCCCGTCCCTCCTGCCCGTCCCCTCCGTCGGGCGCGCCCGGCTGGAGACAGCGGCGGCGTCGGGGAGTGCGGAGCATCTGGCCGGGACCCGGGGGAGGAGGAGGGATGCTGCTGGATGGGATGGGATGGGATGGGATGGGATGGGATGGGATGGGGGGGTGGTCTGCCCTCGCCCTTGCGAAACCCCCTCCGACCAATGTGGGAGCCCTCGGGGCGGGGTGGGGGCGGCTTTGGGGGCTCACGGGCACAGCCTCTCCCCGCCGGGAACGCTTTGAAATCGCAGCCGGCGGGCCCCCCGCCCCGAGGGGGCGGGCAGGAGGCAGCCCCGGGGGTATAAAGGCGGCGCAGGAGCGCAGGAGCCGCTGCTGGCGGCTCGCTGCTGCTGCTGCTGCTGTTGCTGCTGTTGCTGTTGTTGCTGTTGTTGCTGTTGCTGCTGCTGCTGCTGCTGCTCGGGGACTCTGCGGGCACGGCGGGCACGGCGGGCACCACGATGCGGGGGCTGGTGGCGCTGCTGGCGGCGCTGAGCTGCGCGGCCCCGGCGGGGCGGGCGGCGGCGCCCGGGGCTGCCCTGAGCTCCAACGCCATCAAGGGACCCCCCCCGGGAGGGGCGGCGGAGACCAGCGCCGCCCCCGCAGCCCCGTTCGACGGCAGCAATAAGGCACCGCCGGCCGCCACCCGACAGGTGAGAGAGAGCGGGGATGGAGCGGCGGGACAGCGGGGATGCAGGGGGACACACCGGGAGTGGAGATGGGGACACACAGCGGGGATGGAGCGGCGGGACAGCGGGGATGGAGGGGGACACACACTGGGAGTGGAGATGGGGACACACAGCGGGGATGGAGCGGGATACACATCGGGAATAGAGGGACACACACCGGGGGATGGAGAGAGACACACAGAGGGGATGGATGGGACCCGTCGGGGACGGAGTGGAGGGACCCGTTTGGGATGAAGGGCGGGACGTCGGGGATGAGCACACCCACACCGGGAGATGGAGAAGGGGACACAAGCGATGGAGGGGACACCGGGGGTGGAAGGGACAGAAGAGGGGGGGGGGGATGGATGGATGGATGGATGGATGGATGGATGGATGGATGGATGGATGGATGGATGGATGGATGGATGGATGGATGGATGGAGGGACACTCCGGGGATGGAGAGGGGGACACCAGCGATGGAGGAGAGGCACGCACCGGATGATGGGGACAAAGACACACGGGGTGGAGTGGGGACGCCTCGGGGATGGAGGGGACACCGGGGACGGAGGCTGTGAGTGACACACGGGGGATGGATGGAGCGGCGGCGCCGGGGATTGCAGAGGGAACCCCCCGGCGATGGAGAGGGGTGACACTCGGGGATGGCATCACCCCGCTGATCCGCCGCCCCCTCTGTGTCCCCCAGCCTTTCCCGTGCACCGAGGACGAGGAGTGCGGCCCCGAGGAGTTCTGCGGGAGCGCGGCCCGCGGCGGGGGAGCCCCGCTGTGCCTGGGCTGCCGGCGGCGCCGCAAGCGCTGCCTGCGCGATGCCATGTGCTGCCCCGGCATGAGCTGCAGCAACGGTGAGGGCCCGGCGCGCCCGGGCAGGGGCTGGGGATGGGGCCGGGCAGGGTCCCAGGCGTGGCTGACAGCCCCCATGTCCCCGCAGGGCTCTGCACGCCCCTGGAGCCGCCGCACGGAGCGGCCGAGCTGGACGAGACGGGCACCGAGGCGCTGCCCCGACGGACGCCCGCTCCCGCCTGGCTGCCCACGGCCAAAGGTGAGGTGTCCCGGCTGCTGGCACCCCCTGTCCCGCCTGAGGCTGCCCTCCTGCCCTGCTGTATCCTGGGCGTCGATCCGGGCTGCACCCCTGCCCTGAGATCGGGCCGGGATGCCCATCCTGCATCACTGTCCCCCGTGGGATCGCTCTGGGATGCTTCCCTTTCCCTCCTGTCCCCTTTGAGATTTCTCTGCGATGCCTCCAGCCCCACTGTCTCCAGAAGCCAAACCCGGGATGCCTCCCTTTCCCTCCTATCCCCTTTGGGATCGCTCCTGGATTTTTCCTTTCCCTCCTGTCCCTTTGGGATCACTGCGAGATTTCTCCCTTTCCCTCCAGTCCACTTCAGGATCACTCTGGGATGCCCCCTGCCCTACTAACTCCAGAAGCCAAACCCGGGATGCCATCCTTCCCTCCCATCCCCCTTGGCATCGCTCTGGGATGCCTCCCTTTCCTTCCTATCCCCTTTGGGATCACTCTTGGATGCCTCCTTTCCCTCCTGTCCCCTTTGGGATCGCTCCTAGATGCCTCCTTTCCTTTCTCTCCCCTTTGGGATCACTCCAGGATGCCCATCCTTCCCTCCTGTCTCCCTTGGGATCACTCCTGGATGCTTCCCTTTCCCTCCTGTCCCCTTTGGGATCGCTCCTAGATGCCTCCTTTCCTTTCTCTCCCCTTTGGGATCACTCCAGGATGCCCATCCTTCCCTCCTGTCTCCCTTGGGATCACTCCTGGATGCTTCCCTTTCCCTCCTGTCCCCTTTGGGATTGCTCTGGGATGCCCCCCAGCCCGACTAACTCCAGAAGCCAAACCCGGGATGCCCATCCTTCCCTCCTGTCCCCCTTGGGGATCACTCCTGGATTTCTCCTTTCCCTCTTGTCCCCCTTGGGCTCACTCCTGCATGCCTTGTTTTCCTCCTATCCCCTTTGGGATCACTCCTGGATGCCTCCTTCCCCTCCTGTCCCCTTTGGCATGGCTCCTGTCTCCTTTGGGATCTCTCCGGGATGCCCATCCTTCCCTCCTGTCCCCTTTGGGATCACTCCTGGATGCCTCCTTTCCCTCCTGCCCCCTTTGGGATGGCTCTGGGGATGCCTCCTTTCCCTCCTGTCCCCTTTGGGATCACTCCTGGATGCCTCCTTCCCCTCCTGTCCCCTTTGGCATGGTTCTTGTCTCCTTTGGGATCTCTCCGGGATGCCCATCCTTCCCTCCTGTCCCCTTTGGGATCACTCCTGGATGCCTCCTTTCCGTCCTGTCCCCTTTGGGATCACTCCTGGATGCCTCCTTTCCCTCCTGCCCCCTTTGGGATGGCTCTGGGGATGCCTCCTTTCCCTCCTGTCCCCTTTGGGATCACTCCTGGATGCCTCCTTTCCCTCCTGCCCCCTTTGGGATGGCTCTGGGGATGCCTCTCCTGCACCTTTATCCCCCATGGGATCACTCTGGGATGGCTCCTGTCCCCCGTGGGATCACTCCGGGATGCCCCAGCCCCACTATCTCCAGAAGCCCAACCCGGGATGCCCCCCCTTGCCCTTGGGGTGGCCCGGGATGTCCCCCCGGTGTCCCCTGGGCCCGGCTGAGCGTCCCCTCCGTGTCCCCCCGCAGGAGAGGAGGGCGATTTCTGCCTGCGCTCGTCGGACTGCGCGGCCGGGCTGTGCTGCGCCCGCCACTTCTGGTCCAAGATCTGCAAGCCGGTGCTGCGGGAGGGGCAGGTGTGCACCCGGCACCGCCGGAAAGGCTCGCACGGCCTCGAGATCTTCCAGCGCTGCCAGTGCGCCGAGGGGCTGGCGTGCCGCGGGCAGCGGGAGCACGGCCCGGCCGACGCGTCCCGCCTGCACACCTGCCAGCGCCACTGACCGACACACGGACACACGGACAGATGGACGCCTGCCAGCGCCACCGACCGACACACGGACGGACAGGTGCACACCTGCCAGCGCCACTGACAGACACACGGACACACGGACAGACAGGTGGAAGCCTGCCAGCGCCACTGACAGACACACGGACACGCGGACAGACAGGTGGACGCCTGCCAGCGCCACTGACCGACACACGGACACGCGGACAGACAGGTGGACGCCTGCCAGCGCCACTGACTGACACACGGACGGACAGGTGCACACCTGCCAGCGCCACTGACAGACACACGGACACACGGACAGACAGGTGGAAGCCTGCCAGCGCCACTGACAGACACACGGACACGCGGACAGACAGGTGGACGCCTGCCAGCGCCACTGACCGACACACGGACACGCGGACAGATGGACGCCTGCCAGCGCCACTGACAGACACACGGATGGACACGTGGACAGGGACACACACAGACAGACAGACAGACAGGTGCCGGCGGCGCCGAACCACACGCGGACAGACAGACGGACACGTGCCGGCGGCGCTGAGCCACACACGGACGGACAGATGGACACGCTGAGCCACACACGGACGGACAGATGGACACGCGGACAGACAGGCGGACAGGTGCCGGCGGCACTGAGACACACACGGAGACGCGGAGAGACGGACGGACGCGTGCCGGCGGTGCTGAGCGACAGCACATGGACAGACAGACGGACAGGTGCCGGCAGCGTTGAGTGACAGACGGACAGGCAGACGGACAGGTACCGGCGGCACTGAGAGACACACAGACAGACAGATGGACAGGTGCCGGCGGCACTGAGCGACAACACACGGACAGACGGACGGACAGGTGCCGGCGGCACCGAGAGACACGCAGACACACGGACGGGACAGATGGACGCGTCCCCGTCTCGCCTCCGCACGTGGCGGTGACACTGAGCGACACGCGGACGGGACAGACAGACGGACAGGTGCCGGCGGTACTGAGCGACACGCGGACGGGACAGACAGACGGACAGGTGCCGGCGGTACTGAGCGACACGCGGACGGGACAGACAGACGGACAGGTGCCGGCGGCACTGAGCGACACGCGGACGGGACAGACAGACGGACAGGTGCCGGCGGTACTGAGCCACACGCGGACGGGACAGACAGACAGACGGACAGGTGCCGGCGGCACAGAGGCGACGCGCGGACGGGACAGACAGACAGACAGACGGACAGGCTCCGGCGCGGCCGGAGCGAAGGTTGTTTCTCAAGGGAACTTCTCCTCAGCGACTCCTTGCAGTACGTTACTGTGTTGTGAATACTCGAGCGGGCACTTAGCCGCGCACGGCGCCGGGGCTCCCAGGGACTGCCTGCCAACGCGGTGGCATTTTGTGCTCTCCCCGCGCTCCGGCCGCGGCTTTGGGCACACGCTGGGCTTTTCTGGACGCCCCCGAGTGCGTGCGAGCGAATAAACTCTGTAAATTCACCCCGAGCTGCCTCCAGCCCTGCCCGGGGAGGAGAGATGGGGCGGGGGGTTCATCCTCAGCATCCCACGGGAATGGGAAGGGTTGGCGCTGGGATGGTTGGAATTCCTGTTTAGGGATTCCCTGGTGCCCTCTGGAGGAGAGGGAGCGCGGTCGGGGCTCTGGGAAGGGCCCTGGCAGCAGAATCCCTGTCCCTGCTTCTGGGAGGGAGGAGGGAGCGAGGCATCACTCCCGCACCGACCACGGGTGCTGCCCATCTCGACCTTGCTCCATGCACAATAAAGATTTATTTTTCCCTTCATTTTATGGTTGTTCCTGTGGCTCTTCAGCATTTCGGGGTGGCTTGGAGGGAGGGAAAGCTGCCAGCACACATTTTCCCCCACCCCTGTTTCAGGTGAGTGGGGAGCTCGGGGCTGCAGATGCATCCCTGCAACCTGGGGAAGGGGCTCGGGGTGCAAAACCTTCCCTGGACACCCCAAAAACGCTTTGCACCCAATCCCAAACCCAGCATAGTAAGGCATAGGGGAGCATCCCTCAAATGCTGCCTGCTCGTGGGTGTTTGGTGCCTTTGGGGTTGGTGCTGCCTCTTTAGGGCATTGAATTCCCTGGAGGACGTGGGGTTGTGGAATAGCAGCCCCACTGCAGCTCTGGCAGTGCTGAACCAAGTAAATGTACAGGAGGGAGAAGAGCCCCAGGGAAAGATGATTCCCAGCTTCCTTCCAGCTCTGGAAGTGGCTGAGAACAGCCCAAACTGCCCCAAACTGGAGGGTGAAACACTGATGGTCCTTAAACCACCCGAACCCACCCTTAAAGTCTCTCTGGAGCAGCTTTTAATGGAGTCACAGCTTGAACTGGGGGTTGAAGCAGCCCCTGAAAGAGTTCCCGGCTCAGAGGCTGGAGTTATTGTGCTTGAATCGTCATTCCAGGCTGTGAAATTAAAACAAAATAAATAAAAATAATTTTTAAAAGAGTGGTTAGAGTAATTTTTTAAATTATGCTTTAAAAAATTAAAAAGATTGCACAACATACATAATAATATAATTAATTATCATCATAACATTATGCCCACTAACAGTCAGTGGCACTGGGACCTGGCTAAGAAAAGCACCAGGAACTGTTCAGATGGGTTCAAACCTGCCATCAACAGTGTCACATTTTATCCCTAGCACATTTAAACCACTGTCATTAGGGTCAGGGCTTTTTCTCCAGAGAGTGAGAGGGACCAGCACAGCTTTGACACCTCTGCAGGCAAGGAAAAATATTCTTGTGGGGCATTAAACACCATTTCTTGTCCTCTTGGGTACATCTTTGTCCTCCGTCCTCTTTTGTTTTGTTCAGGTTAGCCATCTCCACACTTGTTCTTGCTTCTTGTGCTTTGACATTCTTCATTTCCCAGCATGGAGAAGTAAAAAATAGCATTTTTATCAGCAAGAGGAGCTCAGGTCAGCCCTGGTTGCATCTGTGTCCCGTGGTCTGTGCCCAGCAGGATGGATGCTACCACAGACCTCTCCAGAATCATTAATTTCATGGATAGATTCCACAAAAACAATGGTTTTGATGGGTTTTATTCCCTCCTTTCCCTCTTTACCACATCGGCAGTCAGGATCTCTCTTCCCATTCCTGCCCCTTTTGGACTTGTAGGGTTTGTTCTTTAGGTAAATCCAAGAGGCTGGATTTAGTAAATCCAAGACATTTGATTTAGTAACATCCCTTAGGAAAAAAAAAAAATAATGAGAATATGACCCTGCGACTGTTAAGATTAAACAAAAGCTGTTCCTGAAGGGAAGGATTTCAGCTTTCCCTTGGCCCTGAGCATGGTTCTGTCCCCAAAACCGGAACCCACTCAAGGTCTGCATCATCTTGGGAAGTCAAACACCGCTCCAGCAGCTGAGGAATGGGGATAAACAGCCCCTGAGCCCTGGGGATGTGGTCACAGGGAGAAGCAAAGGCTGCTGTGTCCCCTTTCCCATGGAAGTGTGGGTGGGTGGCAGTGGCATTCCCTGGGGAATGGGCAGGTGACATCACCAAGGGCCCCCCTGGATCCTTCCCCACAGTGACAGATTCTCCTTATCAAAAATGCCTGAACAAATCCCTTGCCAGCCCAAAACAAACCCAACAACAACAACAACAATTAAAAAAAAGGCCTGTGGGAAGTAGAAAATATAAAACTTGGGGAAAAAATGGAATGTGTGGAGCCTCTGAGTCTGGCCTGGTTGGTGTGTCCTGTCTGGGTCCCCTGCTCTGATCCACAGGGAAGGAGTGAGAAACCCCAGCCTTCAGCTCCTGACACACAAAGCAGTGACCCCAGCTGGGAAAGGCATCTCAGGATGCACTTCCACACCAGTCCAATTTAATTTTTTCCCACCAAAAAATATAGGAAAGCCCCCTTTTTTCCTAAGCAAGAGGAGAGTAAATAAAAGCAGCAGGTTTTGGTGGATGGAGAGCTTTGGCGCCTCTGCTGTACTCCCTGCTCCTGCTTTCAGGGCTGCAAGAGCTTCAACAAAGCTCTGTGAGGTCCAATATTAATATTTATAATCATAGAAATCTGTAAAGGAGCTTAATGATGCTGGCTGAGCCCAACCTCTCTGTCCCCAGGCTTGGTGGGACCAACATTTCATTCCCTCAATGCTCCTACTCAACCCCAGCATTGTCCCAGAGCATTGGTGGGATTTTAGAGGAGGTTTATTCATGTAAGGTGGTTTTCCTCAGTCAAGGTAAGGCATTATTACAATGGCTTCTGCTGGAAAGAGACACTTTTCACTGTCCCAGGGTGCTCCAAGCTCCATCCAGCCTGGCCTTGGGCACTGCCAGGGATCCAAGGGCAGCCACAGCTGCTCTGGGCACCCTGTGCAGGGAACAATTCCTTCCCAATATCCCATGCAGCCCTGCCAGCTGTCAGTTTGAAGCCATTCCCACTCGTGCTGTCACTCCAAAATCCCTCTCCAGCTCTCCTGGAGCCCCTTTAGGTCCTAAAAGCAGCTCTGGGGTCTTTCAGCCCTTTCTGGACTCTTCTGCACCTCTCAGCTAAAAATCCTAAAGCATCCCAGGATTCCAGTGGCTGCATTAACAGGAATGGTTTGGAGGGGAAATTGGATCTCTCCATGGTTTTCCTGAACTGATTTTCCTGAACCTGAACTTGAGGGGCTCAGGAATCCCTCCAAGGTTTTCCTGAGCTGATTTTCTTGTGCTCTGGATGCAGATTCCAAGGACGTGGATCATCAGAAACCCCCTCTCTGCTGCACTCGGGGACAGTCTGGCACAAAGGAATTAAACATCCAAGGAGGGAGGCTGGGACAATGATTGCTGTCATTTGGGGAGATTTCAGGGAAGCAAATCCCATTTCCTTCTCATTTTCTTCCTAAGTTCTTTCAGGAACCACTTCCACCCCAAGCTGTCACAGACAAACTCGAGAAACTCCCTTTTATTTTTTAATAATTGTTTAGACTCGATGCTCACACCCTCCTCTCTCCCGCTGATCTTTAGGTGGCATTTAAAACTAAGAATGCTAAAAACGCTCGTGTGAGGAATAAAACCTCACACGGAGCAAGAAAGGGTTACAAAACCCCTTAAATCTCCCCGCAGGCATTAAAAGGGAAAAATCCCTGTTGTTTTATCCCCTCCTCTCCTGACACAGAGCAGAATCGGGCTCAGGAAGATGAAACGCAGGCAGCAGGTGGAAACCTTTGTGGCTGTAAGGCAACACGCAAAGCTTTGGGGTGGTTTGGGGTTTGTTTCCCCCTTTATTTGGGGCCGCCTTGTTTTTGGGAGGGGGGAGCTCCCCCACCTGCTGGAGCTGCTCTTTGTCCCGAGGTTTTTAAAGGCGGGCAAACCTTGATCTCGCTCGGGAGGGGAAGCGGAGCATCCAGGTGGTCCAGGTGTGGGATCCCCATGCCCTGCGCTCCTTCAAACGCATCCCCGCTAATCCAACGGGATGTTTATTCCTTTTTTTTTTTTCCCTTCTTTTTTGTCCCTCCTCTCTCAAGCGGCTTTGTTTCCCCTCCCTCAGTGCGGGACTTGTGTCCCTAATTAACACCTTAAGAGGGGTGAGGATAACCGGGATATTTAGGAGGGCGCTTGTGGGCAGAGCTCCTAATCCAGCGCGGCGGAGGGAGGGGACCCATTAGCAGGTGATTTTCGGGAGAATTGGGATCATCAGCATTTAAATGGGCACGGCCTGATGAAAGGCTTGGCTTGGCTGCCGGGGAGCTGAGAGCTCCGGGAGGGATTTCCCCAAATCCCAGGTGTGGGGTGAGGAAAGGGAAACGGCTGTGGGGGGATGGATGGATGGATGGATGGATGGATGGATGGATGGATGGATGGATGGATGGATGGATGGATGGATGGATGGATGGATGGATGGATGGTGGATGATGGATGGATGGATGGATGGATGGATGGATGGATGGATGGATGGATGGATGGATGGATGGATGGATGGAATCATGGATGGATGGATGGTGGATGGAATCATGGATGATGGATGATGGATGGATGATGGATGGATGGATGAATGGATGGAATCATGGATGGATGGATGGATGGAATGATGGATGGATGGATGGATGGATGGATGGATGATGGATGGATGATGGATGGTGGATGGATGATGGATGGATGGATGGAATCATGGATGGAGGGATGGATGGATGATGGATGGATGGATGATGGATGATGGATGGATGGATGAATGGATGAATGGATGGATGGATGGATGATGGATGGATGGATGGATTGATGGATGATGGATGATGGATGGATGGATGGATGGATGGATGATGGATGATGGATGATGGATGGATGGATGGATGGATGGATGGATGGATGGATGGATGGATGGAATCATGGATGGATGGAATCATGGATGGATGGATGGATGATGGATGATGGATGATGGATGGATGGATGGATGGATGGATGATGGATGGATGGATGGATGGAATCATGGATGGACAGAGGGATGGATGAATGGAGGGAGGGATGGATGGAAGCATGGATGGTTGGAGGGATGATAGTAGAATGGATGGATGGATGGATGGATGGATGGAATCATGGATGGATGGAATCATGGATGGAATCATGGATGGAATCATGGATGGATAGAATCATGGATGGATGGATGTTGTGGGGTGAGCAAGGAGCCTGTGTGGGTTTTCCATGAGGAATTGGCACTGTGCCAGTCCAGGAGGGGTTTGAGGATGGCACAAGCAAAGGGGTGAAGGTGCTGCAAAACCCCCAAAGTATTTCATTCCGTTTTTTCCATAATTGGGAACAAAGGATTGTTGCTGTGGTGGAAGGAGGGAGTGATGCATCCTACAGGGGTGGCATTTGGGCTTTGCAGCTTCAATCACCTTTTATTTTGCTTTTTAATATTAAATCCATAGGTGACACAGAGTCAGGATAGATAAATCTGGGCAGAAAAAAATAATCACGGAGTTGTTAAGGCTGGAAAAACCTCTAAGAGCATCCAATCCAATAAAAATCCATTCCAATCAAAATCCAGGCAGGCAACTCAGAAGATATTGCAACTCAGAAGATATTGCAACTCCAGAAGCACAGAGCAGTGGAAAACATGGGATGAGGAGGTGGGAGCGTGTTCCCAGGAAAATGTGGCAGCTGCCAGGTGCCAAAGGGAGGGCAGGAGAGCTCTGGGAGGCTGTAAACAATGCTCAGGACACGACTGAGCGTTATTTTTGTCCTTCCCAATGCAAGGAGGAGCTGGAGTGCCCAGCTCAGAGCAAACCCAGGCTGAGCAGCTGGGGGCCCACAAATAAATCTCCTGGCTGGAGTCACTTGGAGACAAGGGGAATTCGTGGAAGGCAGAAATCTGGGGAGGATTGCTGGCTAGGAAATCTCTAAATGCTCATTATGAGTACTGGGAAAGATCATTCTGGAAGTGTCTGGAGCTGGAGGAGGGTTTATTTAATTAATAATTTAGTTTTTCTTGGATGCTCGCTCCCTAAGGCCTTGTTGAGAAGGTGATCCAGGGCTGCTGTCAGATCCACAGGGAAGTGTTGGTCCTTATTTATTTATCTATAATTTTATTATTTTATCTAGATTTTAAATAATATTTCTATACATTTTATTTATTTATATACAATTTCAAACTAAACACTCCTCTGAAACACGTAATTGGTTGAAGATGCTGATTTTGAGAGGAAAAAGGGATTTTTCTGGTGGGAAGTGTGGCAGGGATTGAGATGAGGCGATCTCTCAGGTCCATCCTCCTGTGGCAGGACAGGTTCTTGTCTTTGACATTTGATATAAATAATTAATTCCAAATATTTGATAAAAATATTTTTATCAAAATATTGATTAAAATTTTAAAAATTGAAATATTTTATCTTATCGTGCCTGGTTTAATATTTCTGGGGCTTATGGAACTGGGTTTAAAATACACCAATGCCACCATCAATCAGTAAAGAATGAGATGATTTTTAAGGTTTTTTTCATCCCTGGGTATGGATTTTTATGGCATAAACAGAAGGGCAAAGAGTTGAAAGACACAGCCCATGATTGTTTCCCTTTCTCTATTTTTTTAAATTAATCATGAGAGCCACAGATGAAAGTATTGCTATACTACATCGACCTTCCTTTAATTCTCTATTTTCCATTAATTTATGGGAGGGGGTTTGTAGCTTCACCACCAGTGCAGGTGACCCTTGAAATTGCCAACTTCCAATTTGGGGAGAAGTTGGACAATCCTGGAAGTCTCAGACCTCACTCTTCTATTTCTGAACACCTAGATTCGCACAAAGAACAATAAATCCAAACCATAATGATTTTTATTTAATTTATTTTAGCATCTCTCCATTGAACGGGGATGGTTTCAAAGTTTGGGGTGGCCCTAAGGTGTGTGAGCAGTTTTGGGGTGTCCCTAAAGTGTGTGAGGAGCTCTCTGCAGGTTTGGGACACGCCAAGGTGTGTGTGAGGATGTCCCTGGTGGTTTGGGGTGTCCTCAAGGTGTGGGAGCAGGTCCCTGAGAGTTTGGGGGGGCCCCAAAATATGTGAGGAGGTCCCTGCCAATTTGGGGCACCCCAAGCTTTGTGAGGCTGTCCATGGTGGCTTGGGGTGACCCCAAGGCATGTGAGCAGATCCCTGTTTCTTTGGGGTGGTCCCCAGATGTGTGAGGCTGTCCCTGGTGGTTTGGGGTGTCCCCCAGGTGTGTGTGAGGGTGTCCCTGATGTTTTGGGGCACCCCAAGGTTTGTTCCTTGTTTCTTTGGGGTGGCCCCCAGATGTGTGATGAGGTCCCTGGTGTTTTGAGGTGGCCCCAAGCTGTGTGAGGCAGTCTGCAGGTTTAGGACACCCCAAGATGTGTGAAGAAGTCCCTGGTGATTTGGGGCACATCAAAGTATGTGAGCAGGACCCTGTTTCTTTGGGGTGACCCCAGGTGTGTGTGAGGATGTCCCTGATGTTTTGGAGCACCCCAAGCCATGTGAGCAGGCTCCTGGTGCTTTGGGGTGACTCCAAGATATGCGAGGCCATCTCGACAGGTTTGGGACACCCCGAGGTGTGTGAGGAGGTCCGTGCAGGTTTGGGGCACCCCAAGCTGTGTGAGGCTGTCTCTGGTGGTTTGGGGCACCCCAAGGTGTGTGTGAGGGTGTCCCTAATGGTTTGGAGCACCCCAAGCTGTGTGAGCTGGTCCCTGGTGTTTTGGGGTGTCCAAGATGTATGAGGCTATCTCTGTAGGTTTGGGACACCCCAAGATGTGTGAGGATGTCCCTGATGGTTTGGGGTGTCCCCCAGGTGTTTGAGGAGGTCCGTGCAGGTTTGGGGCACCCCGAGGTGTGTGAGGATGTCCCTGATGGTTTGGGGTGTCCCCCAGGTGTGTGAGCAGGTCCCTGCAGGTGTGGGGTGTCCCCAGGCCACCCTTCCCTCTCTCAGTGTCTGGGCCATCCCAGCTCTCTCTCCCAGTGGGTTTGGGGCCGTGCCAGCAGCGCTGCCTGCCCAGAAATGACCATGGCAGGGATGAGTGATGGCCACGGCACTGCCAGCCCCGCTCCTGCCCCTGTTAGGAGCCCTGCTCTGTGCACACCAGGACCCTCCTCGGGGAGGAGGGGAGGGAAGAGCCTGGAGCTGCTCCTGCCAGGGCTTTGTTCCACCCCATCCACAGGGAGAACATGGATTTGGAGTTTTCAGCTTAAGCCACAGATCCTTGCTGCAGGAAGCTGCTTTTTTGCCTGTTGGGGTTTTTGGGGTGTTCTCAGCTTCTGTGCAGGAAGGATTCCTCCCTGGAAAGGGTGGTGACTCCTTGGGAGGGATGTGGTGGAGTGCCCAGCCCTGCAGGTGTCCCAGGCAGGGCTGGAGGTGGCACTCAGTGCTCTGGGCTGGGGACAAGGTGGGGACCAGGCTCAGCTGGCACTCCGTGATCCTGGAGGGCTTTTCCAACCTGATTTTAATGATCCTGGCTGAGCCCAGCCTCGCTGTCCCCAGGCTTGGTGGGACCAACATTCCATTCCCTCAGTGCTGCTGCTCAACCCCAGCATTGTCCCAGAGCATTTGTGGGGCTTTAGAGCAGGTTTATTCACACGAGATGGAATTCCCCTGCCAAGGCCAGGCACTATTATGGGCAATATTGAAGTATTTTGTCCCCTTGTGTTATCTCTCAGCCTCTCCTTGGTGAGGCAGATGGGGCTTGGGACACTATGAAACCTGTCCCCATGCCAGTGATCTCCTCTCCTCCTAGATAATGCCATTGCAGAGCTGGATCTGGAGCAAATGTTGATTCCATCAGAAGGCTGGCAGTGCCCACTGGCAGGAGCTTGCCTGCCAGAGCCACCAGGAAGCAGCAGCAATGCCAAAGGGGAGCTTTGTACCCAAATTATTGCTGTATTTTAACCCCTGCTGAAGGATTTCCTGCTGTCCCAGGAGCTGGGGACAGTGACAATTCCACATCACTGAATGCTGGCAGGGGCTGCAGGGGTCCCACCACAATAAGAGGAGACACTGGCATGGAGAGGTGGGATGCGTTCCTGGAAAAACCCATTCAGCAATTCCCTGGTTTTTTGTTTGAGACCCAAACCAGCCAGGGTGATCAACAGGGAGGGAAATCCCTTTTATCAATTAATGTCCCAAGCATTTAAAATTTCCTCTTATAATAATTTTGGTTTAGAGGTCATGTTCTTAAAAAAAACCCCAAAACATTTAATTGTTGGCCAAAGCATTGCACTGGGTAAAGAGGCTCTCACCTGACCTGTTTGGAACCCTTTAAAAATCCATCAAGGCTGTTCTGGGTTCCGTTTTTGGGGGGTTTTTTGACAACAGGGAGCAAGGAACCATCATGGAATGGTTTGGGGTGGAAGGGACATTAAATCCCATCAAGTGCCACCCCTGTCATAGGCAGGGACACCTTCCACTGTCCTAGATTGCTCCAAACCCCAACCAGCCTGGCCCTGGACACTTCCATGGATCCAGGGAAGGAATTCTAGTAGGGTTTCTATTATCCCACTGCCCCCTCCATGGATTTGTTTGTATCCTATTGGGTTTATGAATATTTATTTTTATTTTAAAATGCCCCAAGAGCGCTGAGCTGCACTGAAGAACACCAGTTCCCTCTGCCAACCTTCTCCCAGGTTTTCCCGCTCCTTAAAAGCTGATTTCCATGTGCTACCCTGGAGGTCACTGTTTGTGACCCAAGTGGCAGTGACCAAGTGTTTGGTGACCACCCCAAACTCTGGAGCTGCCCGGTGCTGGATTTTGTGCTGTTGAGCAACCCCAGGTCCTGGCTGGGATTTTTTTTCCCATTTTTGCTGCCTGCGGATCACGTCTCTGCACTGCTGAACTTCCTGCCCTTGGGAAAAGGCCAAGTTCTGCTCCTGATGGAGCACAGAGTGCTCCTGGGGTGGTAATGTGCCCTGCTGCATCCCCCAGCTTCCAGGAGGGTTTTGGTACCCTCTGGAGATGGGATCGCGCTCCTGATGCTGAATTTCAACTTCTTGGGTCAGAAATGGCTGAGATAACCAGGCCCTTCTTACCTGGGCATCTCAATCCTTCCTTAGATCTGCCTCTCTCTTAAGTTGTGGGTGTAATTAAATTCAATTAAATTATTTTATACATAAATACCTTTCCAAGCTCTAAGTTTTCAAAGTTTTCAGTGTTGCCATGAACCCTTAGACCTGAGCACCTTTTCCAGCCTAATTCAGAACCTTCACTGTCACCAAAATGAAGAAGACTGCAGACCACATCAGCTTATCCTTGTAAAATAGATTTTCCAGGAATAACTCAACCTCAATTTTTTAGTTTATCCCTTAAATCCTGTTGAGCCTCACACCATCACTTTTGCACGTATTTCAGTTTTAATTTCTTCCTTGTCACTACAGTATTAATCACTTTGAAATCAATACTGGGCACTTCACATCCAATCCCTTGTAACAAGATAAGAACCATGTGTTTCTCCACTCAGGAGAAGTTCTGAGGTGGATCTTTCCAGGTCTGTATTTCAGGAAGGGCTCTGGGTTTGGTTTAGTGCTGACTTTATGTTTTGCAGGGCTGCTGAAATAGTGGGAGTTTTTTAAATTAAAAAAAAATAATTTTTAATTCCCACAGTGTGAGAATTTTTAAAACAAAATTTGTGACTTCTCACTGACACAAACTCAAATCCTTTCTGGGGTGAGAAACTGGAATATAAGCAAAATTCCTGAAGAGAAATAAAAACCCCGCTATTTTCCTCCCTGCGTGACTTGGTGTGCACATGAGCTGTTCCCCAGGTTGAGATAAAACAGAGATGAGTAAGAAAAATCAGATTTTGCCAAGAACAAGGAGAGCAGGGGATCCTGCTGGGCCTTTGTTTTTGTTTACTTCCTTGGGGTGTTTGAGGGAAAGGAGATGATGAGGTCACTGGGAGCAGTGCTGGTACAGACAGAGCTTTTTAAGGCACAACTGGCCCCCTTATCTCCCTTCTTATCTTTACTAGGATGGCTGGGGTGGGGTTTAGTCAGAGCCAGAGCTTCTGTTGCAACCTCTGAGCCTTTGGGCTCTCCCTCCCTCCCTCCCTCCCTCCCTCCCTCACCCTTCAGGCTGAGCCTCACGTTTGCAATCTGCTCCTCTCCGGATCCCAGCACGCATCCCTGGGATTGGGACATTCCCTGCTCTGCCCCCAACACCTCTCTTAGGCCTTGTATGGCCATAAAACCATGGAAGGGACACACAGGGATCATCCAGTCCGCAGATACCCCAACAATCCCACCCTGGGCATCCCTGGAGCAGTGTCCAAGCTCTCCTGCAGCTCTGGCAGCCTCAGGGCTGTGCCCATTCCCTGGGCAGCCTGGGCAGTGTCCAGCACCCTCTGGGGGAAAAACTTTTCCCTAAAATCCAACCTAAACCTCCCCTGGCCCAGCTCCAGCCATTCCCTGGGTCTGTCCCTGTCCCAGAGAGCAGAGCTTGGAGCTACCCATGGGAGGATGTTGAAGACCCCAAAGAGGTTTCCCCTCAGTCTCCTGTCTTCCAGGCTGAACAAACCAAGCTTGAAAAGCTGTTGGAAAAGTCCTTTTCTTCTGTTTTTGATGGAATTTTGTTCCTTGCCCTTCTTTTGCCTTCCACCTTTCTTGGCCCATCAAGCACAAACAAAAATTTCTTCACTTTTAGGATTCTGAGGTTGCCTCAGCCCAGACATTGAAAACTCCTGAAAAATAACCATTCTTCCTCCTTGCTGTAAGCCTCCCAGAAGCTCCAACCTGATGATTTTGGAATAATTTATTCAATTCCTGGGATCATTCCCAACCTCCTTTCCCACCCCCAAACTGCCCTGGGAAGAGGGGAGGCTGCTCAGGGCTGACTCACAGGACCTTTTTCAGTTTTTTTAATTTTCTCTTACCCCTTTATTTGCTCCAGCACAACCAGAATCTCTTGTCACTGCTCTGTACGCAGCAGAGGATGAAGAAAACGACAATAAATGACAAAAAAAAGAGCAGGAGAAATGCATGAACGTATTTCAGACATGGTTTTGGGGTGAAAAGGATGTGTCCTGATGCGAGAGGGGGACAGCAAGAGACACAGAGCAGTCTAGACCTGACCTCTACCACCCACCCATGTATATTTGGTATGAAAAAACAGCTCTGCCTGCTGTATTTTATTTTTCTCACTGAGGTACACATGGCTCTTAAATAAACATGATTATACCCTACGTGGAGCTGCAGCTCGGGCCAAGCACTAAAAATAGTGGGCAGAAGGGAGAGACTTCAATTAGATGCAGAGTGCTCAACAATTTAACTTCTAATTGGCTTGTGGTTATCCCCCAACGAGGAACCAGCCCTGGAGTGCTGAAAGGATTCGAGGTCTGGCAAAACAGGCACTCAAATGGGGTATTTTTTGACCAAAAAAAGAGGCCTGGGTGTTGCATGTCGAGGAACTCGAGTGTTTGTGTGACATTTGCCTTCAGCTCAGGAGTGAGGCCTCACCTCGGGGTTTTCACAGGTGGGTTCAGCTCCATGTCCTCTCCTCAAGCCCAGTTTGGTGGCCCCACGAGGTTTCTCGGGTTGGATTTGGTTCCTGATTCAGCTCATGGTACAGAACTGCAGGAGGAGCAGTCAGAGGCGTCCCAAGGACTCCACGATTTCCACCCTCAGCTGCAGTCCAAACTCTGTTTTCTTTCCAGCTCCCAGCAAGCCTTTCCCATTGTCATTCCCTAATTTTCCCTGCATTTAACTGTTCCTGCTGGAATGATCTCCCATTCCCTGAAGCTGGCTGTGGAGCAGGAGGAGGCTGGGAACAGGGGCTCAGTTTTTGGGAGAACACCAACCCCCAGCCACTGCCCGCTCACCATTCCAAGCTCCCAACCCATCTCTGCTCTGGCACTGGGCAGCCAAAGCTTTGCCAAGGCTTTGCTGGGATAGAAACGTGGATTTCAAGGACAAAAGTTTACAGAGCTGTGTAGTAAGAAGGTCTGGAAGAAAAAGAAGATCTGGGATGTGGAGTTAGCAGGAGGCAAATAACACAGGGTGGGAGCTGGCTCGGGTTGATCCCTGTTTGGGGTTGGAATAACTTTCCCTGTTTATTTGGGAACTGTGGAAGGACTTCTGGGATTGTGTGTGCATGGCAGCTCCCGGGAATTGCTTGACATTTTTCAGGATCAGTTCCCTGGTAGTGGGTTCCCAGGAGCCTTTTCCTCTGTCTGCATCCACTGGGGTTTTTTACTCCCCAGGATATGGGAATGTGAGAATCCTGCCCTTATTTCCAAGGCACATTTTCCTCCCAACTCAAGACCCTCAGGAAACACCTACATGATCACCAGGCTTGGTCTGGTACATGTGACTGTGGCTTAACTGGAGGAGAACATGGCAATTTAGAGGGAAAAAAAAATCTCAATATTTTTAAGTGAAAGTAGCAAGTGTATTCCAGTATAATCCATGCATTATTGGAAGGTGTTTTTCCCAATTGTTCCCAATTGTTTCCCATTGTTGCAGGTGTTTTTTCCCCATTTCTTCACCTTGGGAGTTGTCTAGGAAAGCTTTTCCATCCTTGCACTAAGGAAGAGACCACACAAACTGCAGAGTGTTTGTTGTGCTAAGGCTGAAATGAAATCCAGCCCTTCTTCCCAAAGCCATGTCCCTGCAGCCAGCCCTTCCTCGTTTCCCTCTAGCCAGGAGTGTCCCAGAAACCACCGTGGCCTGGATGGCTTCAATCCTGAATTTTTCAGTGGAATTGGCTCCTGTAATTATCTGCCTCCTTGCCAGCCATGTCCACTTGCCCAAGGCTCTCCCACAGTGGCAGCCACGGGGTTTTGGCAATATCTGAACACCAAAAGTGAAACTTTGCCCTGCGGCTGGCGGAGAGGAAAGGGAAGGGTTTGGAATTTAGTCAAGGACTGCTCCCAGACTCAGTAGTGGTGGGAAGAAGAGGACAGAGAATCCTCCTGTGAGGCACAGCTCACACCTCTGGCAGCTCTGGGTGAGGAGGAGGAAGATGGCCAAAGATTCATAAAATCATGGAATGTTTTGAGTTGGAAGGGGTCTTAAAGCTCATTCCAACCTCCTTTCCTGGGTTGCTCCCCTATCCCAGGCTGCTCTAAAACCCAAAGTCCAGCCTGGCCTTGGGCAAGTCCAGGGGCAGCCACAGCTGCTCTGGGCACCCTGTGCCAGGGCCTGCCCACCCTGCCAGTGAAAAATTCCTTCCCAATATCCAACATAAATTTCCCCTCTGTCAGTCTGAAGCCATTCCCCTTTGTTCTGTCACTCCTTGTTCCTGATGATTTGTCCCTCTCCATCTTCCCTGTCACCCCTTCAGACCCTGGAAGGTGCTGTGAGGTCTCCTCCCAACCTTTTCTTCTCCAGGCTGAACAGCCTCAATTTTATTTAATATAATATATTTATTAATATAAATATATTTATATAATATAATATATTTATTCCCAATAAACTCCCTTTTCTAATAACATAGGGTGTGTATTTTTTCACTCCTAGGCCTGCTCTCTCTTCATTTACTGCATCAGGTGTTCCATCACAATTAATTTTTAAAAATCCTGCTGCCAAAATTAGAAGTTGTGTTTTGGGTTCTTTGTTGTTTTTGTTTTGTTTTGTTTTGTTTTTTGTTTTGTTTTGTTTTGTTTTGTTTTTGGTGAAATAGGGTTTCTCCTGCCCTTCAAGCAGAAAGCTGAACTCAAGCATAGAAGTGAAATGATGATTGCATTAAATCCACCTTGATGAGCAGCCAAGGAATGCTTTGATTCCCAAAGGTGAGACTGTGGCATCATCAAGCAGCAGGGCCGACACCTCGGGAGCCTCCCACGGGAAATCCTGTTCTTGCCCAGTCTGAAATCCTATTCTAGCCCAGTCTTGCATGTCTGGGCTTGTTGGTTTGTCTCCAGCTCCTGGAATTTCAGGAAAAAAATGCCCTTTTGTTCCACCAATCCATTCCTGCATGACTGCCTAACATTCAGGAAAAATTTCTCCATGGAAAGAGAGGTCAGACAATGGAACTGGGCTGCCCAGGGAAGAGGTGGATTCATTATCCTTGGAAGTGTTCCAGAAATGAGTAGATGTGGCCCTTCATGCTTTAGTGGCCCTGGGGGTGGTTGATCAGAGCTTGGATTGGTGATCATGGAGTTCTTTTCCAACCTTAGTGACTCCATGAGTCCCTGGTTGTTGGATTACACCTTTTTCTGACTTAGAGATGGGGCAACTGAGACGTGTTTTAAAAACTTTTATTCTGTTTTCAGTCTCATGTGAGGGATGAGACAATACAGTTATTATAATTCACACCATCACAATTAGAAGCCAACTATTTTTTAATTACAAAGCATTCTAAGTGTTGCTTGGCCTATCAGCTTTTTGTTACACTATGTTGTAGATGTCTTAAAGCTAATCATCTAAAATTATTCTTTGTGGGTATTACTACAATGCTTTTCTCATAGTTTTATTTTTTTTTTAAGTATCTAGTCTTTTTTGCAAGGCTACAGCAAGGTTGATACCCTTATTAAAGTTGATAGTCTTGGTTGGGGAAAAATGCAAATTATTTTGTTGCACACAACAGGACTGAGGTTGATGTCCAGAAATATAGACAAACATTCATATTTTGGGGTGGAAATCTTGGAAAACAAAGCTTTTGCTCCATCTAATATGGATTGGATGCCCAAGGGAAGGACTGTAAAGCTCCCATCCCAATCCTGAGCACCAGCACGAGCCCATCCATCATTCTCCTGGAGCTCCCAGGGTGCAGCATGGATCCTCATCCTATTCTCCTGCAGAATTTCTAACCTAAAAAGTATCTCCCGCTGAAATCCTGCTGCATCAACTCCTCTGACAAACCACAAAAGTGGCTGGATACAGGAAAATCCCTGCTCAAGTTGGCCAGCCAAGCTCCAGCCCTCTCCAATCATTCTCAATCCCAATTTACTGAAAACTGGGATCTGGAGTTAAACCCAGCAGGAGGCAAATAACACAGGTGGGAGCTTGGGTAGATCCCTGTCTGGGTTTGGAATAACTTTCCCTGTTTATTTGGGAATTCTGGAAGGATTTCTGGGGGTCGCGTGTGCCCAGCAGATCCTGGGAATTGCTCAATGTTTTTGAGGATCAGCTCCCTGGTATTGGGTTCCCAGTTCTGCAGGGTGCACATGGAATATTTAGGGATGCATGGAAATGAGAGGTTATGGACGAACAGATTCTCCCTCAGGATCCTTTTATTAAATCCTGGATGGGCACTCAAACTGAATCCCATCATGGAATTTGAGATATCTGGGTCCCAACCCTATCACTGGGGGTCCCAGTGGGGAAAGACTTGGCTACCACCCCAAAACATTTCAGTCCTGCCTGGATGGTTCATGGAGCATCCCAAAACCTCATCCTGTGTTGGCTTCAAGTCCTTTCCCAGGTGAGTTTGGAGGTGTAAGGAGGAGATTTGGGCTGCCCAGAGTGAATCCCAGTATAAGGGAGTGGTTTAGGTGGGAAGGGACCTTAAAGGTCATCACATTCCACCCCCTGTGCCATGGGCAGGGACACCTTCCACCATTCCAGGATGCTCCAAGCCCCAAAGTCCAACCTGGCCTTGGGCACTGCCAGGGATGCAGGGGCAGCCACAGCTGCTCTGGGCAGTGATGGTTGGGGTTTCAGCTATGCAATTATCTGGATTTAGGCTTATTGACTTTTTCCCCCCCCCAAATTTCTCCCATGGTGCACCATTCCCTGGCACAGGTAATTTTCCTTAAGAGACACCATCCAAGCTCGTTTTGGTTTGGGACACATGGAGGTGGGGGAAGGGTTGGCCATTCCAAGATGGGATTTGGGGTATCCAGCCATGGATCTGTGGTGTTCATGCACTTTCCAAATTAGGGACGGGGGGAAAGGCTTTTTAAAGAA